>NC_138886.1:111770830-112460830 GCF_965194825.1 Balaenoptera physalus
GGGGATGGCTGAGGCATTGACTCATGGATACATTTGTTACATGACAGCTACTTGGGCAGGCTCTGTTCTTAGTGTTTTGGATCACATGCAAATATAAGCTTTATCTGCTGCCATTGCAGACGGGCTCTGCTTTTTCACTTCCCAGTTTTGCTTACTCCCTTTCAGATGTCACAGCTTCTACTTTACACTGGAGCAAAAGAATCACCAAAACGAAACCTACCCATGGCAATTTTTTTCCCCTCTGTACTCAGAGATTCCAAAAGGAACATTTGCTTCAATCTAAACTGGCCTCAAGTCCCTGGATGTTGCTGACCGGTGCTCACAGAATTACTCTCTCACGCTCTGGAGTTTCTTTGGCTATCAAGGCATTCTGAGTTGTCCCAGGCTTCCAGATGAATTATGAGAAATTGGCAGAGGGAGCAGTGGTATCAAAACCAGAGAAGCCGAAAGTGTTGATGCCAGGCCAAGTTCAAATGGAAATAGTCATTCTCCTTTTAGGCCAATGAAAACTTAGGTTTATGTGAAGCATTTAGAGGAGGGTTTCCTTCACTGTATCACCCAACAAATATTTACTGGGTGCAAATCCTGGGTGCAGCATGTACCCACTAAGAATCTCCTCCACTACATGGAACTAAGTGAGCTGGAAAAGTAAGTGGACTCTATTTCAAAGGTACAAGCAAAACTAATCAAAGACATTTTGGAATTTTCGTATTTGTAGGAAGAAACGCAAATAGGTTCCAATCCCAGTTTGTGAGAAAGCTTATCCCCATGCTGTGCTGCACACAGCTTGTACTTGTGGGGAGACACAGTGATGGCTGCTGACAGATGAACCATGACTTCAGGTGTGGGGTTATTGAAGAGGAAAAAATTCAGAGGTACAAGTGAAAAAATCCCCTTTGCTTTTTTCTTATGTCCAACTCAAGTCAATTTATCCCAACTCATTTTTATGGCAGGCTGTCAATGTAAGGCGAGGCTTGTCTATTACATACTTTCAGGATGAATATGGGAAAGGGATGAATCAAAAGCCACTGAGGAAAGTGGGCTGTCTTCTGAGGACTTTCTTTGAGCTAATCTTTGTGGAGTTCAGTCAGAACCATAGATGCCTTTCCTGGGATTTTCAACCTCTCTGCTCCCTGAAACATACCACGGTTACCCAATAGCAGAGGGATTTGCAGCTCAATCCAAAGAAGGTGAACACCCCAGAGTCAGCTTGCAAACTAGAGCAAGTCACTTCATAACTCTTTGCCTTTACAGGAACAGATGTAGTCATATTTCTTTATTTTTCAGGTTAACACTTGCTCAAAACCCCACCTGCCATATTGGAAAGAAATCAGATAAATCTGTCTACATTCCCCACTACAAATTTTCCAAAACCCTAAGGACTTACACAGTCTTAAGGGAGGAAGGACACTGGGGTCCACTCAGTGTGCTCATACCGATGTCCACTCAGTGGAATGAATGGATGAAATCATGGACTCTGTGACCAAACTTCCTGGGTTTGAATGCCAACTCTGCCATTTACTAGCTTTGTGATCTTGGACAAGTTGTTTAGCCTCTCTGTACCTCTTTTTCCTCCATGGTGCAATGTATAGTAATAACACATGGTGCAATGTATAGTAATAACACATTTTCACTGAGTCATTGTGAGGATTAAATGAGTTAATCTATGCATCTCAGTGTGATTGGGCTTCTATAACAAAATACCCTGGACCGTGTGGCTTAAACAGACATTTATTTCTCACAGTTCTGGAGGCTGGGAAGTCCAAGATCAAGGTGCCAGCAGATTCAGTATCTGGGAAGACCCCTCTTCTGGGTTTGCACACAGCCTCCTAGTTCCTATGTCATCATGTGGTGGAGAGATGGAGAGCTCTGGTCCCTCTTCCTCCTCTTAAAAGGACACTAATCCCATCATGGGGCCTCTGCCCTCATGACCTCATCTAAATCTAATTACCTCTCAAACGCCCTACCTCCTAATTCCATCAGAGATACCAAGAGATAATAAATGTTTGTTGTTTTCAGACACTAATTTTGGGAGTAATTTGTTAACCAGCAACAAGTAATTAATACATGGGTTGTTAAAGTTCTCTGAGGGCAGATGAGTGCCAGGTTCATACCAGGATGTTCCTATTTGGGCTTTTGTCTAGTTGATGCTCAGCTATTTTTCCAAGGTTAGAAGCACTATGACAGCGTGTTTGCTTTGGAGGAGCTCCCAGGATCAGCCCCACTGAAGAAACTAATCCTTTCATATGGAACCTTCCGTTCTTATCCTGAATTCTCCTCTTGAGCTTGCACTCCACTTTTCTCAATGAAATTGTATTTCAGGGACCTCACTGTCCTTCTCTGTAACTTGGACTTGGTTGAGGTCACGTTGGTTTAACACATTAGAACTCCTTAAGTTCAAGTGTTGAGAAACCTGGGTGGTTTTTGTTCTTTCTCTTCCATAATCGCAGGTGATGACAACCAGAAATGAGTCATAAAAACTTATACTGATATCCCAGTGTTTAAACGATGCACTCAGGTTGGTAATCCGTCAAAAGATCTTAGTGTGTACTTTCCATTTGCCCTACTGGTTGTATGTTTCTTTTTCTTGATTTTTGGCTTCTTTTGGATTTACTATATTATTCCATTTATTTCTTCTCTTAGTTTGGAATTTATGCACTTTTTAACTCTTATTTTAGTACTTACCCTAGAAATTCAGTATGTACACTTGAACTATCAAAGTCTAATTTTAATCGATCATTTTACCCTTCTCTGAGACAATAAAGGACCTAAGAACACTTGGCTTTCTTTTAATCCTCTCTTGACTTTTATGGTATTGTTCCCATTTAATTCAATCATAGATATAATATCCAAACAAGACGTTATCACTGTTGTGATAACATTGATGCTCATTTTGGTTTACCTTTATATTTATCAGTTTTGTTGTTCTTCCTTGTTTTCTGCATCTTGAGCCTTCCATGTGGGATTACTTTTTTTCTGTCTTAAGACCTTTAGGATATCTTTTACTATAATCTTTTGGGGACAAATTACCTCATTTTTGTTTACCTGAAAATATCTTTAGTTTAACTTGGTCCTTGGAGGAATTGAATTCTAGGTTGGCAGTTATTTTCTTTCGGTATTTTGAAGGTTTTTTTGTTCTACTGTGTTCTGATTCCTGTGAGGTAGACTATATCCTGTCATTCTTTTGAAGGTAGTCTGTTGTTTTAACTCTGACTGCTTTTAAGATTTTCTCTTTATCTTTAGTTTTCTGCAATTTTACTATGATGCATCTAAGTTTCAGTTTCTTTTTTATTTATTCCACTTGGAACTTATTGGGCTTCTTTTTTTTTTTAATTTATTTATTTTCTTTATTTATTTTTGGCTGCATTGGGTCTTTGTTGCTGTGCACGGGCTTTCTCTAGTTGCGGTGAGCAGGGGCTACTCTTCGTTGCGGTGCACAGGCTTCTTATTGCAGTTGCTTCTCTTGTGGTGGAGCACGGGCTCTAGGCGGGCGAGCTTCAGTAGTTGTGGCATGGGGGCTCAGTAGTTGTGGTGCACGGGCTTAGTTACTCCGCGTCATGTGGGATCTTCCTGGACCAGGGCTCGAACCCGTGTCCCCTGCATTGGCAGGCGGATTCTTAACCACCAGGGAAGCCCCTTATTGGGCTTCTTAAATCTGTAGATTGATCTCTATCATTGGTCTGGAAAAATTCTTAGTCATTATTCTTTCAATTTTTCTTTTTCTCCTTCTGGGACTTTAATCAACTATATATTAGAATTTGTTACTGAATTTCCCACATCACTTATCTGCTCTTTTTTAAATTTCATCATTTTATCACTCTATGCTTTTTTCTTGATATAATTTTTGACCTATATGTTACTTACTAATTCTCTTTTTTCAATTGTGTGTAACTTGTTGTAAAACATATTTAGTTAAATTAGTAAATTTCTAGAGTAACTACTAAAATAATAGCAAAACGGTGCTTAAGTTCCAAAATAATTAAATTCTTACTTTTGATTATTATACTTTTCAGTTCTAGAATTTTGGGGGTTTGTTTTCAATCACAAGATATTACTGTTATGTTCTAGTACAAGAAGCAATAGGACAGAGTTGTTCAGGAGGGTTTAGGACCAGGAAAACTTCAGGAGAGATGGGAGGAAGTTTGGATGCTTGTGCAAGTTCTGACATTTGAGGAGGGAAGTCCTAAGAGGCCAGTTAAAGCAGGAAAGAGCAGGAAGATGAGGTTCAGAACCACTGTCTGAGAGAGCCATCTAAAGTAGGACTACTGAGCATTGTCAATGGATTCTGAGCCTAGGAGTGATTTACTCTTTCCTATATTATATGCTGCCTGTTGGGTGTCACAGGCCTGTGGACAGGCACTAAATGAGCTAGAAAGTAGGAAAAATCCCATTGCTGCAACTAATCCCTAATTGAGATAAGGAAACTAAACTTCCTTACCAAAAGACTACATAGGCTGATGAAAGTTTTGTGGTAAAGAAAAGTCATAATAAAAGTAACGTTTTAGTATTTCTCTTTCTCTCTGAGTGCAGTATTTTGCATTTTTCAACAATTCCACCTTCGGTAACTTTCATTATAAAAATGAATGCATTAAAAAAGGAAGGAAGGAAGGACGGATATTCATACTGTGAATCTAGAATGAGAAATGAGAATTGAATTTACAACTTTCAACTCTATAAATATGAACTGTGTAACCAATTTTGTTTTATAAGTTTAGGCATTTTGTAATTTTATAACCTGCCTAAATGCTTGCAGGGCCTTCCTGCTAAAATAAAGAACACACATCTAATTCATGTCATTTCTTCTATTCATTGTTAACATACCTCAGACATTTATAAATTAAAAGAAAAAGCAGAATTACTACATTAGAGAAATGCCAGTATAGCTCAATTAATGTATCTCTTGGGAGTAAAGCATTTTTGGAGGAAATCTGCTTTGTTAAAAATGACAATGAAGGGCTTCCCTGGTGGCGCAGTGGTTAAGAATCCGCCTGCCAATGCAGGGGACATGGGTTCGAGCCCTGGTCAGGGAAGATCCCACATGCCACAGAGCAGCTGAGCCTGTGCGCCACAACCACTGAGCCTGCTCTCTAGAGCCCACGAGCCACAACTCCTTGAAGCCCAGGCACCTAGAGCCCATGCTCTGCAACAAGAGAAGCCACCGCAGTGAGAAGCCCGTGCACCGCAAGGAAGAGTAGCCCCGGCTCACTGCAACTAGAGGAAGCCCGCGTGCAGCAATGGAGACCCAACACAACCAAAAATAAATAAATAAAATTAAAAAAAAAATGACAATGAAACTTCACTTCACTCTGGTAGAATCTAAGCAATGAGAAGTAGAAGAAATTTGAGTGCCATTAGGAAGAAGGGGCTGTGCTAATGTCTCATTGCTGAATGGTTGGTGGGGGCAGCATCTGAGCTGGGATGGGGCATAGGGATGGTGTTACTTACTGAAACTACTGTGATTCTATAGCAGCAGCAGGGACAACTGTGGTGATTGTGCCTGAGGCCACAGCAGATACCCCAGAAGAAGTGGAGTTGGTGGCTCTGGAGTGGCAGCTATGTTGGCTTAGTAACATGTCGTGTGTGGGCAGGACAGAACCTAGGAATCAGGATGTACTTGTAGAATGGTACTTGGGAGTGAGAAACCAAAGGTTTCTTCTTTGGCTTCATCACCAACCAATTATATAGCCTTGGGTAACTTGCCAACTATTTGAGGCAGCAATTTCTATATCTCTTAGTGAGGGTGTTGGAATAAATGTTCTCTAATATCTTTCATGGTTCTAAAATTCTCTGATATTATCTATGTATTCTCAAGCCTTATATTGTTCCTACTGCTGCAAAGCTTAAACTTCTTATAGTAAAAAAAAATTAAGTATAATGAGAAGTAGAAAAAAATGCTATCCTCTAAAAATTCCTCACTTACATTCAATAATTATTAACATTTTTGCTTTATCTATTTTTGCTTACTTTTTTAAAATTTGGATACCTTGACATTCACCCCTAAACAATAAAGACATTTGCTTACATAGTCACAATACCATCATCACAACTAATAAAATTAATAACAATTCTTTTACATTGCTTGATACTCAGCCTTTAGTCAAATTTCCCCAAATGTGCCCAAAATACTTTCTACCTTTGGTTTGTTTGAACCAATTAGGGTCCACACATTTCATTGGGTTGTTATGCTTTAAAATTCTCTTTTAATACCAAGCAATCTCCTCCACCTTTTTTTTGTGACATTAACTTGTTGAAGAAAACAAAATGTTTAAAGGCAAATAAGCTATTAGCCTGCATCTTCTCCAATAGTAGAGGTGCAATATTATGCTGCCTTGGGTTGGATTGTAAGCACCATTTAACTCAAAGTCCCCTCTCCGATAACCCCGTTCTCAGTAAGAAACAAAACAGAACAAAACTGACATCTTTGGCTCAGACAGCTGTGACTCAAAGTAACCAGCTCCTGTCCCCAGGCCCTGGGGTCACAATTCATCAGGGAGTCAGAATGGGGTGCAAGGTCAGTGGCTGATAACTGCAAAAGGAGACAGAAAGAAAATGTTTTCCTTGCTGAATGGGGAGAAATTTAATGGAGGACATTAAATCTGCAATATCATTTAAATTAGTGTCTACTTTATTAGATACAAGCTTAGAGTTTCTTTAGTCCTAGCGGAATTTTAACAACAGTCAGTTACCTTTTTCCATTACAAAAGCCATAATTTTTAATATGCTTCTTACGGATATTTTAACCAAGGACTATAATGTTTTTGATTTTATTGAACACGAGGAAGACGAGATTTTGGGAAGACTTTAAACTTTGATCAAACAATTTGGACTGAGGTTGTTCATTAGACAAGAGTCTCATTAGTAGCCTCTTATGACAGTGCCACTCAGTTCTCTGGAGATGTTAATTTTGTCATATGTAGAATAAACAGAAGAGTTTTTCTTTCTTCTTTATTTTTTTCATCAATTCAAAATGAACATTTAAATCTTTACTGCTAGCTATACATGTCTGCTTACCTTTTTCTTTGTTTTTCTGCCTACAATTTGTATATCCTTTCTTTTTCTCACTAGTTGTACCCTGGTTATGATTTCCTCATCCAAACAGCTGACCTCCCAGAGCTGTGGTTAACAGAAACGGAGGGAAGAGCAATTTAAAATTCAATTATGTCTTAAAAAACTTGATGAAAATAGCTAAGCATAAACAGTAATTAATGTTAGTTGTGGTCATTTATCTTCATTTAAAAAGTAACATAGACACATTATATAAAATTAATAACAAGTATAGAAGCAAAAAAGGACCATCAATAATCTGATCATCTAAAATCTTTGCTGTTAAAATGGTAACATATTTTGTTCCATTTTGAGTTTATTTTGGTATATGATGTGAGAAAGTAATCCAGTTTTATTCTTTTACATGTAGCTGTCCAATTTTCCCAACACTATTGACGAAGTTGTCTTTTCCTCATATATTTTTGCCCCTTTTGCCAAGATTAATAAGTGTGGGTTCATTTCTGTGTTCTCTATTGTGTTCCGTTGATCTGTGCATCTGGTTTTGTGCCAGTAACATACTGTTTGGTGACTGAAGATTTGTATTATAGTTTGAAATCAGGAGCATGATACCTCCAGCTTTGTTCTTCTTTCTCAAGATTGTTTTGGCTATTTGGGGTCATTTGTGGTTCCACGCAAATTTTAGAATTACTTGTTGTAGTTTTGTGAAAAATGCCATTGGTGTTTTGATAGGAATTGCATTGAATCTGTAGATTGCCTTGGGGATTATGGTTATTTTAACAATATTAATTCTTCCAACTTATGAGCATGGTATATATTCACATTTATTTGTGTCATCTTCAATTTCTTTCATCAATGTCTTACAGTTTTTAGAGTACAGTCTTTCATCTCTTTGGTTAAATTAATTCCTACATATTTTATTCTTTTTGATTCAGTTGTAAATGAGATTGTTTTCTTCATTTCTGTTCTGATAGTTTGTTACTAGTGTATAGAAATGCAACAAATTTCTCCTTTTTTTTTTCTTCAAATTCACCACAGGCTAAGACTTTAGAACTTTAAAAACTTCACCTGTATCTTCATCTTTAGCTCCTTGACCAGTGAAATAAAAACTTGGATCGCTATTACTCAGTTGGTAAGCATCTGTGACCCTATCAGATGAGGAATAATGTTCCACGTTTCTTAAGAAACTACGGTTACACAAGGTTTACATTCACAGTAAAACTAGACACTGTTTTCAAACATGTTTAAGCGAATTATACAAGCAACTAACTAGATCTCATGGCTGACTAATTCAGCTTCTGTACAATGAAGAAATTTAAGTAGAAGGGAGCTACTTTGGAGAGGAGCCCTCGGTGCTCTGAAGGAAGGCTCTATCTACCCTTCTGTGCAGATCAGGGTCTTCAACTCCCGCCTCTTCTATTCTTTATTAACTACTCAACATTCCTGAAACCTGCCCCCTGTGTCTGAGCTCATCTTGGATGCTAACCTGTAAGGGTCTTATTTCATTTTCTCCCATTATCCCTATGGTGTCTTTCTTGTACTTATCCATTTAAAAAAAAAATAAGAGATTTAACTTTTTTAGAGCAGCTTTATGTTTACAGAAAAATGGAGCAGAGAGTCCCCGTACACCCCCTCCTCATCCACTACCCAGTCTCCCCTATTATTAACGTTCTGCATTAGTCTATTTGTTACAACTAAGGACCAACTTGGGTGTAGTTTACATTAGGGTTCACTCCTGGTGTTGTGCATCCTATGGGCTTTGAGAAGTGTATAACAACGTGTATCTATTCTGTTACAGTATAATACAGAATAGTTTCACTGCCCTAAGAATTCCCTGTGTTTCATGTATTCATACTTCCCTCCCCCCGCAACCCCTGGCAACTACTGATCTTTTTCCTGTCTCCATAGTTTTGCCTTTTCTATGTAGGGAGAATCCTACAGCATGCAGACTTACACATCCATCATTTGTTACTAGTCTCACCCTTACTGCCTACTCACTCCCAGCCAACTCCACCCATTCTCTCTTCTTACTGGGCTAGCCCCTTGCCAATTCTGGTCTTTTATGTTCTTCAGATGTATTGCATGCCCATCAGAAATGTGGTCCACCTTGACATAGCCCTCAACTGACTCTGCACAGGGAATAGATGTACAATTATTAATGTTTATCTGTCACTGATTGCAGATTGCCTAGGGAGTATTGGCTTAAAGATGACCTTGAAGGTGATCCAATTGTTTGGTGATTCCAGTGAATTTAAGTATCTGACTTGGTTTGTTATTTCAGTGATCTATTCTGTTACTGGGTTTTAGACATCATGCCAGCTGAAAGGGGCGGTGTTGATCTTCAACTAACTCAGATTAGTTTGAAGTCTCATATGCTTCATTGCTCATCTCCAACAATAATATTTAATTGCTTTTCATAATGAAAATAATCAGCTGTTAAGGTGGGAATCAATTCTATTTGCAATCATTGTTGAAAAGGAGTCTTATGGCATCTACTCCTTTGAAATAGGATAAGCACACCAGTAGGTGCATATTTGTGATGATCTATTTTGAGGAAATGTTTTGGTTAAAGGTTTCTATTGTTTTGATGTGAACAAAAAGAGTTACTACTACTACTATGGGCTGAGCCACTATGGAATGGTTCCTGGGAAATCAGTGAAAGATGAACGCATGGATTACCGAGAGAGGGCAAACATGCAAGAGGAATCAGCTCTGATGGTGGTGGAGGGCATTAAGTGCTAAAGTTGGACACACAGGACAAACATGAAATATAAGAAACTGAGAACAAAGATTACACAGTTTCTTTTAAATGCCCCTGTTTCTGATAATAACTGTGGATTTCAGAAGATGACATTTGTTCCTTTTGTTATGAAATATTTGATGACTTCAATATCTTTCTGTTTATTGTCCCTTTAGGAAGAAGGTCCATGTTTGCTCAAGATTAGCTTGTATAGTTAGGATTTCATGATTTTGTGTGTGTGCTTTGTCTAAGACTGGAGGACTCTACCTCTTCCTCAATCTTTCAGTCTAGTGGAAGGGAGACAGGAGCGCTCAGCTTTTCTCTGGTTTACTTCAGAGCAGTTCCCTTCTGGCATACCTCCATCCCCTCTTCAACGTCAGTCACTGTACAGCCTGACCCAGGCCAGGAAGGCATCTCAGCAGGGACCTTCCCTGTGTTGAATCCCTAGAGGATCAGTCCCCCTGATGCTTGCCCTGATGTGTACCTTCTACGTGGCTCCAGCTCACAAGAATGTCCACATATGCTGGAAGAATGGAAATGTTTCACCCAGCTCTTCAATATTACACTGGATATTGAATATTGGAAGTAATACATCACCATCTCCCTCCACATTACCCCACGGCCTGTCAGTACTAATCCTCACTGCTTTGCATCCTAGGATTTTAATGCAGTTTTGCTAGATTCTCTTCCCTTACTTTCTGGGCAGACAGCATGGTAGTAGATGATTCTTTCTTTTAATCCAATCCTATCTCACTATATCTAAATGACTTCTTCAATGTTTCTGACATCTATGTATCTGTCTATCTATCATCTACATGTATGTATGTATATACAATCTTTCCTTGAACTGCAACACTGGAAGTCCTTCCATAATCTTTATCATCATTTCAGTAGGAATGGGGGAGAAGCAATTTGATGTTTGTACACATGTCATTATCTTGCCTGGTCTCCACATTGCTTCTGAATGCTTTCTGTTGAGTCTTGAATGTGTCTCTAACTAGACCGCAGAGCAAGCCTTAGGTTTTCTTGCATTTTCAACACCATAACCAGAGCTTTGCATATCATTTACATTTTATAACTGTGGGTGAATTGGATTGAATTCTAACGCAATCTCGCCCACTTTCTTACCTCCAACTCAGGATTTAAATATCAATATTTTTGCTGGCAGGGAGTGTTCTAAAATAAGACTTGAGTCTCTGGTTTTCTTTTTTCAGTTTTAGGAATAAGAAGGTAATTCAGACACCAGATAAGAGAAATTTTCTGTAAGTAATTTAATAAAATAATTGGGTTAATATGCCTGAGTCTATATCATTATAAGTGAAATCCATGCTTCATTGCTTTCACACGGGGTGAATTACCCAGGGAAGCTGAGAGACTGAATTGGAAAACAGCAGCTTGTCTTTCCCTGACTGTTCCTGCCTCCACCTTCATATTCAGCTTGTGCTCAAAGAACAAGACAACAGGAGAAGATGGTTGGAATCTCTTCTGAAATGTTCACATAGATATGGTTCTGATGGCTGTTATAAACGTCAGGTTTAAGCCACTGAATTAGTCGAATGAATCACCTGTGAAGGCTATGTCTGAGAATGTGAGCCGACTAAAGATATTAATTATAACCCACTTCCCAGTTTATTCCTTATTCCTCTCTAAGTGACTGACACAACCACCTGGTGACGTAGATTAGCAGCTTGACTCCCGGTTTACAAGAGGCAGTAACTGAGGAGGAAGGGCAGTGTCTTAGTCAGCTCACCGCTTTAATAAAATACTCTAGACCGGACAGCTTGAATGACGGAGGCTGGGAAGTTTATGATCAAGGTGCTGGCAGGGTTTGGTTCTTGGTGCGGGCTCTCTTCCTGGCTTACAGATGGTCACCTTCTCACTGTGTCCACACAAGGCCTTTCCCCAGTGTGTACGGGGAAGAGAGCAAGAGAGTAAGCTCTCTGCTGTTTCTTCTTATAAGGGCACTAATTCTGTCAGAGCAGCCTAGGACCTCATTTAACCTGAGTTACTTCTTTATGGGTCCTATCTCCAATTAAAGTCACATTGGGGGTTAGGGCTTCAGCATATGAATTTGGGGGGACACAATTTAGTCCATAGCAGGTAGGCTGGGGGATATGGGTATATGTGGAGAGATTTGGACCAGGGATCACAAAGCACATTGTCTTAGTTTCAGTTGTACAACAAAGTGATTCAGTTATACATATACATGTATCTATTCTTTTTCAGATTCTTTTCCCAGTTAGGTCGTTACTCCATTATAAAATAAAAAGTTTTTTTAAAAAAAAGGATTAAATAAAGACTTAAAAGAAAAAGAAAAAAGCTACCGTGAATTAAAAAAAAGAAAAAGCCCATTATCTCCCCTGTTGCTATGAGAATTCAGCAAGTCATTTCACATTTCAAATCTTAATTATCTCATCTGAGGGAATTGCATCAGAAAAATCACAAGGCTTCTGTGGACTTGACCCTCCAAGGTTTTATGGGTCACACTAACATCAGACATGTCCTAGCCTGTCCAGTCGAGTCAGTGCACCAGCCATTGTTCCTTTGTCCACGGACATCATTATGTGCAGAAGGACTTTCTGTTATGAGACTGTCAAATGAGATCCCTCCAGCCCTTCGGAATATCTCAGATTCATCCATCCATTCAATTACTCTATACTGTGTTTTGTTTTGTTTACTGTTTTGTTCCAGGCACCGTTTTAGGTGCTGGAGTTGTCCCTCCTCTGATGAAGCTTACATTCTACTGGATGTGCTTGGGTAAAAAGGACAATACACAAACAAGCAAATATATGGTGTGTCAGATGGCGACAGGTGTTATGAGAAAGAATAAGGCAGGGCAAGGGGGTGGGCTGTCCTGGCAGGGTGGAGGACCGGAAGGTTGTTATTTTCTATCAGAGGGTCCGGAAAGGGCTTTGTGCAGCTGTGCAGAGAACGTGAGCCAGCCAGGCACGTGTGCGGGAAGAGGGCTCCAGGTGGGCAGCACAATAAGTGCCTGGAAAAGAAGGCGCAAGGGGGAGAGAGGAAAGGAAAAAATATCAGGAAAGTGGTGGGGACCAGCTTACACAGGGCCCTGAATCTCCCCCTTTTGTGACGTTTCCACAAACCTCAAGTAGTTGCTTTTTCTTGTTTCACAGAGTTTACACTATTATATGTGGGAGATTGGTTTGTCAGGAGCTCATTCCTCTATACCGAAAAGAGAACTCTCCGGATTTATATTTCTTAAATGTAAATCGAATCATGATAGTTGGCTAAAACACTTAAAAAATTTTTTTCCATTTTATTATTTTCAAAAAACGAAACTTCTCACCATAGCCCTTTCTTACCATCCTAACCTCATTTTGGCTACTTCCCTCCCCCATGCCTTCCCAAGCTCCAGTCACACTGGCCTCCTTTCAATTCCATGAATCTTTCAGGTTATCTTCCTTCAGGGTTATTGATATAAAATGTTTCCCCAGCAGGTCCTCCCTTTTTACCCTGCAAGTCTCAGCTCAAATGTCCTCTTCTCAAGTAGACTGAAAGTAACACTTTCATATACTCATAACAATTTGTAATTATTTAATTGATTGCTTTTTTCCCTTAGTTTTGTTTTGTTTTGTTTTTTTTCTTTTATACTCTAAACTTCATGAGGGCAGAGACCACTTGCTAGCATTGTATTTAAGGGTCTGGAACGTGATAGGTACTCAAAATATTTGCCGAATGAGTAACTGAGGACTATATGAGTTCAGTATTTGATAGCATTGCCTAAAGAAAACTCTGATTTTCTGTGGGTTTGGGGAAAAACTGGATGAGTGAAGGCGTTCTCAGTCCTCATCTTTCCTTACTTATCAGCAGCATGTGACTCAATTGATCTTGCCTCTTCTAGATTTAAAAAAATCCAATTAAAATATAATTTTAATTTTAATAATAGTCCTATTATAGACAAAATCTGCCTTTTCTCATTATCAATGATCTGTACTATTTGACTTTATATTAACTATGTAAAAAGCATAATTTATTGCAAGTATAATTTGTTGACAAATTAGGAGTGACTAACTTGTTTTGGTGTGGGAATGAAATGTGTATTAATATGCATATTAAAATGTAAATATTAATCACTTCATTAAAAGTGGGCAAAAAGCTGTCTTCTTGATCATGAATTAAAGAAACAACTTTTTAATTTCTATGTTTCTACATGATGAGACAAGAGAAGATTTTAGGCTGCTGTGTCCAATCTATTTCTTTCCTTCCTTCCTCCCTCCCTCCCTCTCTCCCTCCATCCCTCCCTCCCTCCCTCCCTTCCTTCCTTCCTCTTCCATTTTTAAATTAAAATATAGTTGACGCAGGGTATTATGTTACTTTCGGGTGTACTGCATAGTGATTTGACATTTGCATAGATTAGGAAATGATCGTGAGGATAAATCTAGTAACCATCTGTTCCCATACAAAGTTATTACAATATATCAACCACATTCTTTATGCTGCATGCTACATCCCTGTGACTTATTTATTATATAACCAGAGGTTTGTACCTCTTAATCCCCTTCCTAGTTCACCCACCTCAACCCTTTCCCTTCTGGAAACACCTGTTTGTACTCTGTCTCTATGAATCTGTTTTCCTTTTGTGTTGTTTTCTTGTATGTCTTGTTTTTTAGATTCCACATAGTGAGATCATGCAGTATTTGTCTTTCTCTGTCTGACTTATTTCACTTAGCATATATCCTCTAGATCTATCAATGTTGCCACAAATGGAAAGATTTCATTTTTTTAAGGCTGAGTAATATTCCTTTGTTTATACACCACATCTTCTTCATCACTTCACTTTTTGATGGACACATGTTGCCCCCGTAGCTTGGCTATTGTAAATGAACTTTGGAGTGCACATATCTTTCAAACTGGTGTTTTCGCTTTCTTCAGATAACACCTAGGAGTGAAATTGCTGGGTCATATGGCAGTTTTATTGCTAATTTTTTGAGGAACATCCATACTCTTTTCATAGTGGCGGCACCAATTTACATTCACACTAACAGTGCACAAGGGTTCCCTTTTCTCTACAATCTCTTGCTCCTTGGGGAGAACCTCTGCGATTGTAATTATCCTCCCATTTGTGGGTTGCCTATGCAGGGGTGTGGGTCTTCACCATATCACTTCTCCACCCCCTGTTTCCCATCTCATTGTGGTTCCTTCTGTATATCTTCAGTTGTGGAAAAATGTTTTCTGCTAGTCTTCAGGTTGTTTTCATAGATAGTTGCTCTGTAAATAGTTGTAATTTTGGTGTACCTGTGAGAGTAGGGGAGTTCAGTGTGTTCCTACTCCACTATACTATCTTGGTCACCTTTCCAATCTATCTTCTTAAACAACATAGAGTTTTATTCTTTATATCCAATAAATGGTCAACTTAAATATATTCATTACTATATTTCCTCTTTTTCCTTTTTTTAAAGTAGTAAATATATTGGTTTCTGCATAAGATCTATATATATATATATATATATATATATATATATATATATATATATATATATATAAATCTGCTGCAAAGATAACTTGTTATTTATACAAGTTACAGATCTGGTGAAGATCAGTTTGAGATAAGATTGCAGAATTGTTATCTTTATTCTCCTAACTTGAATTTTGACATTATATTCTTTATGCTTTTTTTAAAAAACAAATGGTCCATTATGGGTATAAAAGAAAAACTAAGACTACAGCTAAAAGCAATTCAAAACCATCATGGCTAGTGGGATACAATCGAGTAACAAACTGCGTGAGACATGAGCTTGTTCACTTTGAAATTCACTGACCACAGCAGTCCCTGTTCATTAGGTATGAAGTGAGAAGTTAGCAAAGTGTTCCTTTGTTAAGAGAGAGATGCTTAAAATCATTGATTTATTTATTGATTAGTTTTGACAATTTTTTTCCTATGCTATTAACTCATTGGTAAAACTAAAAAGGAACAGGTGCCATTATTGTGAATGACATAGACCTTCTGGAACTCTTCCATTAAATCCCCAAGGCTTCTGTGACCACCAGCTGGGCAGAGCCACTAGCATTGGTGAGAGGCCAATAAAGGGATTTAAGCAGTGGACACAACTGATTAGATTTTCCTTTTAGAAAATTCACTTTGGATTGGATTACGAAG
This sequence comes from Balaenoptera physalus, assembly GCF_965194825.1. NCBI lineage: Eukaryota > Metazoa > Chordata > Mammalia > Artiodactyla > Balaenopteridae > Balaenoptera > Balaenoptera physalus. The sequence continues at coordinate 111,786,691 of NC_138886.1, forward strand.
CCACTGAAGGCAGGGAAAATAATTAGGAGGCTATTGCAATAGTCCCCCAGGTAAAGGTTAGTAAGCAGGGATTCGAAGGGATGAAATCAAGAGATTTTTAGGAGGTAATTAACTTGGAGGAAAGCAGGAGGAGAGGTCAGAAGCCTAAGGTGATGAAATGCACGGTGGAAGGTGTCTTAGACAAGAAATGCAGATGGGGAGCATGTTGGAAAGAGGGAAAATGAGTTTTCCTGGGAAACATGGAGTTTCAGTTGCCCGTGGGATTTACACATGGACTGATTCACAGCACAGGCAGTTAGAAATTTGGGTGAGGGCTTTAGGGCACAGAGTTGTCCTGGCTGAAAACATGTATTTGGGGATTTGGGAATCAGTGTTTTAAAAGCATAATTTGAAACTAAATGGGGGCATTTGGGGTTTTCAAAATGACTACATTTAAATTCAAGAGGAGGAAGAAGGTTGCTGAACTATCCTATAAAGAAAAAGATGAGGAATTGACCTACTAAATATCAGTTAGCACCCTCTTAACAAACAGTGGATGCAGTGGTGGAAATCATAAGCCTGTGTAGAGGGTATAGAATTTTAGCTATTATCTACCTGTCTATCTATCTATCATCTGTCTATCATCTATCTATCTATCTATCTATCATCTATGGATCCTCTACTTATCACCTATCTATTGATGTTTTAAGCAAGGGAAACTGCCATTCAAAATTGTGCAACTGCACCTAAATCTAGAAGTAACAACAGCAGGTCATCTGGGGCATATTCTTTAGTGTAGCAAATGTCAATAGATTTGTCTTTGTAGGTTTATAAATACAAAGGAAGGGTGTTTTACTCTCTGAGGAAAGGTGTTAGAAGACCCTCTACTTTTACCTTCCTCTCTCTGACTTGGTAAATTTTGTTCCTCCCAAAACTACTTGAGATGCAGAAGTCTGCGTGATGGTGAGGGTATCATCAAAGATTTTGCATAAGGAACTGAAAGGGAGAAAAGGGAATGAGACTCTCAATCTCTTCTTCTCAAGTTCAAAGTTAGATCAGTCTGCTTAGGAATACCTGGGTGACCCTGCTCAAAGCTCTGCAGCAGCAAAGGGCAATAAAACTCCCAAATAAAATTACTTTGGGTCTGGAAATAGTTGTTATCAGTAAATTGGTCCTTGCTCTAAAGGCAAAAGAGGACAGTTCTAGGACTCTAAGGTGGTAGATATCTTAACGCAGTACTTCTATGCCTGGCACACTAAAAAAAATATGAGTGGAGGTAGCCAGCAGATTAAGTAAATCTGCATCTCTAAAAGTACTTCCAGGCATTAACGTTATTACAAAACTTTCCAACCCACAAAATGGGAGAAAATATTTGCAAATCATATATCTGATAAGGGACTCATATCTAGAATATACAAAGACATTTTAAATGATTTTTGAAATTTTATAATTTTTATAATTCAGTAATAAAAAGGCAAATAACTCAATTGAAAATGGGCAAAGAACCTGAATAGACATTTATCCAAATAAGATAAACAAATTACCCATAAGCACAGGAGAAGTAGCTCCTCATCATTAGCCAAAAGGTTGCAAATAAAAATCAAAATGAGAAACTTCACATCTACAAGCACAGCCAGAATTAAAAAGTCAAATAATAACAAGTGTTGGTGAGAATATGGAGAAAATTAGAAGTCATACTGCTGGTAGGAATATAAAAATGTGCAGCCATTTTGGAAAACAGTCTGGAAGTGTTTCAAATGTTAAAATAGAGTTATCCTTTGAATACAGCAGTTGTACTCTTAGATACATATGCAAGAAAATTGAAAATTATGTCCACATAAAAACTTGTACACGAATGTTCATAGCAACATTATTCAGGATGGATAAAAGATCATAATGGCTAAAAAGTAGAAACAACCCAAATGTCCATCAACTGATGGATGAATAAACAAAATGTGACATATCTATACAATGGAATATTATTTGGCCATAACAATTTACTAATTAGTACTATATGAAGTACTAATATATGCTGCAACATGGATGAAGTTTGAAAACGTTATGCTAAGTGAAAGAAGCCAGTCACAGAAGACTACATATTATATGATCTCAATTTTATGAAATATCCAGGTTAGGTGAATCTGTAGAGACAAAGTAGACTACTGGTTGCTTAGGGCTGAGAGTATGGGGGTGGGAGTTAGAGCAGAGATAGCTAAAAAGTAGGGAGTTTCTTTCTGAGATTATGAACATGTTCTAAGTTAACTGTTACTCTACTTTGTGAATATACTAAAAGCCATTGAATTCACACACCTTTAAATGTGTGAATTATATACTATATGAATCATATCTCAATAAAGCTGCTACCACACCCTCCCCCCCCCAAAAAAAACCTCCCAAAGTGATTCTAATGTTCAGCTAGAATTGAGAACCTCTGTCCTAACCTATTCTAACCCATCCCTGGAGGACAGAGAGTAAGACGAGGTGGACCAGAGGCATTTGTGAGTGGTAATTTTGAGAAACCAGATCAGTTTGGGCGTGGGATATTCTTGATTGAATTTCACAGGAGGTAGAAGCTGTAGTCCTCCCTCCCTTAAAAAATCATGGTAGCCTTGGCGGGTTGCTATACCAGCAGGTGCAAAGCTCAGTCTGCTCAGTGGCTCCTCAGACTTGGGGAGAAAACAGGGCAAAGCAGTACTGGTTCCTCACACACTGCTGAATCACATAAGGGGTATGGATTGAGGTAGGAATAGTCTGGATTACTTGCTAATAGTCTATAGTAGGGCATAATTCACACCTCAGCTGAAATGGTGACATGCCATTTATATGTGGTCAATATCACTCAGGAAGTACATGATAAGAAGAAAGGAGACTATAACCAACTTGTTTGTTTAATTAAATTTAATGATGCCAACATGGTGCTAAATCAATGAGCAAAAGTCCATCTGTTGAATACAAAGAAAATCAGTTGCAGAATTTTGAAAATGGATTATTCCCCAAGGAGCAGTAAACCTAACATATTTTCTGATGAGTAAGCAGGGGCACCAAAAAGTCAACTGATCTTGGCAGCACAACACAAACATTCAAAAAAATCTGCTTACGGGACCCCTTCCATCTCGAGACAGTAACTGTAGCATTGTCTGGTCAAGAGCTACATTGCCCTTTGGTTCCCATGGACCCTGCCCTTACACAGGAAGTACAATGTCAGTGGGGTGTACTACAGGATCTGGCATCTCAACTTTGGACATCGGTATGCATTCCTCTTGGTACCTGAGAACAAGGACCCTGTGCTAGAAATGTCTTAATGCAGGTGGACCAGGAGAATCTGCTGCCGGTGTTTCATGGAGGCTTAGAAAGATGGCAAGATCAGTGTGGTCCGGAGCAGCTGGAAGGGGTCTCACAGGAGTGATGTGAATTGAGTGATGCCTTGGAGAAAGACTGTTTTCCTGAGTGGAGAGGAGAGAGAAGGCAATCCAGCTGAGAAAGCAGCAGGAACACAGCCACGGGTCTGGGCATTAGCATGAGGAAGTGGGAGGGGTGACAGAAAACAGTCTGACTGGGACAGAGTGCATGCTGGGAAACAGGAAGAAACAAGATGGATAGAGATGGCACCTTAGAAATTAGATGAAAGTATTTAGGTTTCATTTAATAGTAACAGGAATCCATGTTCTTGAGCTGGGCATGCATCTGATGAAAATGGCATTCAAGAAAGTGTTGTCTGCCATTTCAGTATAATACTTAGAGATAAATAAATGGACAGAGCATGAGTCTCCAACAGCTCCCTTATAATGAGTCACCTAAGCAATCATAATTAAGTGTATTTCACTTAAAATGTAGTAATGGAAACTAATTCAGTAACAACAACCAAAAAAATGATTTCATTCTGCTCTTTATGTGCTGAGAAAATTAAAAAAGGAAACTCTCCAGGCTCTGTGTGAATTTAAAAACGATATCCCCATTTTTACATATAGCAAACTGAAGCAAAGATTTCAGAATATAATGTAACAATGCAACCTTATATTCTTAAGACTTGATCATCATTTTAAAGATATAAGGATCATCATTTTTAATTCAATTTTTATACTCTTCTTTCAATAATATTTCTATCAGTCTTGGAATATACTTGCCCTCTGGGAATATTTATTTTTTATTTGCTCTTCATTCGTAGCCCAACTTTGCAAGAAAAATGCTCTCTTAATAACTGAAAAACTGCAGTGTGCTGCTGGTTTACATTTTACCAACATCGCCTCTCCCCAGTGCATGCTTAGGAGAAGAGCCATTTCATCATCACAGCAGAATAACTCCCATTTTCCAGTTCAGCCTCAGAGCTTAGTGGAGAAATGTAAAAATTATTTTACAACCAACAGTTCTCAGACCTTACATATGTTGGGATGTGTTAAGATACTTAGGCTCTTTCTCAAATCATTCTAATGTTATCCTCAGCTATTAAAAAGAGACAGGTAAACCATATTATCAGAGCCACATTTGTAATTCCTTTAGAAAGAATAAGAAGATGGTGATACTTATAAGATATTTAACTGTACATTTGAATATGAATATCCATATGATGTGTGAAAACCTATGAGATAGGTCCGAATGTTTTGATACTTTCCCACAGATCACACTGTATACATTTTGACTTCCTTTATCTTCCAATCAATACAGATGCAGAAACATCCATTAGCGTGGGAGAAAATTATATATCTAAAGGGGCTTATGGTGTTTTTTTAATTCCTTTTTTTCCCTTATAAATGGCTGATATCTGTGTTGCAAGAAACTTGGTCCCAAGAGGGTCATCTTCTCCTTTAAACTGCAGTGAAAATCCCTTTGAAGGTAAGAGCGGAAGGAGTTGAATTGGAGAGACAGCACTCCTCCAGAAAGGACAGGTAATCTACTGGTTCTCAAACTTAGCTGCACACTAAAATTACCTGGAGAGTTTTCAAAAATACTAACGCCTTGAGTCATATACACTCTGGGAGCCTCATTCTTCCTGTTTGTGAAAATTAGATAAATACCAGTATCTTACAGGGTGGTTGTAAGGATGAAATAAAATAATGGACATGAAATTTCCTTGAAAACTATAAAGGGCTATACAAATGTACACTATTAGAATATATTTAGACCCTCTTGCTCCAAAGAAATAATTTAACAGTCTAATTTGCACAAAAAGTCATGCTTCAATCACCTCTGCAGGAAACAAAAGTCCTGCCAATTTTTAAAGATAATTATTCATTATTCTGGTAGATTTCAGAACCCAATGACCATTTTGTTTGATACATAGAATTTATACTACAGAGGGATGTTTTAATGCTATTGCTAAAACAGATATATGCATAATTTAGCAGTGCTCCAAGATTTAAAAAAATCAATCCCCCCAAGTGGAAAACTGAGGTAGGTAGATTGGCCATAGGATTTTATTTCTGCATAAATTGGATATAGCAAAACAAAACAAAGCAAAACAAAAAAACGAAGTCACTGATACAATAAAGAAAATAAAATGTGCAGAAGTCTGCAAAGAACAGGGAAATTGTTCAAATAAATTTAAGGAAGCTAAGGATACAGAGATAATCAATGAAATTGACAACACGAAAGTGTTTGAGACGTGAACACGGATAGAAGCCATAGAGTAATGGGAAATGAAATCCAAGGAAAATGAGTTGTAAAATGAAAAAGAGTTGCTGAAAAAGGGAGTGGAGAAAAAGACGCCAAATAGATGAGGGCTTTCAGGCCAAGGAAGAGCTTATTCATAATGTATTGGAGCTGCTAGGACATGCTTGGATACTAGCAGGATTGATACATGGAAGTAGGAATGACCCATGGAGGGAGAGCTGCTGATAGAAAGAAGAGCTCATTGCAGGGGTGAGGTCCTTCAGAAGGGGTTATGAGAAGCTATCCAAAAGGAGTAGTGTGTGATAGGAAAAAATTATAACAAGAGGAAAGACAAAGGTAGACAGAGATTATGGATATCATGCCAACTGATTACAGATTTGAGAAGGGAAATACCGTTTCAATTTTGTCAATACATTGAGAAGCACGATTATTGGCTAAGAGTGTTGGGGGATGAACTCTTGATGATAGAGGGGAAAGTATGAAATAGCTGTTCTGGGAGATGGGAAGTACACTTATTGGGAAAACAAGGTAGGATTGCTGATCAGTGTTTAATGTCCATTTGTTGGTGGTGGTCATGAATTTAATACGAGGCAGGTGAGTACTTTGGTCAATACTTGGGAATAAGAGTGGGAAGGTAGATGTTGGGTTTAAGCAGGATGGTAATATTGACTGGGGAGGATAATGAAGGGATTTATATTAGTTATATTGGTAGATGTAGTTTCACGAAACTAGGTTTATTGAACACTCACCAGTGGAGTTCTGGTGGAGGAATGTACAGAATGCCGTTGTAAGACTTCTTTCAAATGTCTGTTTCTTAAATCAGTGCACAACTTCTGCCCTCCCCTCCCTAGCCAAGAGCCAGATTTGAGATAGGGCCAGCTGGGAAGCTTCAAAAGGCAGTGGGGGAATTCTCTGGTGGACCAGTGGTTAGGACTCTGTGCTTTCACTGCTGAGGGCCCGGGTTCAATCCCTGGTCGGGGAACTAAGATCCCATAAGCCGTGTGACACAGTGAAAAAAAATTTAAAAATTAAAAAAAAAAGGGAATGTGTTCTCTAAGGGGCTTGAAATCATTAAAATACATCAGAAATATAGGACCAGCTAACTCAGGTTCTGACACCCTCTTCTTACATACCTGGCATAGTGGGTTGAATGGTGGCCCATCAAAAGATATGTCCACCTGTTAGTGTGACCTTATTTGGAAAAAGGGTTTCTGCAGATGTAATTAAGGATCTCAAGATGAGATCATCCTGGGTAAAGGTGGGCCCTAAATCCAATGACAAAAGACTTGATAGAACAATAGGAAGGTAGAACACACAGAGGAGAAGGCCATGTGAAAGCAGAGGCAGAGGCTGGAATTACGGGGACATAAACCAAGGAAGCCTGGAGCTACTAAGAGTTGGAAGAGACAAGAAAGGATTCTTCCCTAGAGATTTCGGAGTGAGCATGGCCCTATGGACACCTTGATTTTGAACTTCTGGCCTCCAGAACTGTGAGAGAATACATGTTGGCTGTTTTTTTTTTTAATTTGTGTCATGCTTTATTTATTTATTTTATTTCTTTATTTATGGCTGTGTTGGGTCTTCGTTTCTGTGCGAGGGCTTTCTCTAGCTGTGGCAAGCGGGGGCCACTCTTCATCGCGGTGCGCAGGCCTCTCGCTGTCGTGGCCTCTCTTGTCGCGGAGCACAGGCTCCAGACGCGCAGGCTCAGTAGTTGTGGCTCACGGGCCCAGCTGCTCCGTGGCATGTGGGATCTTCCCAGACCAGGGCTCGAACCCGTGTCCCCTGCTTTGGCAGGCAGATTCTCAACCACTGCGCCACCAGGGAAGCCCATGTTGGCTGTTTTAAGCCACCAAGTTTGTGCTAATTTATTATGGCAGCCCTAGGAAACTAATAGAACTGGCAAAATATAATCTTAGAACTGGTAAAATTTATCATGAGGATTCTGCCCGGTGCCCTGGATCGAGCAAACTCTGATCATATTATGCCATGAGAGCACGAGCCCCGGTTAATCATGACTTTCTCCCTCTGGCTTCCAATATGTAGAGAAGAGACACAAGATGGCAAAAGGAGGTGGGATTAGGGGAGGCTTCAAAGCACCAGTTTTGCTGTTGCCAACCCTGGACTGGAGATTCTGGCTTGAACCTGAGAGCAAATGGGGGTTTGACTCCTGCCTCTGAATTTAACTGGCCCCCACTGAAGAACTGACTTGAATTATGCACCCAGAGGCCAGAAGCAAAGGGTCAGAGACCTGGCTGGGCAGTCCCAGCAGTGAGAGCTGGGTCTACACACCCCGGGAGGTGGCTGGGCCTGGAGGGTTAATCACTGAGCATGAATTAACCAGAGAAGGGGAGCCCGGGTTGCTTTTTTTAACCGAGTTGTAGAGGATACTCCAACGACTCACACCTGCTCCCTGCTCCACCTCCAACCCTACTCGCTGAACCGGTGATGGAGGAGGGGGTAGATATATGTGGGAAAAAAATCATTTTATTCTGAAGTTTCCAATAACTGCTGCTTCTCTGATTCAATACATTATAGAAAAACTGCTAACGGGAATTCTGTTTATAAACTTTACTATAGTATATATATAATATATATAATACAATATAAAATTATATTTTATAATTTTTATAAAATTACTAAACCACTGTATTTATAATCATTGATGTCAAATGAGCACCTGAATTCTCTGTGGGAACTTGCCAGTTGAAAATCTTTCTAATATGAAAGTGAACACATCAGAAAATAAAAACACTTTTTTTTTCCAGCATGAAAGCAAAAACAAATAAAACAAAAACTTCCAAAACAAAACCAATAAAACAGATTTGTTTTATCCTTAGTTGAGTGACTGATGTTATATGGTTATGTGACAAACTGTGAAATGATAAGCTATTCCAAATGAGCTACAGTGTTAAATTCTGTGCAAGTAATAAATCCCTTATTTTGAACTCAATGAAAGAGACACATAATTCCATTCATCATTGAAATCGCTTTCTGGACACCACATGTCTTGGCCTGGCCATGACTGTTCTGATGTGAGGCTAGGCCATATCAGGGTCTGCAACCTAAGGAAATATTCAGAAAGGAAAGGAGAGGTGAAAATCGTGGTTTCGTGTTTATTATTGTGATACTGTGCAGTTAAAACATGCCACCTCTCTGGTTACTCCTGCATTTGGGGGATCAAAATGGTAATGAAAAATTCATTATGTTGGGCATATGAGGTAACTCTTCTCCCCGACTCACTGGCTCACTTACACTATGTGACACATTTATCAGTTCTTTTCGAAAAATATTCATATCCAGTGATATTATTAAAATCTGTCCATGTCAAAGGACTTGGTTTTTATAAACTTCAACTTAATAATTTACTGAATTTAATAAACTTACTCCCTTAAACTGGAAAATATTAAAGGTTATTCTGCTTGTGTTAAAAATATACCACAGCTTATATGTGGAATCTAAAAAAATGGTACAAATTAAGCTATTTACAAAACAGAAATAGAGTCAAAGATGTAGAAAACAAACTTATGGTTACCAAGGGGGAAAGGGGTGGGGGAGGGATAAATTGGGAGATTAGGTTTGACATATACACACGACTAAATATAAAATAGATAACTAATAAGACATGTACATGTATAACTGATTCACTTTTGCTATACAACCGAAACTAACACAACATTGTAAATCAACTATATTCCAATAAAAATTAATTAAAATAATAAAAATATACCACAGACAACAGATTTGCAAGAAGAAAATGAAATTAGACCTGGGAGAGAGTTGCTTTTGGTTGTATAGCCGCTACGCTGATGTTTCGACTTCATTTCTTTACTGTTCCTATTAGCTCCTTATGGAGTACACCCTGACAGCGTACCTTCCTAGTTTCTTCAAGAGAGTATGAAAAAGACGTCTTCTCTGTTATCCTCACTGAAATAATGGCATCCCTCTTGTATAAGGACCATTGCTTATTACTTATCGCTGCCAAGATCCAGACTCCGGTCTAAGTGCTTTATATTCATTGATTTGTGTAGCCCTCACAGTAAACCATATAAAGAAGGTTTCAGTTGTTGTCCTGTTTGACAGATGGTAAAGTAAGGAGCGTAGTGATTGACACCCAGACAGTCTGACTCAAACCTGCTCTTAACCATTAGTCTATCCTTCCCTTCCCTTTCCCCTTCATTGGCCATCTTGCTCATGAGGATTTCTGAAAAGTCCCTTCCCTTGAGTCCTCCTCTCATGAAGCTTTCTGATCTCTCAAAGAGATCAAATGAGTTGCTAAAATTTGCAGAGGGAGCCGAACTTAAATCCAGGACTTCTGATTCCAAATCCTATTATCTTTAATGACATCACACTACTGGTTATAGCTGAAAATTTCAATTTAGGAAAAGTTGGCTCTAAATAAAATAGCTGGCACTATTTCATTTCTTTCAGAAATAAATTCCAGATGGATTTAAGAATTAAACCTTGCAAATGAAACCATAAAAGTACTGGAAGAAAATTTTGGTGAATATTTATGTAATCTTGGGGTAGCAAAGGCCATTTGAAAAACGGTCTTAAAGTAAGAAAGATGGACCCGTTAGATTTCATAAAAATAAGAAAGTCAGTATGTGAAAACACTATAAATAATGAGGAAAGGCAAACAACTCAGTGTGGGAAAGCAATTTTCTCTTTTTTTTGATTCATTCATTTATTCATTCCAAAAATATTGGCCCTGGAGTAAAACGGAGATTAAAAACAGATGGGGCCCCTGCCTTCATGAAGTTTACAATCCAAAGAAGTCAGACACTGACTGATGGACATGTAACTACATGAAGCAAAGGGAGCATGGTTCTATGAGAGCAGATATCAGATGAGTCCCATGTATATTGAGATATCAGGAAAAACTTCCTGCAGAGCAATGCTGAGTGGAGATCTGAAAGATGAGTCCAAGTTTAGAAGAGAACAGCAAGGGGAGCATTCAAGACAGAGAGAACAACATGCCTTTTGGGGACAAGATCATGGTCCATATGAAGAGCAAAGAGAAGGCCAATATGATCCAAAGCCAGAGAATAAGGTGAAGTATGGTATGAGATGAAGTGGAGGGGCGGTGCCATTCCAATATAGGAATCCCGGAAGATAAACAGGTTTGGACTGGATGGAAGGTCAAGAATTTGATCTTGGACTTGTTAAGTCTGAGATATCCTTGAGAAGTCCACGTGGAGATTTCAAGTAGATAGTTGTACATAAGGATCCAATGTATAAAAGGTAGAACTGGTCAAAAGATAGACATTGAGAATCATTGGTGTATATATATGAGCACAGTCAAATGAAGCCATGAGCAAGGGTGAGAACATGCAGGGAGGGGGACAGAGAGAGAAGAGAAGAATGCCTAGGGCTGAGCCTTGAGCATTGCGAGACTGGAACTGGCCAAGTAGGGGATGAGCCTACAAAGGCCATGAGAAGGTCGAACCAGTAGGAAAGCCCAGGAGAGTAAGTTGTCATGGAAGCAAGGAAAGTGGGTGTTTCAAAAAGGAGAGAAAAGCAGTGTCAAACGCTGCTTAAAGGTTAAATAAGATGAGAGCTGAAAAATGTCCAGTGCATTTTGAAGCCTACAAGTCACTCAGGACTTTAGTAAATGCTTTTCTTATAGAAAAACCGGGACAAAGGCCATATTGGAGCTAGTGGAGGGGTGAGTGAATGGGGAGGAAGGAAACAGATAGTGAGTGTAGAACGTGACTAGGAAATCTGTCTGTGAACAGGAGAAGCAGATGAATGGAAGCAGAGAGAGATGTGGGATTAAGGGGAGGCTTAAAAATTTATTTATTAATTTATTTTAAATAGGAGAGACATATATATATATATATATATATATATATCCCCTTCATGTATGCATGTAATTAAATTTGATTTTTTTCCCGTTAATCTGTCTCATGTCAATATCATTCTTAGACCAGCCAGAAATGCCTAGAAGTGTACAGGAAAGTTTTTTCCTCCTCCACAGTATTTAGACCTTATTTCCTTCCCTGCCGGAAAGTGCCCTCAAGGCCAAAGGGAAGGAAACAAGGAGCGGTAGGTAGACACCAGTTACCAGCAGGGAGAGGGTTTCTTTGCAATAACCTTGCCCAGGACTTTGATAAGGAAGAGCCAATTCTGACTGATGCTGGATCTGTTTCTTTTACTTTAACCTTTGCTTTTTGTTGCTTTTGTTATTACAATCATACATAATGGCCTGCCTGAGGGAACCCTGCTCCTCTGCCTGAGGGTTAAACTAAAGTGCCTTTGTTCAGCTCGCAGGGAGACAATCTGACCCTGCCCACCTGTGAATGGCTGCAGAAAAGATGAAATTAACACATTCCCTTTCTCTCTGCGGGCCAAGCAGGAGATATTTTGCAAGATAAATGGCCTTTTTACTTGACTTCCTCACCTCCTCCCCCTCTCTGTTCTATAAAAGAAACTGGCATTCAGACCCTGATAAGATGTTTTTTTGAGACACTAGTCTGCCATCTTAGTCTCCTGGCTTTCTCAATAAAGTCGCTATTCCTTGCCTCAGCACCTGGTGTCCCGATTTATCGGCCTGTCGTGTGGCCAGCAGAGCGAGCTTGGACTCGGTTACAGGACAACTTGGCCATAAGAAACACTAAATTGTCAGGGCCTGAGCAGAAAGGGCCCTTGCCTGGGAAAAGCACGTGGCTGGTGAGCCTCTCCAAGTCATCTCTGCTAACTCCTCTAAGAGAACGGATTTTACAAAATTGGCAGAAGAAGGGCTTGGAATCTTATTTCATTCTTTTCCTGCTTCCGACATGCTTAGCATCAGGCAAGCTCTCTAACCTTTGATTAAAGTAAAACACAGCCTAAACAGTGGTCCTCGATGGAGAGTGGCTGTTCTCCACGTGGAACTTCCGGCAATGTCTGGAGACATTTTTGATTATCATGACTGTGTGGGGAGGGGTGCTACTGGCATCCAGTGGGTAGAGGCCAGGGATACTGCTAAACATCCCATGATGCACAGGACAGCCCGCCACAAGGAATCACCTGGTCCAAATGTCAACAGTGCCAAGGTAAGAAATTTTGATCTAGAGATGTAAATATTCCTTCAAACAATCTCTCAGAGCAAAACCAAACCAAAACAGAAAGGCATGGAGCTTTATTGGCCATTTTCCTGGTGAAATGTAGAGTAGAAAGGATTTCATTTTATTTCTTCTATATTTTACGTGCAATTTTTATATATTGTACAAATAAAAGGGGATTAATAGACATTACATGGTGTGGAGTCAAGCTTTCACCTTGACAGGTGAGCAGGTATACTTACTAGACTCTCTCTTTTTCATAATCCTTACTTCAAAACCAAATTCAAAATCTCTTTCAACATCCTTGAAAAAAGACGTATTCACAGTAGTACACTGTTTGGATACTTTCTCTCTTAACTCACAATACTATGTATTTTCCTACTGTTTTTTAACTTTATAGCTAATTTTAATGGGCAGTTTATATACATTTCTTCTTCTAAAGTTTTTGTGAGGCTTTGTCCAAAAATAAACATACCTTGACTTAATGTAATAGTATTTTTTACTATCATCTTTAAATTATTTCAACTTATGTGTTTATTTTCATGGTCAACTAATTTAACTTGTTTCTGAAAATAAGCTTATATGGCTTCATTTCAGAGAAATGCTTATAAAAATTCCTTTTCTTGCTGTAAAATTTGTTTTGAAATATGAGCACGTGTTTATAGATGGTCACAACTTCTTTCTTAAGAACACCCAGGGGGTTGGGAAATTACTCAAACTGGTATTCCAAAAAGAACAGTGGATAAATGTTTAACTTCTTTAGAACTGACTCCTCAAAGGCAATTCTTAGGACCTCTGATTTTTAATATGTTAAATGTGGTTTATCACTAGGAATTGCATTTGGTTGTAATGACAGAAATGAATACTGGCTTGAGCAGGAGAGAATTTTATGTTTCACTCTTAAAATAGGTCTGGAGCCGGGCAGTCTGGGACTGCTCTCATCCTGGACTGAAGTTCTTCACTTTGAGTTGCTTCATCCTCAATGCGTGGTTTCTGTCTCCAGTGTCCCCTAGAGCTCAAGGTGAGGGTTGGAACTCTAGGCATCACCTGCACATTCCAAGCCAGAGCAGAGGAAGCAAGGGAGAACCAAAGGGTGGCCCTACCTTTCAAGGAGTCTTCCCAGAAGTCTCAGGTAATAGTTCTGCTGACATCTCATTGGCTAGAACTTCATCTCTGTGACGGAGGGTGGGAAATGTAATCTTCTGAGCTGGGTACCTTGTCATCTCAAGTATGATTAGAATTTTGTTACTAGTGAGTACTAATGAGAAAAGACTTCTTTAAGCTAAGCAACATTTTTCTCTTCTTTCCCTCCCCCCCAAAAATCTTTGGTGGCCCACTTATTTTCCTCTGACACTCCTTGCCCCCCCTGGTCCCTCCCAAGGTCCTGGAGGACTTCCATAGAATCCTAAGGGTTCCATGGGTTTGAAAATCATTAGCTAAGATAATTTCTAAGGGTGTATAAAATATTAAAAATTCTGATTCTTTGATGTTGTTAATTTCTAAGTTGGTAATGTCTAAAAGGATCACATTTCTCAGTGATTTTAATGTGCTTTAAAAAATTATGGTTGCTAAAATATAGGTGTAAACAATCAATGTTCTAATTAACTTTCCTCTAACTGAGCATTCCATATTCATGGACCAATACCCTCTCTTTCCCTCCAAGCAGCACCAAGTTCTAAAAAATGGACAAGGATGAATTAGATTTGGGCTGAATGCATTTTTGAAGAAATCTAGTTTTATCCCTCTGTTTTCCTCTTAGCATGTATGAACAAAGTGTTGCTGGAGAAGTTCTGCTGAATTGGTTAGGTTGTGTTTGATTGACTCTTGTGTTTTGGGGGTTATTTGTAAGGCACATATTATTCCCCCTACAGCTCAAAAAGAATTCTACATTTTAGCACTAACATGAGAATTTGTAGGAAGAACAAGTGTGTTGGGAGCCACACTCATACTCAAATATTGTTTCTGTCGGTTAAGAGCTGTGAGATCATAAACAAATTAGTTTTCCTAAAAGTTTCTTTATTTATGAAATTAACAGTAGTATCGATCTTGATTTTTAGAGTTGGATGAAGTAATGCATTGTTGGTGCTCTATTAATGTTAGCTTCCTTTTAGAGAGTAGAAATTATTTACATCATAAGTAAGTTTTAGGCGCTTCTTTGAAAGTGAAAAACTGGAGGGGATGGGTGTATAGATGAAATCAGAACTATTAAGGTGGCTTCATCTGGGAGCTCATGTCAAAGAATCAAGGAGGCAGCTGTTGTAGGACACAGGTTAGTGTATTTAGTCTCACTCTTACATATACAGACACACACACACACAATGTGAATATGAAACACGAAGCATCAACAGAAATATGAGAGCAAAAGAGAATTTGTATTTTCTAGAATTATGCTCTGGTAGTGATTCTAAAATTTCTTGACTTCAAAAAGTGGCATTTGTCTGATTTAGGTTTATTCTTGGCTCACACATGAAAACAGCAGTCCTGGACAAAGGCTAAATTATGAATCTTTCAAGTTTGACTTTGACAAGTCTACTCCTTTCAGCACCTTCCTGAACTCCAGAACAGGGTGGGGGAAAAGAATGGGGAGGTAGTGACCAAAAAAAGAGGAGGTGGGGTATGGGCATCGTGATCTGCTTCAGGGATATGAAGAAATGGTATACGACACATCATCCAGGGGTACAGGGTTCCTACTTTGAGAAACCCCACCCTACGAGAAAGCAGCTAAACATGTTCACTTTCCTTATGAAACTACAGCTGATCAGTTTCTCACCCAGACCGAGCTCAGAGTGAGTTACAAAAATAGTAATGTTATGAACACATCTGCTGAAGAAATCGCAAGGTACACTCTCTGCAGTGGCTTTTTATCTCTCTACATATATCCCCTTCTTTTGTTTATCAACCTTTATTTATTCAACCCATTTCCAAGGTATTGTTTACATAATACCTGCAATCTCCAACGTTGCCAGCTATGGGCATTTAATCCTCAGAAAGGCTCAGCCAGCCCCAGGCTCTACCAATCTGAGACCAGAAGCAGTTTTGTTCCCTCATTCCTGGTATTCAGTGCCTCAGCTGACTTACTCTATATGCGTAGGCATCTGCCTTGACTTCTTGATCTGCAGCCCAGCTCCTCTTAAGTTTGGTTTTGAACTTAAGCAAGCTGCGCTGGAGCTTTGCTGCAGCTGACCGAGACCAGATCCTTTTCACCAGGGACAGTCTCATGCTTTCCCCACTCCAGGCTTTCTAGCTGAAGTTTATCACAAATGCTTCCTCTCACTAGAGGCTTGTGAACTTATATTGTCTGAGTTATCAGTTGCACCAAGTTCTCTTCCCTATTACAGTTACTCTAACCAGAAACAGGTTTGCGCAGCCTCTTTGGGCAGTGATGTGGATAGTTGGTCACCACCTTTGGGGACCAATTATACAAAGGAGTTAGGCATTCATACATCAGCCAAGCCAGTCTGTGTGGCCAAGGGCCAGCATATCCCATGAACAAACCCCTGAAGAACAGTGCTTTTTAGAGCAATGACTTCATTTGAACAAGATATGATGGAAGATTGGCATGGGAGAATAGACCCTGAAAGAATATCAGAAGAGGATGATTTCAAATGCCACCTTCATATTAAGTTAAATTCTGATATATTTTTAGATGAGTTTCTGTACTCTTTGTTTTATTCTATTGAGCTTTTAGTCTATTCATATATCTTTACTACACAATTATAATTATTATAATTTAAAAAATATGTTTAGTGTGCCATAGAAAAACTTCTTACTATTATTTCTTTCAAAATTTTCTTTGTTATGGGGATTTACTTGAGCTTAATTATTTTGGGTAATGCTTTCTTTTCTGATCATTTTCATGTTTTTGGCATTTTCCTCAGCAAACTGAGAAAAATTTTCAAGTTTTTATCATTTATTCTATTTGATACAGTGTTGATTCTGTTATTCGCTGCATCTAAAGTATTTAAAAAGTTATTCAGGAGATCCAAGATGGAATGATGAATGTGACAAGATAATCTAGTTGTACTACAAACATATAACCAACCTCAATGAAGGGATGTGGGGAAAAGGCAGTAACCTAACTACCTGTGGAAATAATTGGGGTCTATAAGACTACAAGCAAAAGGAACTGCACATAAGCAGTGATAAATTTGTTTCCCTTGAGGTACTGGTTAACAATTCCCATACCACTATACATGTATACTGGAGCTGAACAATTAAGTAAATGAATGGTATATGGTGGGAGCCAGATTTCTCACTGATGGAGCAGGAGGTTATAGATAAACAAAGGAAGGATGCTAGAACGATCCATTTGGTAATGGATTAGAATTACAGGTATCAGTATGAACTCATACTTAGCTTAATACAGATACAGATGTGGAAATATTTACAGAAATGTGTATATACCCGGGTCAGTATACATGCATATATTTTCTTGCTCTGTCAACTGAGAGGGCCTAGAAGAAATGACTTCCCAGTGGCAATGAGCATACCTAATGCCCAGATCTTGGTTTCTAATACCTTTCTCCAATAAAAGAAACCAGGGCTCCTTGAAGAAGTAGTTGATTCATGGACAGGGGTAGGAAATATACAAGATGTGTCTGGAGAAACTTGTAGTGCCAGAAAGTAAGTGCTAGAATCTGCAATGATGGGGGTATTGCAAAGGGACAGAGGAGCCAACTTAAAGAGGTTCCAATGACCAAAGCCAGAACATTTGAGCAATAAAATAAAAAATAAAGCAGTACTGGATTATAACCCAAGTATAAAATAAATATCTATGAGTTCACACTGATCTCACTAAATGACTTATAAAATAAGTAAATGTGGAAAAATAGACAAATCACCTATGCAGAAGAATTCCAAACAATTTGTCTAGATACTCTGCCCTCAAGAGGTGGACCATAAATCCCCATTCCCTGAGTGTGCATAGTGACTTCATTCCAAAGAGTGTAGTATGGTTGGGGGCAGGGGGGGGCCACAAAAAGAACTTTGCAGTGGAGAAGTCTGATGAGCAGTACCTCAGTCAGGTGAACAAAGTCAATATCAACAGTCAAAAATTGTGGTGATGGTATCTTTTCTTGATGTGATGAAAAAGGCACTTTATCTTTGTGGTCTTCCTCTCCAAAACACAAGCTGTCTCAGCCAAGAGGAGCTGAGTGAGACATGACAACTAAAATTATTGTGGGGTCCTGGAACATAAAATGGGCAATAGGTAAAACCTAAAGAAATCCAAATAAATTAGGAGCTTTAGTTAATACCAATGTATTGATATTGGTGCATTAATTGTGACAAATGTACTGTATAATGTTGGGTTAATAATAGGGAACACTGGGCATGGTATATATGGGAACTCCTTGTACCATCTTTGCAATCTTTCTGTAAACCTAACATTGTTCTTAAAAACAATGTTTATTTTTAAAAGTTATCATGGCTTTTTTTTTCTCTGAATTTTTTAACACTGTCAGCTCTTTTATCATCTCAATCTCATCTTCTATTTTTACATAGAATTTTGTTTTATTTAATTTCCTTGTGAAAGATGCCAGATGATATTTAAGATTTCATTCCATTTCCTGTAAGTTTTAAAAGTATGTTCTCCAGACTTCCACTTCTAACCAAAATGAAATAACAGGGACTAGATTTATTCTCTGCTTGAAACAACCAAAAGACAAAAACAGACTATATATGAAGCAATAGTTTTTAAGACACTGGACATCAACAATGAAAAATAGTGATTCCCAAGGGATGGGAAACAAATGAAATGAACCCTATAAATGCCCAAGCTTAGAGCCCTGAGAGAGCATCCACCACTTAAAATAAGGAGAGGCAATCAGGGGAAGCATAGTAGGCTCCTTGAATTGAGAACACAGAACTGAAAGTCCAGGTAACAGATAGAGCCCTGGAGAAGAGAAAATTGCTTAGAAATAGAACACTGGAGATCTCCAAAGAGTCCCTCTTGGGTGTTCAGCATAGTACAGAGCTACACATGAGAGAGAAAATATTTGACCTTGGAGAAAGAAAATTAAAGAATTAGAGAAAACAGTACCTCTTGCTCACACTGGGCCTGAAAAAGTGCCTGTTTCAAACAGCTAGACTAGAAAACTTTATAATTAATGGAGAATTAGATAGAGTACCCAGAAGGGTCTTGACTCAGTAGTGGGAAATAATTATAACTAAATGAGATGCTGCTCTGGTCCTGTCTAGAAATTTTTAACAGCAAGATCCAAAAGGATCAAACTGTTTCCCACATACTTAATTACATCTTAGAACAAAGTTCAAGAAACTATAAGAATACAAAAATATCTGGTATCCAACAAGGCAAAATTTGCAATACTTAGCATCCGGTGAGAGATTACTAAATATGCAAAGAAGCCAGGAAATATGAGAAGAAAATGGTCACTTGAAACCAACCAAAATTGACACAGATGTGGAAAAGCAGACAAGTACGTTGAAATAGTTATTATAATTGAAAGCTATATGTTCACAATGTTAAATAGAGACATGAAAATTATTTTAAAAATCTAAATTAAATCTCCAAAGATGAAAACTAAAATATGTAAGATGAAAAATACATGGATGTGTTTAATGGCAAATTAGATATTGCAGAACAAAAGATTATTAAAGTTGAATACAAGCAATAAAAACTATCAAAATTAAACACACAAAGAAAAAATTAAATGAAAAGAGCATCAGTAAACTGTGGGACATAATTAAACAGCCTATATGTGTAATTAAGTCTCTGAAGGAGAGGAAAGATAGGGAGAACAGAAAAAGTTATATGGCAAAATTAGGGCTGAATGTTTTCCAAATTTGATTGAAATTATAAACCCTTAGTTCCAAGAATATAAATAAACCCAAGCAAAAGAAAGATAAAGAAAACTACAGTAAGGCATGTCTTAATCAAATTACTCAAAACCAGCGATAAAGAGAAAGTTTAAAAGCAGGCAGAGAAAAACTATACGTTATGTATAGAAGAACAAAGATAAAGTTGAAAGATTTCTTATCAGAAACAACTTAAGCAAGACAGTGAAGCAATATCTTGAAAATACTGGGGGGAAAATAAGCTGTCAATCTAGAATTTTTTACCCAGAAAAAAACAACCTTTAAAAAATGAAGGCAAAATAAAACGTTTTTCAGATATAAAAAAGATAAAGTAATTCATTATTAGTAGGCACACAGCACAAAAAAATAAAGGAATTCCTTCAGGCAGAAGAAAAACTATACCAGATGAAAACCTGAGTCTACAGAAATAAAGGAAAAGGAATAGAAATACTAACTACATGGGTGATATATATCTATATCTGTATCTATCTACATATCTAATTTTATTATTATTTAAATATTGTTGAAAGATAATTGTTTAAACAAAAATAACATTGTATTATAAAATGTACAACATATCTATAAATAAAATATATTAATAAAACAGCATGAAGTCCAAGAGAGGAGAAATGAAAGCATACTATTTTAAGGTTATTTTTACTATATGTGATGTGGTATAATACTGCTTGAAAGTAGCCTGTAAGTTAAAAATGTATACTGTGAGCAGTGAAGCAAAGACTAAAATAATATTTCAAGTGCTGAAATAAAAAATGGTCAACCAAGAATTTTATATCCAGAAAAACTATCTCTCAGAAATAAAGGCATTCCCAGATTAAAAACTGAGAAGATTTTTTGCTAGCAGGCTGATCTTACAAGAAATAGTAAAGGAAGTTCTTCAGACTGAAGGCAAATGATTGCAGACACAAATTCAAATAAGGGCGATTGCATAACTCTAAAAGACAGCATAAATGTATATTTTCTCTCTTCTTAACTGACTTAAAAAGAAATTGTATGAAACAACATGTATATAAACAAATTATTGGAACTATAACACAGTCAGACCAATATCTCTTATGAATATGGTTATAAAAACCCTCAACAAAGTAGTAGCAAACCAAGCCTAGTCCATGTGTCTATGGTCCATTGATTTTTTCTTCTTTTTTTCATTGCAAATGCCTTTGTCAAAGATTGAACTCAACAAAAGACAGATTAAAGGTACACTGATTTTTTTTTAACTTTTTATTTTATATTGGAGTATAGTTGATTAATAATATTGTGTTAGTTTCAGGTATACAGCAAAGTGATTCAGTTATACATATACATGTATCTATTCTTTTTCAAACTGATTTTTTACAAGGGTGCCAAGACAATTCAATGGGGGAAAGAATAGTCCTTTTATCAAGTGGTGCTGAGACAACTGAATAAACAGTCAAATGAAAAAGAAAGAAGTTGGGCTCTTTCCTCAAGTCATGTACAAAAAATAATTCAAAATGAATCTAGGCTAAATGTAAGAGTTACAACTATAAAACTCTTAGAAGAAAATATAGGAGTTAATCCTCACAACCTCAGATTAGGCAATGGATTCTAAAATACGATGCCCAAAACACAAGCAACAAAAGAAAAAATAGATCAATTGGACTTTATGTAAATGAAAACCTTTTGTGCATCAAAGGAAACCATGAAGAAAGTGAAAAGACAACCCACAGACTGGAAAAAAAAAATATTTGCAAATCATATATCTGGTAAGTGCCTTGCATATAGAATACATAAAGTTGCCTTAAAACTCAACTAAAAACCCCCAAATAAAGCAATTTAAAAATAGGTAAAGGATCTTAATTGATATTTCTTCAAAGAAGATATGCAAATAGCCAACAAGCACATGAAAATATGCTCAATATCATTAGTCATCAGGGATATTGAAGTCGAATCCAGCCTCTGTAGCCTGACACCAAATTAAATCTCAGAGACAGAGTTTTGGGTGAAATAGAAAAGAATACTTTGTTGGTTTGCCAGGCAAAGGGGGCCACAGCAGGCTAATGCCCTCAAAATTGTGTGTCCCAACTTGGAGGGGGTAGTGAGAAGTTTTATGGTAATGGTTCAAAGAGGGTGTGATCAGCTGGTGTACAATTTTCTGATTGGTTGGTGGTGAGGTAAGTGGGAGTCGGCATCATCAATCTTCTGGTTTCAACCAGGTCTGGGGTCTACCTGCTTGTGGGCAGCATACCTGTTAATTTCTCCCACCTGGTGGGGGTTTCAGTATCTGCAAAACAGCTCAAAGATATTGTTATGTGTATCCCTTGAGGGGGAACCAGGACCCTGCCCAAAGCTACACTATTGTTTCTCTTGACTGTTCCTCCCTTGTCTCTGCACCCTCTCCCTTCCCTAATTAGCTAATGTTTGAACCTGCTCTTTGGAACTCAGGGAAGGTCTTGGAGGCTGAAGGAAGCCTATTTCCTGTAATCAAGAAATGGAGGACACAGAAAGGTTTTTGTGCCCTGGAGCCCCGCAGGGTGCTGCTTGGTAACAGTATGTTAATCAGAACCACAATGAGATACCACTTCACATCCACCAGTAAGGCTATAACAAAAAAGACAGACAGTACAAATGTTGGTAAGTATGTGGAAAAATCAGAATTCTTTCACCCTGGTGGTGGGAATGTAAAACGGTGCAGTCACATTGGGAGCATAGAGTTACCACATGACCCAGCAATTTTACTCCTAGAAATATCCCCAAGAGAAATGAAAACATTTTGTACAAAAAAACTTGTACATGAATATTCATATCAATGTTATTTATAATAGAATATGGAAACAATCCAAATGTTTATCAACTGATGGATAAATAAATGTGGTATATCCATACGATGGGATATTTTTCAGCCATAAAAAGAATGAAGTAATGATACCTGCTACACCATGGATGAAAACATCCATTCGCAAAAGACTACGTGTCTTGTGGGAAACAGTTAATTACCTCCAGGTTGCCAGGCATTTATGTGAGCACTTTGAATGTCAGTCATTTAATCCCTAAAACAACTCTGATACTGTTCTAGAGCAACGTGAGAAAAGGGACACAAGCAAACTCAAGCCATAGTGTGTTTATTCCAAATGCAACTTTTCCACCCCTCCCTACTTGGCTTTTATATTGAATAATCGTTTCAGCAAAATTAAAAGTGTTTTTTCCAGGCCTGAAAACTGACTGAACCTTTTTATAAAGCATGTTCAAATATTCACTAATGCATACACACACACATATACACATATACATGAGCAGTGTTGAGTATATACACACACATATATGTGTATATGTATATATATACAATATATGCATGAGCATTGTTGAGTATATATATATTTTTCTTAAATTAAACACACTTTGGCTAAAACCTTCACTTCTCTTCTTCTGGCCTCTATAGAGATGAAGAACTGTCAGATATATCCTTTCCATAATGAAAAAAACCCACCACCTCCCCCCGACCTACAAAAGACAAAATCCTTTGCATTCTGTGGTACACTTAAAATCCGTTTAGTTGGGAGAGTGTTGAACGTAGTGGAAGAAAACTTGCTGTGTCTTCTGGATGACTTTGGTGACTTTCCTGAACCTGAGATCCGTCCATTAAGTGACAATACTGGGTTGGACAACGGCTAAATTTTTTCTTGTCTCTAATATTCAATAATCCCAGTTACCTGTAGACCTCCTACAATATGCACAATCATCCAAATACAAATGACCCCCCACCCAGTGCTCAGCTTTATGAGTGACCGAACTTAGCTTATGGCTTTGATTCTACTTGATGGAATACTTGGAATGAAGATGGATCTAAACTTTCAGAAATTTGGATGGCTGAAGCTGCTGAAGGGACTTTCTTGAGGTTCTTTTAATATTAGTGAGTAATGACGACGTGAAGTAATTCATTGGCACAATTTGCTACCTAATGAGATGACAGGATTCTGATGCACTGAGCCTGTGAGACTTGCTAACCTCAGGGTTCTTATAATTTAGTTTTACTTCCTGCTGAGTCACATTTTTCTAATTGCATGAATCAGCTCTCATTTTAACTCCTCTGCATATTTTTTTTCTAATTTCCCTGCTGAAACCCTTTCTGCCTGTAACTTAAAGACAAAATATTAAGGACTTTAACTGGAGAACTGGAGAACTGCTAAATGAGTAGGCAATTAGTTGCTGAAGGATGTCCCAAGTGTCACTGGAAATATAATTTTCCCAAGATTTGCAAGGAGGGATTGGGTTATTCAGAGTATTTCTCCACAGTGGCGATTTGAGCTACCATATTTGCCATGTCTGTAACTAGGCACCTGAACTTCATATTCTTGGATCAAAACCTAAAGGTCTGCATTTTACTGTATTAAGCATGTCTTCAGATTTAGTTTCAAGCTTTATTGATTTACTGCTTGATTAGGAATATTGAAAAATGGCCATTCTTCTTTTACTATTCTGTAAAAATCATGTTAGTGATCTCTGTAGACAGATAAGTGTGCCCTAAATGTTATCACAATTTTATATTCAAAATCATTGATCATTATCCATCTATCCTCTTTTGGGGACAGAGATTGTCAAGAAAGAAGGCTAATGTTTTCTATCAAACTAAGTAATTTTAGAGATAAAAATGATCCTAGAGGTGGTAGCCATCTCATTTTACAGACGAGGAAACCATGATGCTGAGACTTTGAATGTCATGTTCAAAGTCACAGAGCTGGTTATTGAATAAAGCCACATCAAGTGTCTCTTCAGTTCTACTGCTCTTCTCCCCAAACCACATGGTTTGCTCAATCTGGGCCACTGCCCTGGTGGGCCTAAAAGGCAGGGATGCCACGAGGGTGGGCCTGGAGGACAGAGCACTGAGCCAAAATAGATTATCTTGAGCCTGAAAATCCCTGGAATTTTCAGGCTTGCTTGGACTCATGACTCCTTCCTTATTTCTTATTTCTTCCTTGTGGAATGGGAATATCTATCCCATGCCTGTCTCACCATTTTATTTTGGAAGCAGATAACTTGTCTTCTGGTTTCACAAATTCACAGCAGGAAAGGAATTTTGACTCAGGATAAATCATAACTCAAGTCTCATATCTGATTTGGATGATAGTTAGATAAGAGTTTTTTTACTTTGAATTGATACCAGAATAGGCTGAATAGGTGAATCTGTTTTGCATAGGAGAAGGATGTGAACTTGGGGAGACAAGGTTGAGTATTATGGGTTGCATTGTGTCCTCTCAAAATTCCCATGTTGCAGTCCTAACCGTCCAGTACCTCAGAATGTGACTGTGTTTGGAGAAAAGGCCTTTAAAGAGGTAATTAAGGTAATATAAGACCATCTAGGTGAGCCTTCATCCAGTATGACTGGTGTTCTTAGAAGAAGAGGAGATTAGCTCACAGATGGAAGACCAAGATGACATGGGTCTTGCCAGGAGAAGACAGCCATCTACAAGCCAAGGAGAGAGGCCTCAGAAGAGATCACCTGTGCTGACACCTTGATCTCAGACTTCTAGTCTCTAGAGCTGTGAGAAAACAAATTTCTGTTTGTTGAACCTACCTGGCCTGTGGTGCTTTGTTATGGCAGCCCTTGCAAACTAATGTACTACCCTTAATTATATAGTCGAAAGCACAATCAGTATTTCTGGATAATCACACCTTCCAGAACCAATTTCCTTACACTGGCTATTCCCAGAGTCCTTGTTACTCATCCCCTACACATTAAGGATGTGGCTGAAATAACAGAGCATGTGGATGGAGGATTGGAAATAGGATAACAGCTTTGAAACTCCACATTCCTGGATTATTTGTAAAAATGAAACCTTCCTTCTTATTAAAAAAAAAAATGTCCAAATGAGGGAATGACTAAAATTAAGAAGCTGTCGCTTCTATGACAGACAACTGGGTTGAGTTATCAGTATTCACTCATGAAAGAAATAGTGATTTCATGTTGAGGATGTGGCATACCCACATAGAACTAAAAGAACCAAGTCTTTCGCTTGGTTGTGTCTTGTTTTAAAGCCTGTACTAAAAGCCACAACTGCCTGTCTAGTTCCCCAGTGCTTGGGAGATTAGTTTGAATGTTTTAGATAAAAAGAACAATTTTGACTCCTTCCATTCTCTGCTCGCCTACTGCACTTCGTGTTTTATTAAGTCTAATTTGAAGCAGATCAAGGTGGTTTTTTTTCTCTACACTTCATCGACCCTCCCATCCCACCCTATAATTCTTTTCATTGATTAAGCCATGGCCCCCTGATTGGAAAAGGGAAGGATCAGAGACTCAGAATGGTTGCTTCAGCTGGAAAGTAACCGCAGGACAAATTTCCCTGCAGGGCCCTGGGACACAGCTATGCTCTCTCCAAGCTGTAAGTTAATTCCCATTCCGGCCAGTCTTTTGCATTCAGCAGTAAAGGTCCAGAAAATGATGTTCAGGAAGGAAAACCAAGAGTGGGTAGGAGCTTCCTAAGAAGGAGTCAGCAGCTTTGAGAACAGGTTCCAAAGTCAGTCTCTGGACTGGCCTCCTCGCCCTACTGCTGTCCCATCATTACTGCCTCGAGTTATTACAGGCAACAGGCAAAACATCTGGCAAAATTTTAAAAGAAGCATTTTTTTTCTTCTTCTCTATCAGATTCACTCTCACCCATTAAGAGCTCTCTTCACTGGTTTCTGGCTCTCTCCCAAGCAGCAGGGGGTTCTACCCAATGATGTTATACCTTACTCAGGCCTCCCTCATTCTGCACCATTGAAATTCAGGCATCTTTTGGAAGAAAGAAGCTAAACTTTCAACACCGGAGGGTGATGCTGGCTAAGGTGCTCTTTATTTCTCCAAGTGCTTCTGAGCCCGTGCTATGACCTTGCATATTCCACATCCTGGGAAGTTACCTCACTGTGCCAGGCACACTGGGATGCCTGATACCTGCACGGTCTTATTTAATCCCCACAACAATCAAAGAAATAGGTTCTATTATTAGCCCTATGTCCCATGGGGGCTGTAGCACAGAGAGGTTAAGACAGTGGCCCAGAGTCACAGAGTGGTGACCCCCCCAGAGTCAGGATTTATT
This sequence comes from Balaenoptera physalus, assembly GCF_965194825.1. Lineage (NCBI taxonomy): Eukaryota > Metazoa > Chordata > Mammalia > Artiodactyla > Balaenopteridae > Balaenoptera > Balaenoptera physalus. The sequence continues at coordinate 111,813,185 of NC_138886.1, forward strand.
TTTTCATCTATCCTACCCACATGCTTTTTTGGAATGGCAAAGAGTGGGTCATTTTAATGCAATCTAAGTGAAGACATGATATCATTTCACCTATTTCTGAACGTATCCCTAACAGATAAGAACGTAAAAGGAAAACACAACCAAAGTCCATTATCACCCTTAATAATATTAAGAGTAGTTTTCAATACCTAGTTCATAATTGTTTTTATGGCTATATAAATCCCATGGACAAATCATGATTACTTTAATGAATCCAAAATTGATAGATATTAAGTTTGTTTCTAATTTAGGGTGACTATAAACAATGTTGTTATTAACATCCGGGTAACTAAATCTTGACCTATTTCCTTAGCATTTTTCTCATGATAAGTTCTGAGAAGTAAAACTACTGTTATACTCATTTATAACCATAAATGGTTATACTTATTTTAAAGATTTGTATTAGTATATATAATTGCAAGACTCTTCCAGAAAGGCTCAATTTGCCAGGCCATCATCAGTATTTGAGTATCTCTCCCTCTGCATCTTCCAGACTGAGTATTAGACCTTACTGATTATCTTTTGGGCCATTATAATAAGTGAAGATGGAATTGCATCTAGCTTGCATTTTTATGCTAACGGGAGGTAGGGCATTTTAATATGTTTACCAGCCACCTTACCTGCATTTCTTCTTTAGTAAATGGCCTGCCTAAACATTTTGCTTATTTTGAAAGAGATGTTCATCTTTTTCTTGAATTTTAAAGTCTCTTTTACATTAAGATGTGAATCCTTTGTAGTACATGCTGCAAATACTTTCCTAGTTTGTTTCTAAAATTTTGGTTTTCTTTTTATTTTAAGACATTCACAACTACCAATCTTTTCCTTTCCTTAGGGCATGAGCCACCTCGTCTCCTTGCATGGCTTTGCAATAAACCTTTCTCTGCTCCAAATTCCAGCGTTTCAGTTTGTTTGGCCTCACTGTGCGTCGGGCACACGAACTTCCGGGTCTGAGTCTGGACCTCCTTCAAGGGAAGGGGAGGCTGGCTTCTGGGGAGGAGGGGGGAGTGGGCGACCCTGGTTCTCTGCCAGTGCTCTACCCACCCCTTTCACCAGCAGGCTCTCCTCTTCCTTAAAGAGACTTTGAGATAAAAGAGTACATGAATCAATGAAGAAGTATAATGCAAGAATTGAAAAAAAAAAGCTTTTCATCTGCATCTCAAATTAACAAACTAATATATAATCTAATATAAATGAATCAGCTATGTATTAATGTGCAAAAAAACAACTCTCTGCCCATTGATGAAAATAACCCAAGACCCTATTCTGCAGTAATAGCGCACTCCTGGTCTTTAGCCTTGGCCACAGGCTCCCAGAAGGGTTTTGGCAAAGCACTTTTAAAAGCCAGGGTGAGGGGAGGGGGGCGGTCACAGGGTATGTGATCAGCTTGTGCACAGTTCTCTGATTGGCTGATGGTGAGGTAGTGGGTGGTGTCACGGGGCATTTGTTGGAGGGGGGCAGTGGTTTACATCTGCAAAACAACTCAGGAAATGTGCATGAAATACTATTACCTAGGTACTTCAGAGAGGAGCTAAAGCAGAGGATATGGGGGAAGGTCTGTTCTCCCTCCCCTCCCCGCCCCGCCCCCCCTGGGAAGGCCCCACGGGGTCCTGCTTGGTTACACTGGGACAGTCCTTTACAGTGCCTCTCCCTCCAAGGGCAACAGAGACTTGGCAAGCTGAGGAGCTCCCCGCTGTTTCCATGCGAGGGCAGTAGCCTAAGTCTGGGTTGTGGAGGAAGGAGTGGCTGAGCCTCTAGGATTCTCAGTCATCCTCGTTGTCTTCCTCTCCAAGCAGCTGCTATGAGGCAGACAGAGGTATTTTGGAGACACTAGTTCGCCATCTTCTTGGTCTGCTGGCTTTCTGAATAAAGGCGTATTCCTTGCCTCAGCACCTCATCTCCCAATTTATTGGCCTGTTGTGCGGCAAGCAGAGTGACCCTGGACTCGATAACAGCAATAATCTCCCCAGAACCTCACCTCTTCTGAGCTGGGTTATTGTCTTGCTTTTCAGTTTTCCCAGAAAGCAAAATTCTGGACAGATCCATCACTAACCCAACACATTCTGCAGTTCGTGCCCAGGCTTCTCCGTTCTCCGTGATCCAGAAAGGAAGAGCCCTTTCCCTCAGACTCTACAGAGCTGGCCGTGCTGAGAGTTTATGCTACCTTGTACTCATCCTTGAGTTCCCACGGTGCTTGTACATTTTAGATTACAGAAGATTTTGAACGAATGAGGGACTTAATAATATATTCTTCTTCTTTTATGAAAAAACTGCAGAATAATTGAAATTGCTATTAGAATCAGAAACAGGAGATCCAAATATTACTCAGCCATAAAAAAGAACAAAACTGGGTCAAGTGTAGAGATGTGGGTGGACCTAGAGACTGTCATACAGAGTGAAGTAAGTCAGAAAGAGAAAAATATCGTATATTAACGCATATATGTTGAATCTAGAAAAATGGTATAGATGATCTTATTTGCAAAGCAGAAATAGAGACACGGAAGTAGAGAAACAGGAGATCCAGTCCAGTCCTGCCTTGCCACTAACTAGTTCTAAGTTCTTTAAAAATCCATTAACCTAAGCTCTGTGCTTAAGATTCTTTAACTGTTCAATATAATACAATCCATTCACCAGACATATAATTTTGTTGAAAAAGTTATGAATACTGTATATACAGAAAATAATTTTGTTGGCATTATGCTTGCTCCCTCTATATTCCTTTGGGTTTTGTGTGAACTGGAAACTACCACAGTGTGAAAAGCTAAGGCTGGGGAGAAGATGCTTTGTCACCATGTTGATGCTACAAATATAACCACCTCCAGGCAAAGCTGTGAAGTAAGAAAACTTGGTCACTTTTCTACATTAATTCTCCTCATTGATTGCATTCTTTTCAAGGAAGTTAGTGCTTTTATACTACCCTCTCTTGGAAGAAAGCAATCTGAAAAATTTATTTGGAGGAAGTTTCTAGGGACTCAGTGGATTATGTTTACTTTATGAAGAAGTCAAAAGTTAACCTGAAAAATGAATCTTTAGTTGTGAAATTTCAGCTATTAACAAGAAGAACTGGGGATATCTTATTATTTTCCTAGATATCTCTTTTATTATATGCAAACACTATGAGATAAGGAAAAGGACCCGTTGAAGTTGACCTGCCACAGAGTGTATGTGAAATTTGACATCTGTCTGACTCAAAACCTATTTTCTTCCCCTACATACCATGGTAACAGTGGGTGTTCAGGCCATGTTTGGCTCCTGAAAATTGCTGTTTGATACAATTAAAAACAGAAGTTCTAATAAAGACTATTGGAAGATACGGTGATATTTGAGCTGTCTCTTACTATCAACACTTCTGACACCAAGCATATGGGTTTTCTTTTCTTACACCCAACCAATTCTCCAACTTTCCAGATTCCAACTGAGCGGCTTACAATTCAGCTCAATTCTGACACGAACTACCTGGAGTTGATTCAGACCCCACAGGTTAAGGGCTCAGTCCCACAAGACGGCTCTCATTTCAGATGCCAACTGCAAGTCTGGGCCACCCGTACTTCTAACTGACCAACTATAAATTGGGGGCTCCCATGACCCCCTCCTCCGGTTCAATACTTTGCTAGAACTGCTCACAAAACTCAGGAAACTGCTCTACTTACTATTATCAGTGTATTATATAGGATATAACTCAGCAACAGCCAAATGGAAGAGATGCCCAGGGCAAGGTATAGGGATGAGATGCAGAGCTTCCATGACCACCCTGGATGCACCATCCCTTACCAGGTCCTCCCCAACCCAGAGGAGTTTTACAGTAATGGTTCAAAGAGGGCGTGATCAGCTCATGGGCAATCTTCTGATTGGCTGGTGGGGAGGTACGTGGGAGTCGGCATCATCAACCTTCTGGTTCCAACCGGGTCTGGGGTCTACATGCTTGTGGGCAGCATACCATTGTCAACCGTTAACTTCTCCCACTTAGTTGGGGTTTCAGTATCTGCCAAACAGCTCAAAGATATTGTTATGTGTATCCCTTGAGGGGGAACCAGGACCCTGCCCCCAAGGTTGCACTATTTTTTTTTTTTAAACTGTTCCTCCCTTGTCTCCGCATCCCCTCCCTTCCCTGATGAACAACAGTTTCAACCTGCTGGTTGGAACTCAGAAAAGGTCTTGGAGGCTGAATGAAGCCTATTTCCTGTAATCAAGAAATGGGGGACACAGAAAGGCTTTTGTGCCCAGGAGCCCCACAGGGTCCTACTCAGTTTCAAGATCAACTAGTTTAAGGAGGTTGTTGCATAAATATGGACAAGAAATAGTGTTGCATAGATTGAAGGCGTTAAAGCACACAAAAAAATTAGAAAGTTAGGAGGTGAGATGAACAGGATTTGGTAGGAAGGCAGGAGGTGAGGGAGAAGTAAGGGTCAAGGATGATTCCAGGTTCTGGGTGAGATTACAGGTTGTGCCACTTCCTAAGAAAATGGACTTGAAAGGGAAAAAAAAGGGGGGTTGGGAGGGAAGATGATGAGTTTTGAGTACACGGGGCTTCAACTGTGGAATTATCATGAAACCAAGAATCAGGTAGGATGGAAAGTCGTAGGCCCAGCAGCTCCCCAGTGCTCAGATGGGACAGAGAATTTCAGATGGAATGAAAGCCCAGTGGATATTTTAATCCAATTATATTTGGCAAAACGTGATTTTGTGCTTCTAAGGAGAAAGTATCTGGTAGAATCTGCAGTGAGATTCTGGAATCCAGTGTCTTTTATAAGTAAGAGTGTTTGGTTTTATTTTAGTCCATCCAGAGTTATGCTGTGAAAAGTTTTGATAAGTGTAAATGAATCTGAAACTGATGTAAATGTTTACATAGCCACTTAAAAACAAGAAGAAAAAGTGTTTAGGACAAAGTACACTCTGAATTTCTCTGAACCCAAAACATTTTTACAAAGGGTATGAAATGTGCAAAGAGAGCCAAACTGAGGTCCATCCATCTTTAATTATAACAGAGTCACATTAATAGAAGCCAAAAGACATAACCCAACGTGCTTCCTTGAATGGCAATAAAAATCCAATGAAAAATCCCATTTTTCTGCTTTCCACCTACATCAAACTCTAAATGGATGAAAAATACAGCAATTTCATTTCTTTTTAAAAGCGTTATTGTTTTTGGAATTTTATTTCTAATTGGAATAAATTTGTAGAATAAATTAGTAGACTCTTATTCCATTTAGCTTCAGTTTTCAGCTAAGCTTAGCAAATAAGGGAGTAAAGTGTAGCATTGCTATAATTATAGCCTCTAAATGTGTATGGTTCCAGATACACTATATCATTATACAGTATGTGCAAAGCTGAAATAAACAATGGGCTTTCTGAACACAATGCCTACAAAACAACTAATTGCAATTTACCTTTGTTCTACTTGTGGGGCTTGTCTTAGTATATGCCAACTGACTGCTTATGTTGCATAAAAATTTTTTAAAAAAAGATTTACTTTTGTCATATCTGAAAAAAATACAGTCGTCGAATAAAGATATATTGCAGCTAACTGCATTTGTTTTTGTGAGAGCATGACATGAAAGTGGAGATTTAAATTTTTAAAAAATAATCACTGTCTGCCAAACTGATAGGGACCAGAGATTTACAAATATTGACATTTTAAAAAATTCTGTCCTTGGAACTTGTTCTTATTTGAGGATTTTAAGTGAAAAAAAAAAAATCTATTCTCAACTTGACTTTAAATCATTTGCAGGGAAAAGAAGCCATGAACTGCAAATTTCAAAAGTCTTTGGAAGGACAGAATAAGACAGGAGAACCGGCAGCAAAGCGTGAGCAGAGGTGGGCTCCAAGAGCTACACGTGCGCACAAAGAAGCAGAGACTGGACACGGCCATAGGCAAGGTGGACACAAGGAGGGCTGTGCAGTGAGAACCTTCCCATATTTGAATGGTAGGAAGTCCAGTTATCCATCAACTGTTTAGAGGTCCAGCCTAGGAATGAGAAAGTGTTCATCTTTGTTTTGTCATTCATGTCTAATGGAGAGAGTTCAAGCAAGTGTCAGCTGTGTGTGTGTGTGTGTGTGTGTGTGTGTGTGTGTGTAGCCAGGGATGCTGTGGGTTGGGTTATAAGACATGACTAAATTCAAAAGCACAGGATATGCAGTAGAAACAGTGTATGAACAGCAGTAAGGCATTCTCTAGAATGTGACCAGTTGTACCGTGGCTGAAGACCATGTAGTCTACAGTGATTAAGAACTTGGGGTCTGTAGTCACTTCTTGGAGCAAAATTTGCCTCTCACTTTTGTGACCTTGGGCAAGTCACCTTACCTTTCAAAACCTCAGTCTCCTCACCTGTAAAATGGGAATAATCATAGCACCTATCCCATAATACTGAGAATTCAATGACCATCTGGGTAGAACATTTACCACAGGGCTTGGTATGTAGAAAATGCTTTATAATTTTTAGCTCCCAGAATGACATTTTTGGTTACTGTTATTATTATTTTTTTTCTGCTTTTGTCATTATCAGTTTCTTCATCTTGCTTTCTTAGGTTGACTTTGTTGCTTTTTCTAGTTCATTGTGCCACTCGCTTTATTTTATTCTTTAAAATTTTCCTTGATGAAAAATAAAAGCACTTAAAGCTTTACATTTTTATGCAAGAACTATATTGTGTCTATATACCTAAGATTTAATGTCATGATTGCCTTATCTTCAAATAGTCTGTAACTACAGTTTTTATTTCCTTTTTCATGTTTTTTTATTAAGGAGAATTTTATTTTTATTTATTTTGTGCATGTTTCTGTGTTCCAGAGGATGAGGCTTATACAAGTTCTGCTTTTGGGAATTTATTGGGGTTGTGACTTAGTATATAATAATGATAGTAAATATTTATGAAAAACTTACACTTCCAAGACATTTTAAGAAGTTCTTTATATACAGGTTTTGTTTAATTCTGACAATACACCTACAATGTAGATGTGATTATTATCCTAATTATACAGATGAAGGCACTGATGTTCAGGAGGTTGAATAACTTGATTATGTAGCTTTAAGAGCCCATTGCTAAGCCTGAGTTAAAAGCAAATGAAGGATCAGGCAAATAGGCAATGATCTATGTACCACGCCAGAAAGGGTAATGTATTAGCTTGCTGTAGCCAAGTACCAGACACTGGGAGGCTTAAACAACAGAAATGTATTGTCTCACAGTTCTGGAGGCTGGAAGGCTAAGATCAAGTCTTTTCAGGGTTGGTTTCTTCTGAGAGATGTGAGAGAAGGATCTGTTCCACGTTTCTCTCCTAGTTTCTGGTGGTTTGTGGTCAATCTTTGGCATTCCTTGGCTTGTTGACACATCGCCCTGGTCTTTGTCTTCATTTTCACATGGGGTTCTCCCTGTGTGCATGTCTCTTTTCATAAGGGCATCTGTCATATTGGATCAGGGCCCACCTTAATGACCTCATCTTAACTAATTACACTTTCAAGGACACTATTTCCAAATAAGGTTACATCCTGAGATAACAGGGGTTAGGACTTTAACATAAGCATTTTTAAAAAAAAATTTTATTTATTTATTTATTTATTTATTTATTTATTTATTTATGGCTGTGTTGGGTCTTCGTTTCTGTGCGAGGGCTTTCTCTAGTTGCGGCAAGTGGGGGCCACTCTTCATCGCGGTGCGTGGGCCTCTCACTATCGCGGCCTCTCTTGTTGCGGAGCACAGGCTCCAGACGCGCAGGCTCAGTAGTTGTGGCTCACGGGCCTAGTTGCTCCCTGGCATGTGAGATCTTCCCAGACCGGGGCATGAACCCGTGTCCCCTGCATTGGCAGGCAGATTCTCAACCACTGCGCCACCAGGGAAGCCCTAACATAAGCATTTTGAGGGGATACAATTTAACCCACAATGGGTGATAAATCCCCAGAGAAATCAATCAAAAATAGCTTTCCAGGTAATTCAGGTTTCCAAGCAGAGCTTCTGAAGTAGCTGCTGAGTTGTAAACCAGTACTGCTTTGACAGACTAGAGAGAGCATTGGGAGGACATTAAACAGCAAACAACAGACGACACTCCTCTCCAGTGCTGAGCGGTCTCTTCTATTTTTTTTTCTTTGTGACAAGCAAAGGCAAGTTACTGGATGTGACTATAGGCACTGCCACCATCTCTGAGATTAGCAAGGGGTGTTGCCCCTGATGCTGGCAGCAGCAGCAGCTACAATTTTGAAACTGAATGTGGCACAGTGCTATTTATTAATAACAGATGCTTTATTCTATAAAAGAAATTTATGCATTTCAGTAGTCCTCCTGAGAAACTATCTGGTCATGTTTAAAGATGAAGACAATAGATGCCCAAAGAAATGCACATCTGTGTTCCCTAAAAAGCACGTACTAAAGAGTTGATCATAAAACCATTCTGAACTGGAAGCCACACATGCTATCAACAGAATAATAGATAAATAGAACAGTGACTGTTTTAAGCATAATGATGAGCAAAACAACCCAGACACAAAACAGCATATACCGGGGGCTTCCGTGGTGGCGCAGTGGTTGAGAATCTGCCTGCCAATGCAGGGGACACGGGTTCGAGTCCTGGTCTGGGAAGATCCCACATGCCGCGGAGCGACTAGGCCCGTGAGCCACAATTACTGAGCCTGCGCGTCTGCAGCCTGTGCTCCGCAACAAGAGAGGCCGCGATAGTGAGAGGCCCGCGCACCGCGATGAAGAGTGGCCCCCACTTGCCGCAACTAGAGAAAGCCCTCGCACAGAAACGAAGACCCAACACAGCCATAAATAAATAAATAAATAAATAAACCCAAAGTTTAAAAAAAAAAACAAAACAGCATATACCATGTGAGCCCACCCATCAAGCATCAAAACAGGGACAATTTGTTGTTGGATGAGAGCTTATCCTTAGGGGAGAGTTGTGACTGGAAGGGATGTGAGGGGGCAGTTCTGGGTACTGCTTTTTTATCTGGTTGCTGCCAAAATGGTATGTACCCTTTGCGAAAATTTATTGATCTGCACCCTTGTGACACGGACATTTTTCTTTAAGTGTGTGCTTCATTATGAGAATATTAATTAATTAATTAGAGAAAAATTACTTAATGACAATATGATATCTCTACATCTTTGTTTTCATAAAAATACGGAATCACATTTTTTTTCTTGAACATCAAAACTTTTTGAGTTAGAAAATCATTTCTCTCTACCCGCACAATTTCATAGCTGAACAAATATTTAGAGGGGAAGAAGCAAATGTTTATCCTGGCTTCTCTGTACAAAATGTACCACTGGGTTACAGATGAACCGGTTTGCAGGGCAGAAATAGAGACACAGATGTAGAGAACAAACGTATGGACACTGAGGGGGGAAAGTGGCAGGGGGTGGTGGTGGTGGTGGGATGAATTGGGAGATTGGGATTGACATATGTACACTAATATTTATAAAATGAGTAACTAATAAGAACCTGCTGCACAAAAAAATAAATAAAATTCTAAAATTCAAAAAAAAAATGTACAACTGGGTAACCAAATAGTAGAAGAGGGAAAGCATCTCTTTATAAAAGCATTTTATCTAATAAATGAAAAAGAAATGATGGATTTGCAACTGCCAATGAGTGAATGGATCTAGGCATTGAGGGTCAACAGCAGCTAAGATCACAAAAAGAGAGACAATCAGACAAATGCCTCCTGGTGAAAGTGTAGAACATCACATAGTTTTGCCAAAGGATCTGAACCTGAGCCTGATCAAGTCTCTGGATTCAGCTGCCAATTTGCAGGAAATACAGAGGGTAGAGGAACTGTGCTATGAGTATACAATACATAGAGTCAAGAGTGTGGAATATTCTATAGGGCAAATGCCCCAGCTTCCTCAACAGATAAATTATAAGAACAATAGAGAGATGGAGGGGAAATGTATAGGTTAAAACTGACATAAAATATGAACTTAAAAAGGAAACGAGTAAGGTTAAACTCTAGTCTCTAGGAATGGACATTTATATGAGCTCTATAAAAGTCAGTAGAGTAGTTACTTTGGGGGAAGGAAAAGAAGGGGGGATTGTGATTTAATTGGGGCATATGTCTTCACCTGGGTGGTAGCTACAAAAATGCTTAACTCATCAGGCTATACGTTTGTTTGGAAAGGCATTCTGTATTTATGATTTGTTTTTACAATAAAATAGTTTTAAAAGTCAATGAAATTATATATTAAATTATTTACATTTCTTTATTGTTCTTTGAAAGTAAGATCTCTTGACTATTTGCCTACATTTGCCCTTTTTTGGTAAGTTGCTTACATAGATAGGATGTACTTCTACTGTTCTCAAAAGAAATTTTTGAATTATACTCTGGTTTATGAGAAAGCTTCATGAACAGCATGCTGATTTTGTTGTTTAGTAAGTTGTAATTGACCTAAAATATTTTCCGGGTTTTAAATGCTACTTAATTCAGCAGTATTTGGAATCTTTTTGTGTATTAATGTTTATCATAAATCGTACTTAAAACTTGCAATTATGAAGTTTTCTTGCTGTAAAGGAAGGAGACACTAATTAACAAAACAAAACAAAAAAGGACTTTGAGCAGTTACTTTTATGACTGTGCTTTATGCTCTGGAGCAGCTGATGGCATTCCATATCCCCTACCATTACATTTCTAGAGAATTCTCTGAAGATGTTATGATTTGTCATAAGTGCTGATTTAAGAAATCTAATTACACATTGTTCATTCTGGATCCATCCTATACTTTTAAAGAATTTAAAAATTTTTTATTGATATATAATTTATATACTACAAAATTCACCTTTTTAAAGTGTACAATTAATTCTGTTAATACATTCACAAAGTTGTGAAACCATCATTGTTATCTAGTTCCAAAATATTTTCATCACCCCAAAGAGAAACCCTGTACACATTGAGTCACTCCCCATTTCTCCTTTCCCTCAGCTTTTGGCAAACACTAATCTACATTCTGTCTCTACGGATTTGCTTATTCTGAACATTTATCCATTCATCCACTGGTGGACATTCAGGTTGTTTCTAACTTTTGGCTATTGTGAATAATGACGCTGTAAACATTCATGTAGATCTTTTTGTGTAGACATCTGTTTTCAATTCTCTTGGATATATACCTAAGAATAGAATGCTGAGTCATATAGTAACTCTACATTTGGCTTTTTGTGGAACTGCCAGACTGTTTCCACAGCAGCGGCACAGATTTATGTTCCCACCAGCAGTGTATGAGGATTCCAATTTCTCCACATATTTGTCAACACTTATTATTGTCCATCTTTTTGACTACAGTCATCATAATAGGTGTGAAGTGGTATCTCATGGTAGGTACTTTTAGAAATACATTTTGAAATCAATAAAGAAACATTGGACTTAAACATTAGACTAGTTGGATCTAACATTTACAGAACATTCCATCCAACAGCAGCTGAATATATATTCTTCTCAAACTCACATAGAACATTCTCCAGGATAGATCATATGTTAGGCCACACAACAAGTCTTAATAAATTTAAGAAGACTGAAGTCATATCAAGTATCTTTTCCAACCAAAATGGTATGAAAATAGAAATCAATTACAAGAAGAAAACTGGAAAAATCACAAATACATGGAGTTTAAACAACAAGCTATTGAACAACAAATGGGACAAGAAGAAATCAAAAGAGAAATTTAAAAAATATCTTGAGAAAAATGAAAGTGGAAATACAACATACCCAAACTTATGGGATGCAGTGAAAGCAATTCTAAGAGTAGAGTTTATAGAGATAAAAACCTACATTAAGAAAAAGAAAGATATCCAATAGGCAATCTAAGTTTACACCTCAAAAAACTAGAAAAAAAAGGAAAGACATAAGCCCAAAGTTAGCAAAAGGAAGAAAATAACAAAGATCAGAGTGGAATTAAATGAAATAGAGACTAAAAAGATAACAGAAAAGATCAATGAAACTAACAGCTGGTTTTTTGAAAAGATAAGCTAAGTAGAAAAACATTTAGCTAGACTTACGAACAAAATAAGAGAGAGGACTTAAATAAATACATTTAGGAATAAAGGAGGAGACATTGCAGCTGATAGCAAACAAATACAAAGGATCATAAGAGACTACAATGAACAGTAATAGGCCAAAAAATTGGACAACCTGGAATAAATGGATAAATTCCTAGAGATATTAAACCTACCAAGACTGTATCATGAAGAAATGAAAAATCTGAACAGATCAATTACTGGTAAGGAGATTGAATCAGTAATCAAAAGCCTCTCCCAACAAAGAAAAGTCCAAGACCAGATGGCTTCACTGGTGAATTCTACCAAATATTTAAAGAAGAATTTATACCATACTTCTCAAAATCTTCCAAAAAAATAGAAGAGGGGGAAATATTTCCAACCTCATTTTATGAGGCCAGTATTACCCTGATGCCAAGCCAGACAAGGACACCACAAGAAAAGAAAAGCACAGGCCAATATTCCTGATATTTAACAGAGATGTAAAAATTCTCAACAAAATATTAGCAAACTGAATTCAAGAGTACATTAAAGGGATCATACACCATGATCAAATGAGATTTATTCCAGGGATGCAAGAATGGTTCAAATTCCACAAACCAGTCAATGTTATATACCATATTAATAGAATGAAGGATAAAAATCATACAGTCATCTCAATAGATACAGAAAAAGCATTTGACAAAATTCAACATGTTTTCATAATAAAAATTCTCAACACACTGCATACAGAGGGAACATACCACAACATAATACAGGCATACATGACAAGTCCACAATTAATATCATACTCATTGGTAAAAAGCTAAAAGCTTATCCTCTAAGATCAGGAGCAAGACAAGGAGGCCCACTCTCACCATTTTTATTCAACATAGTACTGGAAGTCCTAACCAGAACACTTAAGCAAGAAAAAGAAATAAAAGGCATACAAATCAGAAAGGAAGAAGTAAAACTTATGTAAAACTGTTAGCAGATGACATAATATTTCATATATAAAAAAACCCTAAAGACTCCACCAAAAAACTATTAGAACTAATCAATGAATTCAGTAAAGTTTCAGATACAAAAGCAACAAAATTCAGTCGAATTTCTACACGCTAGTAATGAACTATCAGAAAAAGAAATTAAGAAAAATACCATTTACAAGTGCAGCAAAAAGAATAAAATACTAAGGAATAAATTTAACCAAGGAAATAAAAGATCTATTCACTGACAACTACAAGACTTTGATAAAAATAAATTGGAGACACAAATGTAAGGCTATTCTGTACTTGTTGATTGGAAGATTAATATTATTAAAATGTCCATACCACCCAAAACAAGCTACTGATTGAATGCAGACTTGATCAATATTGCAATAACTTTTTTACAGAAATAGAACAAACAATCTTAAATTTTGTATGGAACCACAAAAGACCCCAAATAGCCAAAGCAACTTGAGAAAGAACAAAGCTGGAGGTACCACACTTCCTGATTTCAAATTACATTACAAAGCTATCATAATCAAAACAGCATAGTATTAGCATATAAACAGACACGTAAATCAACAGAGTGGAATAGAGAGCCCAGAAATAAACCTATGCATATATAGTCAATTGATTTATAACAAAGGAGCCAAGAATATGCAGTGGGGAAAAGATAGTTTCTTCAATAAATGGTAATGGAATCACTGGACAGCCACATGCAAAGGAATAAAACTGGACCCCTATCTTACAAGATACACAAAAATCAATGCAAAATGAATTAAAGATTGAACAGGAGATGTGAAACCATAAAAATCCTAGAAGAAAACATAGGGGAAACTCTCCTTGACGTTGGTCTTGGCAAAGATTAAATTAAAAATAGAACTACCATATGATCTGGCAATCCCACTTCTGGGTATACATCCAAAGGAAATGAAAACAGAATCTGGAAAAGATATCTTCACTTCCAAATTCTTTGCAGTATTATTCACAATAGCCAAGATATAAAACAGCCTTAGTGTGTGTCAGTTGATGAATGCATAAAGGAAATAAATGCATAAGGATGTCATATGTATATAATGGAATATTTTCATCCATGAGAAAGAATGTCATCCTGCTATTTGCGGTAACATGGTTTGACCTTGAGGGTATTATGCTAGAGGTATTGTGCTGGTTCTGTACTCTTGCCTCTTGTGGCTCCCCCCCCGACCTTTTTTTTTTTTTTTTAATGATCTTAACACTATAAGAGAGGAATTCTGGGCCCCTTCTGGTTTCTCTGGGACTCAGAGGCTGTGATACCCACAGATTTCTCCCACACTAGCCCTCTTTAGAGCCTTAAGTGGACAATCTTTGTGTTTAGGTCTGCCTTTTAATTTTCTATTTCTTAATAGTCTTTTTCAATGTTGTATGCTCGGAGTGTGTTTACAATAGAAGTGTCCCTAATAAAAGATTTTTAACTCTGTGGATGCTAAGAGAGGTAATATCTACCATTCCTATGAATTCAAATACTTCAACTGAAGGTGAGTTCAACAGACTGAAACATATTCCATCGACCAGAAAATCTCAAAATGTTTTCCTTCATTATGTAACGGTTATGCATTTCAGTTCTAAGAACAATTATCCTACTAGATCAAAGAGTTTTCAGGGCTAGAAAAGTGTGCTTTGAATTTATCAATACTGAGGCTCTTCTTAGGAAATCTTTGTTCATCATATAATTATTATGTGATAAGTGGTGCTCCATAAAAACAAGAGTAGCTCTAAAACAAAGATAATGAACTGCGCTGTTTAGCAATGCCTGGGAAAATTGGGTCCTTTTTCTGACACCCAGTTACTGCATCATTTTCACATTAGTCTTCTTTTAAACATTGAACAAAAAAGATACTCTGGGAACAGCATTAAAAATATTAGAGAAAAAATACACAAATACAGCTTCTTCCCATTTTGTTAGTTGTAGTCATCATGTCTGTTGGTCAATTAGAGTAGGAAGTTGTCTCACTAATGGACAGGACTTCCTTACACAGAAATCCTATTGCAGATCAATTTCTTTTCAATATCATCATCACTTTTCAGAACTACTTGCATTATTAGTGCTTTGGTCACAGGTGAGCAAAACTCTCCATTATAAAAAATATATATTGGGAGAAGTTGGTATAATTTTCAAATTACCACAAATGTTAAAATTCCAAGAGTTTGAATAATTTCTAATTTTGCCCAAGTTTTGAAACTGCATTTTTTTATTTGAGACTGTAGTAGCTAAAAAAAAAAGAGCAAAACAAAAAAAACCCAGCAATGCCTTAAAAGAATTAAGGAAATTTTTAAATAAAAAGAAAACCTATTAATAGTTAACTGGGGGAAAATGTCAAACAAAAATTTCTCCTTTACCTGCAGCATTGTGGGAGAAAACCCCATAATTTTGCTGAGGAAAATAAGGAAAGGAAAATTCTATCTTTAGAAATTGATGATGGAGATGGTGTTTAAAGCTTGCAGATTGAACTCAAACCTTTATTTCTGCTCCCTTCCAAAACAGAAAATATCAGAAAAGGAATTATATTTGTGACAAAAGGAATAAACCTGCACAATGTTTGGAGACCATTAGGACAAAATTTTGGAAACTGAAAAGCAGAGGAGAAATGGTGAATTACTAACTAGACATAACAAAGTTGAATGCCAAGTTGGCAGGAGGAACAGTGGAGAACTAATCCAATGTCCATCACAGAATTCCCAAATCTCAGGATTTAGAGGCACCAGGTTCCATTGAAGGGTGAGTGCTCTCCCAAAACCAGAGGAATGTTTCAAAGACTGTTTAAGAAGCGTTCAGGACCTTCCACACCCCAGGAAAAAAATTGAGATTTGTTCTCTGGATATTGGGGGAGGGGCAGTAGACACGGAGGAAGGAGGGGGTACCAACTGGACCAGAGTTTAAGCAGAAACTACTGCTCCATGTTGATATTTCCAAGTTTCTTTCCTATCTTGGTTCTCGGAACACTGGCAGTTACGTTTATATCCCTCAGGTAAGATGTTGGAAGATTTTTCTCTGGGAAATCTGACTAAGCCAAAGAAAACAAAAACTAAAAACTAAACAACAACAACAACAAAATAAAAACTAAACAGAATGATATCCAGAGTTCCACAGTGAAAATCTCAGCTAGGTCACTTCACAGTGACGCACACAAGCCCTATGCATGCAATAAAACTTTGTAACAGCTTTTTAAAGACACACGCTTAAAAATAGAAAGAGAAAGCCAGATATCAGCAGATTTCTGGTGAAAGATTCTGATAAGAATATTAGAGACAAAAACAAATAAGCAGAAAAAAGCCACTTGGAAGAAATACAGATTATCTAAGCAGATGATAACTTTAAAACAATTACCAATATCTTCCAAGGGATTTTAAAAGACATTGCATTCGTGAAACAAGCACAGGATGATTTTATATATACATCCTGTGTGTATGTATGTGTGTGTATAGATAGAAAGATAAATAATGTAAAATTTAAAACATTCTTGGAAATCATAAAAAAGAAACATGAGAACAGAGAAGGAAAACTGCAGTAGAGGATTTGGGAAATAGATTTGAGGAAATATACCAGAAAGTAGAAGAAAAACGCAAAAAAGGAAAACAGAAAAGATGAAAATACAAGACAATTAGAGGAGGTCCCAACATCTGAACAGTAGAAGTTTCAGAAAGAGAGAATAGATAAAACAGAATGGAAGAAGTGATCCAAGAAATAATTCAAGAAAATGTCCTAGAAGGGAAGTATAAGAGTTTCCAGATTGAAAGAGCCCACTGAGTATTAAGAACAATGGTTAAAAATAGACCCACATTAAGGCACATCATTGTGAAACATCAGAACAATGGGGACAAAAAGCAAAATCCAAAAACAGGGGGAGGGAAAGAATTTCAAGCTATACACAAAATAAGAAGAAACACAATGGCATCAGACTTCCTAAATGGCAATACTTGGAGCAAAAAGGGAATGGAGGTGGTGATTTCCAAATTCTGAGGGAAAATAGATTCCTACCCAAAAAGTCCATACCCATAATTGATGAATTATGATATTTGATAATAAAGACATTTTCAAATATGTCTCAAAAAATTTATCTCCTATATTTCCTTTCTCAGTAAGTTACTGGAGGCGGTACTTTTTATTAAAACAATGTAATAAATGAAAAGCTAGAAATATGGGTGAACCAAGAAAAGGGAGATACAATAGAATAGAGAGGGAGAGAGAATCCCCAGCGTGATAATGAAAACAGATCCTGCAGTGACAGCTGTAGAGGAGCCGTAAGATGCCATTGGTCTTGATATCAGGAAGTCATCGTAAAGTAGGGAAAACTGATAGACAGTTTAGGTAGTAGTAATTGGGGATGCATTTATAAGTATAGAGGAAACTGTGACAACAACAAAACAAAGGAATCATTATCTCCAAAAAGAACTAATTTGTGCAAGAAAGGGAAAGAGATTTTAATACATAGCATGACATATGATTAACAATGTACATAGTCATACATATTAATCTAACCAAAGTTATGATATAAATCTACTGGGAGGGTGAGGATATGAAAAGTGTAAATATGTATGGATTGAGTATGTAAATGAAAGCTAAATTATCATGTTCCATCGTGGACATACATTAGATAATGGGTAAGATGGAAAAACCAAGAAGTAGCAATAAAACCATGTTATTTAGAAATATCAAGATAGAAACCAAGGGAAATAGCTAAAAAAAGTTGAGAGTGGTTGCTTCTTGCAAATATGAGTTGGCATTTATGTGGGTAGAGGAGAGGGAGAAGCGTTTTTGTTTGGTTTTTGAAGTTTTTTTTTTTTTTTTCTTTTTGGCTGCGGCACCTGGAATACAGGATCTTAGTTCTCCAACCAGGGATTGAACCTGTGCCCCCTGCAATGGAAGCACCGAGTCTTAACCACTGGACAGCCGGGGAAGTCCTTTGGAGTAAGTTTCGTAAAGCTATATGACAATTTTAGCTGTGGGCACACATAATTGATTCAAAAATAAAGAAAGGTGTTTGGAAAACAACGTCTGAAGGTATTTGTGATGGTTAATTTTATGTATTATCTTGACTGGTTCATGGAGCACGCAGATATTTGACTAAACACTGTTTCTGGGTATGTCTGTGAAAGTCTTGCTAGATGAGAATAGCATTTGAATCAGTAGACTGAGTAAAGCCAATGGCTCTCCTCAGTGTTGGTGGGCATATTCCAATCCATTGAGGGCCTGAATACAACAAAAATGTGGAGAAAAAGAATTTGCTCATCTCTCTGTCTCTCTCTGTCTCTCTGTATCTCTCTCTCTTTCTCTCCCTGATGGAGCTGGGACATCAATCTTCTGCCTTCAAACTGAAACTTACATCATTAGTGCTCCTGGCTCAGGTCATCAGACTGGGACCAGAAGTTACACCATCACTTCTGCTGGTTCTCAGGCCTTCAGATTTGCACTGGAACTATACTACCAGTTTTCCTAGGTCTTAAGCTTGTAGACAACAGATCAGGGCATGTAGCCTCCATAAGAACCCTAATACAGTATTATAGCAAGATAATGATGTATCTTTTGCCTATGGTAAGAGTTTTATTGGTTTAATTTAGTTAGACTTTATAGGTATAATTAAGAACTTTCTATAATTTTTTCGGCTGAGAGAAAGCAGGATTATGCTTAAGCTATTCGATAATATTTTTAAAACATTCCTCAGAAAAGATCATCTCAAAACAGATACCTTATTTAGGAACAAGGTCACTCCAGTAATTTCACAAATGATGTCAGTCTTCAAAGTTTTCTATGTTCTCACAAGCTCAAAAAAATCTTCTTTCTTTTGTAAAAAAAGTATTTTCTAAGCTTAAAGCCAACTTAATTATATGAATCAGGGAAAACAGACTCCTCCAAGTTATTGACTTCACCTATAGGCAGGTAAATAAAGTTCCTAGTCTGAAGATTCTTCAAATCCTCTTCAGACTCATCAATCAGGTCATCTGACTTTGACCGGATCCCATCAAAGACAGATTGTTTTTTGCCTCTGCAAAACTAGATCCAGGTTATAATTTTCAGAAGTAAAGGGGACTTACTTATGGAAAACTGGGTGCAAAATGCACTGGAAATCAGACAACTCTGCGTTCTGATATCCAGAGTTGGTTTCATTCTTGCTTCCATAGCAGAGATCCACCTGACGTGGCCATCACAAGAAGCAATGTCTACCTATGCCAGTGTGCTTGATCCTCTGGTTGGTCCTGCTTCAGAATGCAGCCCATGAACCCTTAGCCCTACATCTCTAGCTGATACCTTATCCTTTACCCCATATGAACTCCTCGCTCCTGAGGGACAATAGCAACGGTAGCTGGGATAGCTCCCAAAAGTCCACTGTGTGTCAAGGAGGAGCGGAGGAAGCTATCGTGGCGATGGGAGCTACCAGGGCTCAGGACCCTCAATGCCCATTCCTCCCAACCTCTCATCTAACCCTCCCATCACACTCATCACATTCCCTTCCCTAATATCTCTCCTCCCAACCCATTTGCCCATTATCTGTTCTTCAATAACATAATCATTAGAGGTCCTTCATTTTGCAATCCAATTTTCCATGATTAATTCTTGGATCATAATTTTTTTCTTTCTCAAAGCTCTGAGGACTTTACTTCACTGTCCTGGAATAAAGCTTTGTTGACAAGTTATCCAACCATGATTTGAGTATACATGAGTCCACAAAAAATTTTTAATTACTTTATTGATTGAAGTGGAAATTTGTCTTTGTTGATTGTTTTCACAGCCAATTACCCTCACTACGATCTTACCCAAAAGAAGTTTGTCTTTCTTTTCCCTCAAGCACATGATTTCACTAGCCTGAAAAGAAGAAATAAAGATGTTGCACTTAAAAATAAAACATATGCTTATATTCACTGTGATAGGTTGATGGCATAACTTAAATCAATTATTACTCCTGTTAGTGGGTATAGTTAAAAGGATTGATGGGTGACAAATAATTCTTTTGGAATTTGTCACAAAAATGCACACAAACACATACACTTACACACATATCTAGCTGCAGTCATTCTTAATAGAGCTATGCAGGATGGCAAGGTATATATGAATCTACAATGTTAGGCTGCTATCTGAAAAGTGAACTTTACAATATGATATCATTGTAAAAGGTTGAGAGGAAAGAGCTCAGGCTTATTTGTTCCACTATGTTCACCACTGGCCAATTATATATTTTAGAAAATTATACCTTTCCTCCCACTAGGAAAACTGAAGGGGGGCAGGTATTCTTCTCTTCACCTCTTGTCAGCTTGAGTGTAGCCACATGACCTAAAGGTGACAAACAGATATTCCTCAAGGAGCAACACCAAAGCAGAGGGTCAGTATGGATTATTTCTGATGACTGCAGCTGAGTCAAGATCCTAGTGGCATTGGCACCACCATTGGCCTCTTCTCTGACAAGAATTTGGCTGGTTCCCCTCCCTTAAGCCTGCCCAAGTCTGGTTCTCTAGCCTTATTATGGTCAATCCCTTCATATCAATTCCCCTTTTAACAAAGTTTCAGATTAGGTTTCAGTTGTTTTGTAAGCAAGCAATCATCATCAGTTCTGATGAAGTTCATAGCTTTATGACTGTCAACCTAACTTCTTTCAGGGCTATTGGAAGAGTCTTAGCATGTCCGTGCATGACAAAGATGTGGAGAGCTTCCTTTTTCCCTAAAGTAGCATAAACCAGATATCTTACCAAGCATTAGAGGGGCTCCGTCTGTGCAGTGTATGAAGCTATTACTTTTGGTGAAAGTGGGTTGGCAAAAAAACTTACCGTTTCCCCAACATTGACAATCTTCGTAACTTCAAAAGGGACTCACAAAATAATATTTTTTTTCTTTGATGGCATTAGCATGTAAATAGTGAATATAAAAAAGGAGGTGATTACACAGAATGATGGCTGTGGTTTCACCCAGTTGCATATTGAAAGGGAATAAGGACTCTGTCAATTGCTTGATGACTTGCTTCAAGATGTTAAAAGCAATATTGACTACTCCAGAATATATCATTAGACAAGAAAACCACTTCCAGATTTTCCTATGTTCTATTTTACAGACATTCTCCACTATTTACAACACATGGCTTTACTTAAGCCTCTGCAGTAGAGTGGAGCTTCTTGTGTTTGGCAACTTCATAAGATGCCTTAAGAAAAGGTTTTTCTGAAAAAATAATTTTAAGGTTTAGGAAGGTCCCAGCATTTTTGAGCCAAGCTTTCTTCATTCTTACACCCTCACCCAAAATATCTTGTTTAGATCCGTTTTTGGCATGAACAGATGTGAAGTGCTTTATTAGGTTGCTGGATACATACTTTAATGGATAAGACTTTTTGTCCCAGAAAACACTGGCTTTTGTGTTCCATCATCACATCACATCAACAAGGCAAGTAAAAGCATGTTTACAGAAATGATCATCCTTCCTTTTCTTTGACATTTCAATTTAAATTGAGTCTATAAAAATAAATATATAAATCTGAAATAATATTATTGACTCAACTGATATTTTGAAACTTGACTTTTTGTATTTTAAATTGTTTAATCTGTATAGAAACAGGTAATTTTATGTCAACTAAGTAGAGTATAGGATATACAAAAAAATTATATAACAAATAAAAAAGATATAGCACATTTTATAGTTTATCCAAAATTTTAATTCGTTTAAAACACTAGTTCAGAATCTGTGTCCTTCCCGAAATTCAGCTACTGTCAGGTAGAATTGCTAGTTTTTGTTTCTATTGTTTTTTGCTTTCATAAAATAATGAGGTTTATTTCTGATAGTTTTTACAGTTTTCGTGTGAAGATTATTTTTAATGTATGGTATTTTCAAGGGATAATAATATATGAATATCTTTGTGTCATACATTGCATGTAGAAGCCATTACTTCATAACCCAGAAAGTAAGCTAAAAAGGAAAGCAAAGAGAAAGCAAATTTTTAAAATTTTACATGTTTTTATGTTACTAATTAGCATCCTTTCTTTTCAGCTTGAGGAATTCCTTTCAGCCTTTCTCATGAAGCAGGTCTAGCGGTGATGAACTCCTTCTGCTTTTGTTTGTTAGGGAAAGTCTTTATCACACGTTCATTGCTGAAGAATAACTTTGCTGGAGAAAGCATTCTTGGTTGGCAGTTGCCCTGGTGGGGGGGGGGGGTTCCTTGTATGAGAGAATTTTTTTCTCTTGCTGCTTTTAGAATACTCTTTCCCTTTGATTTTAGACAGTTTTTTAAAAATAATTTTCCTTAGAGAATATCATTTTAGATAGAAAATTTGGGGTAATCAATTAGCTTCATGAAGCTGGATGTCCAAATCTCTCCATAGATTTGGGAAGTTCTTATCTATTATTTCTTTTAAATGTGCTTGCTATCCCTTTCTCCCTCTCTTTTCCTACTGGGATTCCAATGATGTTTACACTGTTTCTCTTAATGGTGTCCCATAAGTCCCCGAGGCTTTCTTCATTCTTTGTCATTATTTCCTTTTTGTGTCTCTGATTGGATCATTTCAATTGATCTGTCTTCAAGCTCATTGATTCTTTCTTCTGATTGGTCAAGCCTGCTATTGAAGCTCTCTGTTGTATTCTTCAGTTCCAAAATTTCTGTTTGGTTCTTTTTTATGTTTTCTATCTCTTTGTTGAACTCATTTTATTCTTGTATGGCTTTCCTGATGTTGTTAAATTGTTTATCTGCAATCTCTTGTAGCTCTCTGAACATTTTTAGAACAATTATTTTGAATTTGTTGAAAATTCCTGGGTCTCTATTTCTTTGGGACCAGTTACTGGAGATTTACTGCATGTCTTTGGTGGAGTTATGTTTCCCTGATTCTTTGTGATTCCTGTAGCATTACATAGGTGTCTGCACATTTGAAGAAGCAGTCACCTCTTCTAGACTTTATGAACTGACGTCAGTAAGGGAAGATTTTCACTAGTGGGTGGGGACACACTGAAGTGTTCTTTGACCCTGGTCCTAGTGGTGCAGGATGCCAAGTGTAGGGGCGTGTGATGGCACCAGGTCCAGGGGTGTGATGTCTTTTTAGCTCAGGCCACTGGGGTCCATAGCACTGACAAATGTGTCATCCTGGGTGAGTGATACAGGGAGTCTGCAATAGCTAGAAGGGCTGTTAGGGTCCTCAGCAGTGCCGTCAAGTCCAGTGGCTGGAGACCAGAGCAGGCAGTGATAGTAACCAGAGCAGGGGTGTGCACACACTCAGCTGTGGGGGCCGGCTCCAGTGCCTGTGTAGTGACACTCACATGACCACAGAGGATGGGGCTGGCTGCTTGGTGGAGTCAGAGGGGGTGGAGTGAAGAGAAGAGAGCAGTGAAAGGCTGGGGAAGCTGGTTGTTTACCCTAGTCTTCCTTTCCCAGTGAGGGGAACTCTTTCTAGCTGGGGAGTTCCCTCTTGGTGCTGATCAACGTCAGCTTGAGGAATAGAAAGATGAAGGCAAAATGAAGCTGTGCTTCCTTCATTTTTATTCAGTTATTCTCAGTTGTTTTTGTTCCACTGAGTTGTTGATATTTTTTTAAGTGGACTCCAGAGCTCTCCCAGAACAATTTTTATTCATGGATAGCTGCTCAATTTTTTTAACTTTTTGAGGAGACAGAGGCTGGGTTTTCCTGCGCTACTAGTTTGGTGATGTCACTTTCTCCCTCTGAATTTTGGCAACCTTCAAGCTCAAACCTTGACTTTGATTTTCGATTACTTTGGTCTGCAACAAAGATAAATGTTTGTTTTTGTTTTTTTTTCAGTATAGCCTTAAAAATCAAAGAACTTACCTGGCTTTCTTATTATGCCTGAGGCTGGGAAATGAAGACTTTGAACTTGTTTTCCTTCTATACACTCTTCAGCTGAGAGGCAACCCGACTACCCCATAGTCCTCGTGTTGCATTTACTTGAAGGCTGTTGACGGCAGACATTCCTAGAATCAATTACTGCATCAGTTGGGATTCTAAGTCACAAAGAACAGAACTCACTGTGGCTAGTTCAAGCAGGAAAGTAATTTTTTAAATCATGTTAGAAGTCCCCAGATTCTGACGATGAACCAGGGGAGCAGCTTGAACAGCCATGAGCAGCTGCTCCAGTGAAGATCTGACTGGGGCCACCATGAAGCCCGGTGTCACAGCCCACACCATGATGCTGATGACGGGTGATCCCACGAGGACCACTTACCTGTTGTCTCCCAAGCAAGCTCCGCTACTCTGCCGGAGATGCTTTAAAGCCATCGCCTCTCTTCAAATCACTCTTTTCTGTGTGAAACTCCAGTGAGTGTGTTTGGTGTCAGTCTCAGCCTATCGATGGTGATGGTATTGGCTAGAAATGCCTGGGGGCACTCACTGGGGCCTGATCTACTCATGAGGAGCCCCCACAGACATTTCCCAGACCAGAGCCAATGTTGTGTCTGGACCAGCTCTTGTGGTTCTCACTATGATTGCAAGACACCCTCTGCAACAACCATGAGGGAAATTTGGAAGAACAAGGTATATTACTCGCAAGTCCTGGAGGGTACACAGCATGCCTGGGACTACACAGTGAGGTCACGGGCAGAGAGAGAAAGAGAGAGTATGGGCCTAGGGTTCTACTTATACTGGGGTCAACGGTAGGGTGCCTAGGGTTTTGAGGCTTCGATCTTCATTGCTGAACCTAAAGCATAAGAGCAGGAATTAAAGTGTGGAAAGGGAAAAGGAAGCAGTCAAATGGTCCATAACCTAGGTCAACCAGAGCTTTCTAAAATGGGAACCTTCATAGGTGGAACAGTCTGACTCTATAGTTGTGTAGCTGGCAATGTGTTTATTTGAGATAGATGTCTTTGAAGTGGATGCCTCAGCAATCAAAAGCTTAGTGTCAGGAGCTTACAATATAATAAAAAAGCTAATTGTCAGATGTTTACACTGCAGGGTGCATGTGATTGGAGGAGCTTATGCCACAGGCATGCACCCTGGTCACAGGGACACTGGGAAAACAAGATTTTGCTTTTACCTTGGGCAAGTGGGATAAGGTGAGAAATTCTGCAAACATTAGGCAGACATTGAAAAGGTATTAGACAGCCACAGACTTGAACCAATATCCACAGCCAAGACCCAGCTCAAATGTCTCCTCCTCAAAAGACTGTCTTCTACCACCCAATCTAACCTGGGCCCCCCTCCAGGTTACTCTCCATGACATATTCACTTCTTTTAAGGCATATATCACATTCTCTGACTATCTTGTTGTGTATTTATTTGCTCTTTTCTTGTCTGCCACCTAATTAAAATAATAAAGCTCTATGAGAGCTTAGCATAGTGCATAGCAGATGGGCAATGTTCTGTAAATATTTGTTAAATTAATGTAGCTGTAAAACAAGCTATAACTAATAAATGATTATAACATGGTTTTCATTCTTCCCAAGGTTATATGCTGCAGGGGTCACCAATGTGGTGAAGCTGGTGGTCCAGTCTAGGGCTGGGTTCTGTGTTTCCTGCCCCTACCCCTGCTTCAACCAAAGCAACTTTGGATTGTGGGGTTCTTGCATAAAATCTCATTTAAAAATAAATTTAAATTCCAAAATAATATGTGAAAATGACAGCTCTAGCTCAAGTTTCCATCAACTCTAAATTGCATTACCCTGTAAGAATGGCCCTGACTGCTGTTTCCTCTCCAAACAAATAGACTCTCTCTGCAAAATATATCTCAAACTGTCTACTGTCCATCTGCCTCCCCAACTTCATCCCTGCCCCTCTTCAATTCATCTTCCATACAGCAGTGAGAATAATATTTGTGTAATGTAAATGAAATCATAACATTCCCCTGTTAAAAACATTTTAGTGGCTTCCCACTGTGCATGAAAGATCCAGAATTCTTGGTGTGACCACAGGCTCCCTGCCTGGCCTGACCAACCCCTCCAGCCTCACCCACCTGCCGCTACTCCTTATAGCCGCATTGGCCTCCTTCTGCCCCTCCAGGACGTCAAAGTCTTTCCGAGCTCAGAACCATCCCTACAGGCTCACACCTGTTCTTGGAATCCTCCTCACCCCTGTTTGCAAGGTTGATTCATCATCTCTCAGGTCTCGGCTACAAGGTCTCCTTCCCAGAAAGCCCATTCTGGGTTGTCAGATCCATAGTTAGTACTCCCCTCAGAGTGTTTCTTCTAGCACCTGTGCCTTCTTTATTGACTTCACCACAATTTTAGTAATATGCATTTATTTTTATATAGCTATATATGTACATATATATGTACATTTTGTTTCCTTGTTCAATGTCTAGTCTCTCTGCTAATTTATAAGCTCTAAGATAGGAACTCTGTCTATGTTGCTCAACAGAGCCCAAGAGAGTGCTGGCTGGGTATATTAGGCAGTCAGTACATATTTGTTGAATGAATGCAAGAAGTAACGAGTTCAAATTACAGAAAGTAGAATTACTTTTAAAGTGGGACAGTTTATCAAAGGAGTGTCTGAAATACCCATCAGTGAAAAACTGAACTTTGGAAAAGGGGTCATATGAATCCAAAATCCAAATATTCGATTTTTAAATCCCTGGATTAAATACATTCAGGAAAATAGTGTTTCATCACCTCTACTTATAAACCGCTTTGACTCAGCGTATCACTGAAATCGTCATGGTTTTCATGGAGCATTTTTTTTCTTTATCACAGGTAATTGTGTATTTAGTGCCCATGAGCCCTCTGTAGATATGATAGCTACACAGAATGGTTAGGATTCATATTTGGATTTCTTCATTGTCAGTGGAGCAGTAAATAATAGAATCTTTAAAATAACGTGTTTATTTAGCAATGGTTTATTGACACTACAAATCATAAACTATGTCCTCCGTGGGTTAAATCATTTACATGAGAGTGTTTTGTGGCAGGAAGGGGAGATAGATGGCTCTAATGTATTCAAAAGTATTCCTTAAGCCTTCTCCTCAAACTAGGAATGGTTTTTCCTCCAATCAGAATTCTGCAAAATTTCTCCATCTGCTGGAATACCGACTTCTCACCTGGTCCTTACAGCCTCTCAGAACTCGGAGTTCTCTGTCTTTCCAAATTTGTTATCTTTCGGCTCTCCTACGTTTATCTGGCATTTCAATCCATGTACAATAAAAACACTCATAGATTTTAGAACAGAAAGGGACTTAATAGCAATCCTGTCAAACCTCTTGTTTAACAGAGGAAAACAACTGAGTCCCAGTGAGGTTAACTGATAAACATAGAGTAGACACTTAGCCTTTTGTTAACTGAGTAAAATTTCCTAAGATTATATCCCTACATAGTGGAATAGCTGAAATTAGAAAGAATCTTCTGAGCATTTATCCAGCATTCAAACTTCTACCGTAGTCATGATAATAAAAAACATTTTTTGAGTACTTACTATATGTCAGACACATGGAGGAACAAATTTAATACTCTCAATGGCCTTATGGAGAAGGATACTATTCTAATCACTTATTACAGTCAGGGAAACTGGGGCACAGAAGAGTTTAAGTAATTTGACCGTAGCTGCACAATGAGTAAATAGCAGCACAGGAATTCGATCCCCAGAGCCTGTACATATAATTACTATGTCATGCTGACTATAAATGTTTAGTGCTATTCTGCATCTCCCAAGGCCTCAGCACCTTCTTTCGTATCATTCCCTCCAACTGGAATGTTCTTTGTCTGATTTTTATTTTATTTATTTATTTATTTATTTATTTAATTTATTTATTTTTGGCTGCATTGCGTCTTCTTTGCTATGTGCGGGCTTTCTCTAGTTGTGGTGAGCGGGGGCTACTCTTCGTTTTGGTGCGCGGGCTTCTCATTGCGGTGGCTTCTTCTGTTGCAGAGCACAGGCTCTAGGTGCATGGGCTTCAGTAGCTGTGGCTTGCAGGCTCTAGAGCACAGGCTCAGTAGTTGTGGCACACGGGCTTAGCTGCTCTGTGGCATGTGGGATCTTCCTGGACCAGGGCTCGAACCTGCGTTCCCTGCTGGCAGGCGGATTCTTAACCACTGTGCCACCAGAGAAGCCCCTTTGTCTGATTTTTAGTTTCCTTTTTCCACCTAGCATCATTCTTCATGGACCACATTAATTATTATCTCCTCCATGGAGCTCTTTTTAATTAACCCCTAAAATATGTTATTACTCTACTGTTAGCCTTCATAACACTTTGTCTCTATATTATGGGCTTAGTACATTCCGCCTTGATTTATAATTAATTTTTGCATTTGCCCTGTCCTCACTTACTTGATAATGAGTACCCAAAGATGACAACTGAGACATTCATTTGTGTTTGGTTCAAGTTGTGTATTATAAAGCCCCTGCTATGCTATGTTAGGAGGTCAGAAAACAGGCTGATAAGACATGGTCTCTACCCTTGAGGCACTTACAGCTTATTAAATGTAACGTTATGTTCCTGGCAGTACTTATACATTTATTAGTATCCAATATGGCTTGATTGAATTTAATTGAAAATTGGCTTACTGAAAAGAAGAAAAATTAAAGAAGACGCAAATGAGAACAGATTGTTTTACAAAAGAGCTAGTGCTCTTTTTTAAAAATTTTATTTATTTATTATTTGTTTATTATTTTTTATTGTCGATGAATTATAATGTTGTGTTAATTACTGCTGTACAGCAAAGTGACTCAGTTATACGTATATATGCATTCGTTTTCATATTCTTTTCCATTATGGCTTATCATAGGATATTGAGTATAATTCCCTGTGCTATACAGTAGGACCCTGTTGTTTATCCATTCTATATATACCAGTTTGCATCTGTTAATCCCAAACTCCCAATCCAACTCTCTCCCACGCCCCTCATCCTGGCAATCACCAGTCTCTTCTCTATTCCCTGATTCTGTTTGTTTCATAGATAGGTTCATTTGTGTCATATTTTAGATTCCACATATAAGTGATATCATATGGTATGTCTTTCTCTTTCTGACCTACTTCACTTAGTATGATAATCTCTAGTTGCATCCATGTTGCTGCAAATGGCACTATTTCATTCTTTTTATATGGCTGAGTAGTACTCCATTTCATAAATGTACCACATCTTTATCCATTCATCTGTCGATGGACATTGAGGTTGTTTCCATGTCTTGGCTATTGTGAATAGTGTTGCTATGAACATAGGGGTGCATGTATCTTTTTGAAGTATAGCTTTGTCTGGATACACGCCCAGGAGTGGCATTGCTGGATCATATGGTAATTCTATTTTTAGTTTTCTGAGGAGCCTCTATACTGTTTTCCACAGTGGCTGCACCAACTTACATTCCCACCAACAGTGTAGGAGGGTTCTGATGGTGTATTTTAATTCTGCCAACTTTTGCTCTGTATATTTGTTTTTATTGGAGTCTAGTTGCTTTACACCTGCTGTGATAGTTTCTGCTGTACAGCAAAATGAATCAGCCATATTCACACTTTGTATAAAATAGACAAACAATGAGAACATACTGTATAGCACAGGGAACTCCGCTCACTTGGGTCACCACAGTGCTAGCGCTCTTCTGAAGTGAGGCAGGAGACATTTATTCTTGGTAGGGCAGGCTGGGTGTGGCAATGCAAGAGAGGGGAGCACCGCTAGCCCAGGTTACTCTTTGGCAAGTGCATCGGTAGCCTGCACACCAATGCCTGGGGCATCACTGTCAGACAAACATAAAAACCCAGAGGTCTCCTGTGAAATGAATGTGCAACAGGGGCTTTTCATAAACAAACCTGAGTCAGAGGATTTATGCAATGAACATCTGTGGACTGAAGACTCATATATCAGTGCATGAAACCCCACAGTAAAGCAGGTAGCAGAGAATGATGAATGTATCTGATCATCTCACACTCTGTGACACTCGACCTTGCTCTTCACTGTTGCCTCAGTGTGCATGATTATGGGAGACAGACTTTAGAAATAATGATGAAAGACCAGTTATATCCTATCTACTCTGAAGTCACTAATCTTTGGTACCCAGGTGTGGGGTGCAGTGGGGAGGTCGGGAGCTGGAAAGGGCTTCTCTGTGTTTCGTATCTGACCTTGATTTTTGACCTTGCTTTGTGTTTTGTTTTAAAAGCCTGGACATCACGAGTTCATAATAGACTCTATCCCACAAAAGTTAGGGAGAATATTGTATACCCAATTATTTGATGAGAGCTATGACATTTGCTTAATGACTCTGACCTAGCCTAGGATTATTCCAAAACAGGTTAGGAGCGCTCTTGAAATTGCCAAAAACCAAAAGTGTAAGGTAGGCAATGGCCAACTCAAACAAATATTCTGCATGTTTGGACCTTGAAGTGAGAGTATGGAAAGGAGAGAGGGAAGTGGGGGAGGAAGGGATGGGGAAGAAGGAAGAGGAGGTAGAGGGGAGGAGTCTGATGATTCCTTTGGTGATCCATTCCCTCCTTGAAGATTCTCCCATGTCTTCTCAGAAACCTTACGCTAAGGACTGTACCTTCTTTCTCTCGCATGTGCGATCTCTCCTTCTTAACTGGATCCCTCCAATTGTCCTTTCCACACGCTCCTTCCCTAACATCCATTTCATGGGGTCCCTACTCCATTTCCAGATCCATGTTGGCCAGCTGATGAAAAACTTTGGGATAAACTCCAGAGAGGGAGGAAGGCTGACTGACTGCTGTGGAGGAAGAGAGGGGGTGGACATGCCGTGGAGGGGACATATACTTCGTTCTGACAAGATTATTCATGTAATCACACCCTGCAGAGATCACAGAATTTGGGTGATATATTTTTAAAGCACGGTAACCAGCACACACATGGGGGAATGAGAGAGATTCCCCCAGCAATCTCTAGATGAGCTAATCCAGTTGTGGCCTCAGTCATCACACTTGAAACTCTTTTTTTTTTTGAAGCCAGCAATAAGTAGGGACCCTCGATGAAAGAATAATTTACTTTGAGAAGAAGTGAAATAATGTTGAACCCTTCATTTTTAAGGTTTATTGATGGTATTTTTGCAAAGAAGTTGATAAAAGTGGTACTGTTTACTCAATCCTAAATCAGTTTCTCTCTTGTCACCTTTGGGTATTGGCCTGTGACCTCAGTCCAATACCATCAGGGTCTTCACAGATCTTTGAGCTCATTCATTTTTCGCTCTCATTCAAAAGTCCATAGCTGATCCCCTGGAAGTACGTAGTGTCTGCCAGAGCTTCTCAAGACACCTAAGACAACCTGGCTTCTCTTTTTCATTAGCAGCAGGCCCTCCGTTCACATCGCACCTTCCGTGATTGATTTCATAACCTCCATCCCACATGTGTTCTGTCTTTTCCTCAGAGATCTGGAATCTTACAAAACATTCACTTCTCTAGATAGGCTATTCCATCACTGAATTTACTGTGAGCATGTACCTCTGGTTACCTACACACTGCAGTCATTTCTGTAGATTTATTACATGTCAAAGAGCAGGAAAAGACCTGAGAACTGATCCAGCCCTGTGATAATCCATGTCTTAGTACAGATTGCTGTAAGGAAATACCATAGACTGGGTGGCTTAAACAGCAAACACTGTTTCTCACAGTTCTGGCGGCTGGACATCCAAGATCAAGGGGCTGGCAGATTCAGTATCTCATGAGCTCCGTCTCTGTGGTTTGCAGATGGCTGTGTCCTCACATGGTGGAGAGAGAGGAGGAGAGCAATCTTGTGTGCCTTCTTATAAGAGCACTGATCGCTTCATGAGGGCTCCACCCTCACAACCTAATACTTCTCAGATATCATCGCATTGGGGGTTAAGGCTTCAGCCTAACAACAACAACAACAAAAATCTGAATTTTTTGGGGGGCGATGGACACAAACATTCAGTCTGTGGCCCTCAAAAAAGACAAAACTGCCCACCCCTGGGAAGTGTGTTGGAAATTTGTAGAAGTCTTTTGGATTGTCACAAAGGTTGGGATTTAGTGGGGATGTTAGACACGCTGCAGTGCAGAACCCGATGAAAGCTTTCCCCGCATGCTATGCAACTTTTTCTTCTTTTTTTTTGACAGGAAAGTAGGATTTATTGGGGAGCA
The DNA here is from genome assembly GCF_965194825.1 of Balaenoptera physalus. NCBI lineage: Eukaryota > Metazoa > Chordata > Mammalia > Artiodactyla > Balaenopteridae > Balaenoptera > Balaenoptera physalus. The sequence continues at coordinate 111,845,124 of NC_138886.1, forward strand.
TGAGTAAGGAGGGGACAGCGCCGAGGCTCTCATGAGTGCAGGGCCCACCATTTGTCCCGAGGGCCACGATTAGGGATGTATTTGATCCCATAGCCATCTGGGATGGGCCGCTTTTCTGCCACCATGTTTTCAAATTCATTCGCATTAAACTTAGTATATCCCCACTTCTTGGAGATGTGGATCTTCTGGCGGCCAGGGAACTTGAACTTGGCCCTGTGGAGGGCCTCCATCACATGCTCCTTGTTCTGCAGCTTGGTGCGGATGGACATTATGACTTGGCCAATGTGGACCCTGGACACTGTGCCCTGGGGCTTCCCAAAGGCACCACGCATACCTGTCTGGAGCCTATCAGCTCCAGCGCGGGACACTACCTTGTTGACGCGGATGACGTGGAAGGGCTGGAGCTGCTCTCGGATGTGAAAACCATCTTCGCCACAGTTTTTCACCAGGCGCTTGTTGGCACAAATATGAGCAGCCTCCAGGGCTTCGGAGGAGAGCTGCTCAAACTCATCTGACACCATGTGGCCACAGAGTGGGAACTCATCCACTTTTGCCTTCTTCCGCCCCAGGTTAAGAAGATACGGCTCGTAGCATCAGGTACCCCTCTGCAGAAGCAGGACTTTGGGTACGGCTTGTTCTTACAATACCGTTAACACCGGCAGGGAGGTAGCCCATGGCAACACCAGGATCTTCAGTGGCACGCCAAAGGGAAAGAGCTATGCAACTTTTTCAAATGCATCACTGGACATTCATAGGTTTATAATTATATATTCATAGGATTGATTCTAGTTTACCTAGAAACAGAAAATGTATTTTACACTGAAATTGCCAGATTATGGAAACTGAGAATATACTTTGCTTTCTTCACAGATTTCTTCAATGCAACTTGACCTGTTGGTCTGCATTTGTAGCTGTTGCATTTACAATGGTTCTACGGATAAGTATCCCTGACAGTGTTGTTATATTATCTAGAGTAGTTGCCTCTGAAATAAATATTTTGTAATTAATTATAAATTATATAGTTTTCATATTAGAATTAAGACACTTGATCAGTTTTTTAACTGTGTCTGGAGATCAATTTTATTATTAACAGTTTCACTGCAAGAGGGCATTGCAAAACATTTGTTAATAAAGTGTATACTAGTTCTACATCCATTCATGAATGTTCCACCATTTACTTAATAAGTCTCTTACTGATTTAGATTATTTCTAACATTTTACTTTTACAAATAATGTTGCTATGAAAAAGTCTGTATCCATCATTTCATATCTTTACAGGGTTTAAAATTTTTATTAATTACTAATTTTAAAAATCTAGAAAACTTTCATGTAAAGATCTAGGTTTCTGTCTTATTATAAAAACATAACATATAGTCATCCTGGGCTCTTTCCTACCTGGTGATAATAATCTGTAACTAAGAAGTAGCTGCCTACTTTTGACAAGGTATGTTAGTCTGATGGAGCTGTCATAACAAACTGGGTGGCTTAGATAACAGAAATTTATTTCTCCCAGTTCTGGAGACTAGGAAGTCCAAGATCAAGGTGCCAGCAAGGTAGGTTTCATTCTTAGGCCTCTTCTATGGCTGTAGGCCATCTCACTGTGTGCTCACACGACCTTTTCTTTGTGTAATTGGGACGAGGAGAGAGAGAGCGCTCCCTCTGGTGTCTCTTCTAAGGATGATAATCCTATTGGATAAGGACCCCACCCTTATGACCTCATTTAAACTTAATTACCTCCTAAAGATCTTACTTCCAAATACAGTCACATTGGGTGTTAGGGCTTCAAAATACAAATCTGGGGGCAGGGGGACACAATTCAGTACAGAGCACAAGGCATGTACTCTCCAGCTGGCCACCGTCCCCACTATTCTTTATGGTTTCCCTAACGCTGAGGAGTATCAGTTTCCATTCGTCATCACACATGGGCTGGTGTATTTCTTCTACCAAATATAAGAGGAAATGAAATAGTCATTATGTATAGGTCTCTTTCCAAAGTGAGAAAATGCAAGAGAGATTGAGACAGGCAAGAGTTTCAAGCAAATGGGAGATAACATATTTTGGTGGAAGTATTCTTACATGTTTATAGGCAAACTGAATGCAACTTTGTCAAAGAATAAAACTTAAGTACCCATTAGGAAACAAACCACTGGAACTGCTCAGACCCAGGCTGCTTTACATAGGCAGGTCATCTGCTTGGTCCCGTGGCAATAAAATCCTGAGCATGCATTTTTTTTTTTTTTTTCTGCTCCTAGAAATTGCCTCAGGTCTGAGGAATCACTACTCCTTGGGAAATGGACTGCCACACTCTCTTTCTTTATGCATTGCCGATATCACTGCATCTGTTTTCCAGTCTCGTATACACTCTGCAGTGTAAGTGATGGAGGCCGAGTTCTTATGCAGCTGAGACTGAGCTGGCTGTCCTGTCCTGTCCAACTGTGCAGCTCAGAAGGAAGCCAGGATATTTGTTGTTTGTTCATTTCCTTTCCTAAACACGAGCTTGTTGCTTGCTGCAGTGCAACAGGCTATGAATTCAAAATAGAACAGTTCCTTCCGTGGGTTACCTTTCAGATGAATGTTCACTTTTGACCAGTGACCCTGGAAGATCTAAAGCCGCAAAATGGGGGAAGGGAGCGCCTAGGAGAAAACAAGTTCCTTTAGAACTTCCAGAATTTCCAGTCAGAAATCCTGAGAATACTCATCTTTCTAGAGGCAAATCAACCCTCTTTTCAAAGTAAATAAAAAGGATGTTTATTAGAGTATATGCAAATGCAGAAAGCAACAGTTTTAAAGTGAAAAGAATGTGAACATGTTTTTTTATTTTCCAAGTCCAAGATTTCTTTTTTACTCTTGGCATGCCACACAGAATGAATAACGTTTCTTTGGATTGATTTGTAGCAAAGGTGCAATTCCAACTTTAGGGAGGCTTGTCTTTTGTTCTGGGAGAAATGTTTTCCCTTTGCTGGTGTCATTTAGCTATTGCAACAGTCTCAGGGCTACGCCCACTCAAGTGTGAGAAGATTTGCCACAAGTCTAAGGAAAAAAGCACCAGCCAGGAAGAAATTTTTGTATCTTGGCTGACATTACGGTGTAGTAACTACTTATTCTTGCAGTGCTTATGAAGCCTGGGACACCATCTCAAAGCAATTACTGAACACATATATAGTTCACCAAGTGCTTTATACATTTTATCTCACTTAATTCTCCAACAATCCAATGAAGATGGAAGCTATAAGAGATTACTATTATCCCAAGATCCAGAGCTATAAGTGGCAAACCTGAGAGTCTATGTCAGACCTCTTTGTTCATTCCTTTTCTTTTTATTTTTTAATTGTGGAAAGAACACTTAACATGAGATCTGCCCTCTTAACACATTTTAAGTGTACAATACTTTATTGTTGATTATAGGTGCAATATACAATATAATAGATCTCTAGAACTTATTCACCTTGCTTGCCATTCCTTTCATCACATTCAGTAAAGATGAGTTGATGATGTTTGTCTAACCCCAAAGCCTATGCTTCTCACCCAGAGATACTCTGCCTTTTAAATATTACTTTAGAAAGTCAAACCGAGACAGGCTAGGACCTGGGACCCTTTGTTGCAGTGCTTGCCCCTGGATTCACCTCTCCTCCAGCAACAAAATACAAAGAAACTTTATGGGACTAAAAATAACTGCGTGCATGCGCAGTTGGGACAAATTCTGGACAAAAGATACAAAGAGACCAAAAAAACCCAACTGCCACTTTTGAACAGCCTGGAGCAAAAACAGGGTGTCGGGAGCAAAAGTAGGGGGCTGTGCATGCCCCCTGCACGCAACACCACCTAAGGGGTGGGCAAAACTCCTAAGCCACCCCTCCGGCCAGACCCCTGCACACACCCGTACCCTCACCACAGGTAAGGAACAAGCTTGCCCGCCCCCCCCCCCCCCCGCTCAGGGAGAGAGCGAGCCAGGGAACCTGTTGTTTGTTCTCACTCCCCCCACCTGCTGCAGCCGGGGCCCCAGTAAAGCCTTGCCTGAATTTCTTGTCTGGCCTCTAGTCAATTTCTATTGCTTGGGGAAGGCCAAGAACCCTGGTCAGTAACAAAACTACATCAAAATGTTACTTTAGCTCCTCACAACCTAGTATTGTACAAGTGAGAGCTAGTGGAGTCATTGGTGCCAAAAGTCATTCACGGTGAAGCAATCTTAACAGGTCAAGCTAGGAAAATTCCCTTTAAGTCCATTTCTTGGGAATGGAGATCATTCATATAAATACAGATCCCTCTTACACCCACCACCGGGCAAGCATGTTTGTCCCGTGGCATCATTTGGTCCATTTGCGAATTATGAGAGCGAAGGAAAGGCAAGGTAAGCCAAAAGAAACAATATGTTTCTGGATTCTGTGCAAGGTGCTAGTGGATTTTGTTTGGATCTAGTTTGATTTTCTCTAGGCTGTCTTCCTGGTTTAGGAAGCCAAAAAAGAGCAGAGAAATTCAACATAAAATTAAAAATGGGTGAAAACTTGTGACTCTTAAGTTAATAAGACCAAAAATACATTTTTTTAAAAAGAATTAATTTACTTATTTATTTATTTATGGCTGTGTTGGGTCTTCGTTTCCGTGCGAGGGCTTCCTCTAGTTGCGGCGAGCGCCGGCCACTCTTCAACGCGGTGCGCGGGCCTCTCACTATCGCGGCCTCTCTTGTTGTGGAGCACAGGCTCCAGACGCGCAGGCTCAGTAGTTGTGGCTCACGGGCTTTGTTGCTCTGCGGCATGTGGGATCTTTCCAGACCAGGGCTCGAACCCGTGTCCCCCGCATTGGCAGGCAGACTCTCAACCACTGCGCCACCAGGGAAGCCCCAAAAATACATTTTTAAACGAAAAAGATTGAGCTTACATTGGGCTCAAGCCCACTCACTTTCTTTAGCAACAAGAAAATTGAGAGGCTTGGGTTACAATACATTCTTCCGTTATTCTTAGGTTGCAATCTTAGTACTATATACATATAAGTTTTTTTTTGTATTTTGGGGTAACTTTTACGATTCCCTCTAAGAATGTTAAATTAAAATTTAAGCCTTTGTAGGTAAGTGAAAGCAGATCACCTTACAGAAGAAAATCTATCCAATGAAATAACAGTGAATTGACACATACACGTTAATGTAACAATGACTGTAATGGCAAACTCTTTTCCTCCTTAAGCATGGAAACAATGGTGTGCAAAAAGTATCTGGATCTTTCTTACATGATAGGAGTAGTGGGAAAACAGGTAAAAGAATAATCATTCTTCTGTTAGGACACAGTAACATGTTTGGATTCTGAACATTGTACATGTGTGTGCCACGAAGAAAGAAGAGGGGGCTTCTGAGAGATTTCCTTTCTGATTTTCTGGAAAGTCTTAAATTCGGATATTAAGTTCCATAGCAATACTATTTCAGATGACATAAAAATTGGCATGACCAATTTTTGGATTAAAAAAAAGTCCACAGTTATCACTGACTTTGCTGTGCTTGAAGCATGTGATAAAAGTGGAACAGAATCTCCTTGCTGGCAAGGAAAGCAGTTTCCATTACTTCATACTTGCATTCTCCACCTTTCCCTTGTAAGAGGAAAGGATGCTGAGGATGAAACAGCAAGGAGTCTAGAATAGAAAACCAGCACTTAAAGAAATATATGCTCATTATGAAAAGTTTTGAAAATGGAGAAAAATACAAAGAAAAACATTGCCAAAAATTCACCTTCCAAAGATAACTGCGATTTTCATGTTAGTTCCTTCCTACCAGTCATTTTACAATGTTCTTCACATTTTTGATAGATTTTATAAAATCACTATTATCTTTGTGTTTGTTTCAAAACTAACACGTGAATCAAAGAATTTATAGAAAACAAAGAAACAGAATGGAAACAAACCATTGTCCAACAGTTAACATTTGAGGGTATATCAATTTTTCCATACTATATATTGAGTACTTAATGTGCTTCAGGCCAGTCTTCTAAGCGCTACTCATGCACTGTCACATTTAAAGTGTACAGGTTTGCAGTAAGGTATGTATGGTTATTTCTGAGGTTTGAAAATATCAGGCTCAGGAATGAGCAAGGTCAGTGAGACTGAAAAGCCTTTGTTCTTATCTGGCAGTCCATGCTACACTGGAGCAGCTTTCAACTCCTTTTTTTAATCACCTAAATACATGTTATTTATTGAAATGGAATTATTTCCATTACTATTTGTAAATTCTCTGTTTAATTGAAAAAATCCATTCAATATTCTTTTACAGATTCACTTTTAATGACTATAGTGTTTCCGTTTATTGAAATACCATGATTTATTTAGTGATTCCATATCGTTAGATATTTTGGTCAGTTCTAATTGCGCTAACAAACGATGCTAGAAAGGAATCTGTAATTCAACAATAATAATTTCACATCTATAACTTATAGAGTTATAATTCATAGATGTGATATGCCAGCATGAAAGGACATAACAAAGTTTGTAGAATTTTGACAAAGTGTTGCCAAATCACTTTCCAAAGAGATTGCACCAATTTAAACCTGAATCGGTGATGTGTGAGTATGCCTGCCTCTCCACCAAAATGGAGCATTGGTGTTAATGTTTCCCAATGTACTTTTTGCATTTATTTATATAGGGTTGTAAATTTTTATTATGTATTCATGTCCTCTGCCAATACTTCCACTGGAGCTGCTGTGGTCCTAAGAGCTCATTTAATCCTCCAACAATGAAGAAGTGGAATGAAGGTGGAAGTTATTAAGTAACTGTCCCAAGATCCCAGAGCTATAAGTAGCAGAACTGAGACTCTAATGCAGACCTCTTCATTCATTCATTCGTTCATTCTTCATTCTATTTATTCATTTCACTGCATTCAACAAATATTAAGTTGATGCTTTCAGATCATCAACTCAGTTTTCATAACATTTACTATTAAATAGTTCACCTTTTCCCCACCTATTTGCATTTCCAGAAAAACCCTGTAATAAATCCTTATATACACATGTATCTGTTTCTAGATATTCTAATTGGGCCATGCAGCTGCCTATCTGTTTATTTCTATGCCAGTATATAGGAGACACTTATTATTTGCCAACATCACTTTCATTGGGGCATCACCCCTCCCACCACATGTGGTCAATCTTGTCCTCTGTCCTCACCTGACACGAGAGGGACAGGAGTCCTGCATGGGCCAATCAGAACTCCCTACACCTCTGGTCTTAGCAATTAGTCTCTGGGCTTCAAAAACTGGCATGTGGCTCAAGCTGGGCTGTGGGGTTTTCAGCTGGAGGAAATGAAGAAGACTGCCCCTGGCATTTGTAATCTGGGGGCTGCGCTATAGCCCATATGAGGGCTTTTGGCACTTACGTTCCCAGTCTCGTGGAGGAAGCCTGTCTGCAGAGGCAGGGAAGGAGGACAGTACACAGGGGGAGGCTGAGGCAAGGGAAGAAGCAAGAAGCCTATCCGCGTTCAGTCACGCTGGGTTCCTAGCCATGGAAATCCATGAATTCCGTTCTTTTTGGATTAAACTGGTTTGAGTTTCTGCTTTAGCAAGTCATGTCTGTCTTAAGTGTTTCATAAATGATACGGGGGCTATAAAAATTTAAGGCAGTGGTAACATCTGGGAAAATGCATCCTCTCTTCTAATATTAGTCCCCTCAAAACTCTTAGTCCAAATTTCCGTATCTACAAAGTGGAAATCATAATACTCAGCTTACCTGTTTTATAGGAAGAGTATTTATAGGTAAGTGGATAAATATATATGAAATCTAAAAACACTATAAGATGTATTCTTTTAATCAATGGCATATTTATTTTTCTTAACTTTGTAGGTCTTATTTGAGAGAAATTACTTTCATGTCTCTATCTATGCTACAGCCACCTAATAGGTTCATTATGGTTCATAAATGTATTTTATAATTAGATTTCTACAAGGACAACCCTAGTCATAAATATTAGGAAAGGAACCAACTTGTATTATGTCTTTCTATACATGTAAAAATCACCACAAGAAGAAAAACAATTGTTTCAGTATTTTTTTTTCACCATCAGCTGCCCAGTCCAAGAAGTGTTAATGGAGAAAAGTCTCAGTTGAATGGTAATGTCAACTGTCGCATCAAACCAGATAATAACAAAGTGTCAGTGTAACTCCAAGGTGTCTAAATGTTCAATGTGTTAAAAGACTGCCTTCATTCACAATATAGCTCTTTACAGTAAAGTCCATGGCCCCATAGTTCTTAAAGAACAGAACAAATAGTTGAAAATGATGGTTACATTTTAAGTTTCTCACATCTTGGAATAATTAATGTGTATGTGAAGAATTTCTCTAAACTGATTGAAACATAGGCAGAAAAATGTCTGTTTTTTTTTTTTAATCAATCATTTCATTTTACTGCCACCAGATATACTGGTTCTGCTTTATTCTCATGAGAAAGATTTTTGCTTGAGTCATAGCAACTTTGCTGAAGAACATCATGATATTTTAACATAACAAGAATGTCTACTTTTAAATCTCTAAAATTAATTCCATCCTCCCTGAGGAAAGACAAATGGAATGGCCAGGTTCCACACTCTGAAGTACACAGAAAAGACTGACAAAAGCGTTCCCAGTCTGAAGCCTTGTTGCTAGCTTTGTAGGTTTAATTGCTTGCTCGTTTGTTTTAAATCTGAGATTATATATTCTTATATATGATACCTTTTAAACCTTGAAGTCATATTCCAGGGGATGAATAAGGTTTATATTGTCATGTTTGATGGAAAAAGAACAGTTTCTGCTCACTTTCATCTCTGTGGTTGGTCATTAAAGAGTGTAATTAGTCAATATCTGTGACTGGCCTGCTATATTCAGATTGAATAAAACTTTTCTTTTTTTGGAACAGCTATTGTGTGTCTAGCACCACGTTCTCAATTATTTTATCTCAATCTTGACAATCACTTTATGAGCGGAGTATTTTCACAGTCGTTTTAAATGCAGGAAGCTGAAGTTTAGAGAGATTTGTCCAAACAGCCAGCACTGAGATTAGTCATTTGTGCAGAGTCACAGAATTAAAAAGAGTCAGGATTTCAACTCAGGTCTTTCAAATTTATGATTTTGCCCTTTTGACTCTCTTCCCTCTGATCCCTAAAATTGTGAATAATTGAAACTTATCACAGAGGACATGTGTAATAATGTGGATGGATCTCAAAGACACAATGCTAAGCAAAAGAATCCAGAAACAAAAAAGTACATACAGTATGAATCGTGGGTATGAAATCCAAGTTCAGGTTTACTCATCTTTACTTCCTGAATAGATCTCTTTACACCTTCTGAATGTGATATCTCTTTTGCTGGAATACTTCCTCTAAGAGTGATATCAAAGAGTCTTTGTGCTAATCCTTCTGAGACAATTGTATGCTTGAGAATATCTTTGTTGCACTTAAACAAAAACAGCTGGATGAAAACATTCTGGGTTCAAATTACTTTTTCCTTCAGCACGTTGGAAATATTAGTCTCGTCTCATCTAATACCATTGCTAAAACATCTAATATCAATTTGGTTTTTGCTCCTTTGTCTCAAGCATCTTCTTTTTTCCACTATGATGGTCTTACATTTTACTATAGTATAACCAAGAGTTGGGTTTTCTTATCTATTCTCTTGATGTTTTCTAAACTCTTTCAATCTGTGGTCTTCCTTCTTTCTTTAATTACAGGAAATTCTCAATCATTATTTCTTCAAATATTTTCTCCTCTTCATTTACTGTATTCTCGTCTTCTGAAGTTCGTTCTATCCTCTTTCTCTTAACTTTTTTTTTTTTTTTTTGGTCCTGCAGCATGCGGGATCTTAGTTCCCCGATCAGGGATCAAACCCGTGCTCCCTGCAGTGGAAGCACAGAGTCTTAACCACTGGACCGCCAGGGAAGTCCCAACATTTCTTTTATATTTTGCTCTTTTTGTACATACTGGATGTCTTTTAGGAGGATTCCTTTACATTTTTCTAGTTTGCTAGCTCATTCTTTGGTTATATCCATTCTAATATTCAATCCATCTACAGTTTCTTATTGTAATGCTAACTTGCAATTGCCTCTTTCTTATAACCGTTTGTTCCTACTTCAAATTACCAATATCCTCCTGAAAAATCGTTCTTTTGTTTACATTAAATTGATTGATTGTGCTTTGCCTTGTGTTGGGTCTCCAGCTAAATTTTGGACAGTCATTATATTTCTCTATGAGCTCATGTTAAGGGAGGGCTATCACCTCCCTCAGGTGGTAACCAGGACCTATTGCAATCTTGTCTCTCACACCTGCTAGGCTCTGGCTCCAGGACTCGACTGTAATTCCGATTTTCTTCCTCCAGCTCTCTCTCTGCTTCTCCCTTGCCGTGGCTCACGGTCCTCCTGCATTCTGGCCTGTGATTCTTCACACACTCACCCACTTCAGATGTCGCCAGAGGTTTCCGACAGCATTTAAGTTAATTAGTCAGGTCCATCAATTTCACTTTCACCCTGGAGCATTTCCAGATTGCGTTCTGGGGCCGAGCCACTAACTAACTAATTTCCTTGCAATCCAGCAAACCTCACTTTTTGTGCAGCATTAGGATGCTACAAATTTTAAAGCGAAATCAAAACCACCAGCTCATTCCCTTCTTTCCTTCTTTTCCAGGAGGTTTCTGCTATCGTAAAGTTGCTGTGTCATTCTCATATGTATTTGTATACCTTTACTTCATATTGTAAAATAAAATTCAAATTTTATGGCAAGACAAGAAAAACTTAAACAGAAAAATTCTTCTCTGCCCTTTGGCCTCCTTTCTGCCCCCACTGTGCCTTGTGTATCCACATTATGCTGGACCAAACCTCTCCCATTGGCAGGAATACCTGCTCAACCATAAAGAGCAGCGTTCTCCTAGCATCAAAAGACAACTCCTTAAAAGATAACACTCCTTCTTGATCCTGTAAGGGGTCACATGATCCACCGCAAAGGGCGTATGTATCTGGATTGTATAAGCTGTCAATATTACGTCATTTGATGTACAGCCCGCTGCTTCAAAAAACATATAAACTGTGTCGACTTTTTTTTTTTAACATCTTTATTGGAGTCTGCTGTATAATCAAGTGAATCAGCTATACATATACATATATCCCCATATCCCTTCCCTCTTGCATCTCCCTCCCACCCTCCCTATCCCACCCCTTTAGGTGTTCACAAAGCACCGAGCTGATCTCCCTGTGCTATGCGGTTGCTTCCCACTAGGTATCTATTTTACATTTGGTAGTGTATATATGTCAATGCTACTCTCTCACTTCATCCCAGCTTACCGTTCCCCCTCCCCATGTCCTCAAGTCCATTCTCTATGTCTGCACCTTTATTCCTGTCCTGCCCCTAGATTCTTCACAACCAATTTTTTTTTTTTTAGATTCCATATATATGTGTTAGCAAATGGTATTTGTTTTTCTCTTTCTGACTTACTTCACTCTGTGTGACAGACTCTAGGTCCATCCACCTCACTGCAAATAACTCAATTTCATTTCTTTTTATGGCTGAGTAATATTCCATTGTATATATGTACCACATCTTCTTTATCCATTCATCTGTCGATGGACACTTAGGTTGCTTCCATGCCCTGGCTATTGTAAATTGTGCTGCAATGAACATTGTGGTACATGACTCTTTTTGAATTATGGTTTTCTCCGGGTATATGCCCAGTAGTGGGATTGCTGGGTTGTATGGTACTTCTATTTTTACTTTTTTAAGGAACCTGCATACTGTTCTCCATAGTGGCTGTATCAATTTACATTACCACCAACAGTGCAAGAGGGTCCCCTTTTCTCCACACCCTCTCCAGCATTTATTGTTTGTAGATTTTTTGATGATGGCCATTCTGACTGGTGCGAGGTGATACCTCATTGTAGTTTCGATTTACATTTCTCTAATGATTTAGTGATGTTGAGCATTCTTTCATGTGTTTGTTGGCAATCTGTATATCTTCTTTGGAGAAATGTTTATTTAAGTTTTCTGCCCATTTTTGGATTGGGTTGTTCATTTTTTTCATATTGATCTGCATGAGCTGCTTGTATATTTTGGAGATTAATCCTTTGTCAGTTGCTTATTTTGAAAATATTTTCTCCCATTCTGAGGGTTGTCTTTTCATCTTGTTTATGGTTTCCTTTGCTGTGCAAAAGCTTTTAAGTTTCATTAGGTCCCATTTGTTTCTTTTTGTTTTTATTTCCATTTCTCTAGGAGGTGGGTCAAAAAGGATCTTGCTGTGATGTATGTCATAGAGTGTTCTGCCTATGTTTTCCTCTAAGAGTGTTATAGTGTCTGCCCTTACATTTAGGTCTTTAATCCATTTTGAGTTTATTTTTGTGTACGGTGTTAGAGAGTGTTCTAATTTCATTCTTTTACATGTAGCTGTCCAGTTTTCCCAGCACCACTTATTGAAGAGGCTGTCTTTTCTCCACTGTATATTCTTGCCTCCTTTATCAAAGATAAGGTGACCATATGTGTGTAGATTTACCTCTGGGCTTTCTATCCTTTTACATTGATCTATATTTCTGTTTTTGTGCCAGTACCATACTGTCTTGATTACTGTAGCTTTGTAGTATAGTCCAAAGACAGGGAGCCTGATTCCTCCAGCTGTATTTTTCTTTCTCAAGATTGCCCTAGGTATTTGGGGTCTTTTGTGTTTCTATAGAAATTGTGAAATTTTTTGTTGTAGTTCTGTGAAAAATGCCATTGGTAGTTTGATAGGGATTGCATTGAATCTGTAGATTGCTTTGGGTAGTAGAGTCATTTTCACAATGTTGATTCTTCCAATCCAAGAACATGGTATATCTCTCTGTTTGTATCATCTTTAATTTGTTTTATCAGTGTCTTATAGTTTTCTGCATAGAGGTCTTTTATCTCCTTAGGTAGGTTTTACCCCTAGGTATTTTATTCTTTTTGTTGCAGTGGTAAATGGGACTGTTTCCTTAATTTCTCTTTCAGATTTTTCATCATTAGTGTATAGGAATGCAAGAGATTTCTGTGCACTAATTTTGTATCCTGCTACTTTACCAAATTCATTGATTAGCTCTAGTAGTTTTCTGGTAGCATCTCTGGGATTCTCTATGTATAGTAACATGTCATCTGCAAAAAGTGCCAGTTTTACTTCTTTTCAGCTTTGGATTCGTTTATTTCTTTTTGTCTCTGATTGTTGTGGCTAAAACTTCGAAAACTATGTTGAATAATAGTGGTGAGAGTGAGCAACCTTGTCTTATTCCTGATCTTAGTGGAAATGGTTTCAGTTTTTCACCATTGAGAACAATGTTGGCTGTGGGTTTGTCATATATGGCCTTTATTATGTTGAGGTAAGTTCCCTCTATGCCTACTTTCTGGAGAGTTTTGATCATAAATGGGTGTTGAATTTTGTCGAAAGCTTTTTCTGCATCTATTCAGATGGTCACATGGTTTTTATCCTTCAGTTTGTTAATACGATGTATCACATTGAGTGATTTGCATATATTGAAGAATCCTTGCATTCCTGGGATAAACCCACTTGATCATGGTGTATGATCCTTCTAATGTACTGCTGGATTCTGTTTTCTAGTATTTGGTTGAGGATTTTTGCATCTCTGTTCATCAGTGATATTGGCCTGCAGTTTTCTTTCTTTGTGACATCTTTGTCTGGTTTTGGTATCAGGGTAATGGTGGCCTCATAGAATGAGTTTGGGAGTGTTCCTTCCTCTGCTATATTTTGGAAAATTTTGAGAAGGATAGGTGTTAGCTCTTCTCTAAATGTTTGATAGAATTTGCCTGTGAAGCCATCTGGTCCTGGGCTTTTGTCTGTTGGAAGACTTTTTTTTTTTTTGAAGTCTTTTATTTATTTTATTTTTTATTTTTTAAAATATTTATTTATTTATTTATGGCTGTGTTGGGTCTTCATTTCTGTGCGAGGGCTTTCTCTAGTTGTGGCAAGTGGGGACCACTCTTCATCGCAGTGCACAGGCCTCTCAGTATCGCGGCCTCTCTTGTTGCGGAGCACGGGCTCCAGACGTGCAGGCTCAGTAATTGTGGCTCACGGGCCCACCTGCTCCGTGGCATGTGGGATCTTCCCAGACCAGGGCTCGAACCCGTGTCCCCTGCATTGGCAGGCAGATTTTCAACCACTGTGCCACCAGGGAAGCCCTGTTGGAAGATTTTTAATCACAGTTTCAATTTCAGTGCTTGTGATTGGTCTGTTTATATTTTCTATTTCTTCCCGGTTCAGTCTCGGGAGGTTGTGCTTTTCTATGAATTTGTCCATTTCTTCCAGGTTGTCCATTTTATTGGCATATAGTTGCTTGTAGTAATCTCTCATGATCCTTTGTATTTCTGCACTGTCAGTTGTTACTTCTCCTTTTTCATTTCTATTTCTGTTGATTTGAGTCTTCTCCCTTTTTTTCTTGAAGAGTCTGGCTGATGGTTTATCAATTTTATTTATCTTCTCAAGGAACCAGCTTTTAGTTTTATTGATCTTTGCTATCGTTTCCATCATTTCTTTTTCATTTATTTCTGATCTGATCTTTTTGATTTCTTTCCTTCTGCTAACTTGGGTTTTTTTGGTTCCTTCTCTAATTGCTTTAGGTGTAAGTTTAAGTTGTCTATTTGAGATGTTTCTTGTTTCTTGAGGTAGGATTGTATTGCTATAAACTTCCCTCTTAGAACTGCTTTTGCTGCATCCCATAGGTTTTGGGCCATCGTGTTTTCATTGTCATTTGTCTCTAGGTATTTTTTGATTTCCTCTTTGATTTCTTCAGTGATCTCTTGGTTATTTAATAGCCTATTGCTTAGCCTCCATGTGTTTGTATTTTTTACAGTTTTTTCCTTTAATTGATATCTAGTCAGAAAAGATACTTGATATGATTTCAATTTTCTTAAATTTACCAAGGCTTGATTTGTGACCCAAGATATGGTCTATCCCGGGGAGTGTTCCATGAGCACTTGAGAAGAAAGTGTATTCTGTTGTTTTTGGATGAAATGTCCTATAAATATCAATTAAGTCCATCTTGTTTAATGTGTAATTTAAAGCTTTTGTTTCCTTATTTATTTTCATTTTGGTTGATCTGTCCATTGGCGAAAATGGGATGTTAAAGTCCCCTACTATGATTGTGATACTGTCAATTTCCCCTTTTATGGCTGTTAGCATTTGTCTTATGTATTGAGGTGCTCCTATGTTGGGTGCATAAATATTTACAATTGTTATATCTTCTTCTTGGATTGATCCCTTGATCATTATGTAGTGTCCTTCTTTGTCTCTTGTAATAGTCTTTATTTTAAAGTCCGTTTTGTCTGATATGAGAATTGCTACTCCAGCTTTCTCCTGATTCCCATTTGCATGGAATATCTTTTTCCATCCCCTCACTTTCAGTCTGTGCGTGTCCTTAGGTCTGAAGTGGGTCTTGATTGTAGACAGCATATATACGGGTCTTGTTTTTGTATCCATTCAGCCAGTCTATATCTTTTGGTTGGAGCATTTAATCCATTTACTTTTAAGGTAATTATCGATATGTATGTTCCTATTACCATTTTCTTGTTTTGAGTTTGTTATTGTAGGTCTTTTCCTTCTCTTGTGTTTCCTGTCTAGAGAAGTTCCTTCAGCATTTGTTGTAAAGCTGTTTTGGTGGTGCTGAATTCTCTTAGCTTTTGCTTGTCTGTAAAGATTTTAATTTCTCCATCGAATCTGAATGAGATCCTTGCTGGGTAGAGTAGTCTTGGTTGTAGGTTTTTCCCTTTCATCACTTTAAATATGTCCTGCCACTCCGTTCTGGCTTGCAGAGTTTCTGATGAAAGATCAGCTGTTAAGCTTATGGGGATTCCCTTGTATGTTATTTGTTGCTTTTCCCTTGCTGCTTTTAATATCTTTTCTTTGTATTTAATTGTTGATAGTTTGATTATGTGTCTTGGCATGTTTCTCATTGGATTTATCCTGTATGGGACTCTCTGTGCTTCCTGGACTTGACTATTTCCTTTCCCATATTAGGGAAGTTTTCGATTATAATCTCTTCAAATATTTTCTCAGTCCCTTTCTTTTTCTCTTCTTCTTCTGGGACCCCTATAATTCGAATGTTGGTGTGTTTAGTGTTGTCCCAGACGTCTCTGACACTGTCCTCAATTCTTTTCATTATTTTTCCTTTATTCTGCTCTGCAGTAGTTATTTCCACCATTTTATCTTCCAGGTCACTTATCCGTTCTTCTGCCTCAGTTATTCTGCTATTGATTCCTTCTAGAGAATTTTTACTTTCATTTATTGTGTTGTTCATCATTGTTTGTTTGTTATTTAGTTCTTCCAGGTCCTTGGTAAACGTTTCTTGTATTTTCTCCATTCTCTTTCCAAGATTTTGGATCATCTTTACTATCATTATTCTGAATTCTTTTTCAGGTAGACTGCCTATTTCCTCTTCACTTGTTTGGTCTTGTGGGTTTTTACCTTGCTCCTTCATCTGCTGCACATTTCTCTGTCTTCTCCTTTTGCTTCACTTACTGTGTTTGGGGTCTCCTTTTCACAGGCTGCAGGTTTGTAGTTCCCATTGTTTTTGGTGTCTGCCCCCAGTGTGTAGGGTTGGTTCAGTGGGTTGTGTAGGCTTCCTGGTGGAGGGGACTGGTGCCTGTGTTCTGGTGGATGAAGCTGGATCTTGTCTTTCTGGTGGGCAGGACCACGTCTGGTGGTGTGTTTTGGTGTGTCTGTGGACTTATTATGATTTTAGGCAGCCTCTCTGCTAATGGGTGGGGCTGTGTTCCTGTCTTGCCTGTTGTTTGGCATGGGGTGTCCAGCACTGGAGCTTGCTGGTCGTTGAGTGGAGCTGGGTCTTCGCACTGAGACGGAGATCTCTGGGAGAGCTCTCGCCGATTGATATTATGTGGGGCCAGGAGGTCTCTCGTGGTCCAATGTTCTGAACTTGACTCTCCCACCTCAGCAGCACAGCCCTGACAGCCGGCCGGAGCAGCAACACCCTGTCAGCCACATGTCCAGGTATCTGGGGAGTTTCTTGCCTTTTGGGAAGTCTGAGGTCCTCTGCCAGTGTTCAGTATGTGTTCTGTAGGAGCAGTTCCACGTGTAGATGTATTTCTGATGTATTTGTGGGGAGGAAGGTGATCTCCACATCTTACTCCTCTGCCATCTTGAAGGTCCTCTATCCCGTGTCAACTTCTAACAGGCAGAATAGTTCTCAGAGCTTTCTGAGGTGCTCCTCCCAGGTTATAATCCTCAAATTTGGCTCACATAAAATTTTTCCATTCTTTCTTAGATCGACTGATTTTTTGTCGATAATATGAATATTTCCATAAACATTACATAGTATTATTTTGTGTTTTTAAAATTTTCATAAAAAGTATCATACTGTACAGCTATAAAAAAGAATTGTTTATACATTGAGCTGTGTTAAATTCAATTCTTTTTCAAAAAAACCAAAAACCAAAAAACTTGAGGCATTTTAAAATTAAAGATACCACACTTAATAAAAGAAAAAGTACAAGATCAGAACCAAGGGAAAAGGGAAATGTCAGCATGCTAAGGTAAGGGTTAGAATAGTTGCAATGTTTGAGAATGAAGCAGTGCTCTGAGTAAAAGGGCATTAAGTCTTTTTAGTTTTGGAAAAAGATCAGACTCTTTGGGGGAATCACATGCTGATTCACAGAAGGTCACTTGGTGTGTAATACACTTAAATGCAAGTAAATCAGTTGCCCTTCCATTGATTCCAGCAGCCATAAGTAGAAACCAAGCTGTGTGGACCAGAGCCTTTTTATGCTTGAAATAGGAGCCAGAAGCAAAACAAAGCAGAAAACATCCAGAAGTGGATCTAACCGGCTTTGTTTTGAGAATCAGTTTAAGGCAACCTGTGTCTTTATAAGTAGTATATCTGCAGCATAACTTGGCTGTCCACACACTGTGAAATGATTTTAAAATTTGTAGCCATGATTTTAAGTAGGAACAGGCATTACTTTCCTGTTTACTGAGCAAAGAAACTGGCTGGGCTGACTAGAATGTTTAAGTGACTGATGCAACAACTGCTATTGTTTCAGGCTTCTGTTAGATACTTGGAACATTATCATTGGTTTTAAAAAGGAACATGGTTTGGAGCACTGTATAAATAATATTATTCTACAATGAGACATTGCTTTCTAAATCTATAGCTATTTTTTAAAATCACATGGAGAATTGTGTTCATAATGTGGGGAAGCTATACTTTTTCAGGCTTCTTTATTTTGCTGTATAGTGAAATGAGCTCAAAGAAAATTCAACTTCAGATATAGTTAAGGAAATTTTAAATTAATAAAATTATTTTTCAATTTTTGAGACGAGCTTGACGATCTCTAAATTTATGTTAGGGGTAAAATTAGAGTGAGCAGCTTTGTTCCTTAATCATGAAATGGAGCAGGACCCTGTGGGGCTCCTGGGCACGGAGCTAATCAGGGAAGGGAGGGAGTGCAGAGACAAGGGAAGAGCAGCCAAGAAACAGTAGTGCAGCCTTGGGGCAGGGTTCTGGTTCTGCCTCAAGGGACACACATAACAATATCTTTGAGCTCTTCAGCAGAACTAAAACCCCCAACAAATGCAAGATGCTAACCCCTTGATGAAGCATTCTTCGGAGAAGATCAGGAGACCACCCGGGGCCAGATGAAAGGCCCTGACCCTTATCAGCAACCCCGCCCTTGAACCATTGCTGTAAAAACTCCTACCAAATCCTCCTGAGTTGGGACACACAGTTTCAAGAGCAAGAACCCGCTGTGCCCCCCTTTGCTTGGCAAAGCAATAAAGCTATTCTTTTCTACTTCACCCAAAACTCTGTCTCCGAGAGTGGATTCAGCACCGGTGCACAGAGGCTGAGTTTTCGAACTCAATCACACTTATTTCGACACAAACAGATTCTCAGCCACTTAATTCACTTTACAAATATGTATTGACTTATTGACTACCTACTATGTGCCAGGCATTGTGTTATGTGTGACAAGGACTCTGCCCTTGACCCAGCTCTAGTCAAGGTCCACTAAACCCTCAAGGCCCTGCGCTTGGATTCTGTCCTTTATTGGTAAGAATCTTGCTGGGGTAGTTTAGAGAAAATCCCCCACCCATGATATTGGATCAAATTCTCCATCCCCCCCATCCTCTGGCGGTATCTTATCACCCTGGCCTGCCTTCAGCAAGATCCCTGTTGAGTTGGTCTAGCAATAATGCCCTAGCCTTGATGTTTTCCTCTCACTAATTTTCCATCCGCTGACCCCCACCTTGCTCCTTGGTGGTAAATCTCCACTTGTCCTTGTTGTATTTGGAACTTAGCCCTATCTCTCCTCTACTACATAACCCTCTTGCAGTAGGCCCCCTGGATAATGCCTGCCTTATCATCTTTAACAAGTGTCATGTATAAATTTTTTTCTTTACAGAAGCAGAGTAAATCCTTGCACTCATGTGGTTTAGAGTCTAGACAATAAGCAACCACATAATGAATCAATGACCATTTTGCTAAGTACCATAAAGTAAAAGTTTCCAGTGCTAAATAGCCATATAGGAGGAATATTAACTTAGTCAAGTATGAGGAAGCATGGTCCTGAGGAAAAGCCACGCTTGTTAAGACACACTGGTAAGTAGGAGTGACCGAGGAAAGGAGGGCACAAGGAAGCGTGTTTCAGGTAGAGGACATGGCAAGTGCAGACTCGCAGGTGGGATGCCACCTGGCCTGTCTGAGAGCTGAGAAGGGCAGCATGGCTGGAGCTTCAGAAACAAGGGACACAGGTGAGTCATATCAAGCTAGAGAAGCATTGGCCATAGGAAGAATTTTGGATTTCATTCTGCGTGATCCAGAGGGGGTGATATGATCAGATTTGCCCTTTGAGAAAGACTATCTTATTACTCTGAAGAAAATGGATTGGGCAGGACTGCGGGAGGCAAGGTGAACCATTTGGCCAGGACGGCCATAGCCGGAAGGACAAGGCCCACAGCAGGGGAGAAGGAGAGGCGTGGATGGATTCAAATTGTAATTAGGAGGAGGGGTCAACAGGCCCTTGTGACCACCCAAGGTCTAGACCAAGTAACTGTCACAGGGGATGACAGTATTCAGCCAGCAATGAAGGATTACAAGGATGTGAGGGAGGCAAGTGGATTTGGAGGAAGGTGTGCAGTGGGCCTCATTGGAATTCTACCACAGCTTGCAGATGAATCCTAGAAGTTGTGACCAGGGCCGATACCCCATTTGCCTGTGGCCACCAGATACGGGCAGCAGCAGTGGGTACAATGATGACCAGTGATAGCAGAAAGTGAACGTAAACCGACAAACCCTCCTCAGGATGCCAGAGACAGGAGCCTGGTGTGCGCTGTGTGTGGACCCACTGACCACCTTGGTCCCAGGGCCTCTCCCGCTGTGATGTGGCAAAGGGCCAAAAGCTGGTACTTTTCTCTCCCAGCATGTGCCTTGTGGGTTTAGTTTGTTGACCTACAGGTGCCTCTGGGTCTCCCGTGAGTTTCCAGTTTGAAGGTTGAAATCTTAAGCCACGTAACAAGAGTGTGGACAGCTAGAGAACTAAAGAAGGTCTGAGGAAAACAAGAACTGGAAGAAACATAAGAGATTATGAGAAAAGCACCACAGAACCTACCTTTTTCATGTTTAAATTCTTCGGGAAAAAAAATGCAGTTATTTGTTTAACAGCTCAGAAAACGATTGATCGGATAATGCATCAGAATCAGTTTCCACTCCTGGGTGCCAAACTATGGCCCACTGCCGCCCCTCTGACCTCTGGTCACCCTGCTTCAGCCACACTGGCCTCTAAGCACATTCCTGCCTCAGGACCTTTGCATTTGCAGGTCCTTCTGCCTAGATGTCTAGATGGACACTCTCTATTCCTTTGGGTCTTTGCTCAACTGCCCCTTCTCAGTGAGGCCTTCTCTCTCTGAACTGGCCCTCACACACCATCCCTCCCCCACTTCTGGTGGCCCATCCCTCTTTTCTGCTTTTTTTTCCCATAGCAGTTATTATCATCTCATACAATTATTTTTATTTATTTGTTTGCTTATCTCCTTCCATTAAAATGCAAGCTCTGTAAAAGGCAGTGATTTAGTTTTCTGTGTCTCCAGCTCTTAGAACAGGGATTCTCCCAAAGTAAACCCTCAATAAATACTTACAGAATAAATGAATAATCCTTTAAAGCACAGGATACTGATATAGCAGTTTTAAAACCACGCTAATGCCTATGGTTTAATAATTATTTTGGTATCGAAGAGATTACTGCTTTGAAAAGAGAACACAATTATTTTGAAGCAAACAGGTTAGAACCAGTTAGAGCCCCCTGTGCACTCAGCTAATGCTAGTTGAGGATGCTGTGGGCAGATAGATGGGTGGCAGCTGGGAGCAAAGAATTCCCAGCGGGCATTCATCCTCTTGCAAGCCCTCCTTGAAAATCAGGTGATGTTAGTCATAAAAACAAGGCTGAGTTCTCTTGATTTTTTGCCATTGTTGTGACAAGGAGATCGAGCCATCACATCATTTTAATCATTGAAGGGCTCCAGGAGAAACGGTTGGTCTCAGTGACTGCTCTGCATGACAGGGTAATGACCAATGCCTCCTCAGCGGTTGGCTGTGTTTCATATTGACTAGGTAATAATCTGCTGCATGCAGCTGGCTGGAATAGATTAGAATGGTGAGCACAAGACACAGACTAATCAACGAGAGAGATACGCGCCACCCTATCGGAGCGTCCTTTGGGACCGTCCACAGTCACAACTGTCATTCTGAAATCCTGTGGAGTCCAGAGAACGCTTTATTTGCAGGCTGGTTCATGCTTTCAAAGGTGGTGTTTGACACAGTTAGGGAGACCTTATCCCACAGCTACAACCTGAATTTCTTGATAAGGCACCTAACTCATTTAGGTGTTCTAGAAATTGGGAATTTGTGTTCTGTTCATCCATTTTGTCTGGGAGAGGGATGTAAGTGTATGTCCTGGTTCCTCCTGCCTGGAGTTTATCTGGCCTGAGTAGGGCATACTCAAGGGAGGAACTTATACAGAGGAGTCAGTTCATGTTTTACAATGAGATTTCTAACAATATTCAGGGATGCCGTGTCAACGAAGGCCAGAACCTAAACTGACGGGTGAGCTAGTCCGATATCAAAAAAGATTATGAAGGGATAAACATTTGGAAAGTAGGGTACAAATAATAACTCTTAGAAATGTAAATCCAATAAACTAGAGAGATGGAGCTTAGATAAATAGAACACCATGTGAAAAGATCCCAAAATTCTCTAGGGGTCAGAGAGATGCAAATTAAAAGAATAGGAAGGTATCATTTTATACCCTTCAGGATGGAAACAAGAAGGTCAAAAAGAGCTAGAATATTTGTCACTGGCGGAGATCTGGACAACAGAGTGTTGTTCCCCAATGCCATTGGAAATGTAGTGTTACAACCTTTTTAGGAAAGCAAACTGGCCACTTCCTATTATAAGTATAATTACACATATCTTTGATCCAGCAACCCTGCATAAAGTCATGCATTATCCTAGGTCCTTTCTGTGATAAGCTGACTAACCCAACACACAAGACTATTACATAGCTTGCAAAGCTCTGTAGTAATAGAAACATAAAATTCTGCTTATTGGCATTCTTAGGTGCTCTAATTTTCAGGGACCAGATCTGTTTGGCTTTTTAAAATTAACTTACATCTTCATTGATTCAGGGATGCTGAAAATGTTGTCAGTCTTCCAAATGCCAAGTGAGACTATTTGAATTTAGGGGGAAAAAAACCCCAGAAAAAAATGCCAGGTCAGAGGCATGAAACCCAGCACACCCAAAGGACTGCTGCTCATCATTGTGTGACAGTTTTGAGAATCAAAATGAAGAATGGTCAGAAATTGACTTGGGACAGCATTCTTCATTGGTACTATCAAAATGCAAAGTCAGAGTGCCAGAAAAATCAGAATTGAACTGTTGAATTTATTTGGGTGTCTAGTTTATATTAGGTTTAACATTGTATTGGGATACAAACTTTGTTTAACTTATGTTTCAGGGAAATGCCACTGACAGGTAAATGTGCCTGTTCCCTACCCTTACACAGTCCAGAAGACAACACTTAGCTGATGCAGTCACCGGAGGGTAGCAAGACCTGAGCCACAGATAAACTGGCCCACTGCCAAGGTGAGAACAGTTTTTCTTTTTGCACCTAATAATGAAATACTTTATTCTGCATCAAGGTATCTGGAAAATGAAGCTGCATTTGGCGCACATTACAGATGAGGAATGAGCCATATACGGTGAGTACAAAACTCAATTACAGAATTATTTCCTCGTGTTACCAGATACTCCATTACCAATGCTTAATTGAAAGTAAAACATGATTTGCCACACTAGAAGGCTAGAAGTGAAATATGACAGAATTTAAACAGGCAGATATAAATGTAACACCTATCTGTATTTTTTTTAAAAAGTTGAAAAAAATCAGCTACATGGAAGAGCTCTGGCCTTAAACACATTTTACCCAAAATCCAACCAGAAAGCCAGTCCATTACTTTTTCTTCTTTTTTTTTTTTTTTTTAGCAATTCATTGTATGACTCATTAATTCAACTACTTAAGGAACATTTATCAAGCACTTAATATGGGCCAGACATTGACTTGGATGCTGATACTACTAAAGGGAACGTAAGGATGTTGTTTCTGAAGGGTGATACCCACTGGATATTGAGGCAAAGTCTTCAATGTATGAGGGAGAGTGACCATGAGGTTCATAGAAGTAATAAGTAGAGTGGTCTGGGTGGGTAGAGAGAAATGGCATGGCCTTCAAGGGAGCAGGAGTTCAGAAGAGATCCTGGGAAGAAGGAGGGTGCTGATTCCACCTCTCAGCTCTGAGGTCTCCATGTTCACACCACTCCAGGTGCTTCTGGTACAGGTGGTCTGAAGATTACCTTTTGTGAACAAGAAGAGCTCCAAATTTGAGAGGCTCCCAAAGGCCGATTTGGTTAGGCCATGGAGGGAAAGAAATAGTCCATTCCAAGACATTTGAACCTCTATAGCAGGCTAACAATTCTTCTAGCCTTCAGCACTCCAGTGAAGAACAACTCTCTGACCTCATGGGGCTGATATTTTAGTGTGCTGAATAGAGAATAAATACGTAAACAAATAACTAATAGAATTTCATTTAGTTATCATTATTATTTAAAAAAATAATAAAAACCTGGGAAGGGATAGAGAATAATGGGATATAAAGGAAAATCAGAGTGGTTAGAGAAGACCATACTGAGAAGATGATATTTGAGCAGAGAAAGGAATGAAGAACAGGAGAAAGGCGTGCAGATAACTGGAGATATAACATCCTAGGTGTAGGAAATAGAATTTACAAAGACCCGGAATTTGGAAAGTGGCATGGAGGCCAGGGTAGCTGAAGCAGAGGGAAGAGTGGTGAGTGGTGTGCTGGAACCAGACTGTACTGGCTCAAAAGAGCCAATTGTTGACTTTTCAGGACTTCTGCAAACCAGTGTTAAATTATATAAACTTACAGTTAAATACATCATATTAAAAACAAGGCAATAAATACTCAAAACTCATCACTTCCTAATTATCTTGTTATGTTTTACTATTATCTATGTTCTTGAGTTTATTTATGTCTAAGTATCTATAAATATACTATAATAGTGTGCTACTGCATGTCTCTCCCCAACTCTGCATTTAGGGATGTCGAGTTGTTAGCTTGAAATCACCCACGGTGGGAGAATATACCGTAGAATTTAGCAAGTGCTACAAATCAGAGCTTGATCTACCTTTTGTTGATTGTCTAGACTTAAGAAAGATATGGAGAAAATGTTAAAATGCAGATGAACTCAAAAGTGTTTCATGCTGCATTTGAATAGCACCAAAAAAATGAGAAAATATTCTTTTAGTGTTTGAAAACTATTTTCCAGTTCAGCAAAGAAGTCACTCAAGTCATTGACACATGGCACATGGGTGAAGTTCTAACACCCATCTTTGTTGTTGTACTCTATCTTACTCGTTAACACAAATGAAAATGTTAACCAACATTCATGTCAGAACTGTACTTGGAGAGATAGTTATTAACCACTAATTTGAACACAGATGTGGTAAGAAAGAACCAAATTATACAGTCTTATAGGCCAAGGTAAGGATTTTTATATTAATTCTGAATTAATTGGAGGGTCTGAATTGGAGGGCCTAGGACAGAAGAATAAGATGATCTGAATGCTGTTCTAAATGGATCATTTTGGTAGCTGGGGATTAAACAGAGCATAGGTGGACAAAAGTAGAAGCAATGAGCTGAGTTAGGAGACCATACAATGGCTTATACCAGGTAGTCATGGTGGAAGTGTTGAGAAGTGGTCAGATTCAAGCTATATTCAAGACAACATCAACAGGACTTGCTGATGATTTAGTTGTGGGCTAGAAGAGACACAAAAGAAATCATGCATAACTGCAAGGTTTTGGTTTGAGCAACTGGAAGACTAGTACTACTATTTAACACTGGGAAGTAAAATGAAGCAGAAATAGGTTGAGGAGGGGGTTGGAGCAGAATCAAGAACTCTGTTTTGGACATTTTTAATTTGGATGCTTATTACATATCCAAGTGGAAATGTTGAGAGTGAAAATTTAGGGATTGTGTTTTCCACAGAATAAAGATTCTAGGGGACTTATAGTAAAAGGCAATATGGGAAGGATCTATCAAGGAGACGATGAGAAAGGAAAAATCCCAACTGACTAATGTGGCTTATATCTTGCATTGTGTGTAAAGATGATAAGAGTTGAGGCATTGTGGGTAAAGCTGACCATATACGTATATGTGTGTATATATATATATATATATATATATATATTTGTTTGTTTAAGTCCCAGCAATACCTGGTGAAAGAAAGAATTTAGTCACCCGAGGAAAAAGTCAGCCACAGCTTGGATTGATTGTTCTGCTGAAGAAAGCCTAGTCTAGGTAGACAGTGTAGCAAAGGGATGTCTATTACCTCAACCTCTCACTATATGTAGAAAATACAATCCAATATCCCTTTTGGACCCCAATATCCTTCCTAGATTTAGAATGTGTATGTGCTGTACTCTTTCCCATTCCCTCCATGCTCCCCTCATCTTGCTCCCAGGCTTAATTTAAGTGCTAGCAAACGCAGCCATGCTGACCTCACAGCCCAGTTAATTGAATGGAATTTAGAGCCCAAGGCTGACAACATCTCGTGAGGTTGGGTAAGGACATGGCAGAGATGACTGGTGATGTTTGTAAAGAAAGAAGGTGTGAGATGCCCAAGGTGGTGGAGTGATGGAGTGCTGCGAAGAGGACTAAAGAGAAGGAAAGTAGAATACTATGCCTGGAATGAGCACATCTCATCCGCCCCACTCCCACCCTAAAACAATCATCAGTATTCCTACCCCATGGCTGGGGTGGCTCATCAGACAGAGACTCTAACACTTTCGGATTCCGCAGCATCAGCCGCCTGCCTGACTCAGTTGTGCTTGCTTTTCTCTCTTTACTCCTAGACTCCTGCCTTAATACTCCCATCTCAGTGGCTTCCTTTGAAATCATTCAACTTGGCCGTTGTCTGGATTTCCTATTGGAATTTTGGACCATGACACAACTGTCTAGATTTTGGCTTTGCTTATTCCTTCAGTTTCAGCATCTGCTCTCTCCTCTAATTAGTCCTTTCCTCTCCCACCAGCATTACCAAAGGGGGGACTTTCTGCCAGAGCCCCAGACTCTGCAGAATTCATGCCTCCCCTTCTCATCCACCCGCTCCCATGAGATAAAGAACCCCTTGCCATAATGTGGAGTACCTGTTATGTTTAGAAGATTAAGACTAAACAGGCAGTTAGTTTAGGGCACAGTTTCTATAGATGATCAGAATTATTTTTAAGCTAATCAAACAAGCATTATGATGCTGCCATGAATACTCAATTTCCAACTCCTTCTTTCTCCAAAACTGTCATTCAAGATAAAGAGGAGCCAGGTAAATGATGAAAATATGAGTATCAGAGCTCATGCCTGTTATTTTTGGAGAATGAGGGAAGGCTGCTCCAGTCAGTGTTTTCCCTGTATTTATTCAATTTTCTTATTTTTTATTTTTATTTTTCCACATTCATTTCTATTTTTTTAATTAAAAAATTTTTTAAATTACTCTCTTTTGAAAAAAATATTTATTTATTTATTTGGTTGTGTCAGGTCTTTGTTGCAGCACGTGGGATCTTTTAGTTTCGGCATTCGAACACTTAGTTGTGGCATGCGAACCTTAGTTGCGGCATGCAGGATCTAGTTCCCTGACCAGGGATCGAACCCAGGTCCCCTGAATTGGGAGCAGGGAGTCTTAGCCACTGGACCACCAGGAAAGTCCCCATATTCATTTTATTTGTTTCAAGTATGGTTTACTTTGTACAACATTTGTAAGAGGGGTGGAAGATGGGCAGAAAGAGACGGTAACAAGCAGCTTAAAAATGTAACAACGAAGGGTAATATAGTAAAGTTTGGCTTTGAATTGTCTATGGTATACTTACCACAAAAAAAAAAAAAAAAAAAAAGCCAGGGCAGAAGGAAACATTTAGAGTGATGAATATGTTTATTAGTTGATTTCGGTAATGGTTTCATAGGTGTATGCATACGTCCAAACTCATCATATTGTACATTAAATATGTGCAGTTTTTGGTATATCAGTTATACCTCAATAAAGCTGTTTTTAAAAAAGAATTGTATAACTGAATCGCCGTGCTGTACAGCTGAAAATCACACGATATTGTAAATCAACTATATTTCAATTAAAAAAATTTTTTAAGAATTATGGGAGTTGGAAATGAGCTCAGATTTGAAACTGTTTTTATTCTTTTATTGAACAAACATTTATTAAGGGCTCACCGTGCCAGCATTGTGTTGGATGCTGGTGCGACAACGAAAGCAAGGCAGACCCTCTCCCTGACCCATACGTCTATCAGAGAATACAGAAGACACAATAAGCAACAACAATGATGTGCTATGATGGGGAAGTCGGCACCATGGAAACGTGTAGCAGGGCAATCCCGGTCTGGGACGGGGTAAGGATTGAAATTCACGAATTAGAGACTGACTCATACAGCTATCAGTGACAATCAGGGCAACCTCCACAGACTTCAGCTGGAAGGGGGAAAAATCCATTTTCTTTTATATCATCATTTTATTCACACATCAGCATCCCCTCATTCCTATCCACTTATTCCTGAAAGCAGTCCCTTTTTAGAGACTCCAAACATGGTGATTAAACAAAGGGGATTCTGGAAGGGCAAACAAAGCATTAGAGACGGTTTCATTTTATATAAATGCCAAATTTTCTGCCTCAGTAAGGTTGCAGCTGTGACAAGAATTAGGCTGCTTTCTAAGTCATATATTTTCTAAAGCACCATGCAAAGAAAATATTAATACATCAGGGGAAATGAAACAAATGGACTCAATTACTTTAAAACCTTGTGAGCAGGCAATTTTTATGATAAAAAGAATAATGCAATGTACTGAATAAACAAAGACAATTATATTGTTCATGTAAAGTGGAGATGCATTCTCTGGTTAAATCCATGAGCATACAAAGAGCTGAGTCCTAAATTTAGTTTCCTGTTCTACACAGAATCCTGAATGGAAGTTAGATTAATTGGCATCTAATGAGTCTAACATCATTTTCAATATAATGATATTGTATGCATTTTTGGAAATTTATAAATTTTAATTCTATGAATCACATTTTAAAAATAACTACAAATAGTCTCTGTGTATGGGCTATATGGGGTAAGAGACTGCTCACAGAGGTACAGCTAAAGAATGAATTTTACCCACTGATGAAATTATCTGATTCATATCAGAATTAATCAACATAGGCGGAGTAATGTTTAGTCATAGACAAGACACAGATCAGTAAATTAACACCGGGTTGGTAATTAGCAATGATTCCTGGTTATGGTTGACACCTCTAGATGCAGCTCAGAATAACTCCTTTTGTATTCTGCTCCATGTTTTCTTTCATTCTGTGTTTAGACTTTAGTCACAGAGGGATTGATGTTTACTGCAAAGAGCTTGGAGTCAGAAGATCTGTATTCTGGTCTCAGGGCTGCTAGAAGATAACGATTTGACTTTACAAAAAAATAAGTTCAACACCGCTCTTCAAGTTGCACATCTGCAAAATGAAGACACTTTATAAAGCAGCGTCTTTTTAAAGACCAGGAATGTAAAAGTGCTGAAAAAAATGGTAATAGACACAAATCTAAAATACCTAAACAGTCTACGCATAAATACAATTGTATATCGTAATAATAGCTAATGTAAACTAAACGATCCCTTTAGAGATATCAAAAATAGCCTGTCGATAGAATTCTCATTTCTAAACCAAACAAAAAGCCAGTTAGATTGTATATGCGTATTTGTGCATGTATGAATTAAAGGGTGAGCACTTGCTAGTATTATCAATTATTCAAATATAACAGAATGATACAGGCCATATATGCACACAGTTTTTTGAGATTCAGAACCATGCAAAGAAGGTGATGATCAGCAATTTATTTGGATGTCTAGTACATGTTGCATCACTTCTACAAATAAGAAGTCAATAAAGAAGGCTGATAAATGGGGTCCTTATGTGAGAGCTGAAGACAGAGACAGAAGGAGATGTTTTGTTTCTGAAACCTCTAGCCTGGAATAAATTACACAGTCATGAGTTGAAGTTATCTGCAATTAATTCCCGTTGTAAACTTCAGTTGAGAGGGATCAGGGGAGCCTGATACAGCATCACATCATTGGTTTGCGTATTTTTAGTAAGTGGATGTGATTTTAACAATGAAATTCTTTAGTCTAAAACCTTATAGTAATTATGCAAGTTCTTTTAAACATATTGCTTTTAGAGGACAGCCATATGCTTATATTATTATTTAGCATAATTTTTCTTGTGTTCATCAGGAAGGAAACCTCATATGCCATAGCTATAGAGCAAAATGCTTTTCTTCTATCTAATTCTCAGGTTTGCTTCTCAAACCAGTACTAGTCATAGGTGCACCTAAACCTATGGAGAATTGATCACATTAAATTGATACATATCTCTACACGATATTCATTTCTCAGATTATTTAGGGGTTATTTGGCATGGCAATGCACAGAAACTGACTCATTGCATTTGTAAAATCTCTTCAGAAATCAATTTCTAAGTTTTTAGCAAAACAGGACTTCCAGTCCTGACAAGATGGCATGCACCTGTTTTTCCCGCTCTTCCTGCCAAGCACAACTTAAAACCTGAAAATAATGTGACAACCAAGGTGAACTCTGAATGGTAGTAAGAAGAAGGTAAACTGGTTTGGAACCCCACAACTGGAAGAACAACAGAGCGGAAGGGTGTCTTGAGTCTCCCTCGCCCCAGACCCATCCAGCAGAGGAAGGTCATTAAGACCCAGCCTTTTTTGACCCTAAGGTGGCAACCAAATGTAGCCCAGGTAGGCTCATTTCTTCCCTGGATTGAAGGAGACCCTTTGACAACATCAGTGAACACAACACCACCAGCAAGGCAAACCAATCATGAGCCCCACCAGCAAAAAGAGGCAAAGGGAAATGAACACAGAGGTAGAGAAAAAACGTATGGACACCAATGGGGAAAAGCGGGGAATGGGATGAATTGGGAGATTGGGATTGATATATATACACTACTGATACTATGTATAAAATAGATAACTAATGAGAACCTACTGTATAGCTCAGGGAACTCAATGCTCTGTGGTGACCTAAATGGGAAGGAAATCCAGAAAATGAGGGATATATGTATACGTAGAGCTGGTTCACTTTGCTATACAGTAGAAATGAACACAACATTGTAAAGCAATTATACTCCAATAAAAAGTAATTAAAAAAAAAAAGAAAAAGAGTCAAGGGGACGTGCTCTCCCCCAGCAGTCCAGGAGATTCTCAAATGTGATTAAAATGGTAAGGGCTCTAATGAATAAAGCATACGACATTCAAGAACAGATGAACAATGTAAACAGAGATATGGAAATTCTCTGAAATGAAATGCTAGAGATCAAAAACACTGTACTGGAAATGAAGAATGCCTTTAGTGGGCAGTGAGTAGATTAGAGGTGGCTGAAGAAAGAATCTGTGAGCTTGAGGGTATCTCAAGAGAAAACTCCAAAACTGATAAGCAAACAGAAAAAAAAGAATGCTGGAAAAAAGCAGAACAGGTATAACATACATGTAATGGGAAAAATTATGTTTACCCAAATATTCCATACACAAATATTCATAGCAGCTTATTCATAATGGCGCCAAACTGGAATCAGCCCAGATGTCCTTCCACAGGTCAATTTTTAAACAAACCATGGTACACCAATACCATGAAATACTACCCAGCAATAAAAAGAATGAACTGTTGATATACACAGCATCTGAGAAAATCTCCAGGGAATTATGCTGAGGGAAAAACAATATTAGTCCAAAAAGGTTACATACTGTATGATTCCATTTAGATAACATTTTTGAAATGTAAAACAGAGTAGTGGTTTTCAGGGGGCATCTGAGGGGTGGCAGGAGGGAGGGAGGTCTTGTCATAAACGAGTCACATGAGGGATCTTCATGGTGAAGTTTCAGTATTTTGACTGTGGTCGTGGATATACAAACCTAAATATATGATAAAATTGTACAAGTCACCTACCTTTATATTTCCAAAATGAGATCATACAATAAATACAGCTATAACCTGCCTTTTTATTTATCAGTATATTATGGCAATCCTTTCTTTCCATAAATATTGTCTGTAATGTCATTTGTAATAGCTATCTAATTAGATAATTTACTTTACCATAGTTAATTCAGCCAGTCCCCCTTTGTTTAGCATTCAGGTTGTTTATGATTTTCAGGTGCACTAAGCATCTTTGTAGCTGAATCTTTGGCACACTGGTAGTTATTTGTTTTAGGATATATCCATTTTTAAGGCTTTTTACACTTATTTCAGTTTTTGCCAAAAGATGATGAGAGAGCCAACTTCCCCACCACTCTGTCAAATTTGAAGATTATAACTAAAGGAAAAAAATTGCTAATTTATAAGCAGAAAAGGTTTTTTTACTGTGGCTTTAATTTGCACATCTTTGTTTCTAGATGAAAGTGATTTTTTTAAATGCGTTTTAGGCCAACACACCTTTTCCTTTTTGAGGTGTCTGATCGGACACTCTGCCTATCCTTCCATGTTTTCGTAAAACTTTACAGAAGCTGATTTTATACTAAGAATATTAAACTTCCTTGCAGACATTTTCTCCCAGTTGGCCCTCTTAACCTTGTTCATTATGGGTTTTGACATTTAGGCATTTAAACAAATTTTGTTGTCAAAACTAAATAACAGATGTTATATCGGGTGAAACTATGAGTGATTTGTTTTTTACTTTTCTCATTTTTCTGCAAAGAATACACTTCCTTTGTGTGCTTTGAAAAAGAAATTGATACCAATGAGAATACTATATGTGAAAAATTAAGTGCAAGGGATGAGCTGTATTAGAAGAAACTTAATAGCTTTTGGTACTTTTCTTATTGAACATTAATGAATGTCAGTAAACTAGGCATTTAACTTAAGATATCAAAATAAATGAAACAAGGACCTAGTTAAGCAGGAAGAAAGACTCGTGATAATGAATATAAAAGGAAAAGATAAAATTGATTTCAAATAAAACAAGTTCAAAACCTGGTTCTTGAGAAATCTAATCAAGAAAAGAGAACGATAACATATAGAAAGAGTAAAGATATATAAAAACAGATCATAGGAGATTTTCTAAGCTGTGACATAATCTATATACACCTCCGTATTAAAATATTTGAAAATAACATTGAAATGGGTAATCGTCTCAGAAAATACAAATGCCCAAAGTTGAATACCAACCCATGTTTTAAAATCCTGAATGGACATTCATCAGAGAATAAATTGGAAGAGTTTTATCAAAGAATGACTCCCTACAAAAGCATCAAGCCCAGACAGTTTTATAGACAACGTTTTTCAAACCGTCAAAAAACAGATAATTAATATGCTATTTAAACTGCTGGAGAGTATAGAGAAGAGCAAAGATTATTTAAAAAAATAAAATTATATCAATTTCACTTATGAATATAAGTGCAAAAATATTAAATAAAACATTAACAAGTTAAATCTGAGTATAATAAAATAAAGAATTCCCCAGATAAATTCAAGAAAGGCTTAAACTAGGAATTCAAGGGGAATTCAAGATTGAGAAATAAGTTGATATATATGATTATATTAACATGACAACATAAATAAATCAGTCATTTCGAAGGATACAAAAACACTCCATAAAAGGAAACATCAATTAGATGAGATAAAGAAAAAGCAAGCAAAGTCTTACTGACAAAATAGGATAAAAGTCTGTCTAAAACTAAAAGCAATGTCAAACTCACAGGTAAAATAATAAATACATTATTATCAAATAGAGAAACAAGGTAAAGATACCTACAAATGCAATTGGTATTTAATATTGTTTTGGGAGAACTAGCCAATACAAAGAAACTGAAAAAAAAAAAAAGAGCTGTAGAAAGGAAAAAGGAAAACCTAAGAGAATTAACTGGAAAACTATTAGATCTAACTAGATTGGTTGGTTAAGAATGTAATGAGAGATGTGTTGATAAAAGTGTACTTCAATCCCAACAAGTTATTTTGTGGATGTTGACAAACTGATTGTGAAGTTTATATGGAGGGACAAGAGACCCAGAAGAACCAACAAAATACTAAAGAACAAAGTCACAGCACTGACATTACTGGACTTCAAGACTCACTATAAAGCTATAATAACCAAGGCAGTGTGGTATTAGTGAAAGAACAGACAAATGGATCAATGGAACAGAAGAGAGAGCCCAGAAAAAAACCCCACGCACTCATAGTCAACTGATCTTTGACAAAGACGTGAACAGAATTCAATGGAGAAAGGGTAGTCTTTTCAACAAATAGTGCTGGAACAACTGGACATCTACATACAAAAAAATTAGTCTACACACAGAGCCTACTTACAACTTTTACAAAAGTTAACTCAAAATAGATCATGTACCTAAATGTACAATGCAAACTTACAAACTTCCAGAAGATAATGTAGCAGACAATCTAGGTGACTCTGGCTTTGGCAATGAGTTTTGGCATAAACACTGTGGTAAATTTCAAGATTTGGGGTTGATCAAGGAAGAGACATGGACATGAGAAGCAGTGACACACAGCAAACTTATTGAACAGGGTTGCAGGAAAGGGGAAGTCTTTCCCAAGAAGGGACCTTCCAGAGACAGTGGAACAAGCCTATCACCCAGAAGGGTAGTAGGGCAGGGGATCGCCTGGGGAAGAGGGGGATATCCGAGAAAGGGGGGGCTACGAGTCTGGGTGATGTTGGTCAGCAGCAAGGTAAAGAGTCTTTGAGTCAGAGAGCTCTGAAGGGCAGCAGCAGTGTCTGGTCTTTTATGGCTACAGGGTTTGTCTTATTTATGGTTAGCAGATGTTAAATGCAGTTTCACAGGGTATGCAAAGTGAGTAAGCTCTAAATGGCTAAGAATGTTTATTTGGATCATAGGTAAAGCAATTGGACTTGCAAGGATCTGAGTTTGGTACCAGTGGGCTTTGGGCTAATGGTCCTAACCTGATGTGAAAAAGTAACAACATGGGCTATTTTATACCAAAAGCAAGAGCTATCTTTGACCCTCTTATATAACACCATCAGGACAATCTAGGAAAGAAAAAATTGATTAATATGAACTGCATTAAAATTAAAAACTCCTGCTCTGCAGCGGGCACGTTTAAGAGAATGAAAAGACAAGCCACAGACTGGAGAAAATATTTGCAAAACATTTATCTGATAAATGGTTTGTATCCAAAATATATTAAAAACTCTTAAAATTCAAAATAAGAAAACAAACAACCAGTTAAAAATGCCCCAAAAATCTGAAGAGACACATCACCAATGAATATATATAGATGGCAAATAAGCATTTGAAAAGATGCTCAATGTCATATGTCATTAGGGAATTGCAAATTCAAACACTGATAAGATAGCACTGCACACATATTAGAATGGCTGAGATCCAAAACATTGACAACACTAAATGCTGCAGTGAATATGAAAACGCAGGAGCTCTCATTTGTTGGTGGTAGGGATGAAAAATGGTACAGTCCCTTGGGAAGACAGCTTGACAGTTTCTTACAAAACTAAACATACTCTTACCACACAATCCAGCAATTGCACTCCTTCGTATGTACTCAAATGAGTTGAAAACTTATGTCCACACAAAAACCTGCGCACGAATGTTTAGAGCAACTTTATTCATAATTGCCAAAACTTGGAGGCAACCAAGATGTCCTTCAATAGGTGAATGGATAAACAAACTGTGGTACATCCAGGTAATGGAATGTTATTCAGTGCTAGGAAAGAAAGAAGCTATAAAGCCAGGAGAAGACGTGGAGGACCCTCAAATGTATATTTCTTAGTGAAAGAAGCCAGTGTGAAAGGGCTACATACTGTATGATTCCAACTATATGAAATTCTAGAAAACCAAAACTGTAGTAAAAAGATCAGTGATTGCCAGAAGTTAATAACCTTTGTAATCCAAGGGTTTGCCGGTTAAAACTACTAGACACCAAGTCTCCCTTCAACACTAGCAAAATTTGAAACATTTGATAGCTTGCAGAGTAACTGAGAGTGTTTTTCTTAGTTTAGACACAGTTGTTCTACATCCAATTAGAAATCCACCCCCCAAAAATGTGGTGTGTTTCCAACACTAGTACTTAAATCACCATTCACACATAAATTCAGCCTACTGTTTGTAATTTACCTGCTATTTCCCTTGTGAAGCTCAGAGCAGCCATGTGTATAAACCACTAGCCTGCATGTAGCACGGGTTTCTGATCCTTACAAACCTTATTCTTTGCTCAGTACTATAGACCAAGATACATTGTTGCTCCAAGGCACTCATCCCTTTCTGGGCTTTTGTTTGCAATGCTTCTCATTCATCTCGCAGTTCACCAATATACAAGAGGAACTTCCCCACTTTTCCCCCACCTATCACACGCATATTCTTGGCCACAAAAATTTAGATTATGCCAACTCACTAAAATCTTCTTATTCAGCCTGTTTTCCACTGTGAAGGATCTTTTTCCAAGAGTCTAATATCTGACACAATGTATGACTTCAATGTGACACCTTGATTTTTACATTACATCAATGGTCTGCTTTCTCGCAGATCAGAATTTAACATTAAGTCCCTTCTCGTGTTCAGATCCAAGCCTGCTATTTCCAAAGGGGAAAAAATATTAGAGGATTTCATATGCTGATGGACTATAGAGAAAACTGTTGTTAGATATTCAGACCATATTTTCTTGATGAGTGAGATTTTTCTTTCTGGAGTATCCTGTCAAGATGAGAAAGCTTATGGAAGAGAAGCTTAGGAGAAAAGAAATTTATCTTCACTGTTCAAAAATGATTGAATCGATTGCATTAGCATTTTTTTGGTGAAAAGGGAAAGTGAAAAAGATCTGGTGCGGAGACATTGCCAAGAGCATGGCCTTGGCCTCCATGTGTATTCCAGTGTAAGCTCTACTCTTTGTAAGGAGTATTCACACGAACTTCACAGCTTTAGTCTTCTCTTTTAAACAGAGCTTTTAACATTCCTTCAAAGGATTAAGTTCTCAATAGAATCACCTCCTGGATTAAGTACTGCTGCTGTTCTTACAGTACAGCATGGATTTCTTTCATTTAATGCATTGCATTTTATTTTAGTTCATTTATTTATTTATACAGCTGGTTCTTATTAGTTGTCTATTTTATACATATTAGTGTATATATGTCAGTCCCAATCTCCCAGTTCATCCCACCACCACCACCCGCCCAGCACTGCATTTTATTGATCTGTTTATGTGTATACCTCCAACGCCTGGTGTGAAGTCCAGCAGATCATAGGTACTTAGTACATGTTAGGAGACTTGAACTGATACGTGAAAATCCACTGTTAACTGCAAGCTTCATGAGAAAAAGAACTGCATTATTTTCCTCCTTTTCCTGAAATTACACAGCGTTGCATTCCAAATGTAGCAACCTTGCGATTTACATTGCAGATGACTTATCTTCCAGGACATGAATTTTTTTTTATCTCTTAATGGAAATTACAACCCACATTTCAGAGCATTTCACATTCTGCTTTTCAGTCCTGGGAGAGATCTGTATGTGTAAGATCAGTTTAACGATATACAATAAAATGAATTTAGGGGAATATATAAATCAGCATTTCAAAGGATAAATATTCCAAGAGAACTTTGATCAAACTGAATTCAGAAGAAGGTACAAACCACCATCATATAGTGCTAAAGCCACCTTTATTTCCAGGGGGTTAAGTCTAACTATTGATAAAGCTGGGAATGATTACTATAGAAATCCAGTTGCTAGGTACCAATAACCAGAAACCTCTTTCATCTTGAGCTAGTTCTCTAGTAAGCATTCAGTTCATTCCATGTTTAGTAAATGATGTCAAGGGCCAAAATGTGGAACATATTACAGTGGTTTTCGAAAGTTTGGAGCCTGTGGGCACCAGAAGCCCTCTTCCCTGTAGATTTCAGGTGGCGCCCAGGACTGAGTCCCCGGCACACAACTGATAAAACTGCTCAGTCTCAGAGTTCTTTCAAAGACCCCTCCGGGTTACCATAGGAACTAAGGGTTTCTGGGGGCAGGTTGGAGAGTCCATGGCCAGGCACTGATTCAGCTCTCAGCCCAGCCAGGACCCAGGCAGTTAATTGGCTGCTGTCCCTGTGGGCATTTTTGCCTAACGGGGATTTTGGCTTTCTAGGGGCTCTTTGAGCAACTTCCTCATTGGCTCAGGTTCTCTGGGGAGGTTAATAGCACAAGTCACAAATCTGAGCCACTGCCGCCCGAGCACTGGTTCCTTCCCATGTCCTGTTGTTGACTTGATGACAAGTATTTGGCAGGATCTGGGCACAGTGGAGACAAGCGGACTCCGTGTCGGCTTTTTGGCTGTTGCTATTTTAGGGCTTTGCACAGACCTTTGCCCTACTGTTGACTAAACAGACCAAAGGGGAGAGACGCAGATTGAGATAGGACAAACCGTAAGTCTAGCATTTTGGAAGGGAGAATTTCACAGAGACCTACTGCTAATGTTTTTGGATCATTATGGATTCATAGGACTGCACAGGAAAGGACCTTAGCGATTTCATGCCCACTAGATTTTAGGGATCAGAGATTCTGACTGGCCTGTTCTGGATCACACAGCCAGGTAGCAGCAGCGGCGAGCGGGGGGGTTTTGGACTCCTGGCTCCTTTTTGCTCTCTCTGCTCCATAAAAAGCTAAAATGCAGCTCTCCATCTGATCAAAGTTAGACAGCATTCTAGAAATGCACATCTTTTTAAAATCTACATGACAGATATGAAAACCTGGTGCTGTTGATAGTTTCACTATTCCTCCTGTTAAGACGAGGCTGCTATTGAGACGGACTCACAGATTTAGAGAACGAACTTATGGTGACCAGGAGGGAAGGATGGGGACGTGGGATAGTTAGGGAGTTTGGGATTGACATGTACACACTGCTATATTTAAAATGGATAACCAACAAGGACCTACTGGATAGCACAGGGAACTCTGCTCAATATTTTATAACAAGTTCATTGGGAAAAGAATTTGAAAAAGAATAGATACATGTATATGTGTAACTGAATTACTTTGTTGTACGCCTGAAAATAACACAACATTGTTAATCAACTTTGTTCCAATACAAAATAAAAAGTTAAAAAAAAAATGAGGCTGTTATTGCAAGGGGAAAGAAAAAAGAAAAAATTCAATACCGTCCTCAAGGTGGCCCTTGTACCGTAACTCTAAATCTTCCTAATTGCCAAGGATACTGACTCACAGTGAGCCTGGGAAAAAACTGTGAGGCAAATTGCCCCTATTGAATTTCCCTTACTGACCATTTCTCTAAATGGAGTGATACATAGCTCTCCTTAGAATGGATAATGTGCTCTCGCTTCTCCTCCACCTGTACCACATTTCCTCCTTTTAAACTACGGATGTAGGATCAGCAAATGCGCTATGGTCCCAATATTAGGAAAAGATGACCTCTGTTTCTATTGCCCAATTTTATTTAAAATGTGTGCTTTCTTTTTTTCAGAAACTTTTAGAATATGGTAGGTTTGGAACTTTGATAATAGGGCCAAAGGCTGGAGGGTTTCCATAGAA
Source organism: Balaenoptera physalus (assembly GCF_965194825.1). Lineage (NCBI taxonomy): Eukaryota > Metazoa > Chordata > Mammalia > Artiodactyla > Balaenopteridae > Balaenoptera > Balaenoptera physalus. The sequence continues at coordinate 111,884,265 of NC_138886.1, forward strand.
TTTCACTTTTTCCTATTCTTAAGGATACTGAGAAAAATCAAAAGAGGTAGATTTGCCAGATTTAGCAAATAAAAACAAAGGATGCCTAGTTAAATTGAATTTCAGATAAATGATAAATAATTTTTAGTATGTCTCATGCAATATTTGGCTTATACCGAAAATTTATTTGTCATCTGACATTAAAATGTAATTGACTGCCCTGTGTTTTTTCTGGCATTCCTATGGAGAAGGGGAAAGGGGGAGGTGAGGAGGAGGAGGAGGAGAAGGGAGAGGAGGAGGGAGAGCAAAGTTCAATGATTGTAATGTATTCTCCGGAGAGAAAAAAACAGTATCGGATTGCAAGGCCATTTCCTTGCACTGTGACTTGTCCATTGACAAGGAGACCCAGAAGAGAAATTTTTTTTTTTACCCAAGTGGTACTCAGGTAGCCCATGATAAATAAAACTGATCATACTTGATACTTTGTTTCATTCTGATTCATGAATTCATTCAAAACCATTTTTTTATTTGCTGGGATGGTGCGGGGGGTGGGGGGGGGTTAAGGCACAGGAAGTGGTAGTCAGAGATGATTACTCTGTGGTCTTCAAGACCTCACCAATCCTAAATACCATAAGAAAAATAAAAGCGACTTGCTACAGGGCTGTGGAAGAGAAGTCTTTCATTTCTAGCTGCGGCGAAGAGGAATGTTTACACAGAAGAGGACACACTTGAAATCTACCTTGAAAGAGTGATCTGCATCTGAGCCATTGCCCTGCAAGGTCATTTCTGATTGTTCTTAAAAGTTGGCTTCATAGCGGGTCTGCTTTGGAGCAGGGTTCATGGCATCACCAGCAGGTGACAAAGGGTAGGAGCAGCTTTCCAGAGGCAGAAGCAGTTACCAGGACAGCAAGTTATAAGATGGTGGCAGGTGGGGGGAAGAAGAGGAGAGAGAGAGAGAGGTCAATTGGCGATAAAGTGGTATCTGGGGAGGATGCTGAACGTTGGTTATGCTTGTATCCATTTGTTCGGCTCTGGAAACACTATTTCTACAATGCATCTCTTCCACAAATCATATCGTTTGCTTAGATTTAGTCCATCACTCAGTCACTTTCACATGGGTACTCATATCAACTGTCCAGGAATTGAAAAGCAAATGGGAAATCACTAATGCAGAGTATCCACCTAGTGGTTTTTAGGAAGGAAACCTCATATATATATATATATATATATATATATAAAATATTATATGTATTATGTATAGTACATAACTTACATTTATTCTATATATAGTAAATAATATTATAAAATATTATAAAAATAACATAAATTATATTTCATATATCATAATATAATATGTATAGTGAATGAAATGGAGGGTTTCCTTCCTGAAATAATATATAATATGCACATATTATATATTATATTCTATAAGTGTATATATGTGTATATATATATATACATATATATATACATATATATATATATATATATATATATATATATACTTGTCAGTAAAACTCATGCAAACAGTGCTAACTTCTATAAGTAATGTAGCATTATTTTCCAAGTTCATCAGCCCAGTTTTGTTTTCTTTTTGGCCACACCTCAAGGCTTGCGTGATCTTAGTTCCCCCACCAGGGATTGAACCTGGGCCCACGTCAGGGAAAGTGCCGAGTCCTAACCACTGCACCGCCAGGGAATTCCCCCCAGTTGTCTTAAACAGAGCTTGTTCTTTACAAGAATACTGTATCTGATAAATTTCAAATATAGAATAAAACAGAAGTCTCATGTAAAAGTGTATATGAATAATTTCTGTTTCTTTTCGCTTTTTTTTTTTTTTTAAAGAAAACCAGATCTTTATTATTACTCACAAAGGCAGTCATTCCCAGTTCTTAAATGATTTAATGGAATCAGGAATTTGACATCTTGTTCTTGTAAAGATTCAGAAATACAAAAGGAGTCTTGATAATTGCCAGAAGTTAAAAAGATAAAAAAATGAATCCTACTCAAGAAATATACAGTAACATAGCAATTTTAGGTCAGAAACAGAAAACACGTGCTAAAAAGGAAGGAACACACAAATCAATTTTTAATAATATCCTAAGAGGAAAAAAATAATTATCAGATATACACACTCCAAATTAAAAAAAAATGAAGAGTCCAGGAGACCAGTTTACAGCTTAATTCTCTGTAGTTCTTAGACCTATAGGGAAGGAATTGCAGTTCTTCTAAAAACAGCCACAGTCAATAGAAAAAACTGAAGAACTCTCATTTTTGGTGAGTGACCCAAATGCCCTGGACATCACCAGTCTTTGAGTACAAGTGAGGACACAGTAGCATGAACATCAAATGACTTTGGCTCTGAGCCTGGGACAGCAGAACTGGGATTCTGGACATCAACAGTCTGCTTTCAGAGTCAGAGTTCTTAACCTCCCGTTGAATTACTTCTTTCAAAAAAGTCCAAGAGGTCAGGTGGAGGAGTCCAACCCCCTCTTCTCTATCCTCTCTCTGCTTCAAGTATCTTCCACCAGAAACCATACCATATGAAAACAAACCCAAATAATAATAATAACAAGAATAAGGAGGAGGAGGAGGAGGAGGAGAAGGGGAAGAAGGAGAGGAGGGGGAAGGACTCCCTATCTTCCCTCTTTTCTTCCTTCCTTCCTTCCTTCCAAGTTTTATGTAGCAACCACTCACACCATGTCAGGCCCATACCAGAACCACAAAGCTGACTAAAAACCAGGACCCTCCACAGAATCACAGTCTAGTGGGAAGAGCAGAGGGTCCAACAGCATTAACAATTTAACCTAAATAAAAAAAGACTAAATAGAAGCATCTGGTAAACCTCAATGCAGATAATGCTGGCAGGAAGAAGTAAGAGGCCAGCAGGAAACGAACTGAGCTCACGAACAAATTAGAAAAAGATATGTCTGAGCCTAAGTCAAGACTGACTCCTGACTCCTGAGGCTGCCACAGAAAAGTGTGGTCTAAAAGCAGCTCACAGGTAGGGAATGAATAGCTGCCAGATGTTCCTAAGGAATAAATAAAATGAAGACCACGAAACTGCTAGGTTTCAAGTAAATTCATTAGGCTTTACAGAGAGGACCAGAACAGAGAAGAATGGATCACATAAGCAAATAAGTAAAGCGGAGAAAATTTAGCATTACACTAAGTAGTGTAATTTATCATTCTTCTAGAGAAATTTTTTAAGGGCAAAATTAAAGATTCTATCTTGGTCTGGTACTTCTTTAGTGGCATTTGTTTTGTGCATGGCTTATGCAATGCACATGCAATTCATATGAGACCGTACAATCCATATGAGTCCATTAGAGGAATGGAGAAAGCTGGAAATACACTAGCCCAGCCAGAGGTCAAACGCAGCCTGGGAAACACCAGTTGGAGGGAAAGTGGAAGGCCCCACTTTTAAGAGCTACTTTTCATTAAGGAGAGAAGGACAGTGTCATGAAGCAAGGTCTTTGAAATCACAAAGGCTGTTAGGACTGCCTCTATGATTTACCAGCTGTGTGATCTTGGGTCAGTTATTTAACCTTCGAAATCTTAAATTTTCTTCATCTGTAAAATGGAAGTGATAACAGCATCTCCATTGTAGGTTTTTCTATAATATGAAATGAGATCTTGCCTGTAAATAGACTTCCCAGTGCTGGATTCATGATGATGCCAGCTATCCCCGCTCATGGTGGTTATGGTGGTGGTGAAGTTGGGACGTACATGGAAGGAGGGGGTGCTTCTTTATTATTTATTTCCGCTGCAGTTGTCTTCATCTCTCTATTTAAATAAGGATAATAATTCACTCTAACTAAAAAAGTAATTAATAATCTGGGAACCTTTAGACATTTGTGCATTCTCAAATGCCCCTGTATGTCAAAATGCCAACCCATATATCTGTCTTTGGCAAGATTTGTGGGAGTTGCTTCCCATAATGTTGATTTAAAAGCTTTGGAGATATGGTCCAAATATCTCCAATCTCTTCTTTATAAGGTTAGGCACTATATTTAAACCCTCTCTGAATCCATTGATATTTTCTGCTTGTCAGGGTAAGGCGTTCTTAATGTTTTCTGCCTGGAAGCATATATGAGACGTTGGTTTTCAGCTCTGGGACTATGAACTTGAAGCTCTCTCTCTTGGTGACTGGATGAGCTACAATCGAAAGTCTCTCAAGGAATGCCAAGGCAGAGAGAGAGAATCCTTACTGCTGGGTGCTTTTGTGAGGACTTGTGCCACATGGGGTCTACCAAGCAGCAGGTTGGGTTTCCTCATACCTACCAGGGACGCTGGTGGCCTTGCTCTCACCCACCTCTCCCCACTACAAGGCACTGCTAGAAAGGGTTGCAGTGGCCACCCCCTCGTGGTCTCAAATACCAGTCAGAAAGGCTGTGCCAGCTTGGCAACTGCAGCATCTAATTCTGACTGTGTCAATCTCCCAGAAATCGCTTGACCCAATACCCATACGAACAGAAAAGAGAAATCCAGGAAAAAACAGATTTGAGCAGGAAACCAGAAAGGGGAAGAGGGTCAGCGTTTTGGGGAATTCAATATCATGGCTTCCTGCACAAGGAAGCTGCAGATTTCTTAGCGAGCAAAGGCTATTAACATTCTGTTTAAATTTGACGCTTAAACTCAACACGACGCAGGGCGTTTGACCTGGGCTGCACTTCCTGTCACAATTTATTTTGGAGTTAGATAATGTTTCTGACTCAAAAAACTGAAAGCCTATTTCTCTGCTGTCATAAATCGAATCATCCCACCGATCTCAGTAGAACTTGGGTCCTATTCAAGTTCTGCATGCAAAACAGAGAGCATTGAATAGCTTTTGAAAAGGGAAGATTCTGTGTAACAGGAACCAACGAAGGAACAGATTTTTCCAAAGGATTTGGCATAAGTCCCCAGAGGCTAGGGATGGCCTTTGAGTTATCCGACAGACTCTCTCTTCCCATGTCAACCTCCTTTTCGGGTTTGGTCAGAATGTTGGCATGCTAACAGGGTAAAGTAGAGCAATCCAATTGTTTCCATAAATGCCAAAGACCTTCTTGTGGGTTATTGAGGTTTAAACCCCATGAAAGCAGAAAGCAAGACTTTACTCTTCTTTGGGGTGGCTTCACAGACCTAGCATGATGGTCAGCTGAGAGCTTCCTGAGTCACAGCACCTAGAAAAGTTCCGGAAACCAAGGAGATCCTCAGTAAACGCTTCATGATTGACAAATGTGTCACATCTGCTGTTGTTAAATTTGACTTCTGCGTGCTTCTTATGTATCCATAAGAAGCCTTCATTACTTCAGGCATATATTTGAAGACCATTAAATTTTCCTCCACTTCATTATTTCATAGCCAAATTTTTCATGAAGCCGCAAGTACCACCCCCCGTGCTTTTATAGCAGTCGTACTTACACCATTTATTACACTATGCTGTGTTAACCCGTTGCTTATCTGTACTACCCTTAGATAGGGGAGAGGACTAATTCTTGTTTATCCTTGTCACCCCAGTGCCTAGCATGGTAGACAGCATTTCAGAAGCATTCAATAAATACATACTACACAAAGCTCTGCACTCAATGTGAAGGCTTTGTGTTTCTGAAGTATTTAAACTGACATCTATCAATTTTAAGACTCCTGAAAAAAGATTTTTTTCATCATGAATCAGAACTGAATTGTGCAATTTTCATGAGATGAACAACATTTTAATGCCTACCTTTACTTTCTATTATGCACCGTTCTCCTTTGTGCTAATTTTGCTGTCAGAGGTCCAGGAGGAGAGTGAAACACTTTATGTCTCCTTTGCAAAAAGTTTAAAACACAAACCAGAATTTTTAAGCATATTCTTTTCTTTAGCAGTTTTTTTTTCTGGAATGGCTGCCATTTCCTCTTTAAAAGTTAAGTCTAGAGTGCTTTGGACTTACGGTACAAGAACACATGTTTACTTCAACATTTTGCAAATATTTGTTGAGTTCCTATTATTACAAGACACTTCTGGAGGTAATAAGAGAGATGGAAAGATGGACAAAATTGTAGCTCTCATTGAGCTTAAGTTCTAGTGAAGGGGAGACAAGCAATAAGAAAACGAACAATAAAATGTCAGGACATGGTCAATGTTCTCAAGATAAGGGAGTGATAGGGTGTATTGAGCATCTCTAGAATGAGCTGTTAGGGAAGGGCAGACTAAGGAGGTGACATTTAATCTGAAATCTGAATGAGCCACAGGAGTCAACCTCTGGACTCGGGGAAACAGCCGTCCAGGCAGAAGAGCCCAAGGTGGGAACAAACGTGGCTTGTCCATGGAACAGAAGACCATCTTCTTCCTCTACAGGGAGTCTGTTGGCCTGCAGGCTCCCACTAGGTAACTGCCATAGACTGAATGTGTCCTCCCAAAATTTGTACGTTGACATCCTAATCCCCAATGTGATGGTATTAGGAGGTGAGTCCTTTGGGAGGTGATTAGGTCATGAGGATGGTGCCCTCTTGAATGGGATTCATGCCTTTATAAAAGAGACCCCAAAGAACTTCCTCACCCCTTCCATCATGTGAGGACACAGCAAGATTACAGCATCTATGAAAAAGGAAGCAGGCTTTCACCAGACACTGAATCTGCTGGCACCTTGATCTTGGACTTCCCAGCCTACAGAACTATGAGAAAGAAATATCTCTTGTTTATAAGCCACCCAGCCCAGGGTACTTTGTTGTAGCAGCCCAAACAGACTGAGACAGTAACCCTTACGGAATTGACTCTCATTTAATCCTTGCAGCAACCCTGTGAGGAAGGTATTGTCCTTATAGAAGAGGAAATTGAAGCCCAGGGAAGGTCTGCAAAACACTTCTGGTCACACAGCTGATTACTTCCTGTTTGAGCTGGGAGCTGACTTGAGATCTCACATTCACATCCACTTCTTTTTGCTTCAGCACCCTGCGCAACCTTCCTGAGGGCCTTGTCTGGGCTCACGTGTGTGCTCTGCTTCCCTCCCCACAAAGGCTCAGCACAGTTTGATTCTTGCTTTTATTGGTGGAATTTTGCTTGAAATTGCTGTAATTTGATGCCAAAGAACTCCCTTGACTCTTTGAAAACACAGATGGGTGGGGAGAGAGTGAGAGATAGTGGGGGTGGCGGTGGGGAGGGACAAGGAAGGGGAAGGAAGAAGAAAAGGAAAGCTCACATTTATGGAGCTCCTACTACATCCTGGATATGGTGCCAGGATCTTTACACGATGGACTCTCCATAAAATTCTCCACCCCTGAGCTTTAACCTCTGGTGTCACACTGATTACCCAGCCATCTAAGGCCTACTGGTCCATGGAAAGTCTCAGATACTAACTTGAACAGCCACTTGTTGACTGAAAAAAAATGCACAACCTAAAAGTTGAGGGTTATGTTTTATTCAGTGGACTTTCTGAGGATCTCAAGCCTGGGAGACACCCTCTCAGATAGCTCTAAGGGACTGCCCTAAAGAGATAAGGGAGGAGCCAGGATATATAGGAGTTTTGTAACAAAAACCAGATCGGTGGAACATCAAAAGATTACTGTTAATTAAAGGAAAACAGACATCTCAAGTTAATGAATTTAGTGCTTTTCTATGTATGGGAAGATGCAAAAGTCTGGGCTCATTGAAATCATTCCTTTGGTATATACCTCAGCTATCTGGGGCCAGTATCCTGTGTTTTCTCATCCCTGAGTCTCCTCAGGGTGCACCATTGAGGGTGGCTGCACTGGCTGATGGCTTGATGGTGGGCATCCTGTTTTTATCCTGAGTTCCCTCAGGGCTCACTGTCATGGGGTGGTTGTAATGTGATGGCTCGATGGCTGCAACACCCTTTGTTTACTGATCTGGCAGGCAACATTCTTCATTTACACACTCAATGGTTTTTTTTTTTTTTTGAATGTCAGAGATTAGAACTTTCTGGGAAAGCAGCCTTGAGGCTCTCGGGCACCTCTCTGTGGCCACCAACTAAAGCATTCCAAGGACCATTAAAATGCATTAAAACACGTTGTTGAGCTGCTCTAAGAGTGGTCAACTCTTGGTTTTCTTCTTGTCTGTCTTTTCTGCTTCCTGTCACGTTAAGAATGTAAATGGATAATGGAAATGTGCTTCTTAAATATTAGTGATTGTCCTCTGAGTGCTTCTAACAGAAACATACGGTGAGAGACTTTGGCATCAGAGGGGTCAGAATGAAAGCACTGCTCACTCCGCCACTCGGCTGCTGTTGGATGAGTTAATCTGTCTGCATCTCAGTTTCTTCATCTGTAACTGGGACCAACAGCCCCTGCTGCCTGAGATGCTCTGGAGATTAGATGGACGATACGTGTGAAGGCAGCCAGCTCACCGCAGTGAGTAATAAGGTTTAGCTCTTTTCCGTCCCCTCTCCTTTGCTCTAAACACAGAATTATTTCCACAGACAAGTCTGACATTAAACACTCTCAGATCAAAATAAATGTTGCTTCATTTCCAAGCCCTCCCCAAGTCTAAGGGAATAGCACGTTCCCAGGAAAACCAAAAACAGGTAAAGAAATCTGTGAGAGTGGGTTAGGTTCTGGGCTCTTTCAGAGAGAGAGATGACCCCAAATGTGAAAGGAAGTGTTTATGGTATGCTCTTCATCAAGGGCCCCTGCCTAGGGCATTCTGGGCTGGCTGCCACCTGTTCTTCCCTTTCCACCTGTGAGTGAGCCATTCTCTGCTGGGTGCAGCCGTACTTGAGGGTGTTTCCTTGCACTCCCCCATGCAGGACAGGCAGGAAAAGGCCAAACACAAATGACAAGCCCACTATTCTCTGTTTGTATTTATTTTGTTGACTGCTGCAGCAAAACTCTACCGGTGGCTTACCTTTCACAACAGATGTCTTTTCTGCCTTCAGTTGCAGGAATTGTTCCAAAACAGATGCCAACCGAATGCTGGTGCCAAAAGCATATATAGGCAAAGCTGCAAAAGAACTAGAAGAAAACACCAGACTCCTGGGAAACCACCCAGGGAGGGAGAATCAGGACTCAATTTGCTCTGCAGTCTTGTAGGGCGGGATGGGCAAGTCCTCAGGGCATTAGTACCCTCCGTGTGTCCCTAACTCCTCTGCCTTCACCTTTGCCTTTTGAAAAAGAGCATGGCACAAGGAGGCATGGGTTTGAATTCTGCCTTGTTATTTAGGGGCTGTGATACCCTGGAGAAGCCACTGACCTTTGCTGGGCTTCAGTTTCCTTGTCTGTGAAACAGAGCCCATGATTTTGTGGGAAGAAAGTATGATAATGGATGTGAAAACCTCATAGAGTTAATAAAACATAAAAGGTGCTCAACTGGTTATTCTTTTAATTAATGGGAAAGATGATATTAAATGATAGCTTCCTAGAAAATGTGTCCGCTTATGGTATATTCATATAAAACATGTTAAAATAATGAATAAAAAGTATATATGCATTTAAAATATATTGAAGGATGAACCCAAAAATGTCGATTACTTCTGGTTCATAAAATTTAAAGGTGATTTTTATTGCTTCATTTATAGTTACCTATATTCTTTCATTTTTCAATGATGAACATGTATTGCTAATATAATAAGAAAGTAAAGAGAACTGAGGCTGTAGAAGAATATTAATAGTCCAGAAAATGTTCAAAATATATTGTTGTGAACAAAGGCTTGGATATATGAAACACCACACTATAGTATGTGCAGATAACACATAGAAGCTACAGGGAAGAGGTAGCATAAAACCCTTACAGGGGTCGTCTCTGTGTGGAGAAATTATAGGTGGTTTTAATTTCCTTCTTTTCGATGTCACATTTTCCTCATTTTTATATTAGTTCTACAGGTCCTGAAAAGGGAAAAAATACAAGTAAATTATTTTAAAAGCATGCAAAAGGTGAACAGACATTGCTGATAGGAAACGAACATTATGCACATAAATAAAATGTTAATGGACTTCGCTGGTGGTCCTGTGGTTAAGACTCCATGCTCCCAATGCAGGGGGCACAGGTTCGATTCCTGGTCAGGGAACTAAGATCCCATATGTGGTGGGGTGCGGCCAAAAAAATAAATAAATAAAATTAAAATAAAAGAATAAAATGTTAATGTAAATAGATATAGGGGTCACCAAACCTGTAGCAACGATGTTGAATAAATAGCATATTCCATATCCTGTAATGTCCCTAAACCGCCTTGTGTCCTGCCTCAGTGCCTTTGCTTACACTGCTCCTTCTGCCCAGAATTCTTTCTCTTCTGCCTTCTGCCCTGACCCTCTCTTATCACATGCCAAGCAGGAGAGCATCTACTATTATCCAGGATTCAATCTAATTTTTCCTCATCTGCGAAGCGTTTCCATGCATTTCCTGGCAGACCTCTGCCCATTCCCTCAGGATCATGTAGATTAGTCTGTGGGAAAAGCTACAGCACTTGACTGCACTGATTTATTCACACACCACCTTCCCCTCATGCACCTCTTTATCTTAATACCTAGCAAAGTGACTGACACATAATATGTGCTCAATAAATGTCGATTAAGTAAATTAATCGCTTCATCTGAATCTTCTTTCATATCTTCTTTAGGGTAATTGGTTTCAATGCCTGCCCATCATAAAGTCTAGTTATTGGGCAATTTTAGGCCAAAATTATAATCATCAATGGGCTTTGTAGGGTTAACCAAAGTAGAAACAACAAACTCAATTAGTAATATTGGGGATAACCTGACAGTAATTTCTAAATTAAAAAGCAAGATAGTAGCAACTAAAAACCATGATCTATCAAAACAATATGCTCATTTGCAAGGCATCTTTGTCCTAAATTGAAAGAATTCCAACTATATTTGTGCACATGTGCACTGGAAGAACTTCTTGATGTTAAGTGTTGCTTGCCACTGGACTTCTTGGTTCGAGCATTCTCAATTATGGCTACTCGTTAGAATTGCTAGGAATGTTTTTAAAATTATGACCCCAGCCCAATCAAAACGGAATCTCTGGCAATTCAGAGTTGGAATTAAGAGCTCTTTGCCTTTAAAAATGGAGAAGAGAAGTGGTATTTTAAAACAATTTGAGTCCTTTAAGGGAACTCTCCACCAACATGCCATCAATAGGATGACCCTAAAATGTCATATAAACTAGGGTTCTCCAGAACAAAGCAGGACATGTACTCATCCTAGCCATGAACCGTATTTGAGGTTCAGCCTTCAAAAGGATATGATCAAGAATAAACCAAGGACAATTAGTTGTTGCCTGTCTCTGATGATACAGAGCCAATGAACAATTTTAAGCTCCCTGAAAGAGTTCTTGGAAGTTCTATACCAAATAAATTTCCTGTCCCAGTAGTTTTGAAATAACAGAGATGGGAGTTTGGAAATGAGTAGAAAACGAACAGCTATTTTGAGAACTTATTACCCAGATACTGGAGTAATATACTTGTATATTTTCTTTGTCTCTCCAAAGAAGTGGCTACCCAAACACCTGGTATCAAAGGCAAAGAGTGAGGAAGGGTAGAGTGACTTGAGGTCCCCCTATCTTCAATTTTTATTCCGTATTTGTGATACTCCTTTTTAAGAAAACTTCTCAGTATTACCATTCTTCCTAGCCTCCTAATTTCTCTATGCCTTTTTCTTTTGAAAACCTAAGCCAGAATAAAATCGTCCCACATTAATGATGACAAGAATAGAAAATATGAGGAATAGGAGAATCAAAGAACTGCAGCTGTGGATACTAGAGAGAGCGCTGAGTCAACCAATCTTGATTTAAATCACATAACCCAAACTGTCTAAGACACAGCACTCTAATCTAATACCCTGTTTTGTGGAGAACTGTAAGAAACAAAGAAAATAAAGGATTGGGAAGATCCTTAAAGAAGTACTTGGTCCATGGTTAACTTGCTAACTTGTGGTACTGTGCATGTTATCTGAGATGGAATTATTAGACGTCAATGATTTCATGATCATGCAGTGGTCCAACAATGCAGATGAAAGCTAAGCACTGAAGTATTATCAAAAGCAATATTTCTAAAAGAGGATATGCATAGTGTTACTTTCTCTATATTTAGATTTATTTCTAACATCTTATTTTGGCTTTCTATTAAGTGTTATTTTTGTAAGCTGTATCTTTTCTCATTTTCTTCCTTCTAGTTGATTAATCCACTTTTTCCCCCCACCAGGTTTGGAAGTTAGACATTCTATTTCTATTCTTTTACTGGTTATTTAATTTTTTCCCTTTCTACCTCATTTTAATCAATATCTTTACCTTTCTGAAGAGCATGCGGATTTTAGAATACTTTAGTTTCAATTCTCCACCCCACCCCATCCCATCATTCTACAGAGCACTGTGAAATATTTTATTAATATGGTTTTATAGCTCCACATTATTCACGGTCATCATTATGCTAATTATCACTATTATTGTCCTAGAGTCTATGCTTTTTTCAGTTTATGCATAGGTTTACTATTTCTTTGTTCTGCATTCCTGAATCTTCTTTCATTTAGTTTCACTACTATGGTTAAGTGATCATATAATTGTTCAGATGGAAATTCGATAGAATTATAATTCTTAGGATAGTATTTATAAATATAGTTTATTTTATGTAAATTTCATAAGTAAATTGTTTCCTTTTCTTCAATTTCTGGATAGTATAAGGCTAGTATTTCACTTGTTGCCATTAAAAAACAGCCATAGCATGAACTTGAATAAAGAGTTTTACCTAAGTTTCACAATTGGAGATTCTTGGAACACAATATTTATTTCTGTATACCAAGGGTTGAATTTACACTGTGTACAAGATTAATATGTTAACTAAATAACTCTTGGTTTAAAAAATACTAGACTCACTGCACATGCAGACCCTTGGGGTTGAGGGGAAGGCAATGTGACCTACGTGGTCAATTCGCAGGGCTAGTCTCTATCCAAGAGAAAGAATAAAGATTGTAAAACTGGCTACCAACCAGAGAGAGAAAGTTCAGAATGCAGGTCAGGAAACAGGTCTGGAATAATTCCTATACAGAACAGAGGGGATTCTTCAGAAATATTTTCTGGGGACCAGAAAAGGCTAAGAAGGATGGGACAGAGGGTCAGCCCTTCATGGCTACTCCCTAACACAGGTAAGCCACTTAGGGCTGGGCCAGCCCTTTCTCATTGCTAAAGACATCCATGGAATGCAGTGTCAAGTGCTAACTGGCATTTGAGAAAATTGCCCCAGACCCTCCACTCTCTATATCTCTTGTGTTCCTTTGCTTGGTATTGTATCTCAGTTTCTGAATTCTTGACTCTGTGACTCTAATCTTAATCCTTACCTTTGATGCCACTGAACTTGGTACTTCTCCTGACTCTCCTACATCTTCTTTTGCCCTCCTTCATGTTAAGCTAAGCATACCTTTTTGACTTCAACAAGAAGATTGTTGCTGGTTCTTCTTGAGGAAGCCTGCTTTCTTCCAGCTGCTCAGTTCCCTACAAAATACCCTTAATTGAGACCAAACACTCATTATACCCTTTATTCTTTGCAAGGGTAGGTTGGCTCCTTGTAAAATAGAAGATCTTGTAATGGCTACTGCTTGCATCATTTTTATCTTATTGGTTAATTATTAGGTTTTCTTGATGGTAGGATACCACTGATTGTTGGACTACCATAATTTGATACCTTCTTTTTTTCATGGTGGAGGGACCACTACACTTTGATTAATGGAAATATTTCAGTCTCAGACACCCAACCAACTGGATGAAAATTAGAATGACTAAACACAAATTAGTCATCTAACTTAAGAGTTCTAAAAAGAATAATAAGATAAACCTAAGGAAACATAATGAAGAAAAAATTTTAAGTAGAAATTAATGCACATTTAAAAATGGAAAAATTCTAAAATCCAACAAATAAACCCAAGATCTGGTTGTCTAGGAAATAAAGAAGAACAACATATAAATCATTAGCACACCTAATAAAGAAACAATGTGGAAAAAAACCCCAAATACACAAAATAAGAGAGTGTGGCAACCATACAGATTGGATTGGAGAAATTTTAGAAAATCATCAGACAACTTCTGTCACCTCCAGGCAAATACATTTGAGAAATGGAATGAAACTGATGACTTTTGGGGGAAGTAATGTAAATTAATGAGATATATATATATATATCTCTAAGCATACCAATTAAAGAGAAAAATAGAGGTTTTTTTTTAATTTTAATTTTTTAAATTTATTTATTTTTGGTTGCGTTGGGTCTTTGTTGCTGTGCGTGGGCTTTCTCTAGTTGCGGCAAGCGGCGGCTACTCTTCGTTGCGGTGCGCAGGCTTCTCACTGCGGTGGCTTCTCTTGTTCCGGAGCACAGGCTCTAGGTGCACGGGCTTCAGTAGTTGTGGCACGCGGGCTCAGTAGTTGTGGTTTGCGGGCTCTAGAGCGCAGGCTCAGTAGTTGTGGCGCACGGGCTTAGTTGCTCCGCAGCATGTGGGATTTTCCCGGACCAGGGCTCGAACGCGTGTCCCCTGCCTTGGCAGGCGGATTCTTAACCACTGCGCCACCAGGGAAGCCCTAGAAAGAGGTTTTAAAAAGCTACTGCCCAGAAGAGCCCTAGTTCTAAACAACTTTTCAAAGCACTTCTTACAAACATTTAAAGAACAATTGAATACAATTAAATTGTTCCCAAACATAAAAAAAAAAAGACTGTCCTCTTCTCTTAAGAATTCAGCTTGGGCTTCCCTGGTGGCACAGTGGTTGAGAATCTGCCTGCCAATGCAGGGGACACGGGTTCGAGCCCTGGTCTGGGAAGATACCACATGCCGCAGAGCAACTAGGCCCGTGAGCCACAACTACTGAGCCTGCGCGTCTGGAGCCTGTGCTCCGCAACAAGAGAGGCCGCGATAGTGAGAAGCCCGCGCACCGCGATGAAGAGTGGCCCCCGCTCGCCGCAACTAGAGAAAGCCCTCGCACAGAAACGAAGACCCAACACAGCAAAAATAAAAATAAATAAATAAGAATTCAGCTTACCATTGATTTTAAACCCCAACAAGAATAATTCATAAAATAACACTAAGACTAAACAATAACTCTAAATGAAATATAAACCTACTGAACCCAACACTGTAGCACAGAGATTGGGGTCATGCATCTACAAACCAAGGAACACGAAGGATTGTTGGCAACCATGAGAACCCAGGAAGAGGCGAGAAAGGATTCTTTCCTAACACCTTCAGAGTGAGCATAGCCCTGCTGATGCCATTTTGGGACTTCCAGCCTCCAGAACTGTGAGAGAATAGATTTCTGTTGTTTTAAGTCACCCAGTTTGGAACTTTGTTGTGGCAGCCCTAGGAAAGTAATACAGGGAATTAATTCCCCTGCTCTTCCAGATTATACCCCCGGCCCTCCTTTTTTTGTTTTAAACTGGTGTATAATTGACTTACACTATTAGACTAGTTTCAGGTGTACAACATAGTGATTCAATACTTTTATACATTATAAAATAATCTCCACAATGAGTCTAGTTACCATTGGTCACCACACAAAGTTATTATAATATTATTGACTATATATATTCCCTATGCTATACATACATCCTCAGATTTATACCTCTTCTTGTTCATCTCATCCTTGCACTTTTTGCCTCATCCCACTGCCTTTTTTTTTTTTTTTTTTGCTGTTACATATAGAAATTTATTTTATTTAACAAACTTTTATAGAATCCTTGCTAAGTACCAGGCATTGTACTGAACTCCCTTCATTTTTACAGCACTGTTAAGTTCACAGCAAAATTAATCAGAAAGTACAGAGTTCCCATATACCCCCCTACCCCACACCTGCAGAGCCTCCTTAACTATCAACATTCACACAAAATGGTACATTTGTTAAAATCGAGGAACCTACAGTGGCACGTCTTTATCACACAGGATTTATAGTTTACATTTTAGGCTTCATTCTTGCGGCACATTCTATGCATTTTGACAAATGTCTAATGATGTGTATCCACCATTATTGTTTCATACAAAGTAGTTTCACTGCCTTAAATATCCTCTGTGCTCTAGTGATTCATCCCTCCCCCCAACCCCTGATCTTTTTCCTGTCTCCAATAGTTTTGCCTTTTCCAGAGTGTCATATAGTTGGAATCATACAGTGTATAATCTTTTCAGACTGGCTTCTTTCACTTAGTTATATGCATTTAATGTTCTTCCACATCTTTTCACGGATCATTTCTTTTTTACCTCTGAATAATCTTCCATTGTCTGGATGTACCACAGTTTCATTTCCCTGTTGCCTTTTTAAAGACATCCTATATCTTTTCATCACAGCTCGTGTCTTTTCCTATGACTCTACCCCTGCACCTTGTACATGGACCAGGTCGTGTAATGATTAGGAGCCCAGGTTGTCAATCTGAACTCTCTGCTCAGATCTGGGCTCCTCTGTCAGTTTCTTTGGCTAGCCATTTAACGTCTCTGTGCTTTAATACCCCAATCTCTAAAGTGGACAATAGCATTATCACTTTCCTCATAAGGATGGAGGAATTAAATGGAATACTACATGTAAAGTGCTTAGCACGACACATGTCAGATGTATCCCTGATGGCCTGTTTTTAAGAAGCCAAAAATTGTTTGGTTGATTTTCTTCTGCATCCCAAATGATGTGATTTGAGAAGTACGCTCTTCTAAGATTTCTGGAAGTTGTTTCATGTGTCTGCCATGTTACTCCATATAAACAGAGAATTTATGAAAATATGTACTGTCACCTAGCAACATTGCAATAATAGAGAACAGAACCAAGAACCTGTTTTGTTATTCAAAGTGTTAAATTCTATGTGAGTTCAGATAAAAATTCCATGTCTGGGCAATGCTAATAATAAAAATTAATTCACTGAGAAGGAACGAGTTAATGAACCTAAATACATGCAACAATTTGCCAGACTTATATGGCACTTCGGAAACCAATTATGACCTATTTCTACATCTTGTAGACATGGGCCAGATATTCACATCAAATCAATAATGAGAAAATGTCATTTAGGCCCATCGACACCTCCCCTTGGAGCTCTGATAGCACCAACTTCAAGGAGACCAGCAATGTCCAATTTTTGCAGCTGAAATGTCTCCTCAAAACATGTCTGAGTGAGTGCATTTAATGACAGCTCTAGCAAATAAAGAGCTAAAAAATGTCTGTGAATGGCACGCCACTTCCAGACTGTGGATCAACCCAATTAAAACATCAGCTGTAAAACATTTGCCATGCACCTTGACAGGAAATGCAGAACTGAATAATAATTGTCTAATTTGTTGGATACGGTTATGAAAACAACTCTCTGGGGCTTCAGGATTCTGAAGAGCTCGTGAATAAAACTGTCTGGCCTCTGGGAGTTCAGCAACATATTATAGAGGTCTGGCAAGATTTAAGTATTAAAAAGCTCTTTCTGACGCTTTGGTGGCCAACTTGATCCTTTCTTGGAGAGCTTTGTTATTTAAACTGTATGTGAAGAAATAGAAAGAACACATCTAGATTTTTGAAAGGTAATTATCTCTTCACACAGAAAAAGAAATTCATCTGTGAATTTTGAGAAGCTTGCTGAGAGTTGTGTAGATGTTCGAAATGTTGAGAGGGTAGAATCGAGTCAAAAACAATAAACTAATAAACTAATAGGACGTAGAGTGGCTAGGACAGAGATATACATAAATAGTGTATTTAAACTGAAAATGAATTTGCTAATTAGCAAGGAAATTGCTGTTTGGCAGGTTTAGTCTTATTTAAAGAACAGACCATGAGAGCATTGTTGGAGAAAAGTGTTAGTACATCTAGGGAACTGAGTCTTTGAATGTGCAGAGTTTAGTTTGTCGAACTTCAGTTATGAAAGAAAGAAGTGATGGTTCCCCGGTAGTGGGACCCAAGCCACTTCAGAGGTAACTGTTGAAACCAAAGGAAAATTGCAGTTTTAATTTGAAATGCATTTTGAGTCTTTATGTACAAGCCAAACATACATTGAGACGGAATGGTGATCATCTTCATGGTATAATTTTAAGCAACACAGAAAAGACCTTTATTCCAAACATTCTCAAACATGGGGTACTGCCTGACATCCTTACTCCATCTTCACTGATTTTTCTACCAACTAGACATTCACTGAGGTTCCCACATGGTCTCCTTTCAAACGTCATACTCTAGTTGAGAGCATGGATCAATTGTCTACTGGTCCTTCATGCATTATGGGGAACTAGTTCGTTTATATTAATACCTCCTAGTACCAAGCTGAGGTAACCTGAGGGAGCGAGGGATTTTGTGAGAGCAAAATGGGGCAGAGGAGATAATTTTGGAGCTTGAAAAACATTAAAACAGGGCTAGTCTGGGCATACTTCCATAATGGGAACATTAGTCCACCCGATTAAAACATAAGGTGATGAGACACGTTGCAGGGATGGGTGGAGAAAAACCTAAGAGAATTAGGAAGATGAATATGGCACTGAGACTGATGGATGGGCTTCAAAAATAAATGGCAACTATTTGCAGCAACATGGACCTAGTTATTGTCATACTGAGTGAAGGAAGTCAGAGAAAGAGAAATATGCGGAATCTAAAAAGGAATGATACAAATGGACTTCTTTACAAAACAGAAACAGAACGTATGGTTACCAGGGTGAAAGAGTGCAGGGAAAGGATAAATTGGGAGTTTGGGATTGACATGTACACACCACTATATTTAAAACGGATAACCAACAAGGACCTACTGGATAGCACAGGGAACTCTGCTCAGTAGTATCTAACCACCTAAATGGGAAAAGAATTTGAAAAAGAAGAAATACATGTATTTGTATAACTGAATCACTTTGCTGTACACCCAAAACTATCACAACATTGTTAATCAACTATACTCTAATATAAAATAAAAAGTTTAAAAAAAGTTAAAGGGAAACAGGTAAAATTATATGTCTTATTTAACACACTAGATCCAAAATGTTATAATTTCAAACTGTAATCAATATTAAAATTGTTAATGAGACTTTTTATATCATACCAAGTCTTTGAAATGCAGTATGTGTTCATGTTTTTATGTTTTATTTAGTATAGCTGGCAAACAATAAACTGTAGTTGTGTAAAGTAAAAAAAAAAAAAAAAAATGGCAACTACTAACAACTTTCTTTATGATCAGTTCTATAAATTTAGAGTATGAGATTTTAAAACCAGGCAGGAAAGGATGGTACAAATCTCTTAGGCAATGTCTTCCCCTAGTTCTAACCTTAATATTACAACATAGTGTTGTTTACTTAGGTGTCTGACATGAAATGCCATGATTAATGACTAATAGAGTTGAAATGGGGTGCAGGTATCTTGCTTTCTGAGGCTCTCTCCCTAACACGACACAGTCCATAAAAGTGAATAAGGTCCCTCCTCTAACCCTCTCTAGCATTTTACATGACCCAGTTCTCTAATTATCATTCTTGCAGGCATGACTCTTTGCCAAACCGCTGTGGTCATTTGGGAAAATAACATCAAAATTTTAAAGCCTGTATCTATAGAACCTGCAGGGATGAAAATTCTGCTAAGTTCTCAAGCTTTCCCACTCACTGACTGGGGACATTTTTAGTTTTCTTTGCTCTACAGCTTGCCAAGTATCCACGGCACCTAACCACAAACGAAAAAAGACAGTCCACTCTAATCAGATGCTCAACCCAACAAATTTTCCCAGGCAGCCTTGGAGCCATCACAAAGCCCTTCAAGTTCAGGATCATGCCTTTTGGAAAACAACATGTAGGACTCAAAACCCTCACATTCTCTCAGTGTACATCATGCTCAAAGCCTTCAGAAAGGATCATAGCAAAGCCAGGCAACAAAAGAACTGTGTTTCCTTTTAATCAGAGAGAAATCATTTATTCCTTCAAACCACACTAACCACTATTCATTTGATGAGAGAGTTCCTATTTATTTGAGAAAATACCCCATCTAGCTAGAAATCCCTTACAGCTTGTACTCCTCTTATTTCCTTCTTCATGTTCTACTCTTTCAGCATTAATTCCACAAAGATTTATTCCGAACCCATCATGTGCTAGACCCTGGAATATGGGTGGCAGTTCAAGATAAATAGAATATTTTCTGCCTTGTGGGAGTTCATCATCAATAACGGAAAGTATGGAATGCAAATAGAAAATTAAAATACAACGCTATAAATGCTGGGGCAGTAAAGGAGTTCAAGGTGGGAACAGGTATTAGCTGCCCTGAGGGAGTCGGACACTGCAACAAACTGGTGATGTTGGAGGGAAGTGGTTCTCCTGGAAATGCTGATTTTATCTGCTCCCTCGCGTCTCTCTCCCACATTCATAGCGGATACCATTTAGGGTGTGCTCCAGCTCTTGCTTGCATCTTAGAGACCCCACCTCATCCATGTTCCTGGAGTACAGCAGACCCCACCCCCATTCCAGTTATAGGTGCCTGAGCCACTGGGCCAAATAGGCAGGAGACAACGAGACCGAGAGGAGGAGGGAGCTAGGTGGAGGGTCCTTCTCCTGGGTGGGAACAGCCTTGAAAAGAAGATAACAACTAAATCTCTAAGTGGATAGAATGCATCGGTGCACAGAGAGGAGGAGACATGCAAAGCCAGGAGGTGCCCGAATGAGAGCTGGGAGAAGAATCGTCACCAGAGCCCTCTGTCCTTCCATCAGCTGAGTTCTGGATGCTGACCTGTAAGAGGGTCTTGTTTCACCTGGGCTTCTAGGAATGGGTTTCTGTTCTTTGCAACTGAACATTTTTATTTACTTTCAAATCCTTAAACCCCTGACTTCAACCCTGTACATTGAACCTTTACATTATAATATAAACCTCCATACTTTAAACAAAAAAACATAAAAGCCAACAACCGACGATGACGATGTGAGACAGACAGGAGGATAAAAGGGGGCATATCTCAAAGCACCATCAGGATAAAGTTGGGGAAAGCAGATTGGAGAGGAGGATGGTGCTGAATGAGGGAAAGATACTGTAAGAAAACCGTCATGTTTTTGCATGCTTCAATGGCCTTTTGAAGTGTGCAGTAACAGCAGAAAAAGTCAGGCTTTTCTCTGGATCCTGGAGCTATGGGTGGTTTTAGTTTTCTCCTTTAACTATTTCTGTTGTCCAAATTATTCTACAATGCACATGCATTTTGTACTAAAAAATCCATTATTTTTAAAAAAACCTTCTGACACCTTTAAAAAAATAATGCTTTGGAGAATGCTAAAATATTTTCACGAGCTAAACTAAGAGAACACAAAATAATTTATCCCCCAAAAGATCGTACCTGATTGGACACAGACAGCAGAGTAAGGCATACGCTTGGGAATGAGAGCTGGAGCTTGCGGGTGAAGGAAGCCGCCCCGCGTGGAGAGGAGGGTGCGGGTAGCCAGGACCCCCCTCTCGCTGTGCCCGTCACCTGGGCTCTGGGAAGGAGGCTGCGGCTCTCTTCACTGGAGCTCACGTGGACCTTGCTCCCCTTTCCACAGACACACCAAGCTGTGTCATCATTCTCCAGGCCGAAACCCTGCAACCAGCAAGCCCGGGCCACAGCTATTTCTCTGGCACCTCTTGTCCTCCCAGGGCCCCTTTCTCCTTTGGGGTAGTGTTGGGGAGACAGAAAAATGCTTCAGAAAATGACCCAAGTGCAGAGCACAAGTTTTCCCTCCAAATGACTAACAGTTTCAAAGCGGAAACACTCCATCTCCATGATGTCATTTAATTCTCACTACAACTGGTGGAGTGGTTATTGCCCTTATTTGGGGGTTCTATTCTTATTCTGCATATGATGAAAGAGAGCCTGTTGACTTGCCAAAGGCCAGTACCCAGAAAGGGGCAGGGCTGAGATTCAAGCCCAGGTCTTTAACTCAGAAGTCATGCTGTGACTCATCACTGGCATGCCCTTTCCAAAACACCCAGCTTGGCAACCCCAGTTTCCCAAGGATGATGCCCACTGGCATGGAAAGAAAGAATCACAAATTGTCTCGAGTGGAAAATACCTCGAAGGGTGCCTTGTCTGGTGCTGGGTCACTGGTCTGAGCTCTGCAATCACAGCTGAGGGATTTACGGTACATGAGTAAAGAGAGACAGAGATCCCGGAGTATGATCGTATCTGTGCATTTTGGAATGAAATAATCACATCACAGTGCTACCACAGGGGCATCGGGTAACTGGGGATGATCAAGCAGGAGAGGCTAGCTTTGCATTTTATTTTCCAAGTCACCTCTGATTGAATTGTCCACATCAGTAAAAAAGACTGCAAGTTTTTTTTTAAGTTAATTCTAACTAAAATCTTTTTAATTGGAAAAATAGGAGCTTATTCTTTTCTAAAAGCCCAGAATGCATCTAATGAGTTTTCAAGATCTCAGGCATCACTATGTAGTCTTATCATTAGAGACCAAAGGGAAGAACAATGAAACAAAAAGGGTTGCATTTTTTAAAACACATCTTTATTGGAGTATAATTGCTTTACAATGGTGTGTTAGTTTCTGCTGTATAACAAAGTGAATCAGCTATATGTATACATATATCCCCATATCCCCTCCCTCTTGTGTCTCCCTCCCACCCCCCCACCCATTCCATCCCTCTAGGTGATCACAAAGCACTGAGCTGATCTCCCTGTGCTATGCTGCTGCTTCCCACTAGCTATCTAATTTACATGCGTTTAAGACCAAGAAAAGAATAAAAGGAAAACCATCACACCATTCTCCCCATCCAAGCTGGGGTCCCCAGGATTAAGGACAAGCGAGGTAATGGAGGAAAGTTTGCTTTGTGTTGAAAGCACAGGGAAGGGGGATCAATGACAGCAGCACCCCTGAGCTCCCCACACTGCCTCTCTGTGCCAGGGCTCAGACAGCAGCCCTGTGCACACTCAGCAGGACTTCTTAACTCTCTGCCCTCCCACGACACCCCTTGTGTGGTTGTGGATTCTCAGAGATGCCTTTTGCATGTAGGCATTGTTACCATCTCTGTTATCTGCTGCCAGATAAATACTGAAAATGGTGGTGCATCTGGAAGGCATAGATTGCATGTGTGTTGTGATCTTTCATACCTGCTCCAACCTCTATTGGTCTAATCATTGAGGTGGTACCTCTGAGCTTTACCATCAGTGTATTAGTCAGCGTGCTCTAGAGAAACAGAACCAATAGAAGATATGGATGATATAAATATAGATATAGATACAGATATAGATAGGTATGTAAAAATTTTATATCTGTCATAAAATAAGTGTAAGTTCCATGGTGTAAGTTCCCCGGTTCAAGTCTGGAGGTCTGAGAACCAGGAGAGCCCATGGTGTAAGTTCTGGTCCAAGGGTAGAGGAGACTGATGTCCCAGCTCAGTCAGGCAGAGAGTGACTCCCTCCATCACCTCCAACTTTTGTTCTATTCAGACCCTCAATAGATTGGACAGTGCCTGCCCACCCTGTGGAGGGCCATCTGCTTTACTCAGCCTGTCATTTCTAATGCTCATCTCTTATAAAAACACCCTCACAGGCACACCCATAAATAATGTTTAACCAAATATCTGCACATCCCATGGCCCAGTCAAGTTGACACACAAACTTAAGGATCACAAACAACTTCAATCACTACTGGAATTAACAGTGAACAGTTCTAGTTCCCGAGTGTAGATCTGAGATTCAGATCACATATATCTTCCCAAGAAAGAAAGGTCAGAAAGCCCAGAGGTAATGATAACAAACACCAATAATAATAAAAACAACAACAAGAGTAGTTAACCTGTATTAAGTACTTACTAAAAGCCAGAGACTGGGCTCTGAGTTTTACGTCTTCTTGTTTCTGGTCACATCAGTCTTAGAAGCAGGTTTATGACCTATTTTATACATGAGGACCTTGATGCTGAGTATTTAGTAAGTGACAGAGGTGGGAGTCAAACTCATGGCACCAACATCCTTTCCTTCTGAAGAAAGTGGCCATCAACTCTTCGAGGTGGAAAAGTGAGAAAGAAATCTGATGTCTCAACAAATTCAACATTTGCTACATTTTTAAAAAATTTATTTACTTTTATTTTTTAAATTTATTTTTGGCTGTGTTGGATCTTTGTTGCTGAGTGTGGGCTTTCTCTAGTTGCGGCGAGCGGGGTCTAGTCTTCGTTGCAGTGCGTGGGCTTCTCATTGCGGTGGCCTCTCTTGTTGTGGAGCACAGGCTCTAGGCATGCGGGCTTCAGTAGTTGTGGCATGTGGACTCAGTAGTTGTGGCTCGCGGGTTCTAGGGCGCAGGCTCAGTAGCTGTGGCACACGGGCTTAGTTGCTCCGCAGCATGTGGGATCTTCCCAGACCAGGGCTCGAACCCGTGTCCCCTGCGTTGGCAGGCGGATTCTTAACCACTGAGCCACCAGGGAAGCCCACATTTGCTACATTTTAACTGAACTGACTTAAACTAGGAGGAAAGTAGTAGGCGATGTCCCCTCTGGAAAAGAAGCTCTTGTCCGGATTCTTGACCCAAGAGGGCAAGTGGCCTTAGGATTCTAAACCTGTCATGAGGCAGGCTGTCCTCTCCCCACTGTCCTTCCTGGCAGTACATCGTGTTAGCCAAACACTTCCAAACTGCTCAACATTCTAGGGCCATCAAAATCCAAGCTCTATCTGGCTGGGAACTCCACAGCTGACCTTGAAAGCAATGTGTTTCTGTGAGGAAATTTGCTCCATATGGTTCTAGCTCCTAGCAGGTGTCTCACCAATTGAAGCTCAAAGAGCAAAGGGAGAGGCAAGCCTTGAGCTGATGGCTGAGGAATTGCCTTAAATTTGTCCTCTCACCAATAGGGAGCCTAGGATGACCAGGGGAAAAACAACCACTTAGAGATTCCAGTTCACTTAGAACCAACTCAAGGAAAAATGTTGCATCTCTCTTGGACATTTCTTTCTGTGGTTTTATTTATTCTAGCAGGCACAGGAGAGCTTTGGTTTTCCTCTTTCCTTTTTCTTTTTACATTTGAAAGATCTCCCACTTATTGAGTGTCAACTATGTGCCAAGCACATATTTAAAAATAACTTGATTTTGTGGTACTAGAAGACAACACAGAGTAAAAAAACAAAACAAAACAAAAACCCCTGAAAAATGTAGAAAAGAGAAGAGAAACAAACCCTACCACCCAGAGATAAACAAACCCTACCACCCATCAGGTATCTGCTTTCAAAAATGCACTCTTCATACCACTAGTTTTTTTTAGAGACACTAGTTATATCTCCATATTTTCCAAATACCAACTTTGCGTTTGGGACAGATTATTCATTCCTTCAAAACAACTGTGTGGTGTGAAAGAGTTTCACTATCACAGTTCATGTCATTAAAAGCATTCTATTTAATATTTTTATATATGTACATATTAAAGAAATGACATTGAAGAATGGCTGTAGCCCTTTGTGCACTTATGGCATAACTTCTTTGCCACAAAAGCTGGCCTATTAACAACACAGTGAATTAATTTACAAGGGAGATGCCATCTCTGTAAACTTCCTCTGGAATTATTTCTTTACCATGTTCCCAGTAGTCACTCCATCAATGGTGTAACACTTGCATAATTTCCCCCATAAAACATTATATTTGTTAAAAAGTTTTTTATTCCTGAAAATACATAGACTTTAGAATATTCTTCTTCAATGACCCACAAGAAATATTTCTTCATGTATTTTATTACTAAGACAGAATCTAAATAATGCCATAATTTATGACACTGTAACAGCAAACTTCTTAAAATGTGATTTATTTTAATGCTTGTTTCTTCAAATCTTTGGCAATACTCCTTCATGTGTTTCACACCAGTGTCTTCGGTCAAATAAATGTATTTTAGTTTGTCACTTATTTTTTAATCAATGTTTTAGCTATTTTTACTAGTTCAGGAAAAACAATGGCATGTTACCATTTGTCTTTATCTATTAACTTCAAAAAAACCTCAGAAGAGGATACTAAATATTTAGAAGCATGCTTAGTAAAGTTCCGTGATGTCCCAGATAGAATATTACATGACTTTAAACATCACTGAGAAAGTTGTAAAGGTTTGTCTTCATATCGTGATTAACAAAAAGTTTTTAAGTGTCTTGATAATGATGATAGCTTCATATTAATTAGCTAATATTAAAGGCATAATAAACAAATAGGACAAAATTCATCATTAAAAATGGTGTAGGTGATAATGAACAAAGTTTATCTTTGATAGTATTTCAAATAGTCTTCTCGAGAGTCACTGTTTTTAGTAATGTGACAAAAAAAGATCCCAACCAGGCATAAGACCAGAGTCAGTTCCGCCATTTTGTTATTCACTTGTGCAAACATTACTACTATTATATATAATACATATTTTCTTTGTGGGAATATTTCAAACCCATTTATCATCTTGGGAAGATTGGCTTTCATAAAACCTAATGTCGTAATCCACATATCCACTTAATTAAGCATGTATAAACCACAATATGTTGTCAAATGCTAGAAATGAATGACCTAGTGAAAGTACCTCTGTCAACCCTCCATGCTATAGAACTCCCACTTTTCCCTTATTTACAGGAGGTGACAAGGACCATCTAACATATAGAACAAATTAGGGCACAAGTCTTATTGTACATTAAATATTAATAAATCTTAATTTCTTTATTTTCAAGTATTTTAATAGATTTTATCTTTATGACAGTTTTGGATTCAGAGAAAAATTAAGATAAAACAGAATTCCTATATCCTCCACACCTGATTTCCTCTGTTATTAACATTGTACATTAGCATGGTACATTTGTTACAATTAATGGCCTAATAATAATATTATTATTGACTAGCTTAATTTCTTTTTAAATTTTTAAACAAAAGAAATAGAAATAAATTTTCAACATTTTCTGCCTGTGTCCCAAAGGATTTTCTTGCTTACTGCTGATGTAATACACAGAAACTACAACTCCCAGAATTCACTGCTACTAAGCCCCCTCTCCTTCCTGACTTGTGGTTGGTGCATCATCCCCAGTCTCTCTTGCCTCCCTTAGTCTTTCCTCCTATTCTCCCCCATTCATCTCCAATGGTTTCTGGGATTATCCATCTTTGCCTGAATGTAGAAAGATGGTGGGTTGGGGACAGGTGGAGATGAGAAACAAAACTCCTTGAGAAGCACACATGGAACAACGAACACTTCCTCTGTTTTTTGGTTGACCTGAGCCTGGGTCTGTGAGCCAGGGTTACAGGCCATCTTCATCTCTGTGTATCAGATGTTGTCTAATTTGTGAGCCAATCCAGGGTGTGCCATGAGCTAAAGCATGGTGGGGTATTCAGCCCTGCTCCATATGCTTTATAATTAATGTCACTTCTTCCAAGATTCTGGAATTGAGTTGCCAGTCTCAGTTTGTATCTGGCTCTTCTATGACTTTGTGGGCTGTCAATGAGGAGTTGGAAAAGGCTGCATGGAGGCTGTTAGCCAGGGGCTGTTTAGAACCAGAAGTCTCTTTGGCTTACTATGGAAACTCTCCAAATAGCTTTATTGGGGATTGTGAGAGCCTAAGGAGATAGAGGGTCTGGATGACTGACAATAGCAGTCTGCCAAATTAAATGTGTTATAAGAAACAAAGCAGACTCTTAGCAGACAAAAGGGCACTGCACAACATGCACACTTTACCCATTGGGAGAAAGTTACCGTTGTTCAGCTTGTTGCAGCAAGAGAAAATAT
The DNA here is from genome assembly GCF_965194825.1 of Balaenoptera physalus. Classification (NCBI taxonomy): domain Eukaryota; kingdom Metazoa; phylum Chordata; class Mammalia; order Artiodactyla; family Balaenopteridae; genus Balaenoptera; species Balaenoptera physalus. The sequence continues at coordinate 111,911,798 of NC_138886.1, forward strand.
ACTGCGGAGGAACTGTAGGACATCTCAGTAAAAGGCAGCAAGTGGGAGCTTCTGGTAGATTTGGGTCTACTCTGGGTGATCTTCAAGAGGGTTGAAGGTAGTGAGGGGTCAGTTCTGAAATGGAATTTATCTACAAGTGCGGAAAATTTGGTGATGGGATGTCTTAATAGTGGTTATCTTGGAGGCAGGTGGGTTAGAACCAGCTGTCACTGACACAGTAGTAGGAACACACATTCCATGGTGCTTTAGGAAGCCCTGAGTCAAGGCAAGAATAAGTATTTTTGAGCACATTTTCAGCTCAGACAGCAAGGAAGATTTTTACTTTAAGAAACAAACAGAGAAGCAGTAGTCACTGCACAAGTTTGAAGAGGGGGATGTTCAGTCATTTTGTGGTTGCAGAATGACCTCGTCTCAGCTTGTTTCAACCATGGTCCTCAGGTGGCTTTGTCCGAGCATTGCTTATCTTCTGTGAGCAAGTTTATGTTCCGCTGGGAACATCACAGCCTGGCCGCCAGCTGCCAGCACCATTTTTCACTCTCTCACATATGATCTCTTTACTCCATTCAACAAGTCTATGATGTAGGTACTATTTATATCACTGCATATTACAGTTGTGAAAACTTGAAGTAAAAGAGAGGTTAAGCAATTTTCCCAATACTATACCACTTGCTCATGCCATTAACCATCGCTCTTCCAGAGTCTGGGATGGGGGGAGAATTACCCTGTTTGCTTTTCCGGGTGTATCAGACATAGATAGCTTTTGCACAAGTGCAGCTACTGATGTGTTCTCAACTGATAATAGGTTCGCCTGTTGATTCATCATAGAACTGTCTGAAGAGGTCAGAGAAAGACAAATACCTTATGATATCGCTTATATTTGGAATCTAAAATATGATACTAATGAACTTATTTACAAAACGGAAACAGACTCACAGACATAGTAAACAAACTTACGGGGACTTCCCTGGTGGTCCAGTGGTAGAGAATCTGCCTTACAATGCAGGGGATGCGGGTTCGATCCCTGGTCAGGGAAAGAAGATCCCACATGCCGCGGGGCAACTGAGGCCGCGAGCCACAACTACTGAGCTTGTGCGCCTCAACTAGAGAGGCTGAGTGCCACAAACTACAGAGCCCATGAGCCCTGGAGCCCACGCACCACAACTGGAGAAGAGAAAAACCCACATGCCACAACTAGAGAGAAGCCCACATGTTGCAACGAAGAGCCCACGCACCGCAGTGAAAGATCCTGCATGCCACAACTAAGACGGGACGCAGCCAAAAATAAAATAAATAAATAAATAAATAATAAAATAATCTTAAAAAAACAAAAAAGAAAACAAACTTATGGTTACCGGGGGGAAAGCGGGGAAAGGATAAATTAGGAGATTGGGATTGACATATTCACACTACTATATATAAAATAGATAACTAATAAGGACCTACTGTATAGCACTCTACTCAATACTCTGTAATGACCTATATGGGAAAAGAATCTAAAAAAGAGTGGATATATGTATATGTATAACTGATTCACTTTGCTGTACACCTGAAACTAACACAGCATTGTAAATCAACTATACTCCAATAAAAATTAAGAAAAAAAAAGAAGTGTCTGAAGTGGTAAGAGCAGAAAAACTAGGTCACAAAAAGAAAATTTTACATATCATATGAGGCTTGAATGGCTGTCAATCATCACTACGCTGCCTACCAGCTCTGAGTAAGCTGTGCCTTCGATTGAAGCTTAAACTTAAGAGTCCTAAAAGATCTGGTAACAGGTGCCAAGCAAAGGAGTTGTATTTTAATAATAAAGATTCTCCTCCTGTTTGAGATGACAGATAAGGTACTCACCCCAGTAGATCATTTCCTGAGCTACAAGGGGAGACCATTTTGTGACCTAAGGGTATTTGACAGGGACAAGGTAAGAGACTATCAGGAAGAAAGCTAAACATACTTGAGGTCAGTTATCTTGAAGGTAGTTATCTCGAGCTCAGAAATACGTATGTGGGCAACATCACTACATGCCTGCTGTGTTTCTACATTTCCAACTCCAAAAGTCTTCCTGTTGTATTTGCAAGTAGGGGCTGACACTTTTCTGCTTACAGACTTGGCCCTGCATCTCCAAATGAAGGCAGAGAACTCACCTTTGTTCTTTCACTGTGTTTTATCATGGATCCTGTATATGTGAGATTTTGGGTGGGAAAGAAATGTACCGGTTCAAATTTCTCAATTTGCGAAGATGAAGTGAAGCACTGGGAGAACTACTATGTTAATCAGAAAAGATCAAAATGCTTATTTTAAAAATGCCTATAAGTGTTTTATATTTTGATTATGGTGGTGGTTACATGACTGCTTGAGTTTTTCAAAACTCCTAGAATTCTACACTAAAATGGGAAAATTTGGCTGTAGGTAAATTGTACCTCAATAAACCTATCTTTTAAAAACAGCATGTTAGAGGGTAGAACGGGGCAGTCATTCTAATGGCCAAGAAATGCTGGGCAATGGCCCTGCCCTTTATTTCATCTCACTTCTCTAGGTATGGGATGAAGTGGGATGCCTTAGCACAGGAGTACCTTGCGGGGAGGGGGTTCTCTGCAGATCCAGGGTGGAGTTGACTGTGATGCTGCAACTTACAAGTGGAGTGCACCTTGGTTGGGCTGTCCCTGAGAAAAGCACTTGAAATCTCCTTAATGAGACAGGCTCTTTTAATAAAGGGAGGGGATGAACCCTACAAAACACAGAGAGGAACAACTGTTCTTTGGTCGAAAGAATTAGAGGCTGGGCCAGTTGTTCCACCTGCAGGACACAATGGAGAGGTGGGAGATGGCAACTCAAGACACTAGATAAAATACTGCCTTAGAAACATCCCAACTAAAACAAACCACTAAAACCATTAAGCAGGGCTTCCCTGGTGGTGCAGTGGTTAAGAATCCGCCTGTCAGTGCAGGGGACACGCGTTCGAGCCCTGGTCCAGGAAGATCCCACAGGCGGTGGAGCAACTAAGCCAGTGCACCACAACTACTGAGCCTGCGTGCCACAACTACTGAAGCCCACACGGCTAGAGCCCATGCTCCGCAACAAGAGAAGCCACCGCAATGAGAAGCCCACACACCGCAACGAAGAGTAGCCCCTGCTCGCCACAACTAGAGAAGGCCCACACTCAGCAACGAAGATCCAATGCAGCCATAAATAAATAAATAAATAAATAAATAAATAAATAAATAAATAAATAAATTTATTATTAAAAAAAAAAACCATTAAGCAACAAGAGCATTACAGCCTCCGTTATTTACCATTGTTCTGTAAATTCTATACTTTACAGTGAGGAGATGACTATATAAGAGGAAAAGCTCTTCAATAGAAGACGACTATCGTTAGCTATAAAGGACAATGCTGTTAAGTCCCAGAACTTCCAAAAAAATCTACTGGAAAGCTATAAAAAGAAAATGAAATCTGAATAGTTTGCAATTACAAAATATACTCACAAAAAAGTTTTCCAGTAATACTTACCCATTGGAAAATACAAAGAAGTCATTCACAATGGCAGTAACAAGTACGGAGTAAGCAAGAGTAAATTGAACAAGGAATATGCTGCATCAGTATGAAGAAAATGAGAGAGAGGGGCAGAAAGAGAGAAGGATCATCTCCCGCACTGGAGGATTCAGCATTTAAAATATAAGAGTTCTTTCTAAATTAGTTCATAAATTTAATGCAATCCTAATTAAGTTCTCAAAGGAATTTTAAAGTTAATTTAGAAATAGAAATGAGTAAGAATAGCCTAGAAAACATCAGGGAGAAAAAAGAATAATGAAAGAAAACTTGCACTAGGAGATGTGTAAACATATTTTAAATCAATGGTAATTAAATAATGGGTTTCTGGCATCAAAATAGACACATCAAAGGAACAGAAAAGAAAACCTGGAAACAGAGCTAAACATATAGAAGAATTTAGCGCATGATAAAGATGGACTTCAGATCAGTAGCATGAGAATGAACTGCTAAATAAACACACCTTTATTATTAGTTACCTCTTTTTAAAATATGTATCTTTATTTTACAACAATTCACCACAATGAGTTCCAAGGAACTGAAGAGTCAATTATGTAAAATCAAATAAGCATAAAAGAACTATTTAAAACATTTAGGTGAATATTTTCAGAATCTTGAGGGGAGAAAGCCAATCAAAGGCAAAAATTGTAAAGAAAAATAAATCAAAAGATTTAAATGCATAAAATTGAAAACTTCACTTTAGCAAAAGTTCAGTAAAAAAATTGAGGCAAAGGAAGAATTGGAAAACATTCATATTTTGTAGGGAAAAGAGAGGTAATATGTAAAGAGCTCTTACAAATCCAAAAGGAAAAGATGCATGCCACAGGAGAAAAACAAGCAAATGACATAAACCAGCATTTCAAATAGGTTGGATACAATCTTTTGATCAACAAGGATGAGAAAATGTTCACTTTCACTTGTAACCAAAGAAATAGAGACTAAAACAGTGACGAGATACTGTTTTCCCTTGGCAGGTTTGGAAAGTAGAAACTGTAAGTAGGCACTGCTCTTCCTAATTTTCATAAAAGGTTTTGCTGTGATCTAAGAGAAGAAAGTCTGAAAATGGTACCAGTTAGGGCTGTTCAGTCCTTTTTGGAAGTCATTGGCCCCGTGTAGCTATTGTGCACTTGGAAGGTGACTAGTCCAAATTGTAAGTAAAGTAGAATACACTTGAGATTTTCAAGACTTACTAAAAAAAAAAAAGAAAAGAATATAAAATTCCCCATTAATATAGGTCATGATTACACGTTGTAAGATAATATTTTGGATATATTAGGTTAAATAAAATAATTTTACCTGTTTATTTTTCCTTTTTTAAAATATGCTACCAGAAAAGTTTTGGTTACGCTGATGGCTCACTTTATTTTCTGTTGGACAGTGCTGCTTTAGGGCAAGGAGAGAGAATGGAGAGATTCATCTGAACTGAGAAGGGGTTAAGTGTCTGTGAATGTTGCTGGCAGCAAGGACCCAGGACTGACCCTGTGACAACACTTAGTGAAGGTGGGAATGGTCAAGTGGCTATGCGTGGCATAGAAGCATTAGTGGAAACTAATCAGATCAATAGACTTTCCTCCATTTTCTAGGCACGAAGTAGTGACCCTGGGATAACCTAATATGAAAAAAAAAAACTAACTTTATTACTAGGCTCAATGGGGAATTACAATTAGATTTAATTTGTCATGAAAAAATAAGTACTTTCAAACCGTAGACCTTAGAGTGTATTTCATATCCACTCCACATGTATGTATATAGGTTTTAATTGCAGCATTGTTTATTACAGCTGAAAATTAGTAACAAGTTAAAAGTCCAATTATGGATAAGTCATTAAATAAATTATAGTGTATCCATCTAATGAGTATCAAATAGTTATTTAAAACTGTTATAGAAGGATATCTAGTGGCATGCAAAGGTGATCATATTCTTTTCTAAGACTTTTATGGAGGTATAATTGACATACAGTGAACCGTACATATTTGAAGTATAAAATCTGATAAGTATTAACATATGTGTATACTTGTGAAACCATCACCATAATCAAAATAATGAATGCATCAATCACCCCCAAAAGTTACCTTTTGCTCCTCCCACCCAGCCTTCCCCACCTCCCAGCAACGACTGGTATGCTTTCTATCACTAATGATAGAATCACCGTAGAATTTTATATGTATGGGATCACACCCCATGCACTCTTTTTTGGTCTGGCTTCTTTCACTCAGTATAATTATTGTGAGATTTATAATGTTGTTGCGTGTATTAATATTTATTTCTCTTGATTGCTGAGTAAGTATTCCACTGTATGGATACACCACACATCTGTGGATGCAGAATTGGGTTATTTCCAGGTTTAGGCTATTACAAATAAGGCAGTTATGAATATTTCATGTACATGTCTTTGGTTAATAAATGGACCCCAAAGAAGAGTCAATTATGAAAAATTAAATAAACATAAAAGAACTATTTAAAACATTTTGGTGAATATTTTCAGAATCTTGAGCTGAGAAAGCCAATCAAAGGCAAAAATTGTGAAGAAAAAAAATCAAAGAATTTAAAACTTCACTTTAGCAAAAGTTCAATAAAAATATTGAGGCAAAGGAAGAATTATCAAATTTTTTTTAGTTCTCTTTTTCTCTCTGGTGTTCACGTTGTTTAATTTTTATTGTTCCATCTTTGTTCACTATTTCTTTCCTCTGTCATTCCATGGTGCCACTTTGCTATTCAGCCTACCCACTTAATTTTTTTTTTCAGTTACTGTATTTTTCAGTTATAAGATTTTCATTTGGGACCTCTTCGTATCTTCTATTTATTTGCTGAGATTTTCTACATTTTTGGCTGAGGCTTTCTGTTTTCTATTTGTTTCAGGTATGTTTATAGTTGGTTGTGTGAGCATTTTTATGATGACTGTTTTAGAATCCTTGTCAGATCATTCCAACATCTGTGTGATCTCATTGTTGATATCTGTTGATTCTTTTCTCACTCAATTTGAGATTTCCCTGGCTCTTTATAGGATGAGTGATTGTCAATTGTATCCTGGGCATTTGGGGTATTAAATCATGAGGTTCTGGATTTTATTTAGATAATCTCTTTTGGAGTGTCTTCTCTGACATCAAGCTGGTAAGGAAAGGGGAGAAACACTTCATTACTACCACATGGGGGTGAAAGCCCTGTTAGTCTCCTTTGATGCCCCAGGGAGCGGAATTGCCTTGCTATTGCTGAGCAGAGGTGAGATTTTCTACTACCCACTAGGCCTCCACCACTAGGCCTCCACTGGTACCACCCCAATGGGAGGGGAGGGGAAGTGGGGAGCGGGAGTTTCATTACAGCCAAGCAAAGGGTGAAAGTCTGTTCTCTGCACCTGGCCTTTGCTGACAGACTGGGGAGTGGGGTAGGGGGTGCAGTTTTTCCCACTGTGTTTGACTTGGGTGGGCTAGTTTTTTTTTTTTAATTTTTATTGGAGTATAGTTGATTTACAATGTTGTATTAGTTTCAGGTGTACAGCAAGCAAAGTGAATCAGTTATACATTATACATATATCCACTCTTTTTTTTTTTAAGATTCTTTTCCCATACAGGCCATTACAGAGTATTGAGTAGAGTTCCCTGTGCTATATAGCAGGTCCTTATTAGTTATCTGTTTTATATATAGTAGTGTGTATATGTCAGTCCCAATTTGCAAATTTATCCCTCCAGCCCTTATCCCCTGGTAACCATAAGTTTGTTTTCTACATCTGTGATTCTACTTCTGTTTTGTAAATAAGTTCATTTGTACCCTTTTTTTAAGATTCCACGTATAAGTGAAATCATATGATATTTGTCTTCCTGTGTCTGACTTACTTCACTCAGTACAACAATCTCTAGGTCCATCCATGTTGCTGCAAATGGCATTATTTTGTTCTTTTTTTATGGCTGAGTAATATTCCATTGTATATATGGACCACATCTTTATTCACTCCTCTGTTGATGGACATTTAGGTTGCTTCCATGTCCTGGCTATTGTAAATAGTGCTGCAATGAACATTGCGGTGCATGTATCTTTTTGAGTTATGGTTTTCTCTGCGTATATGTCCAGGAGTGGGATTGCTAGGTCATATGGTAGTTCTCCTAGTTATTGTCTAAAAGGTTTCCAACCTCCTGCTCCTTTCCTGCCTTTTGCCTCGCAAGAGCAGACTTTTCTTGGGGTCTTTTTTTGTTGTTGTGTCCATTGGAGTTTCCAGGTTGCCTGCTTTAGTCTGGAATATATGAGATTAAAAAGAAAACCCAGCAAACTCACTGTCACATTGATCTTTGGGTCTCCAGGTCCCTGGCCAGTCTGCCTTCTCTTCATCTTACGGAGTCCAGTAAAGACTCTGTTTTATACACAGTGTGCAGAGTTTTCAGCTGTACTTAGCAGGAAGTATAGAGAGAAGTGTGGTTGCTCCATCTTGGTCACATAATATTCTTTTAATTAGAAAAAACAGCATATAATAAATTAATATGTACATATGTTTGCATTTTGTAAGAAAAACAAATCTATACATGTAATGGAACACAGAGTGAGACTCTTGTTGCCCAGAATTATTGCTGAGGGCAATGCTAAAGACAAAGGGATGCTCAGTCCCCAGTATTTTAGAAAAAGCCCCTGCAAGTAGAGCCAGACACATTCTACAGTGCTTGCCCCAGGTAGGCAGGTTCAGTCTAGATTCAACTAGGATCAACTAGGATCAGCCCAGACTACAAAATGGGAGGTGTGGAAGGGGAAAGGGTATCATGTCCCTCCAGAGACATGAGTCTGACCTGTAGTGAGAGGCAGGAAGTGTTCTCAATTAAATTTGAAGTTAACATCTCGTCCCAGACAGGACTTTGAATAGTCAGTTTTCACAAGAAAGATGGAATCTGCCAAAGATGGTGGTAAGGGACAAGAAAGAGTTTAGACAGAACTACTGAACTGCTTCCTGTTTATTCAGCCACTGGGATGAAATGTCTCCCTCTAAACGCTGGTTAAATATATACAGAGAGGAAAGGTGGAAGGATGAAAACTAAAACAGTCATCTCTGGAGGTGCAATAACATGATTTTTAGTCTGTTTTTCAAGACCCTCCAATTTTTAAATTTTTGATTACTTAGCATGTATTACTTGCACATTTTTTAAAAATCGATTTTAAGTGTCAGGAAAAGCAGTGCTTATTTGATTTGGGACTCATTGATGATAGATCTAAATCCTCAGAGCTGGGTGGTGAAAAAGATGAAAGCCACCAGGCTCATACTGAAACTGCTGAGCCTGTATGGATGCATACAGTACAGAGCTGCGGTCTCCAACACGGCAGATGCTTCTCCAGGTGAGAGTAATTTAAACATCCTCTAAACAGTATATTCCAAATTATACCCTTGAAGTCCTTCAGGACACTTCTCACAAGCACTATTGTGATGTTATTTATTTTTTTATTTTTTAATTTTTTTAATTGAAGTATAGTTGATTTACAATGTTAATTTCTGCTGTACAGCAAAGTAACTCAGTTATACACATGTATACATTCTTTTTTATATTCTTTTCCATGATGGTTTATTTGTGACTTTGAATTGAGAAAGATCAAGCCAATTCTGTTGCCATCGTCATCCTTTTGGACAAGTCCTTTATCAATTGATTCCAACACACACACCCACACATGTGCATATTTCCCTCTCCCTTCTCAAAACCCCATAGTCAAATATCTTAGTTTATAGCAAGGGTCCTGAGAGCATTGACCCTCTCCTGAGGCTCAGTCACTCTCATCTGCCTGTCTGGAGTGGTAACACATCCATTAAACCTAGAATGTCTAATGATCAAATTGACTAATGGTCACTTTGCCTAAAATTTTGTATTCAAATTTAGTAATTTTAAGCCATTTTTGAAAGCACATCTGGACTGATTTGGCACTTCTAATAATTGTTATATAATTTCTTGAAAGATGGGATTGCTATTGTCCTTTGGGGTATCCCCTTCTCTATCATGTGGTTTTTATGGACTTTTTTGCCTCTCTAAAGGCTCTTTCTCCCAAATGTTAGGTTCCTGGCAGTAAATTCCTAGCAAAACTGAGGAATTTCACACACTATTTATCAAATTAATCCTTTTTATTCCTCTTGCCCTATTCTTGCAGACCTATTTTTGTTTCCACTGTGTGCACCTGTGTATTCAGGTATTTATTAACCACATTAGCATATACTCATAATTTATTCTATTTATGAATACTGACATTTTGATGAGAAGATTGAAGATGTGAGAGCTGGATGAATCATAACTGTTCTGAACAGCATTACGTATTTTTCAAGACCTACGGTTGATAAAAATAATAGTAGATTCTGAAATACAAAATGTCATTACTAAATGCATGTATTTCCAGAAAAATCTAGAATGTCCTTCCTCTTTTCCTGTCATTTTATACGCATTAAATCCTTTATAAATCTCCAAGATGTCCCACTTTCCCTTAATAAGTCATCTTTGGCACAGATTCTCACTTCTTTGCACTTCCTTTGACATCTAGATATAGTTTCTAAAATTTTCCACATATGCTCTGGTTGTTTTGTGCATGTTTTCCTTATATATTTTTCTAGGTCTTAAACTGTTTGTGTGCTGTGACCTTTTCTTCTAATTCTATTGTGTTTGTTACAGCACTGAGCAGTATTGTTTCTACCAGGGCCTGGTTAATTCTTGTTGAGTGCAAGTGTTTTTCTTCAAGAAAGATTCCCAAGTTTACTTCCTTTTAAAATGAAAACTTGAATGTTCCAGATGAATTTATAGTGTATTTTATTTTTCAAAACATAAAATGCTTCTTATATTAAGAAAATAAGACAGGTATATTCTTTTGCTATCTAAATTTTCTTGTGAAATGTCAAATTTTCTTCTGCGCATCAGTGTCAGGTGATTATTTTTAAAAGTCACAAACCATAACAATTGTTGAAGGTTGGAAAGCAGTGCCAATGTGTAAATGTGCTGATTTCTGTCACCAGTACAACTTTAGTCCTGTAACCGCACAATGCCACAGCCTTGACAGACACCCAAAATCCAATTAGATGTCATTTAAATACAAGTGCTATGGTCCTGCAAGAGAGGGAGAATCGGTAGAGAACTCAGAATGGAGCAGTATACAGATTGGTTGAATGAAATCTAGTGGTGAAGTAGTTGGGCTGACAGTTCAGAATTTCACCAGCTCTGATCTAGAGACAAAGGTTAGTTAGGCAAGAGCTTATCTTGAATTTTGAGGACACCAGTTGTGAAATCAATCCTATTTACAGGGCATGGACTTGGCATCCCCAAATGCCCCAACACTAATGAAAGGAGTTCAGACTAGACACCTGGGCTGTGGGGAAAATGTTCTCAGGGTTTATAACTTCATATCTCATGAATGGATCAAAATCTCTGGTCCTTACCACCTCATCCAGCTGAGCAGGTTACTCCAAATTTACTTGGGAAGATGGTCTAGAGTAGCTCTGAATGGCAAAGACCGTTAGTGCTTAGTACACAAGCATCCAGGAAGATTTAGAAGTAACTACTGAGATAATGAAATAAGTAAAATTCATAGAATTCATATGTTTGATTTTAAAGTAATGTTAAAAAAAATTATTTATTTAGTTTTGGCTGAGCTGGGTCTTCGTTGCTGCTTGCGGGCTTTCCCTAGTTGCGGTGAGTCAGGGCTACTCTTCATTGCAGTGCGCAGGCTTCTCATTGTGGTGGCTTCTCTTGTTGTGGAGCATGGGCTCCAGTAGTTGTGGCACGCGGGCTCAGTAGTTGTGGCTTGTGCGGGCTTGTGGGATCTTCCCAGCATGTGGGATCTTCCCGGACCAGAGCTCAAACCCGTGTCCCCTGCATTGGCAGGCAGATTCTTAACCACTGTGCCACCAGGGAAGTCCTAAAGTAACTTATAATATAATATAGATGCGAAATTTCGCATAATTTTAACCTTTGGATTTAATTTTTAAAATGTTTGGAGTGTGTAAGCTTTCTACTGCTGTCTCAACAAATTACAATAAATTTAGGGGCTTAAAAGAACACAAATCTATTATCTCACAGTTCATGTAGATCAGAAGACCCACACTGGTCTCACCCTGCTGAAATCAAGGTGTCAGCAGTGGAGACGTTGAGGAACAATTGGCTTCAGGTTCATTCAGGTTGTTGCCAGAATTCAGCTACATGCTGTGGTGGGCTAAGTTCACCTGCCAAGAGCATACAGGATAATACTAAGCCAAGAAAGAAATAACACACTCCAAACCAATGACTGATTAATCATACTGTTGTTCCAGGCAAGGGGAGATGAAAGGAAAAAAGTCCACATTTCGTTGAGGTGTACTCTAGTGCAAACTGCTACTCAGGAGAGGTGGCTTAGCCACCTGGCAGTCCAGCTGCCAGTACAGAAGTAAAATTCCCTTGTTGCTAGGGCATGTTGCTAAGAAACGACAGTGCTGGGTTGACAGGCAAGATGTTCCTGTTCTCCAGCCACCTCACGGTTTTCACCACTGCCGTGGCAGGAGCTAATGCCCAAGGTCTCCGGAGAGCTATTTAGATCAGCAAAGGGCAGCCTTGCCTGGACGCAACGCTGTCGGACCGTCCTCACAAACTTCGGGTGTTTATAGTCTTAAGCTTCTCCTCGCCATCGTTGCTTCTTCATATGATCTTATTGATAAGTTCCCAGTGGGGACCCTCAGCAGCTGGCCTACTGAGTGCAATTTCACTTTTATATCAAAACAATAACTCCATTCTTGAAAACATTCTTCATTCTTAACAAAGCGACTTTGTTTTTGTCGTAAACAAGTGGGTTTGAAATCGTATCAAACCACTATGTAACACCTCTGCTGCATTGCTCCTCTTCCAGCTGGAGATTTCTCTATCTTCAAGGGTTCCAGTGATTAGATTGGGTCCACCCAGATAATCCAAGATAACTTTCCCATTTTAAGGCCCATAACCTTAATCACATCTGCAAAGTCTCTTTGCCGTGTCAAATCAGATGTTCACAGGTTCCAGGGATTAAGATGTGGAGCATCTTTGGGAGGCCATTATTCAGCCTACCACACTGAATAGTTAGTTTAACTGGAAGGTATAAGAGTAATTTATTAAGCCTATAAACAGCGTTGGAATATTTAAGAGGAATTAATTGTTCTCATAAATTGAACTTGCTAGATTTACAAGTGATATTTAAATAAATGCTTGCCAACTTTTTAAGGTCATAGAACACAAAGAAAATGATAATAGTTGCACAGTAACCTGTGATACTGTGATTTATAATAAATACATATATTTTGGTCTTCAGCCATGGTTCTTGACTCACAGCTCCCAAAACCCTTGGAATTGCCTAGGCAGTAAGAGCAATGGGAGCATCTTTTGTTACAATATTTTTTTTTTCTTTTTTTGCCCTAAAATCGCTTCAGGGACTTAAAGATGAAATGAGTGTCTTATTATTCAAGTCCCTTTCAATCACAGCTGAGTTTATGTTAATGAGATGGGTTTTGGAAATCCCCTCAAGTTGGAGGGATGGTTGCCAGGGGAATCAACCATGTGGTTAGAGGACTGGAACTTCCAGTTCCACCCCTAACTTCCACCGGACAGTGAATCGATCACCAGTGGTCAATGATTTAATCAATTGTGCCTACATAATGGAGCTTCCATAAAAATTCCAAAGGACAGGGTTCAGAGAGTTTTCAGGTTGGCGAACTGGAATGCATTCACATGTCAGACCCCAAACTCCATGGAGACAGAAGCTCTTGCATTCAGAATCTCACCCCGTGTACCTCTTCATTTGGCTGTTCATTCGTATCCTTTAATATTCTTTGTAATAAACCAGCAATCTAGTGAGTAAACTGGTTCCCTGAGTTCGGTAAGCCTCTCTAGCAAGTTAATCAAACCCAAGATGGGGTCTTGGGAGCCTCTCATTTATAGCTGCTGGGTAAGAAACAAGGTAACAACCTGGACTTATGATTGTTGTCTGAAGTGGGGCAGTCTTGTGGGATTGAGCCCTTAACCTGTGGGATCTAATGCTAACTCCAGATTAGTGGCAGAATTGAGTTAAATCTGTGGGACACCTTGTAAAGGTCCATGCAGAACTGAGTGAATTGCTTGGTGGTGTGGGAAAAAACACACATTGGAAAACCTCAACCCAAGCAAATCCCCTTTGGCGTGTGGCTATGGTTGTTCCCATTTTAGCTCTTGCAGTAAAATGATTCTGTTCACTTTTCTTATATTCAGTCTGTAAGTCCTTCCAGTGTCAAAACCAACACCTACCTTCTATGACCCCCCTTTGCTTTCATTTTATTCAAGATTGAGATGATTTCTCTTCATTCCAAATAATCCAATTCTTAGCTGGCAAGCAGCTGACAACTTCCCATAATAATTAAAAGTCAATCCCACCCAAGCAAATTTTCCATGGGCCCCTCTCTCTCCAAATATCAGGGCTCCATGGTCACTGGATGGCCAAGACCACCATGACAAACACACAAGTCATTCCCAGGGAGATTTAGTCATCCCTGGCTTTTAAAGGAAAAACTACTTCTGTACTCTACTACCCTACCACACTCACAATATTCTGACACCAAAGGTGGGGGTTTTCTACACCCAGCAATTCAGTGACACCAGCTGGGTGTGCTACAGTTCAACTCAATTCTGACACTATATACATCACATTCCACAGGTTAAGGGCTCAGTCCCACAAGACTGCCCCACCCCCCCTTCAAATGCCAATCATGAGTCCAGGTTGTCGCCTGTGCTTCTGAGCAACCAGCTATAAATGAAAGGTTCCCACAACCCTCTCCTCAGGTTCAATAATTTGCTAGAATGACTTATAGAACTCAGGAAAAGAGTTTGCTTATGACATTCCTTGTTTATTATAAAAAGATACAACTCAGGAACAGCCAGATGGAAGAGATACAAGAAATGGGGGGGCAGAGCTTCCATGACTTCTTCAAGTGTACCACCCTCCCAGCATCTCCCCATGTTCACCAACCTGGAAGGTCTCTGAACCTCCTGCTTCAGGAATTTTTTATGGAGGCTTCGTTCCATAGGAGTGATTAATTGAATCATTGGACATCATTGATTAAACTCAATCTACTGCCTCTTTCCCCTCCCCAGAGGCTAAAAGTTCCAACTCTCTAATCATGTTTGGCTCCCCTCTGACAACCAGCTTCCTCTCCTACTCGGGTGGTTATCTAGGGCCTTTCCAAAAATCATCTCATAAACAAACTCTGGTGTGGTTGAAAGGGGCTTATTACGAATAACAAAAGATGGTCCTTTAGCCTTTGCTGCTCAATCTCATCACTTAAGAAATTAAAAGCACTCTAAGAGCTGTGTTCCAGAAGCAAAGGGAGGAAGACTAAATATATATTTCTTAATATATTATAATATCACAGGTGGAAATCCCAGTATGGTGAGTTCATAGCAAGCAAGGATAATAGAAGAAAAAGTACAGGGGAGATTTAGCTATTATTATACTTATTTTAGAGATGAGAAAACAAACTTAGAAACTTGCTCAAGATTATATATCCAAGATTACATCAGTAAGTGATGAAGGAACAATTCAGTTCTGGAGCTTAAGCCCTTCATACAACTGTACCTCTGGAGGGTGGAATGATATTGTAGAATTGTAAGACTAAAAACATAGGTTGAGACCATATCTGAAGGGCCTTGTGAAATGTGAAATAAAATGGAGTCACCTATGTCAAGTGGTTTTAAAGTGGACCTTACACACGTCCTTTGAACTGGACCAAACCACAAATATTCCAAGGACTCTGCAAGAACACCTGCAACTTGTCACAGCAACAGACTTTTTTTATCTCCCTCTAGTGGTAGCCTCAGCAATTGATCATATTTAGCCCAGACTAGCTTCTGCCTCCAACTCCAATTAAAATTCTTCATAATACAAACCTCCCTTCTTTTTCTTTTTTTAAATTTATTTATTTTATTTATTTTATTTTTGGCTGCTTTGGGTCTTCGTTGCTGTGCGCAGGCTTTCTCCAGTTGCGGCGAGGGGGCTTCTTATTGCAGTGGCTTCTCGTTGCAGAGCATGGGCTCTAGGCGTGCGGGCTTCAGTAGTTGTGGCACGTGGGCTCAGTAGTTGTGGCTTGCGGGCTCTAGAGTGCAGGCTCAGTAGTTGTGGCGCACGGGCTTAGTTGCTCCGCGGCATGTGGGATCTTCCCAGACCAGGGCTGGAACCCATGTTCCCTGCATTGGCAGGCGGATTCTTAACCACTGCACCACCAGGGAAGCCCCAAACCTCCCTTCTTTGCCTTTGAAATCCCCTGACTTTTACTCCCTAGCAGGACATTGTTTGAGTTGGTACCCAAATCTGTGTGCCCTGAATTGCAATTCTTTGATGCCCAAGAAATGTTTTCTGCTTGATTATTGCCTCCTAGGTTTAGTTAAGTTGACAGTCTTGACTGTCATGCTAAGGATTTGAGCCTTAATTCTCTAGTCTTGGGAATAAAGAGCTGTTAAAAAATCTTTAAGGAAAGTAATGATATGACACCTGTGTTTTCAACTGTTCTTAGATTTTAAAAAATACCTTAAAAACCTTCAATATTTGGTTAGGAAGATCTTGTCTTAATTTCTGTGATCTTTTAGGAAGAGAAGAGATGGAGAAAATGAAATTCCTGAGAAGGAGGTGGATCCCATTTCAAAAATGACAGAAAGGACCATTCCAGCGTCTGGTCTTGTCAAAACTCAGATTTCTTGACTGGCTTGTTGGAGATCTCAAGCCTACACTTGTCACATTGTGAGAAGTACAGTCAACCCTGGTATTCAGAATGCCTGGAGCAGCTTGGTGTATTGATTGGTCCTCGACCTGTATTTGTTGTATTGAGTTGAGAAACTGCCAGCTTCTCAGTGATCAAAGACTTGATTCAGTCTCAGTCACTGTGAGGTTTAAAGGAAAAGTTCTCTTCATAATCCTTAGTTAGTTAGAAAATTCAATTTGCCCATTTCCCGAGTGAATTCACTAGGCAACTTGGGCTTTATTACAGGAGGAGGAAAAAACTTCCCCAGATCACACAGCATTCTGAAGATTGCCTTATGTCTGTGGCTCTCACTTTTCAGCTTGATATTAGATAAATATCAGGAAAATGTGTATGTATAGAAATGTGTTTGAGTATTGATAAATGCTAGTTCTGGTTTTGCCACACACTAATGGTGTGGCCTTTGGCAACTTACTTATCCTCTCTTACCATTAATTTATCTTGTGTAAAATCATGGGACTAATACTTCGTAGGCTTTGTGAGATTACTGATATTATGTGGGTAAAATTTTTAGCATAACGCCTGGGAAATATTTGATTGATAAATATTAGTTTCTATTATTATCAACCATACTCTACCAGAGTTCATTGTGATTTTCAAACAGTGCTATTTTAGCAATTCTAATAAAATGAAATGTGACAAGCATTTCCAACAATAATAGAATCTTAAAGCTTTTGAAATTGCTCTGTGGCTAAAAATAAAGCCTTCAGCATTCATTTTCTTTGGATGTACAACTAAATTGTACTATAGAGAAAATGCAGTGGACTCTATTGATTTTTTAAGTATGGTTGACTTACAATATTATATTAGTTTCAGGTGTACAATATAGTGATTTGATATTTTTATAGATTATACTCCATATAAAGTTATTATAAAATATTGGCTATATTCACTGTGCTTTACATTACATCCTTGTATCTTATTTTCTACCTAGTAGTTTGTACCTCTTAATCCTCTTCCCCTATCTTGCCCCTCCCCCAACTCCTCTCCCCACTGGTAACCACTAGTTCATTCTCTGTATCTGTGAGTCTGTTTCTGTTTTGTTAAATTCGTTTGTCTGTTTTATTTTTTAGGTTCCACATATAAGTAGTAACATACAGTATTTGTCTTTGATTTATTTCAGGAAGCATAATACCCTCCAGGTCCATCCATGTTGTTGCAAGTGTCAAACTTTCACTTTTTATGGCTAAGTAGTATTCCACTGTGTGTATGTGTGTGTGTGTGTATATATATATATCACATCTTCTTTGTCCATTCATCTGTTGATATTGCTTAAGTTGCTTCCACATCTTGACTGTTGTAAATAACACTGCTATGAATGTTGGGGTGCATATATCTTTTTGAATTAGTGTTTTCATTTCCTTTGGATATATACTCAGGAGCGGAATTGCTGGATCATATGGTAGTTCTATTTTTAATTTTTTTGAAGAAATAGAACCAAATTTCAACAATGAAGGTCACGGTATTCAAGAAACAGATCTGGTTATCCTAAGTAGAAAAATTAACTCTGCAAAGGATATTTTATCCTTTCTCTTGCTACTTCCCTTGTCTAAATGCTCTTGAACTTTTCTCCCTTAATTCCATCCTGTTTCCAGGCCTGATTTAAATATCCCTCTTTAGTCTCCAGAATAACGCTATTGACATCAGTTCCTCCTCTCTTAAAAGTGACTGGCATTGAGCATCTGTGTCAGAGGCTGAGCAGGGATTATCTCCAGTAGAAAACATTATGATCCTACATTGTTGTATCTACAATAATTTCATGACTGTTGGTTTTGTGTATGTATGTTATAACTTCTCCATTTCACTGGAAGCTTCTTAAGAGCAATAGGGAAACAACAGATAAGTTATTGTATTGCACAACTGCTGGCCCGTAAAAGATATTCCAAAGATGTTGTTAAATTTAATGAATGTTAAATGGAGAAATATCTACAGGTTGTCTTTTTGGTGCCCTGAGGTGTTTCTCATTCATATTATGTCTATTATGAATATTTTAAAATCATCAAATGTTTTTTGATCCCAGAGGGTCACTGAATAGACAGGAATAAAAACTATCAGCTTTGGGAGGTCAGGGGTGAAGTGGGGTGAGAGGAGGAGGAGAATGAACTCTCAACTGAGTTGAATCTAAAGGTTTAAGCATGTTTGAGAACATTGTTTTCCCTGACTTTCTATACTGTTTTCAACTGCAAGTTTTCCCATCTTAGCCCAGCGATTTAACTAGGCATCCCTCAGACTATTTGTCCCATGATCAAATGAGGGCACAGTTCATTGAGAAGAGAAGATTTCAAGGGTATTTATTTCCTGGATGGATAAATTGTTTTCCACAAGCATCTAGCAAAGTGGTTGTGAAACGACCTCCTGCTTTGCTAAGCATCTGCTAACAGACTCAAAGCCAAAAGCACAGTGCTCGATTATATTATTTTGTTTATGTCATTTGAATGATCAGGCCATAGCAATTTAGAATAGGGACTAGCTCCCCCATCCTACCTTGGGATTCCTAGATTCCTAAGCAACTTTCAAAGGTAGTAGTAGACGTCTTTGAACCATTTTTAATGTTTTATAAAAACATAATGGATGAGACCCTTGAAAAGCGACATTCTAGAAATATTAATTCCATTGTTATTACAAGTGAAGCTACCCCTGTCCCCTTCTTTGTGCCAAAACTGGTCTTTGGAGCCTCAGGAACTATGATTAAGCATGCAAGAAGAGATATGACAAGGTGCCTATATGTAGATGACACTTTTTAACAAACTGATTAAAAGTTTCGAATTATTTGAATTTTTTTTAAACCTCAATGGAAACAACACATCTATTGGCAACGATTCTAAAAGCTAACTCTAACAGTAAGGTTTTGTTGTTTTGGCTGGAATCACTGTCTCCAGCTAATTAGAAGCTGTGATTCTCTGTTCTAAATGTCTTCTTTTAAATATTTTATGTTAATAAAACCTATATTTTTAAATAGAAAAAAGTTACTTAATATACAACAGACAGTCCATTTCGCAGATCAAAACTTTCAAAATAATAGGACCAAAAGGAGAAAATATCATAGGGAGTAATCTTATGTGGTGAAAAGTCTGGAAACTAATGTAGAGTTTGTGTCTGGCATACAGTCAAGATTCAATTCATCTTTGTTGAATGAGAGAACTAAGAGACCAAACTCCTCATTAGGAGATTAAAAGAATGAAGTCCTAAATGTTAACCTACTTACAATCATACAACCAGCAGGAGGCAGGGCAAGTCTCAAAACCAGGTCTTCTATCTCCAGCAAAACAGAGTGGATCATTTTTCAAGGAAACCATTAGGTGAGAGAAAGAAGGGACTTAGATAAATTTAGTTCAGCTTAACATAGAAGTACAAACTCGTCAGCCTACTTTCTCCTTCAATAACAGGATGACAAATACAATCAGTTTTTCTTCTCTTTTCTTTTTTTTTACTTTAGGGGATATCTTTGATAGGAAGTGTGACTCTTTACCAAAGCCAAAGCTATTTGAGGGCCATTCCGCTAGACGGATTCCAAATAATAAGAGTAGATCTCTTAGTCCATTTGGGCTGTAACAAAAGTACCATAGACTGGGTGGCTTAAATAACAGAAATTTATTTCTCACAGGTCCGGAGTCAAGTTCTGAGAAGTCTGAGATCAAAACTGGAAGATTCGGTGTCTAATGAGGGCCCTCTTCCCGGTGTACAGACAGCTGTCTTTCTGCTGTGTTCTCCCATTGTGGAAGGGGCAATGGAGCTCTCTGGGGTCTCTTTTATAAGAGCACTAATCCCATTCATCAGGGCTCCACCTTCATGGTGTAATCACCTCCCAAAGACCCCTCTTCCAAATACTATCACACTGAGGATTAGATTTCAACATATGAATTTGGGGGGAACATAAACATTCAGTCTATACCAGTTGGTTAATAAGCAGGGCTAAAAAGAGTCATTCTTCTTATGCTTGTCACTTGGCCTTCGTACCCTGACTATCAGCCATCAGTATCTGCCATGCTGAGGATGAATGGACTGAAAAATGCCATGAGGATATTATCTCCATGAGAGAAACATCATTTTACTGTTCCACTATGCATATATATAATTTGATTCATCCATGACAAACGTGACACCAATGGCACCCAGTTCAAATGAGCCTTGATGAAAATCCAATGACTTATGCAGTGGAATCCTCTGCCAATAACCTAAGATGCTGATAACTTCCTGTTGTTCATCAATTCCTCGTCTCCATCTCTGATTACTAATTAATGTGAAGATTGTCGTTCTCCCTGCTGAGAACACAGGATGCACATTTGCTAGAGGCTTCAGAACTATTCTAATAAGTTTCTGCTAATAGACAATAGCTATCTTAACATATTTAATTATATTTGCTATAAAAGCATGAGATGTGCAGAACTTAATGTGCACTATTTTAGCTTTTGCAAGCTTTCCCACGAAAAGCAACCAAAATTAAATGCCTATCACATCAATTAGTAATCACTTGTCAGATCCACCAAAAATGGTCTTTTTCTATAATGGTAGCCTGCTTCAGAACTCCTGCAGAGAGTTCCTATAAGACTATCTCCTTTCCCATCCTTTATTTCCTTCTGCAGAAAAAAGGGTTGTGGGGTTTTTTTAATATATTTTTTTACAGCAAATTAGCTTGCTTTCTCAATAACTGAATGCTCATAACTGAGTTCCATAATAAAACAATTCTTGCTGTATGAAAGAACAAAGTCAAGGAAAAGAAAGAAAGAAACAAATGTGAGCAGAAATTAAAAGGAAGAGAGGTTGGATAAAGATCTGAACATTACAAAAGACAGTCCTGTGGATTATGCAATTCCATGTCTCAAATAGAACAGGCTGGAGAAAACCTAGTTAAAAGTAGCACTTTTCATAGGAAGGAGATCAAGATGGCGGAGTAGGAGGTCGCTGAGCTCACTTCCCCCCATGAACACATCAAAAAATACATCTACATATGGAGCAATCTTGCTGAAAACTAACTGGAGACTGGCAGAAAGGCTCTTCTACAACCAAGGCTGTAAAGAAAGATACACAGGGAGTCCAGTAGGAAGGGAGGAGAAGCAATCAGGTCAGGACTCATAGCCCTAGCACGCAGAAGAGGAGGGGGATATCACCGGCTCAGGGATCCTCCCTGGAGAGTGAGGGATTCATGCCCCATATTGGGTACCCCAGCCCTGGGGTCTAACATCTGGAAGATGAGTCACCATAGCTGGTTTGAAAACCAGTGGGACTTACAGGAGGGCTGTAAGAAACCAAGACTCTGCTTGTGAAGAGTACATACACACACACACACACACACACACACACACACTTGCTTACTCCCAGGAATGAGGCTGAGGAAGCAGATTGAAAACTGCCTGAGGCTCTGGCCACTTTCTTGTGACAGCCCCAGCACACACCCCAGCCTGCACTGGGTGCCTGCTCCAGCCCTCTGGCTCCAGAGCAACTATCCCCTAGGGTGAAGGCTGCCATTGCCAAGGAAAGTGTGCACATTTAAAGAGAACGGAGCAAGCTTGGACACAACCCTGCCTCTGAACAGGGTGAAGGCAGCCATTGCCACAGCACACAGAGCAGTGGATTGGGAGCTGCCTGGGGCTCTGACTGGCTTGCCAGAATCATCCCAGCACACATCTCAGCCTGCACGGGGCACCCACTCCAGCCCCTCTTGCTCTGGCACAGCACTCCACTAGGGCGGAGGTGCCACTGCAGGGAAGAATGTACACACTTAGAGCAGAACCAGCTTGGACCCAACCCTCAGGCCTTCTGCTCCAGCACCTTGGGACCCAACCCCACCCCTGACAGGGCAGTGATGCCACTGAGAGCAGAAGAAACTCCAGCTCACACCTGGCTCTGGCTCTAGTCCCTCCATCTCCAGCTATCCCACCCACCAAGGTGGTAGCTGCCAGCACACCCAAGGGGAAGACATAAACCTTGCTCACTTCAGATCCAGCTCTCCCACCAAAGCCACTGGGCACACATAGACTGCATAGAGGTGCTCCCACACAATGATGCCCCTTCAAGACCAGGACAGGTAACCGATTCACCTAATTTCATAGAGACAGAAATATTTATTTATAGGAAAGGAAAAATCCCACTAGTAAAGGCAAATATATAGTGAAGACTGTGATCAACCACTTAAATAAGCTAGTATGAAGATAAAAGACAATAATTAGGGACTTCCTTGGTGGTGCAGTGGTTAAGAATCCACCTGCCAATGCAGGGGACACGGGTTCGATCCCTAGTCCAGGAAGATCCCACATGCTGTGGAGCAACTAAGCCCACGAGCCACAACTACTGAGCCTGCGTGCCACAACTACTGAAGCCCACATACCTAGAGCCCATGATCCACAACAAGAGAAGCCACCACAATGAGAAGCCCGCACACCACAACGAAGAGTAGATCCCACTCACTGCAACTAGAGAAAGCCCACGCACAGCAACAAAGACCCAACGCGGCCAAAAAGAAACAAAATAAATAAATTTATTTTAAAAAGACAATACTTATAAAATCAATTATAACTACAATAAATAATTAAAGGATAAACATGAAGATGTAAAGTATGACACAAAACACAAAATGTGGGGGATGGGAGTAAAACATGTAGATCTTTTAGAATGTGTTTGAACTTAAGCAACTACCAGTTTAAAACAAGTAGATATAGTTATAGGTCAACATATACGAACTCCATGGTAACCCCAAATAAAAGACCTGTAACAGATACACAAAAACCAGAGACAAATGAACACAAGCACACCGCTAAAGAAAATCATCAAACCAAAAGACAAGTTGAGCAGAAATAAAGTAAATAAGGCACATATATTGCCTTTCATGAACACAGTGAAATCAAATTAAATATATTGTTAACATAGAAATATTAATCCAAAATCAGGGAAATTGCTCTTTTCAGGTCATAAGTTTTATCTCAATATGCAGCAGGCAGTATGTAAAGCATTTAATATGCATTATCTGATTTAATGCTTACAATATCTTCCAATTAAATAAGGAAAGGTGCCCAAGGAGTCCCA
The DNA here is from genome assembly GCF_965194825.1 of Balaenoptera physalus. Lineage (NCBI taxonomy): Eukaryota > Metazoa > Chordata > Mammalia > Artiodactyla > Balaenopteridae > Balaenoptera > Balaenoptera physalus. Next base: position 111,935,085 of record NC_138886.1, read on the forward strand.
GTGTGTAAGAAATGGAAGCAGGATTTGAACTCTGTACTATCTGATTTCCAAGGTTTTAACTTCTATGGTACATGAGCTACACTGATAAGCTTGTTCCCAAAGAAGGAATGAGTTTCCTAAAAGTAACTGACCTCTAAGAGGATGTGACATGATATGTTTACTTAGAAAACTTGGAAAGTATATTGGGTAAAATTAAAGAAAACTTTTAAAACTCTAGAGTAATCATCATTCAGAGATAAATGTTAACATTTTGTTAATATTCTTCCAGTTTTCTATTTTAATGTCTATTGAATTAAAAGAATGGAACCACTGTCTGCTTTTAGACGAGAGCTTGCAAAAAAGAATGGTGCTTTGTCTCAGAGACTAATCAGCTACTTACAAGTGGCAATTTCTAAGCTTTAGCCGAGTTTTTGGATTTGCAAAGGGAAGTTTGGAAATGAGCTTAAGGTAAAAGACTGGAGAGAGTTGAGTTCTTCTGTACAAGAAAAAGAGGGAATTTATTTTGGTTGTTTTTGTTCCTGAGAAAAAGGAGGCAGAAAAGAAAAAAATGAGCAAAAGAGAGGAAAGAGGAACCAACTAATGGTGGAGTAGCCGAAAGACTTTTAAGAGCAGGAATGCTTAATTTTCCATTTTAACTCACTTGTGTTTTGTGATGCAGCTCTCTCCGTCTCCCCAAATCTGATACATAAGGGCTTCTTTGAGTGATTTTGTGTGAACTGCAAGGAAAGGGGCTAAATACCATGTGGGGTCAATGGTAAGGCCAATAAGAAATTGCACCAAAACATGGAGCGAGAATAAGTATTTAGAAGAGGCAACCACAAGCTCAAGGTGACCATGGAGCATAGGTTACCTAGAAATACACAGAAATGTTGTGAAAGGCATCATATTTCAAGAGGATATGAAACAGAATGGAGATTCAAGCTAATCTTATTTAGATTTTAAAATGCAGAATAACTGCTGAGTGTTATTCTTTGGAAAGAATAAACAGTTTTTTATATATCTGATGCCATTTTAATCATTGACATTGTCTCTATATTTCACTACTATAAATAAGACTAAAACTACAGTGAGATATCACAACACACTTACCAGAATGGATAAAATGAAAAAGATGAACAATACTGAGTACTCTTTGAGGCTGTAGAAAAATGGAATTCCCAATAAGGGAATTGGTAATGGGTAAATTCCCACGGTAATGGGAATCTAAAATAATTCAAACACTTTGAAAATTGTGATTCTAAATCTCCCCCTGTAACAGCCATTCCACTTCTGAGTACATACCCAAGAAAAAATAGTGCATTTAAACATTAAAAGACTAGCACATCTATGCAGGAATTACTTCCCAGTATTTCTTGGGAAATGGCTTTTCCAATTCCAAGAAAATCAGTTGAGAGGAGTGACAACATCAAGATGGCAATATCAGAGTTTTCTCTCATCTTCTAACCAAAAAACACCTACTTTGACAATTACCCACAGATGAGTGAGTCTTTGTGGAAATCCAAGAGCCCAACAGAGAAGTTCCAGCACACTGTCAGAGAGGACAAAAGAATCCAAGACTGGACGCACTGAAGAGAGTAAGAGGAACAGTTTTATGTTACCTACATAACCCTTTCCACAAAGTGGCACACTTCAGTCCTAGAGAGATTTATTGGCCAGTGATTATTTCCACAGGGGAAAATGAGGGTGTGCGAATGAACACCCAGTTGTGCAGGACGCTTCCAAGGAAGCCCATCTCTTTATCATCCTACTCAGAATACTGAGTCATGAACTGCTCAACTGAGGGGTGGTCAGTGGCTAGAAACAGAGCAGGGCTTGGAACAGAGTGTGTCAAGGGGATGCAGATTCTATCAGGAAGCCCATCCATGAGTTGTGGGGGAACTTCACCTGCAGGTCCTCCCACCTGGCCCGCAGGCACCCCCAATGCTCCGCGTGGCTACCATACACACACATACATTGCCGTGGCCAGTTCCCTGTGTGCTCCTCCACAGTGGTGAGAGCGTAAGCCTTTGTAGAGAGCTAGCGATCACAGCAGAAAGCCAGCCTGACTCTGCAAGACTGGGAGGAAGTGCACAAACCTGAGAACTCAGAACTTCACTACTGAAAACAGACATAAGGCTGTCAGCACTCAGCCTGGCTTTGCACGCATACAACGTTAAGAATTCCCCCTCAAGAGGGAACAAGAAGTGTGGGACAGGTGTATCCATGGAAAAGTTCTGAGAAGGTATCTGAATCCCTAACAGGGATAACAGACGGTATGTCTCTCCTGAAGCAAATCAATAAAGACTGGAGGAGGTGAGTGTTTCTTCAAATGCAAAGACAGCAATGTGAGACTGCTAAGGAACATGAAAAAATCAAAGAAACATGACACCAACAAAGCAACATAATAATTTTTCAATAACTGACCCCAAAGGAATGGAGATCTGGAATCTACCTGATGAGGAGTTCAAAATAGTTGTTTGAAGGAAGCTGTGAGCTGCAAGAAAACACAGAAAGATAATTCAAAGAAATCAGGAAAACTATAGGCAAATAAAATGAGGAGCATAACAGAGAGATAAAAATCATTAAAAGGAACCAAACAGAAATTCTAGAGCTGAAGAATACAATAACTGAAATGAAAAATGTAACATTAAACGCACCAACATTCGAATTATAGGGGTCCCAGAAGAAGAAGAGAAAAAGAAAGGGACTGAGAAAATATTTGAAGAGATTATAGGTAAAAACTTCCCTAATATGGGAAAGGAAATAGTCAGTCAAGTCCAGGAAGCTCATAGAGTCCCATACAGGATCAATCCAAGGAGAAACACGCCAAGACACATATTAATCAAACTATCAAAAAGGATCTCATTCAGATACGATGGAGAAATTATAACCTTTACAGGCAAGCAAAAGCTAAGAGAATTCAGCACCACCAAACCAGCTTTACAACAGATGCTAAAAGGAACTTCTCTAGGCAGGAAACACAAGAGAAGGAAAAGACCTACAATAATAAACCCAAAACAATTAAGAAAATGGTAATAGGAATATACATATTGATAACTACCTTAAATGTAAATGGATTAAATGCTGGCTGAATTGATACAAAAATGTAATACAGGACTTCCCTGGTGGCACAGTGGTTTAGAATCTGCCTGCCAATGCAGGGGACACGGGTTCGAGCCCTGGTCCGGGAAGATCCCACATGCCGCAGAGCAACAAAGCCCATGAGCCACAAAATTACTGAAGCCCGTGGGCCTAGAGCCTGTGCTCTGCACCAAGAGAAGTCACCGCAGTGAGAAGCCCATGCACCACAATGAAGAGTAGCCCCCGCTCACCTCAACTAGAGAAAGCCCGCGTGCAACAATGAAGACCCAACACAGCCAAAAGTAAAATTAATTAATTAATTTAAAAAAATGTAATACAGGAACATCAACAACAGACTGAATCAAGCAGAAAAAAAAAAATATGTGAAGCTGAAGACAGATCATTTGAAATTACCCAGTTAGAGGAGAACAAAGGAAAAGTCAATAAAAACGAGTGAAGTAAGCCTATGTGACTTACAGGACACCATTAGAGAAACAATCTACAGAATTATTGGAGAACCAGATGGGAAAGAGAGGGAGAAAAGGATAGAAAGCTTATTTAAAGAAATAATGAATAAGAACTTCAAAAAGCAGGGGAGAGATTTGGATATCCAAGTTCATGAAGCTCATAAGTCCCTCCAAATTTCACAATATTATATGTTAATCACATCATAATAAAGCTTGAAAAAAATTAGTCAAGAAAAATAGGGCAATATATTATAATTCTGCAAAAATTAAAGCTTCACAATAAACATAAACACATTGCTGACTGGAAGGGATTCACTGAATCAGATCTACAACAAGAACAGAAACAGGCAAGAACAGGAGTCAAAAGTTAAGGGCATCATTTCCTGGAACTACTACAGTAGTATGTAGCAGGAAATCTGTCATAATTCAATCAATCAGTCAGGCTTGTAGTTATTGCCATGTTAAAGTGTGTGTTCGTGACCCTGCCTGCATCCTTGTAAATTAAATAAACATAAGTAACTGTATATTCATAGAATACTTTACAAATCCTATTAGTGGTGTTCCAAGAAACAAAAAATTTTGGAAGCAAAATAAGTGCTGATATTGGCAATATTGACATGGAATTCTGTGTAGTGCTGTTAATCTTGCCAGGCCATCTGAATGTTAAACATTTCATATCGGACTTAGCAAAGTGAGGTCAGTGGTGACATTGACAAGAACATTGTTGGTGGGCTAGCAGAGGGGGAAACCTCAAATGGAGGCAGCCTTACTGAGGAATTGTAGCTGTGATTATGGGCAACTTTTTTTTAGAGTTTGCTGGAAGGAGAGTCTAGAAAATGTATGGTAGCTGGAAAGGTATGTGGGGAGAAGAAAATACACAGAATTTGCCTTCATCTCTTTCCTCCTTTCTAACACAATTCTGGTTTTGCTGAGGACTGTACTCCTTGCCCATCTCCAAAGATGGCCCTCATTAAGCTGACTCTGTCATGATAACCCCATCATTCCTCTTGCCAGTGACTGGTTTAGGGACAAGAAGTCCTAAGCCATTGGAGGCTCATGAGAGTTGAGAAGAGGTATCCTGGCAGCTTCTGGGACAAAAGCTTCCTTACTCTTATTAAAGATCCACAGACAAGTCTCACACTAAAAAAAGACAAATGTCACAAACGTAGCAAAGTATTTATATCCAGAATTAACTAGGAACTTCTATACGTCAGGCAAAAAAAAAAAGGCAAACAACCCAAAATGTGGACAATCGATAAAAGAGATGAAAGAGAGAGGTAATTCATAGAACAGGAAACACAAATAGTAAGTACGTGAAAATATTCTCAACATCAGGGAATGCACATTAAGATGAAAAAAGACAACTTTCCCACCCTTCAGCCCGGCAAAAACTTTAAGTCTGACAATATCACGTATCACTGAGCAACAGTTACTTATGTTCTCATGTGAGGCTATAAGTAGGTACCATTAGTTCGTAGAAAAATTGGGCATTATCTTGTAAAGTTGAATTTGCATAACATATTACCCAAAATTCCATCCCTATGTAAATACTGAGACACTCTTGCACACATACAAAGGGAGATATATGCAAGAATGATCATAGCATTGTTCTTAGTTGCAATAAAACAAACAAAACAACCCAATGTCTATGAATAGAGAATAGATATACATTCTTGCATAATCACAACACAGAATTTATATATGAGGGTAAGTGAAGGAGATACAGCTGTGTACTTTTATCTCAGATTAATGTTAAATGAAAACAACAAGTTTCTGAGGACAACGTACAGTATAATATCATTTTTATAACACTCAAAAACTAACAAATCTGAGTTACATCTTATTTAGCATATGAATATATGAATATGTAATAAAAAACAAAAATAAATAAATAGCCAGGAAATGATAAAACAAATATCGATGCAGTATATTCCTCAGAAGGAAGAGGAAGACAGGGGCATTGGGGAGAAGCATACTGATAACTTCAAGATTTCAAAACATTAGTAAATTTGCAGTTCTTATCATGGGCAATGGCATCATGGTTGTTTCTTTTTAATTATCCTGCGTGACCTGCATATACATTATACATATTATTTTTATATCCAAAATGTTACGTAATTTCAAAATGTATTGAGAGAGATGGAAGAGCTGTATAAACATGAATGAAACATGTGCCTATGATTGTAATCTGCAGCCTTCCTGAACACCTGGAAACCAGCCTTACATGGGAACTGACATGCTGATAGAATAAAAAGTGAAGGAAAAAATCTGAATGCTCCATCTTTGAGTCTTAGATCAACCAACTCTAAAGCTCATCCTCCCTCTGGACTTGCATTTGTGTGAGTCAGTCAATTTACCTTACAGTTTAAGCCATTTTGAATTTAAGCCAAGTTTACATTTTTACAGCTGAAAGCTTCCTGGTACACTGTTCTTTGCCCTTTTTTTTACATTGAGTGTTTGTCTTTTCCTTATAAATAAAAGCATTCTTTTGTGTATCATTGACAGTAACCCTTCATCACAGGCTGTGAATAGGTTTTGGCTTTCACTTTGCTCTTAGTTTTTTGTGACATACTGGAACTTCCCATTTCTTTGCAGCCAAATCTATCAATCCTTACCCTGTGGTTTCTGCCTTTGCTTTTATGCTGAATAAGCTCCTCCCTCATAATCAAGAACCGAAATGTGGTTCTGACGTCAGTTCCTTCTGATTTCATATTTTTATGTTGACTGCTGAATTATTTACTCTATCTGGAATATGTCCTGCTGTATATGAGACAATGGGTGGTCTCATTTTGTGTTTAAAATTGTAAGCCAATGTTCTCAACACCATTTTTAAATAATCCACCACCTTCTCACTGATTAGCTCCTCGTTATGATTTGCAGAACTCTCTCACAAGTGGCTCTGTTTGGGGACTGTATGCTCCTTCCACTGATCTGCCTAATTACTGTACACTAACAACACACCAGTTTAATTATTGCAGATTTGCAGCATCTGTCCCCTGTTCAAATGGTTGTCATCAAATCCTCAAGTTTCTTGCCTCAAAATATATTCCATATTTGGCAACACTTTCCCACACTGCACTGCCATCATTCTAACCCCATTCTGACCTGGAATTCTCCAATCATCTTCTTTTTTTAAAAAATAAATTTATTTATCTTATTTATTCATTATTTTTGGCTGCATTGTGTCTTCGTTGCTGCATGTGGGCTTTTCTCGAGTTGGGGTGAACGGGTCTACTCTTCATCGTGGTGCACGGGCTTCTCATTGTGGTGGCTTCTCTTGTTGCGGAGCACGGGCTCTAGGCGCGCGGGCTTCAGTAGTTGTGGCACATGGGCTCAGTAGTTGTGGCTCACAGGCTCTAGAGGGCAAGCTCAGTAGTTGTGGTGCACGGGCTTAGTTGCTCCACGGCATGTGGGATCTTCCTGTACCAGGGCTTGAACCCGTGTCCCCTCCTGCACTGGCAGGCGGATTCCTAGCCACGGCGTCACCAGGGAAGCCCTCCAATCATCTTCTGATTTATCTTTCTTTGTCCATTCTTGCCTTACTTTAGCCTCTCCAGCATGCTTTTTCAAAACTTTAATCAGATGTCTCCCCCCTATTCAAAACTCTCCAATTGCTTCCCAATGGCTTTCACACTTATGACAAAATCTCAAATCCTCCCTGTGAGTCAGTCAACTACCTTACAGTTTAGTTAGAACCACAAAACGCTAACTAACCTGTCCCCTGCAGCCTCTTCAGCTTCCTTTCCTACCATCCTGCCTCTCTCTCTTCTGCATATTGGCCTTGGTGCTGCCACTGTGACCTCTATTTTACTCCCTCCTTCAGGCTCGCTGATTCCTCCATCCACAGGGCCTTTCCCCCGATCTCTGCACAGCTCATTCCCTCACTTTATTCATGTCTTTGCTTGGACATACACCTTCACAGGTACTTGCCTTCTGGAGGAGTGAATAAAAGGGGCTCTGTGCTTTAATCCCATACCAGCACAATGTAAATCATGGTCTCACCTGCCTCAGCCATGGGTGAACATGCCCATGGGACTGTGCATGAGGTCACAGAGTGTGAGTCTTCGTCTCTCTCACAGCAGACACCTTTGGCAGTGCCTGCTCAGCTTCCCCTTCTCTGCGCACGACTTACCCCAAGACTCAGGACAGCTCTGTTTGTACTGCATGACACGGATCCCTGCGTCTAGTCAACTGGGCAAGTGCTGGCCTTATCTGCGAAAACCCAGCTGTTCTTCTAAGACCTAAGAGCCATCGTGAACCTTAGTGGGTCATTTGAATTGAGGACATGGAATCCTGCGAATCAAATGGAACCATCTGCCACCAGAGGAGCAGAGAAAGCCAATCATGCACAGTGCGGGGAGGTAGAGGAGGAGACTGCAAAAGGCAGCAGCTGTGAGAGACCCATTCAGACCTAGAGAAGCCAAGAAAGAGGCTTCCTTGCTTCTCGCTGACCTTTTTCCAGTCCCGTATGCAATAGACTCTGCCGACTTTCTTGTTCCTGGGCTCCAGAAGATACCCCAGAGCCTTTTAATGCAGCATCCCATGACTTTCTTTTTTGGCTTTTACACACTTGAGTGAGTTTCTAGGGTTTCTATTACATAAAGCCAAATGGACCTGGGTGACAAGTATATCTGTCCAGCTCCCTGGAGGAAAAGACAGCAATATCCAAATTGGGTAATTTGAGAAGGATTTCATCAAGGGACTATTTACAAATGCATGTTCAGGCTGTAGGGCAACCACTGGCAATAGTGCAGTACCTGGGGAGTGTATCCACTTCACGATCTCTAGGTCTGGAATAGTGACAGAAAGGAGAAATGGCCCCATGACAGGGGCTGTGACCTTTGATTTAGAGACAGAGCCAACCCTGGAGACGACGTCACAGAGACGGAGCCAGAGGATCTGTACGCTGGCCTTCTTCCTCTCCCTCTCTCCCTTTCTCTCTCTCACCTCCTGCAGTTGCTCCCCATTGGCCAGACCCATCCAAAAGCCAAGAGCAAGAGAGCACTTCAGTGCAGGTCAGAGCAGGGTGGGGTGCAGAAGGGTTGGGGTAGGTGGAGGGGCAGAGGGAAATACCCAGTGTAGGGTATACCCAGGCCAGAGCTCTTTCTATTGCACCATGTGCCTCTCACAATGATGATTGCCATGTTCACAGAAGTCATCTTTCATTAACTCAACAAATATTTTTTAGTTGCTTCTACTTGCCCGATATTACACTGGGTGCCAAGAATACATTGACCTCAGTGTATTCAGACCCGGTTCCTACTATAGGGTCCACTCTTACTCTTATATAGAACAACCGTTTAAAACACAGAGTTTTGCTGCATTTCTGTGTGCTTGTATAAATGTCCTTAGGTCCTTTAGGTCTTACCTATATGTTTAGACACCATCTAAGGGCAATGGGTAGGTTGATACTATTTCTTTTTTTTTTTCAGCTTATTAAAGTATATCTGACAAATCAAACTGTAAAATATTTAAAGCATACATCGTGATGATTTAATATACGTATACATTTTGACAGGATTCTTCCCATCCAGTTAATTAACATACCCAGCACCTCATGTATATATATATATGTATATGTGTGTATATATATATATATATATATATCAGTATATGTATATCAATAGATTTAAGATATACATTTAAGTTCTACTCTCCTAGCAAATTTCAGGTATACAGTACAGTGTTATCAGCTCTAGCTACCATGTTGTACATTAGATCCTCAGAGCTTATTCATTTTATAGCTGAAAAACTGTCCTGTTTTACAAAACTCTCCCTATTTCCCCTGCCCTCCAGTGCCTGGCAACCACTTCTCTACCCTGCTTCTATGACTTTGACATTGTTTTTTAGTGTCCCCATACAAGAGATGTCATGCAGTATTTGTCTTTGTCTGGCTTATTTCACTTACCATGCCCTTAAGTTCTGTTCATGTCCCAAATAGCAGTATTTCCTTCTTACTTGTGGCTGAATAATATTTCATTATAGATGTATCTCACATCTTCTTTATCCATTCATCCACTGACAGACACTTAGGTTGTTTCCATATCTTAGCTATTAGGAACAATGCTGTAATGACCATGAGAATACAGATATCTTTTCAATATCCTGTCTTCATTTCCTTTGAATATATACTCAGAAGTGACATTACTGGGTCATATGGTAGTTCTATTTTTAATTTTTTGAGGAATCTCCATACTGTTTTCCACAGTGGTTCCACCAATTTACATTCCCACCAACAGTGCACAAAGATTCCCTTTTCTCCACATCTTCGCCATCGCTTGTTATCTCTTGTATTTTTGATGACAACTGTTCTAACAGGTGTGAGATGATATCCCATTGTGGTTTTGATTTGCGTTTCTCTCATGATTAGCGATGTTGAGCACCTTTCCATGTACATGTTAGCCATTTGTCGATCTTTGGAAAAATGTCTATTCAGTTCCTCTGCTCATTTTTAAATCTGATTGTTTAGGGGTTTTTGTTTTTTTCTGTTTCTGAAATTTTATTATTTTTAATATACATTTTACAAACAGAAACCTTCTCACACCACACACAATTCCATAACCAAGTGTCTGAATTTTATCAAGCTTCTTTAACTATTTACACTGTCTTACCTCAACAAAAGTGCACCTCAAGAAATCTTGACAAGAAATTTTTACTTACAAGAATATATTTTTGAGCCGGCTTTAAAGATGACCATACATTATATTTTTGAGTTGTATATGTTCTTCATATATTTTGGATGTTAACCCTTTATCATATATATGATTTGCAAATGTTTTCTCCCTTTCTGTAGGTTGACTTTTCATTTTGTTAATGGTTTCCTTTGCTGTGCAAAAGATTTTTAGTTTGATATATGTTGACTATATTTCTAAGTCCAGAAAATATAACATGTGGCTAGCTTTTTTAATTAAAGTTTTAATTTCCAGGTGGAAGAGGTAAATAAAAAATTGTACTTTAAATACACACAAAAAGTTAAAATTCAAAAACATTTGTTCGTATACAGGTACACAAAAATTTACATTGAGATTGTCCAAGAAAAACTAATACTTACTGTGGCAAAGATGTTTTTACTAGGTTGTCTGCAAGTTGTCTTTTACTTGTTTTTGTTTCTTAAAACTCCTGAATACTTTCCTTGTATGTTAGGAATTTTCCTGGGTCTTGCATTTTTGCAGGCCATCCATCCAGGCTTGTTTATGTCAAGGGACCTGGGTTTGCAATAAGAAATCTACCTTCTAACCCCACAAATGAGCTGTGTGACTTTATCCATCTACTTTTCATTCTTTAATTCATCTAACATTAGCTGTTTAACTAATATATTCCAGAAACTGAAAGAAGATCTGGAATTAAAAAAAAAAAATGAGACATTTCTACCCTCTAGAAGCTTCAATAGGGGAAATGGACATGTTAACCAAAGATAAGAATATAATATTATAGGAATCAAAAAGAGCTGTGTCGTCAAGCCATGAAAAGACAAGGAGGAACCTTATATGCATATAACTAAGTGAAAGAAGCCAATCTGAAAAGGCTGCATACTGTATGATTCCAACTCTATGACATTCTGGAGAAGGCAAAACTATGGAGACAGTATAAAGATCACTGGTTGTCAGGGGCTGGGGGGAGGGATGAATCACTGGAGCGCAGAGGATTTTTAGGGCAGCGAATCTCTTCTATTTGATGCTATAATGGTAGATATATGTCATTACATGTTTGTCAAAACCCATAGAATACACAGCACCAAGAGTGAACCCTGATGTAAACTAGGGACTTCGGGTGATAACGACGTGTCAGTGTACTGATTGTAATAAAGGAACCACTCTGGTCGGGGGTGTTGATAAAGGGGGAGGCTGTTTTGGGTGGGAACAGGAAGTACACGCAAACTCTCTGTACCTTCCACTCAATTTTTCTGTGAAGCTAAAACTGCCCTACAAAAAAAAGGTTTTTTTTAAAAGAGCTATGTACACAGTGTTGGAGGAACCACGTGAGGGAAAATAATTTATTCTGCCTTAGAAAAATTGGGCAGCAATTCATAGAAATGGTAAATGTTAGCCAAACTGCTAAAGTCTCTGTTTCTCAGTTTCTTTAGTCTCCAAATAGTATAATTATTTACTCATCACTTACTGGAAAGAGCATGAACTTCAGAGTCAGACAATCCTTATTCTAAGCCCTGGTCCTAAGCCCATGTGACTTTAACAAATTATGTAATTATTTGTGCCACAGTTTCCTCATTTGTAAAGGCTAAAATAAATAACTTGAGGGAAAGTATCTATCTCATAGAAGTGTTTTGAGTATGAAATACTCTATTCTTTAATTAAAACTTCTAGCGTAGTACCTACAGAGCAGGCACTAATACAGAGAAGACACAATATTCTCTTTCCCATTTCCAAACTAGCCCTCTCTTTGTATTTTAATGGTACTATTTTGAGAATGAAGTTATTATAAAATTTAGGTTATTTCTTTAAATGTTTTGAAAAGTTAAATCTCTACACAACATTAAAGCATTTTCAATATTTCTCTTGTGGAACTTAACCAAATTGGCCTTATCTTCAGGGTGTGTTTGCTTCCTCGTTAAAACGGTGAGCTCTCTGAGAGAGGGACCAAGGACTATCCGTCTGTTTCTGTCAGAATGCCCAGTGCACTGTATCTCAAGGGGCAGATGAACAGAATGTGTCTGTGAATGTGACGTATTATGATTATAAGTTTCCAAAGTACGGTTACTGAACCTAATCTGCAGAGGATCTAAGCATTCTCTGAAATGGTGCGCAAAGTTTGTATCTATGAGTGTAAGCTATAAAGGAGGTCCATAGCTTTCATCAAATTTCCAAAACGGCCCATCTCTAAAAATGTTAAGGATTGTAGTCTTGGTTAGTTGAGTATTTACTTAACAAACTGGGAAAATTCTCAGTGCAATGCATGGCATGTGAGCCTTCAAGATGCCTCTGCAGAATAGCCATAATTGCTCTTATGTCAGAGGGATGCTCTGTTTTAGTGTGTGGGGATGTCTTTGTTTCCACCTCACGCAGACTCTATGAAATTAGAAAAAGAACAACCATAAATATTTTATTTAAGAGATAATCCCATTCTAGATTCACTTACAGGCAAAAAATTAGGTTTTATGATTGTACTCGATTTTATCACCCAGTTTTACTGTATGTCCTGCTGCTGAGCCCCCAGGGGGAAAGCCTTATGATCATTCAATGTTACAAGAGACATCAGGGGCATAGCAAGGAAGAGAGACTATTAATCATGTCATATTATAGAAAGAGATGGCTTGTTCCCCACCAAGAAGGCACACTGAGCAACAAACGAGCAGCACAGGGATAAAGTACAGGCCTGACGAATATAAACCTCCCACCCCTGTGAACACAGTTGAGCCACAAATTTTCCTTTTCATTGACCTTTTTGGCCGAGACAAGAAGCAGATTAATTGGTGATCTGCTCCAGTTCATCAACCCATCACCACAAGGGTCATCATCACCCTCAGCATCCTGCTGAATGACAAATAGACAGATGACCTACCTGTCAAGTGCATACGATGTAGTGTCCTTTAGTAATGTTACCTCTTATAAATCAGAACTCTAGGTTTCAAGTGACGTGAGATTAATTATAGTAGTGAGAACTCCAAAAGGTCCTCATGAGGGACTTCTTTCAAACCCTTGCACTAAAAGACTTGATCAAACTTCCCATGGCTTTCAGTAGCCTAGGACCATGTCCCTGGGATGACCTAGCCTCCTCCCCCTTGAGCCAGGTCAGGAAAAGCTCAAGACGGCCAAAAGAATGTACTGACCTCCTGCCTTTCTTATTTATTTTAAAAGCTTACAACTGTAAACCCTTCCACCGTCCCTTCGAGATGTGTAGGCATCTCCTATGACACAGGAAAGTCTGCCTCAAGGACCTGAAAGCCATTCCTTTGAAATGTAGTCTTTAGAAAGGAAGGGGCCTCTGCCTCCCAGTCTCTACGGGAAGGTAGAAGCCTAACTTCCATAAATGTCAGTTAGCAGAAACACACACACTACCTAATCACACCCACGGTGGGTGTCAGTTAGCAGAAATACACACACTACCTAATCACACCCACGGTGGCCAGCCCTCTTACTCATTTTTTGTAACTTTTCACTTTCTTGACTACTCAAGCCTCCTCCCCCTGTCACTTCTCCTCCCTTCTCCCTCATTCTCCCTTTAAAATGCCCAGTCACCTCCTGCAAATCAGGGTGGAGCTCAGCTCTTCCCCTACTGCAGCAGTTACAGAATGAAATCATTTTTGATCGCCTCTCTAACTAACATCTGGTTTTATTCATCTTTGACGGTGGCTTGTGCAAAATGGGAGCACATTGGATTACTGAATCCGAAGAGGGTGCTACTAGCCCTACCCCAGGAAGGATGAGGGTGCAAGACCTCATCTTCAATGGGAACTGGAGTCCTCACATTCTGCCTCTTGTCTCTGCTTTGTCCAGCACGGGGTTTCAACACTTTCTCACAGCTCACAGTGCCACGGTACCACTGTCCTTCATTTATTTAGCAGACCACGCTGAAAACCTATTTTGTCAAGCACTATGCATCAGGAATAGAAGATTCACTGAACAAGATAGAAAAGGCTCTGCCTTCAAGATCATACACCCTAAACCCTCATACACTATTGGTGGGAATATAAGTTGGTGCAGCTACTATGGAAAACAGTATGGAGGTTCCTCAGAAAACTAAAAATAGAAGTACTATACGAGGAAACTCCATACTGTTTTCCATAGTAAACAGTTATATTCCCACCACTATTTACAAAGCAGAAATAGAGACACAAACGTAGGGAACAAACGTATGGATACCAAGGGGGAAAGAGGGGATGGGATGAATTGGGAGATTGGGATTGACATATATACCCTATTGATACTATGTATAAAATAGGTAACTAATGAGAACCTACTGTATAGCACATGGAACTCTACTCAGTGCTCTGTGGTGACCTAAATGGGAGGGAAATCCAAAAAAGAGGGGATATATGTACATGTATAGCTGATTCACTTTGCTGTACAGTAGAAACTAACACAACATTGTAAAGCAACTATACTCCAACAAAAATAAAAAATAAATAAATATTACATAAACCAATGATAAAAAAAAATTACTATATGATTCAGCAATCTCACTCCTGGGCATATATCCAGACACAACTCTAATCCAAAAAGATACATGCACCCCTATGTTCCTAGCAGTACTATTCACAATAGCCAAGCATGGAAACCACCTAAATGTCCATCGACAGATGAATGGATAAAGAACATGTAGTACCTATATACAATGGAGTATTACTCAGCTATAAAAAAAAAAATGAAACAACTCCATTTGCAGTAACATGGATGCAACTAGAGATTATCATACTAAGTGAAGTAAGTCAGAAAGAGAAAGACAAATATCATATGATATCACTTACATGTGGAATCTGAAAGATGACACGAATGAACCTATCTACAAAATAGGAACAAACTCACGGGCATAGAGAACAGACTGGCAGTTGCCAAGGGGGAGGGGCTTGGGGGAGGGATGGAGTGAGAGGTTGGGGTGAGTAGATGTAAGCTATTATATGTAGAATGGATAAACAACAAGGTCCTCCTGTATAGCACAAAGAACTATATTCAGTATCCTATGATAAACCTTAATGGAAAAGAATATTTAAATATATATACCTGAGTCACTTTGCTGTACAGCAGAAATTAACACATTATAAATCAACTATACTTCAATTAAAAAATAATTGTTAAAGAGGAAAAAAATCATACACCCTAGAAGAGGAAACAAATTTTAAATAAGAAAACAGATAACTATAGGATGTGGTAATTGTCATGAAAGAAATAAGTAGAATCAGATGACAGAGAGAAACTGAGTGAAACGGTGCCTATTACAGCTAGGTCAGGGAAGGTGTCTCTCTTTTTTTTTATTCTTCTTTTTTTTTAATTAAAAAATTTTTTGTTGAAGTATAGTTGATTTAAAATGTTTCAGGTGTACAGAAAGCGATTCAGTTTTAGAGGAAGGTGTCTTTTTTTGGGTCCCATGTAGACTGAAGCTTGAAGGAGAGATGCCCAGTAAGATGTGAACAAGGGGAAAAGCCCTAAGACAAAAACATAGGGACAGCAAGATCTCTGGAGTTCCTGGAACATGTGAGCAACAGAGATGTATTAGGTGAGCTTGGAGAATAGGCAGGAGCCCCGCTATGGATTCCCAGGAATTTGTTTTTTTATTCTGAATGTAATGAGGAGCCATTGAAGCTTTTTTTCCCACACTAAGTTTTTCAATTGGGGTGAAATTCACACAACAAAATTCATCATTTTAAAATCCACAATTCAGTAACATTTAATACATTCACAAGGCAACCACCACCTCTTGCTAGTTTCAAAACATTTTTATAACCTCAAAAGAAAACTCTGTACCCATTGAGCAGTCACTCCAAATTCTCTCCTATCCCCAGCCCCTGGCAACCACCAGTTTTACTTCCCATGTCTATGGATTTACCTATTCTGGATATTTCATAAAAATGGAATCATCCAATACAAGCCATTTGTGTCTGGCTTCTTTTACTTAGCATAAATCTTTCAAAGTTCATCTAGGCTACAGTACGTATCAGTACTTCATTCCTTTCTAAGGCTGAATAATATTGCATTGTGTGGACATAATGTATTTGGTTTATCCATTCATCCATTGATGACATTTGGGTTGTTTCTACTTACTGGGTATTGTGCATAGTGCTGCTATGAACCTTCATGTCTATGTAGGGAGTTGCCATCCCTCAAAGTTCCTGCTTAACTAACTCCAGGAAATGTCTATCCTGCCACAGTGTTTAATTCCAATAAGAGATTATCTCATGGGGGATAAAAAGTGTTGAAACTGTATGTTGTTCCTAGTTGAACCCAAGCAGCCTCTGAGAATTTTTAGTTATTTATGGAAATTTGGAAGTACTTGGGCTTTTATAGCAAAACCAGCTTTATAGCTTTCTAGTATTTATTTGATATTTTTTTAGAGAGCTTTACTAAAAAGAGCTTTTTTGAATGTTCTCTGTGAAATGCTGTTCACAGGTTTGGGGGGGGAGGAAATTTCATTCTCTCAGTGACAGATTGTGGACACAATGGAGCTTTCTTTATTTCCCTATAAAGTTCTTACTTAAGAAACTTGTCTTCTAATTATGCTCATTATTGTTTCTCAAATCAGTTCTTCTATAAACTCTTTTATAAAAGAATATTTAAATATTTTATAGAAGTCATTTAAAAATTAAAAGATAAAATGGAAAAGATGAAGCCATAAAAATCGTGGGTTAAATATAAGCTAGTCACTTTATTTCTTTAGGTTCTAGAGAGATTGCTCTAGTTTTCTAAAATAAGGGGCTGGATTTCCTATGAGCAAAGGATTGCTGCCTAAATGTTATGGCTTTTCTTAATCTATAACTGGCTTTTCTGGGCAGACGGGATCAAAATGTAGATGTTCTACCTGCTCCTCACTGGAACCAACCTTGTGGAATTAGGACCTCGCTCCTAGCTAAGACCAATCTAGCACCATCCCTTTGGGCTTCTCAAGGATCTTTCCAGCAGTTATTCCTTCTTTCTTTGCCATCATATTCCCCTCTATGTGGAATCCTTGAGTCTACTCTAAACTTCTATTTGTTCTATCTGAAAAACCACCCTAACTTTCACTTCCCTTCACCCTTTGGGTACCACCCTATTTATCACCTTCTCTTAGCGCTTAACACCTTGAAAGTGACTGCTATCTCCAATTTTTCTCTTTCCATTCTCTCTTGAAACTATTCTCATCAGATTTTTGCACTCCACTCAACTCTATCAAAATTGCTGTTATCAAGTCCACGGATGACCTTCATGCTGCTACATTCAGTAATCAATTCTCAATCTGCACCTTATTTGACAGAATTCATCACTTCCAACCCTTTGAAACACTTTCTTCACTTGGCTTCCAAGACAATATACACTCCTGGTTTCCTTCTACTTCAATAGTCATGAATTCTTAGCTTTTTTTTTTTTTTTGGTTCCTTTTCATCTCCCTGACCTTTCAGTGTTGGAGAATTCTAGGAACCAGTTCTTGGTCTTCATCTCTGTATACTCCCTATTTTGATGTTTGCATCTACTCTCATGACCTATATGCTGACAACTCCAAAATTTGTATCCTCAGCCTAGACCTCTTCCCAAAACTGTTTTGTATGTCCAACTGCTTCCTCAAACTTACTATAAAATTATCGAATAGGCATCTCAACACATACAAAATTGATGTCTAATCTTTCTTCTCTAAACTACCAGCAGCTCTCCCCATCTCATAAATTATAACTGCATCCTTCTAATGGCTCTGGCCAAAAAGAACTTGGAGTTATCCTTCCTTCCTCTCTTTTGCTCACATCCCACATTCAGCCCTCCAGCAAATCTTTGGGCTTACCTTCAAATTATATCCAAAAGCTGGCCTCCTCTTATCACCACCACAGCTTCCACCTTGATCTAAGCCACCTTCGTCCTTGCCTGGATTGTTGTAAAAACTTCCTAACTCATTTCCCACATCCAACCTTGTCCTCCTATAGTCTGCTCTTGACACAATAGCCAGAGTGAGTTTGTTAAACTATGTGAGACCTGTTTTTTTTTTAGCCTTCTCAAAAATGCTCCAATTTCTTCCTGTCTTACATTAAGTAAAAGCCTAGGGTGTCACATTGGCAGCAAATTCTCTACATGGTTGAGTCACCCAATTAACCTTCCAGATCTCATCTCCGACTATGCTTCACACATGCACGCTGGGCTCCGGCAGTACGAATCCCCGTGAACTTAGAAATTGCTCTTAGAAATGCTGATGTGGGTGATAAAATAGGGCCACAAATTCTTTGAGACTGTTCTGAAATGGCCCCTGAAAGATGTCCACATATTAGTCTACAAATGAATATTATCGTCCACAGCAAAATGGATTTTTCAGATGTAATTACGATCTTGAGATGGAGAGAATATTCAGGATTATCCCAATGGGTCCAATGTAATCACAGGAGTCCTTATAAGACGGATGCAAGTCAGAGTGAGAGAAGAAAATGTGACAACCCTCATACACCGCTAGTGGGAAGGAAAATGGTCCAGCCAATTTGGAAAAGTGTTTGGACCTTTCTTAAAGTTAAATCCACACCTACCATATGACCCAGACATTCCACTTCATGTTACTCACCCAAGAGAAAATAAATATTATTTTCATAAAAATGTTTATTTAAAAATGTTCATAGCACATGTATTCATTCACAATAGCTAAAAACTTGAATCTAACCAAATATTCCTCAATAGGCAAAAGGATAAATAACTATTGATATATACAAAGCCATGAATGAATCTCAAAATCATTTTTTAAAAATGTAATCTGACATATAGTGACCAAAAAGCATATTAGTGGATACCTGGGGCCAGGTGTGGAGAAAGGACATATGGCAGAGGGACCTAGGGGGACTTTTGAGGGTAACAGGTATATTCTGTCTTGATCGTGGCAGTGGTTTTCTGAGTGTGTGCATCTGTCAGAGCTCACTGAATTACATTTTAAATTGATGAAGTTGATTGTACATAAATCATAGCTCAATAAAGTTGATTTTTGAAATATTCATAGGAAGGAAGGAATGCAGAATGTGACAAAACAATCTAACTACATTACAAATGTATGAAACAACCTCACTGAAAGGAATGGGGGGAAAAGTGCTGATTTAAGTAACTTTGAAAATGAGTGTACTTCATAAGACTAAAGGTAAAAGAAACTGCACATAAGCACTGCAGTCTAGTTGGTAAAGTTATTTCTCACAAGGGTATGGGTTAATATTTCTACTACTGCTATACATGTATACCAGAATTGAACAATTAAATAAATGAATGACAGTTGGTCGGAGCTGGCTTTCTCACTGTTGGAATAGAAGGTTACAGGTAAGCTAGGATAAAAGACTAGAATGATCTACGTGATAATGGATTAAAGTTGGTGACATCAGTAGGAATTCATGTTTAGCTTAATGTAATTACAGATGGTTACACATAGAAATACTCATAGATATGTGTATGTATACAGCTAGTGTACACACATATATTTTCTTGCTCTATCAGCTGAGAGGAACTAGAAGGAATGACGCTCGGTATAGTGTCCAGATTTTGGTTTCTAATATTCTCCAATAAAAGGAACCAGGATTCTTTGAAATGACTAATCCTATGGCTATAGCAGAAGATATCCATGATAAGCCTGGAGCATCTTGTAATGGCAGAAAGTGAGGAAGTGCTAAAACAAACAAACAAACAAAAGCCTACATTGAAGGGGGTACGTCAAAGGGACACAAGAGCCAACTGAAAGGGCTCCCAATCACCAAAGGGGGAACATTTTGAGCAACATAGAGTTACTTTTTTTTCTTTTGGCCATGTCACCTGGCATGTGGGTTCTTAGTTCCCTGACCAGGGATCAAACCCACACCCCCTGCATTGGAAGCGCAGAGTCTTAACTACTAGACAGCCAGGGAAGTCCCTAGAGTTACACTTTAATCCAATGTATAAAATAATGAGTCCATACGGACATAAATACATCAAATAATTGAATAAATAAATAAATGGGGATGAATAGACAAACTTCCTGTGCAGAAGAATTTCAAATAATTTATGTAGATACTTTGCCCTCAAGGGGATGCAGCATAACTCTCCTTAAGTGTGGGCTGCACATAGTGACTTCCTCCCAGAGAGTCCAGTATCAAAAGAGGAGAAAAAGAGTAACTTTAAAAAGAAAGAGTAACTTTAAAAAGAAAACTGACAACACTACCTCAGCCAGGTGATCAAGCTTAACATCAATGTGGTTAAGTCACACTCATAGTATGAAGCCTTGATATGATGAGAATGGCACTTTACCTCTGTGATTTTCCTCCCCCAAACCCATAGCCCCAGTCTAATCATGAGAAAAACATCAGACATTCCAGTTGAGGGATCTTCTATAAAACACCTGACCAGTGCTCCCCAAAATTGTCAAGGTCATTGGGACTTCCCTGGTGGTCCAGTAGTTAAGAATCCGCCTTCCAATGCAGGGAACACGAGTTCAATCCCTGGTCTGGGAACTAAGATCCCACATGCCACAGGGCAACTAAGCCCGCATGCTCTGGAGCCCACGTGCCACAACTAGAGAGAAGCCCGCGCACTACAAGGAAGAGCCCGTGTGCCACAATGAAAAATCCCACGTGCTGCAACTAAGACCCGATGCAGCCAAATAAATAAATTTTTAAAAAAAATTGTCAAGGTCATCAAAACAAGGAACATCTGAGAAACTGCCACAGCCAAGAGGAGCCTTGGGGGATATGGTGACTAAATGTGATGTGGTGTCCTGAAGGGGATCCTGGACCAGAAAAAGGACATTCAGTGAAAACTAGGGAAGTCTGAATTAAGTATGGAACTTTAGTTAAATTTATTAATATCAGTTCATTAGTCATAACAAATGTACCATAAAAATGTAAGATGTTATTAGTAGAGACATCTACTAGGTGTAGGGGATATGTATGAGAATTCTGTACTATCTTCCCCATTTTTTCATAAATCTAAAACTGTTGAAAAACAAAAAGTGTATTTTTAAAAAATTCCCAGAAAAATATTAAAAGTGATAAGAGGGACACTACATAATAATAAGAGAACACGCCATCAAAAAGATAATCATAACGTTTTGTGATCATGTACATAACCTTGAAACACACATAGCAAAATCCCACCCAGTTGCAAGGAAATATTGACATGATCCAAATCCAAATGGGTGATTACAGTGCATCTCAAGCAGAAACAGAGAGAGTGGGCAGATGGAGTGACCTGAATGCTCGTGCAGAACTGTCTGGAAATGAGCTAGCTGAAGCCAGATGGGGTCTGCGCCTGAACTCAATTTCCTTGGGAACTAATGGCTTTCTCATGGCCTGCCATGAGTTGGGGTCAGTGACAAGCTCTCCAGGTGCCTGGCAGCTGACACTGCTGATGGCACTGCCCCAAATCCAGACAGCCTGGCATCCAGCATCCTGTTTGTTTCCCCACCGAAAAGCTGCTTTCCCTCCTTCACCTGATAACCGGGGAGGCCATGGCCGGAGGAGGTCCGTCCACTGGAGAGGAAGACGCTCGCTGCAGGCCAGGAGCAGCTCACCCACAGGCCTCTCTCTGGTTCATGGAGGGGAACCCCTGCCTTTTCTCCTGTTGATTCACCTCGACCTCTATAAGTTTCCTCAGTGAAGCCTATTCCTGAATCCGCGTCTTCTAGCGGTGCTGTGGAATTCATCCCACACCCCGGTGATGACAGGTGGAAACCCAGATAGGGACCCACTTGGTCTGACAGTATGGAATCTACAGCGGATTCACCTTGCAGGACATTCACCAAAACCAAAAGTCAGTACTTAGAGAACAAACTAATAAAATAGATAAGACTAGTCAGGAAAAACAGAGAAAAGACACAAAAATATATCAAGAATGAAAAAGAGATCATAGTTAGAGATATTAACAATAAATTTATACTGTGAAATTTTAAATTTAGATGGAATGGATTTTTTCTGAAATATAAAAAAATTTAAATTGACTCAGTGATGGAGAGGAAACATGAGTAAATCAACAACCATTTAAAAAATTCAATCATTGCTCAAGTCTACCCCACACTCATCCACCCACCAGACATCAGGCCCAGATGGGCTTATAAATTATTTTATCCAAACCCTTCAAGGAACAGATAAATAATCCATCTCTTATTAAACTGCTTCAGACACAAGAAAAAGATAAACATCTACCCAACTAATTTTAAGCGCTAATTGATAAGGTAGTTCTATGCCCAAACTGCATGATTATAGAAAAGTAAATTTTACAGAAATCTCAGTTATATTCATAGATGCAAAATCTTAAATAAGATACTTACCTTTTTATCCCTTTCTGTATCTTACCCTATTATCCCAAGAGTCTTCCCTAGAAAGGCTCCTACTAGCTGGGTGGCAGGATCGGTAACATCTGGTCCCAAGGTCAGGTGCTGGGAATAAGAAAAGCACGAGAAGATCTTTGATCTTTAGTTTGTTCCTAAATTTCCTTGTTGTGCTAGTAACTCATTCACCTTCTTCCTGGACCTGTTCTTATAGCAAGAGACCCCCGTATTAACATTAAATGAACCTTTCTGAGCCATATAGACAAATGACTCCACCAGTGTGTGCTTTTGCTTTCTCTATGAATTTTCCCTCTGAAAGCAGGGGATTTCAGTTCATCATGCCGAATTCAAAGTATTAGCCTTGTACTTCATAAAGAGACGGTAAGTGGTCTATAAACCTATAAAGGTAGGTTTTAGGGACTTGGTCAAGCACCATTTAAAGTGTATTGCTTTGCCATGTGACTCCTCAAGAGATAGTATTTATTTTACGAAGATAATTCCCTCCCATAAGAGGGCAGCTGAGAAGTGTACGGAAGGGAAAGCTGGCTGAGCTGGGTGACGTATTCACCGGCAACTTTATAAAGTTTGTGTATGTGCAGAAACTCACCTAGAAGATAAGCTCACGGCTTGAGACTCTGAAAGTCAGCCACCCAAATATAAATTTGTTGAATATGCTATATATGTATTCTAGTCTGATAAACGTGTTTACCTAAGTCCTATTAGGCTTATTAGGACTACTGTTGCCTAGAAGGTCGAATTTTTGGGTGGCTAAGGATACCTGGAAATAAGAGGACAGAGTACCTGGAAGAGGAGTTTCTGGCCCTGAAGAACCAAGAGAGAATGAAGAACTTTGCTAAAACCTCCGTGCAGCCTCACTATGTTTTCTGAACTAAGTAAACTAAAACCAGAAACCACGAACTGTGTCCTACACTGTGAAACTGCAACCCTCCTGGGAGCTTATCATCATCTTGCAACCCATTGATCAAGACCCCGACATCCCTATTTGAGGACACGGGGTAGACGTGTCTGCACTAGAGTTCTAACCACTGACCTAATCCACTCAGCCCCAGCCCAGCTTTAGACATATAATTTCCGATAATGCCTCTCTTTCTACGTGTGTTGCGTTTTACTTATTTACTTTGGCAAGGCAGGCTGAGATCTCAGCAACTCTGGACTAACAGAGAGACGAAAAAATCTGAACCAAATGGAGCAATAGTGGTGGAATATGGTCTAGCTTCGAGGTTGGCTTGGAAAAGTCACTTAGTCCAGGCACATTTTCCCAAAACCAAAGGATATAAACTCCATGATAGCAGCACTTTTTATCTCCTCTTTCCTTCACTGCGGCATCCTCAGAGTCTAGAACTGTTCCTGACACACAGTAGTCATTTGTTAATGTTTGTTACATGAATTAAAGTTCTAATTCTGGAAGCAAACAAGACTGGGGTGTCCAATGAGATGTGTGAGAACAACACTGATGAAAGAGTGCTGTAGGCTAATGATTAGGAGTCAGACCAATTTGCAGGTTTTCATCAGGGGTCTTCTTCATCAGTGGTGGGAACCAACCACTGAATCTCTCCTGTGCCAAGGAAAACCTTGAATCTGCCAGGTTAAAAAACTACATTTAGACTTAGCCTTATGAAATTCTGTTACATTTCAAGTATAAACTTTCTAAAATCTCACAAATTCTATCAACACCTCTACAATTTTTTTTAAAAAGCCAGATTGACCTCAGACATCTCCTCATTGTTAATTGTCATTAAGGCAGTGACAGCAATGAGGCAATGTCTAGAGCAGGGTTTCTCGACTTCAGCACTGTGGGCATTTGGGGCCAATGGGGAGGGGGTATTCTGTACATCCTGGGATGTTTAGCAGCGCACCTGGCCTCTACCCTCTAGATGTCAGGAACATTGCCCCCCCAAATTATAACAACCAAAACTGTCTCCAAACATTGTCAAGTGTCCCCAGGGGTAGGGGAAGGGTACTCGTCCCCTGTAGGGAACCACTGGTCTATAGATTTGAGAACAAAAAGGATACCATCAACCAAGTTGCCACTTACCTGTGAAGGCAACTGCCATTTTCAGACTTCAAGTCGTATAAAGGATACCACTCTTGAAAGAAAAAGAAAATGACTTAAGGATATATTACAGGCAACTGAGTCATGAACCAAAATTGAATATCAAGCATAGAAAAAAGAAAAGGGAGGCTGTGAGTCATAAAACTAATAAAAATGACCTTCATTTTCACTATAATGAGTCTAAGTGTGGATTTATTTTTATTTGTTTTGTGTAGGATTCAGAATTCCAAACATTTTCAATTTGAATATTCATGTCTTTCATTAATTCTGGAGAATTCTCAGCTAATATCTCTTCAAGTATCGCTTCTTCACCACCACTTCTTTCTCCTGGACACACAGACTACATCTCTCAGCCTTGCTTGCCATTAGGTGCTGATATATGACTGGGCTCAGGCCAAAGGAACAAAATCTCCTACAGGCAATCCTCTCTGCTCTGCCTGCAGGCTGGAAGCAAAATACGTAAAGACCCTAAAGGACAGCAAAATCACGAGACGAAGGGAGTCTGTGTACTCTTTTTTTTTTTTTTAATTTACCATCTCTTTTTTTTTTTTTTACATAAAAGACTTCATTTATTTATTCTGGCCACACCACACAGCATGTGGGATCTTAGTTCCCCAACCAGGGATCAAACCCATGCCCCCTGCATTGGAAGCACAGAATCTTAACCCCTGGACCACCAGGGAAGTCCTCAAAATAAACTTCTATTACTTTAAGCCAACAACTTTTGAGGTATGTTTGTTATAGCAGCAAGCATCATCTTAACTGATAAAACAAGGAATAAAGAAAATAAGGGATCCAATGCAGGGGATGGGGCAATGGGAATTTCTAGGGGAACTGCAAAGAGTGTTCCCAGAATTACAGCTGGGCAGTGGCTGAGAGTGCAAACCTGGTCCAGATAAGAAACAGGCACAGAGGGCTCCAGGAGGGATGGTGGGGGATTAGTTTGATTGTGTGGAAAATTGATTGGTGGGTATTTTGATGTGCAAACAACAAGAAATTCTAAGGGAGCCCCAGAAAAGAAACATCTGAGGAAATGTACTTTGGGAAATTAGAGGTTGACACAGAAATGCAAACATAATAAACTACCTGGCTCATCAGGGAACAGTATTTATTTGCATACAGCCAATACTGCACACACTTGGTAGGAACATAACCAAAAAAAGAGAATTCTGTGATGATACATGTGTGAAACAAAGTAAGAATGCTAAATTCTTGGCTTCCATAGTGAGAAGTCACCAGGTAATACTGATAAGATACAAAACCAAAAAGTCAAGAAATAGTAATTTAAGTATCTATGTAGAATAATCAAAGTAAATAACAAGAGGAAAGAATGTACAGTGGTTACCTCTAGGAAGTAAAACTCTGGGATGGAAAAGGGTAGCTATTTGTCATTATAAATATTATACCACATTTGACTGAAAGTATGTACATATATCTATCACTTTGATAAACATGAATATATATATATTTTAAAAATCTGCTTACATCAGGCATTTCTAACCTTCAGTCTGGCTGCACCACACTTTTTAAATGGCTTAGAATCAGGACAGAGATAAATTTACCTTCATGGCAGGGGATAAAAATCAACGTGTCCTCACATTGCCTTTCGCATAGTCAAATGATTCTTTGAGGACTTTTTATTCTTTCCTTAAACAGAAAATACTGCTAATATAATAAAAAGGGTTTATTGGCTAAATGTTGGCTAAAATCATTTAAGATGGGATTTAGCGTCTAACAGCATGCATTCTTGTCAGGGAAATAATGCTTCAGAGTTATAATATAGAGCAACTAGATGGGTCTGTGATGCGACAATGTGATGCTTATTTCAGCCTATATTTTGAGGTGTGAAAAACCTCTTTCTATAGTGACCTCTTCAGTGGGCACATTTTAGCTGATGCCAAATCCACATCTATAGTGAAAACCATAAATAGTCTACACACACCTCATCCCGCATTATGAAGAGAGTAGAGAACAGGAGAGCATGAACAGGAGAGTCAGAAGCATGGCAAGAATATACCCCCTATTTCCAAAAGATGCCCAAACAAAACATTCTCTTCCACTGTCAGACTATGGATTTGACTTTGTGGCCAAATTGTCAGCTCAGAAAACATGACAATGAAGAGCCTATCGCAGAGAAAGGAGAGAATAGAAAAATCAGAATTAGTAGGGCTTTGATGGTATCTTCAGCTGGTCCTGCCTTGACTGAATGCTCCCCTATACCGTTCTTTCCTTCCTCCTTGGCTGTCCATCCTCTTCGCCCTCTTACAGCCTCCTCCCAGCTCCAATCCTCCGGCAAGGGAGCTCTGAGAAGGCTAAAGGTCATTCTGGACTCCTTCCTCCTCCCTCCTTCCTCTACCTATAGAGCTCCTGGAAGAAAATTTTGTGAATCTTATGTGAAGGTGAATACCCTCATTGCTTTCAACAAACGGTTGACCCCAGGCAATGCTTGGCAAATGCTCAATGCTGATTTTGAAACTGCACTGTGCTGGCACCCAAGCTAAGCAAAGTCAGTGGGGAGAGAGAGAGAGAGAGCTTTCACCAGCCTTTCATGAGGTGCTGACTGTGCTTTGCATGGGTTACCTCACGGTCAAGAAGAAAATAGCAGCATTCCATCCCAGCCTGGGCCAGCACACCCTGGGAGAGAGATGTCGTCACCTGCCAGACAGGTGCTTGCCCATCAGAAATTTGTCCCCGCTGAAACCTGAGAAGCTGCATTAATCCAGAGACACTGACCTTCTGCTTGGGCTGTTTGTGTTTTTGTTGGCATTGCTGTTGCCGATTTTCTCCTTTTAATCTATAACAGTGAGTTAGTAAGAGGAATGTGAGGGCAACAGTGTTCCTAGAACCACAGAGGGAGAGTCTGTGAAATCTTGGGGGGCGGGGGTAGAAGAAATGATTGAAAGGAAGAGTGGAAATAGCTGACCCTGAGGGAAGAGGACAAATCCCAGACAGGAAAGAGCCTTCATATAGGATCTATTCAATTTGCCTGCCCAGACACCTCTCCCCTCCTTTGGGGGAAGCATGGCCGAATGGAGAAGAGCACGGGTTCTGGAGCCAGGCAGGCTGAGTTGGGATTTGGGCCCCCTACTTACTAGCTGTGTGACTTTAGGCAAGTTATTAAATCTTGGGGCCTCCGGTGCTTCATCTGTAAAATGGAGTAATAGTACCTGTGTAGTTGAAAGGATTTAATGAGCTAATACCTGTAAATGCTTAGAACACTGCCTGGTAGTGTAATAGTAGGTAATCAAATATTGGCTTTTTTTTTTTCAAGTCTACATATTAATTTTATTACACAGAAAAATAAATACAAGATTCAAAAACTGAAATCCATTTCACCTGGTAATTAAAATATTCTAAAAGGAAGGCAGTTTCCTAGGATTGAAAGTCACCAAGTAAAATGAAGTCGTCTAATAAAATTCATCATTCTCAGATTCCTACTGAGGGAAAGAAGAAATTCTTTTCTCTGTGATAAGTTACTTTCCTAAGTGACTTCTTTTAATTTAGAAAAAAAGGGGGGGGGAAGGGGGCAATTTTCCATGAGTTTTGATTATACAAATGCCACAAACAGCTTCTGAGGCTGAAGCTATGACAATGAACTTCCATGTCACAAAGAGGAAGAGGAGAAAGTGGAAGGGAACAGTGCAGAGGAAACACAGTGACATTGCATTACAGTAGGTGTTTACATCTGCTATCCTCATCCAATGTAAGGTCAACAACTTCTGCAGGTGACGCCCAAGTCTGCTGGGAAGTCACGGCAGTCCATGACTGTGTTTGCCGGGTGCTAACATACTGCGTGCCAGAGCCATGCTTCCATGAAGAAACACTCTGAGTCACACCTCCTTGAGGATGAACCCACCTTGCATGTTCCTGAACTCCCACGATCTCCACTTCACTATCTGAAGAGGCAATATTAATTTCTTCATTGAGTGGTGCCTTGCCAGCAGATGTTTTGTCACTTGCTAGGAATCCTGGATCCAAATGACCTGGTATCTCTGCAGTGATTGTCTCGCTGCTCCCTGAAACCTCTTCAGCATCATCTGATGAGCTCGTGCTTGAGTCACAAGTCAGGTCACTATCACTGGTACTACTGCCCTGCAACAGGTTATATTTCTTTCATGCAGCAGCCGCCCGTTTCTGCCTCAGTAGCCTGATTCTCTCCTTGTGCTTTTGGGTCCGATGACCTTTAACCTTGGCAAATGGGCCATTCTGTTTATCACTGGATTGCCGGGTTTTCTTGGCAGCCATGGTGGATGTTTCTCTTTCAGATCAGGACTGGTGAGACTCGTGCCCAACTGTGGCACCAGACACTCCGGAAGGATCTCCTTCTACTGCGGTTTCTGCCTGGGAGGGTTCATTCTCCTCTGCAGAAGACAGTGTATGTGAATCGGCCAGGTGACCAGTAGAGGAAGGGGAAAGCATGCAGGGGTTAGAGGAGTCTCTCTCATAAACTCGGCCAGGTGTCGGCTTGTCACCCTCCGTGGATGCTGACACTCCAAAGAGTCCCTTCTCAGTTCCATCAACAAGCAGGGCTTTGAAGAAAGAACTGTACAATCCACCACACCATCTTTCAGAAATTGAGATTCCAGTTCCACAGATCCATCTTCCTCCTTAGCTGACTCTTGTTCAGATGTTTTTGGTGGGACTTCAGACTCAATGAGTTCTTCAACTTTTCCCACTGCTTCCTCCAGCTTCATTTCAGACTTTCAAGTTAAATCATGGAGCAGAGTCTAGGAAACTACGTCAAAGATGCAACGGGAAGGCAACCCCTCTTGAAGCCTTCCCGAATGAAGCTCGTGGTGTTTGAATCCTTGAGTCACTCCAGGAGGGAGTCCGCTCCCTTCTCTCCCCACCTTTTCGCAGGTGCCAACAGCTCGGCTCAGGGAGGTTTGGCTGTGCTCCTCTCATGCAGTGGTATCAACATCCCATTCAAGTTTCTGGATGAACCTTGCACGCCTCGCAGACAGAGCACCACCTCCAAATATTGGCTTTTTTTAATGGCTTCCTGATACCCCTTAGGGAGCTACTCTTAGGCTCTGTGTCTGGGATGGAGCTGAACTTGCCTCTTCCAGCAGCACATAAATAACCCAGGACTGACCAATTAAAGCACTACCCACTTGAGCATAATAATTACTTCCTAGAATGTGGAGAGCCTCTTAAGAAATATTACTCATGGGAACATAAAATTGTGCAGCAACTCTGTACAGTTTTGACAGTTTCTTTAAACACTGAACATGCCATGACCATATGACCCAGAAATTGCACTCTTGGACATTTTCTCAGAGAAATGAAAAGTTATGTTCACATAAAAACCTGTACATGAATGTTTATAACAGCCTCAAACTGGAAACAACCAAACTGGAATAAATTCATAAATAGCCCCAAACTGGAAACAACCCGTAAGTTCTTCAGTGGGTCAATAAACTGTGGTACCTCCATATCAACTATTACTTAGCGATAAAAGGGGACAAACTACTGATATATGCGACAAATCAGATGATTCTCCAGGGAATTATGCTGAGTGAAAAAGCCAATCACAAAACTGTACTATTCTGTTTATAGAGCATTATTGAAATGACAGAATTATAGAAATGGAAATTAATGGTCAAGGAGGCAGCAAGGAAATGAGTGTGACTATAAAAGGGCAACTTGAGGGGTTTCTGAGGTGATAAAAATGCCCTGTATTTTAACTGCATCAGTGGTGATAACCTAGTTGTCATATTGTACTACAGTTTTGCAAGATGTTACCACTGGGGGGAACTGGGTGAAGGGTACACAGGATCTGTCTGTATTATTCCAAACAATTGTATGTGAATCTACAATTATCTCAAAATACAATGTTTAATTTAAAAAAACCTCCCCCAGGTGATTTTAAATGTAGCCAAGTTTGCAAACAACTTTCCTGGGTCTTCAGCTTGCAGATGGCAGATCATGGGACTTCTCAGCCTCCATAAACACATAAGCCAATTCCTTAAAATAGATGTCTTATAATGTGTGTATATACATACACATATATAATGTCTCATATATATATATATATATATATATATATATATATATATATATACACACACACAGACACACATCTTATTGGTATTGGTTCTGCTTCTCTGGATAAGTCTGGCTAATATACTCTGTTTACTACCATCTCAACTTTTTGTGCTATCAATGTCATGTTTTTATCTTACATATATTTCAATCTCACAAGGAATTATTTTCATTATCTTATAAGCAAATATTCATTTATATACACTTACATGTATACTCACATATTTTATTGCTATTTATTTCTTCCTTAATTTCCATGCTTCCTGGAAAGCATTAAGACAACTTTTAGTTTTTCTTTCAGTGCAATCCTGCTAGTGACAAATTCTTCTAGTCTTTGCTCATTTGAAATGTCTTATTTTTCCTTCATTTTTGAAGGGTATTTTTCCTGCATATGTAATTCCATGTAGGTCACTGATTTCTTTCAGCACTTTAAGATGTTATTTCATTGTCTTTTGACTTGAATTCTTTGTATTGAAAAATCACCTGCTCCTTTGAAGTATACTTATCATTTTTCTGTCTCTTTTAAAGATTTCATCGGTCTTTGGACTTCAACAGTTTCACTGTTTGAGACCCAGGTGTGGATTTCTTTTATTCACAACTCTTTGGATTTGTTGCACTCATCAAATCTGTGATTTGAGTCTTTTATCAATTTTGGGGACATCTCTGCTAATACATCTTCAAATACTGCTTCTGCCATACTCTCTCTCCTCTCCATCTGGTTATCAAATTACATGTTAACCTTTTCTCCATGTTCCATATGTTTCTTACACCTTTTTTTCCTATTTTCTATCCTTTTGCTTCTGTCAAGGTTTTGGTCTATATATTTTCTATTGATTTACCTTCCATTTCTGTAGATCTCTTTTTAGATATATCTAATCTGCTTTTAAACTCACTGCTGACTTTCTACTGGTTATAGTATTTTTAAATTCTAGGTTCTTTTATAAGTTCCAGTTCTCTGGTGAAATTTTTGATCTTGTTATTTTTTTTGAATATATTAATCATGATCATTATAATGATCAATATATGATCATTCCAATATTTGGGTTATCTGTGGGCTTGTATCTACTGTCTTTGTTCTCCTAGTTTTCAAATACATCATCCTGTGTCCCGTGTCTTTGTGTGCCTAGTAATTTTTTTATTGCATGCTGGGCATTGTGTGTGAAAAACCGTAGAGACTGTGAATGATATTATCTTACTTCAGTGAAGACTTACTTTTCTTCTGGCAGGCGGGTAGGGTAAGGGGGTGGAGGTGTCATCTTAATCCAATCAGGGATTGAGAGAATTCAAGCCTGTTTTCAGTTTTTGTGAGGGCTGATCTGTTTCCACTTTGCCCCTACTTCCAGGGCATAACCCATCCCAGGCATGTCCTGAATGTTCAGTGTCTTTGTCTTTTGGAGGAGATCCCTGGCTCCATGCCACTCCCACAGAAGTTCAGACCCTTCAGGGTGTGGCCCTTCACCTGGGCCTGTCCTCTCTGACCATTTTGTTTTCTGGACTTCAATGTCCTTGTCAGAACTATTTGTTCCAGCCCATCCTTCATGAGAAGCTCTCTCTTGGGTAGTTAAGTTAGTTTACTTTGAAAAACTAATATTTCAGTGGCTGAATGTAGTTTACTTTTAAAATATCCATATTTTACTAGAGATCTTTGAACTTCCAACCAAAAAAGACCTATCTTCTGCCTCTACTTTGCTGTGGGATGCTGGGCAAATCACTGTACTATGGGATTGAAAAAAGGGCTAGGTTTCCTCTAGCTCAGGCATTTTATAGCTCCCTGACCCTAATGGTACACACCAAAGGACAGTTTTGTTGTGATAACTAAGATTGGACAGAGCATAAAAGGGTTAGCATCAGCAAACAGATTCATATTTTTTCAAAGGATTTTTAAAAATTCTATAAATGTTTATTATCTGATAGTTATGAGCAAAACTGAAAGTAGAGAGTGAGAGGAGCTTGCCCCAATCATACCTGCTATAGAGGATTAGGTTCTGAAGTCTAAGGCAAAAATATGACTTGTAGGTTGGTAAGTTGTAAAAAAAAAAAAAAAGAAGAAAAGGAAAAAAATCCTTGTAAAACTCTTAAGTAGCCCACAAAGTAGAATAAACTTATTCATATCTCAAGCCACACAGAGGACTGACATTCCAACTCTCCATAGGTCCAAAAAAAGTCAGTTTTCCCTTCAACACTAAAAGTATTTCTTCAGTTGACAACCAAAGTATTTGGTTTCTATTTAGAGATCATATCATATTTTTTAATGTTTATTTAAACACTAAAATCACATTGATGCTGCAAGAAGCAAATGGGAACTGAGATCTGCTAGGAAAGAGTAGATCACATCTTCCAGTGTATATTTTTGGGGCGAGTGGGCATCAGGTCATAAAGGAGGCATGACTGTGACAATTACCAACAGCGCTCCCTCCCACCCCACCTGTGTACAATTACGTTCCCATGAGTTAAACATTCATGTTATGTGATTTTATTATAACAGATTATGGGAGAAGTTAGGAAAATATTTGAGGTTAAGTTAAGGGACAAATAATGGTCCACAAATTAAGTTAGCCAGGGCACAGAAGTTACTAGCTATGCCACTATTTGCTCAAGAGATGGGGGGAAATCTTAGAGTCACAGAATAATGCTATGAAGAGTTGAAAAAGAAGTAACATATTTTGTGCACCTGTTAGTAGGACATATCTTTAATATGCAATCACACTTACATTCTTTTAACAATTAAAAGGTTTTTACTAATGAGGAAATAGAGAATCTAAGAGGGAACCCTGCTCATCTATGTGGACCTATTCTCTTAACCTAAGACTACCCAGCTCCAAAGCACACATCTCCCATATGCTGAAAAGCTGTTAAATGTCTTAAATTTAGGGATCCCGATGATTATGACCTCTCCATGGAGCTTTGCCCTTCACTTGGGCTTAAAGGAACAAATTAATTAATGAAATATGCAGTAATAATGGAAGCATTACTTGCTGGCTGTGAAGATTTATGTATACATAAAACCATGATCCAGACATGATTTTTGTGAAAAGTTCTTTACTTAAGGAAATGAGAGCGTAACCCATCACCTCTACTACACTTCAGGCAAGGGCAGGTGTAATTAAATTGGAAATATGCTCTTGAGTGATTTCTAAGCAGCTCTGTCAAATGGAGCTGTGATTCTGAACACTGATCAACAGTCATGCAATCAATAGAGCGATGAAGCAGGGACATGAGCCACCAGGAAGAGACCATCCTGCAAGGGATGATAACCGCTTCTCACTGAATCAGTGGAGGGGAATTTAGACACGTAATTATTGACAAGATCATATCTGAAGGCGACTGTGCTGTTTACACAGTGAATGCTTAAATGGAAGTAATTACACTTCATTGGAAGGCATCCAGACTGTCACTTCACTAGCCTTCACCCTGGCCCATCTGGACAGATGTGTTTACGCCTTGCTTGGCTTCATCTAAATTAGACTCCATTGTAGGAAACAAGATTTGAAAGCAGCAACGAGAAACAGAAGCAGTTACATTTTTGTATTGACGGGAAATATTAGTACAAGTAACAAAATATAAAAATGTATATCCAGTGACTAATCTCTTGTGGGAACATTTCCATGGATAAACTTCCCACATTCTTTCTTTTAAACAGAGACTTCAGCATCTTTCCCAGGAATCTTTTCCTGGGGGATTATGGTTGCTGAATCTATTTCCATATCATCATTTCGCAATAAGAAGGGTCTAAAGAAAGACTTTGAAGGATAACTACAAACCCACCAGGAGTGTCAGGTGGCCTGTATTAGTAGCACTTAATATTGTCGAATGATCATTAAATTAATGAACTTAAAGCACAAGACAGAGGTAGAGGTGTTAAGGAGAAGCACATTCCTCTCATTACTTCCTCTTTAATTTTTCATTTATTCATTCTGTTGACCAAAGGTTGGCATGGTTACACTCAATCATACCATGATTGCATTGCACACACAAAAAATGTGAATGATACTCTACCACACCCATCTTTTTGGCTCCTACCTTCCCTTTAAACATATATAATAGACTTTTTACTTCAATTAAATTCCAATTTATAAAAGTTCGCTCTAACACCTCCCACTTGAAGTGCAGACATAACTGGGGAAGAAAAATTCACACTAGGATGTGGTCAGTTTGGCTCACTCACAGGCCAGCTTCACCTCACTCAGGATTTAGATCCCCACCTCTGCATGATGACAAGTCATGCTACGCACCACGCACTGCAGTAACTGTTATATGTAGAATGCCTCAGATCTACTGTACCTGTGTGCTGGATTAGGATTGAAGACAAAAATAAAAGCCACATGATGTGCCTTCTGATACCCCTTGAAGGGAAAAGACAAAGGTCTCCTCTTTGTGCTGTGCTGGAGGTAAGTGCAGAGACAGAGGTACACGGTGTGCTGTGGATCCTTCCCCAGCGGTGGGAAGGGAGGGGGTGAGCAGAGACTGAAGGAGAGCCAACCTTGCCTGAGAGCATTTTCTCTCTTTTTTCTTTCTCTGTTTCTCCCAAGTCAACCAATCCTTCTTTCTCCCACTTTCTTTTTTCTTTTCTTCTCCATCTTCATCCACCTCTTCTTTTACTTTCTTTGGTCTTTTCTTATCATCTTTCCTTTCCTCCCTTGCTTAGACCTCGGTTTTACTACCTGCCTCCACTACTCAAATAGACAATGCTGAATGAGGTTGCATTTCTTGTTATTCCTACAAAATACCATGCCTTGTCATGTCTATGGGCTCCTGCACAGATGTCGCCAAGCACACCACATGTTCTGAAAATGCTAAAATATGATCACACTGGGATGCTCACCAACTAAACATCAATCCAATCAATCCCCAGTCTGAGGTTTAGTAAGAAATGAAATATGAGGAAGAGAAAAGAAGTTCACTTAAATCTGAGCTATTCACTGCTGAGGAATATAAGCAAAGTCTTATATAGGACATTAAGGGAGAGGAAAGGACAAAATAGGCTTTTATGGATTTAAAGATTTTTAGTAAGCATCAAGACTCTTGGTTTGAGACCAATATAAACCAACTGCCTTTTAGCCTGACCTTTGGCAGTGCTCATGTTATTGGCATGCTGGTGGAATAGTTTATCGTGCAAAGACGGTTTTCACATCATCAAAATTAAACACATTTGTGCTTTAAAGGACATCATCTGGAAAGTGACAAAACAACCCACAGAATGGGAGAAACAACTTGGTAAGCCATATGATAAGCCATATATGGTAAGCCATATAATTAATAAGGGACTTGTATCTAGAATATATAAAATTGTATATAAAATATATACAATTCAACAATAAAAAGACAAAGAAGCCAATTTTAAAAATGAGCAAAGGACCTTAACAGACATTTCTCCAAAGAATACATACAAATGGCCAATACGCACATGAAAAGATGTTTAATATCACTAGCCAACAGGGAAATGCAAATCAAAACCCACAGTGAGGTATTACTTTACACACACTAGTATAGCAATAGTCAAATAGGCAGATAATAACAAGTGTTGGCTAGAAGGTGGAGAAATTGGAACCCTCATGCACTGCTGGAGGGCATGTAAAGTGGTGGACCCGCTTTAAAAAACAGTCTAGTAGTTCCTCAAAATATCAAACATAAAATTACAAAACGACCTAGCGATTGTACTCCTAAGTATATGCCCAAGAGAAGTAAAACCATGCGTCCACACAAAAACTTGTACACTAATGTTCATAGCAGACATAATCTTTATGATAGCTAAAAAGTAGAAACTACCCAAAAGTTCATTACCCAAAGGATGGATTTAAAAATGTGGTATATACATATGATAAAATATTATTCTGCAATAAAAAGAAATGAACATGCTTCAACATGGAAGAACTTTGAAAACATTATGCTAAGGGAAAGAAGCCAGTCACAAAGGACCACAAAGTGTATGACTCCATTTATATGAAATGTACACATAAGGCAAATTTATAGACACAGAAAGTAGATTTGTGGTGGCCTAGAGCTGGGGCATGGGGGTGGTTGGGAAGTGACTGATAATGAGTACAGGGAATCTTTTCTTCGTAATAAAAATGTTCTAAAATTGATTGTGGTGGTGGTCTCA
The DNA here is from genome assembly GCF_965194825.1 of Balaenoptera physalus. Lineage (NCBI taxonomy): Eukaryota > Metazoa > Chordata > Mammalia > Artiodactyla > Balaenopteridae > Balaenoptera > Balaenoptera physalus. The sequence goes on from NC_138886.1 coordinate 111,971,719, forward strand.
CAACTCTGTGAATTTGTATACTTTAAACAGGTGATGTAAAGTATGTGGATTATGTCTCAATGCAGTTTTAAAAAACATAAAAGACTTCCTGGGCATTACAGAACTGGCTCCACAACCAACCACCCCAGCTCTAAATGCTACTCGTACACCTTCTGTCATGGTGACAAACCACAAAATCCCCACAGAAATGTCTAAATTCCCCCTGATGGGGGAAATGTAACATCCCAACCTATTGAGAACCATTGGGAAAGAATAATGCTGGAGGACGCAATTGAGCATTCACTCTGGAGATTTCCAATGCTCTTGACAACAGGTACTCATGCAATCTAAATCTCCTCAAACAACCCAAGTATTCTCTGTCCTTTTGCTAACCTACATCAGATTCAAAAATCAGGAAAAATAAGAGCAACTTTCTTTTATGCTGTTCCTTTCAAAATGCATTGGCACTGTGCCATTGAAAACAATCTCCAACACAATTTTGCTGAAGTTACTTTCGTTTACAAAATAGCCAACCATTTTAATCTCTGAAATGGGCTATTTTCAAACACGTGGTCTAGATAGGAAACGATTTTTGATGGTCTATGAGAGTGTCAGTGACATGGTACTTTGATGGTTCTTCAATAAAGAATTGTCTAACTGAGAGGAGATGGAGGAGAGAGTGAGCATGTAAGATGAGAAGGAATGATTTCATCTTAACATCATCAATGTTTTTGTAATAAAAAAAATCGTGTTAAATAAGAAAAGTTAAAACAGTGAATTATTTGATGAGATGGTGAAAGCCAGAAGCTACTTAATGTGAATGTATTAATTTACTGGCCTCTTGGAATGACAGTTAATTCCTTTGTTAGGCTTTGGAGTTAGATTTTTTCTATCACACACCCCTCCCCCCCAAAAAAATAAAAATAAAAAACTCTATGTCTTAAAGAGATAGCCTCCCTCCATCCAAAATTGAATGCTGCAGTTGAGGGGGGGTAAAGTGAGAGCTATCCCTACAGCAAGGCCAATGGCTAATTCTCCATCCCAAATGACAACATTTCTGTGTCATAGATGATGTGTGCATTACACGTGAGGACAGAACGACACAAGTCACTCACGGGCTGTGATGTGGGCAGGGCAGAGAGAGAATCTCGGGAAGACATTCAAACAGGACACTCATGTGCAAGGGCTAGGCATAGAAGGAGATTCTGAATATGACGTGAAAGCAACGGTGACTTGGGAAGATAGATGAGAAACCAGAGATTGGGAGGGTGGTGGTGAAGTGTCTAGACTCAGAAGCTAGATTGCTTTGCTTTGCATCCTAGTTCTGCTTCCCAGTTGTTGTGTAATCTTGGACAAGTTCCTTAACGGCTCTGTGCCACATTTTTCCCATCTGTAAAATAGGGGTGACAGATAGTATCTACCTCAAAGTCTTGATGTGAAACTTAAATGAATTAGTCACTTAAAGTACTTAGAAGAGTTCTGGAAGTCCTCAACAAACATACTGTTATTCTACCCAGGCAAATCTGCTGCTGACCAATCTCTACGTGTATTCCAACACTTTGTCCCCTTAGATTCCCATGTCGGGGACTGCGGGAGTACCTCTTTTCCTTCTTCGTAGGAAAATACACCAGGACAAGGGTTGTTGAGGAAGGCATGACAGTGATTGCTTGTGCTTCTTTGTTCTCTAGAGGACCATTCCTGGCTGCAGCTGGGAGACAGTCTCATGAATGCCTAAGCCAGAAGGGACGTTAGTGATCTGAGCCCAAGTCACTCATTTGCAGAGGAGGACAATGTACTCAGAGAGGTTCAATGAGTTGGCCAAAAACACACAGCTATTAGGGCAGAAATGGGGGAAGAACCTAGCTACTACTTTAATACTCTATCATCATGATCTAGGGCTAGATCTGGATGATTCGACCTTCGACACAGAGGCCTTGTGGCACAAAGCTGGAGGGCAGGATGTGCAGTCTGAGGGAGTACAGGATTGTTCTACAGCCTGGTCAATTCGCCCCCTATATGCCCATTCATCAGCTCGAGATCTCCAGGAATGGCCCATCCATCACTGGGTACCTGAACGACTCAAGAAGACTCTGTAGCCTGCTTCTGCCCAAGATGTGAGTTTGGGGACACCCGTGCATCTCTGGGTTCAGGGTAAGCCCAATGAACCCCATCACCCATGTTTTCAGGAAAGCTCCAGCAACTCCAAGAATAGCACCAATGCACGTGAGAAAGGGAAACTACCCAGCAACAAAGAGATTTATACTCAAAGCAGCACTGCCTGCAGTGAGCCCCCAAGAGCTTCGTGGTCAAGTCCCCCTCTCTTTGCTATTTCCCAGAAAGGATTCCACCCTTGTAGTTCCATCTGTCACCTTGGCTACCACTGCATAGCAGGGCAAGCATGACTGCTTTTTTTCCAGCCCTCAGGAGATACATTACACTTCTCTTTGGGGACTATCAAGTGACAGGACAATCTGAAAATACTTCTTTGCCAACTTCACAAGTGAGAGTCTACAGAAAGGCATGTCAGTAAGTGCCTGGGGATATTGTACATTGGAAGTTTTTTAGGTGCCCTCTGGACTTAGAGTGAGTGGATTTCACAAACATTTGACAGATTGTCAAGCCAAGATAGAGGGTCAAGTTTAAATTCAGAGCTTGCCATCTGATTTTTTAAAGGCACTTTCATAGCAACAAAAGTTTTCCTTTTGTTAAAACAATTAGATACAGGAATTAAATGTTTCAATCCAATTCATATATCAAATTTAGCCCTAATTCCAGCTCTTCATCAGAAGGAACCATCTTCAGCCTGTAAATACATTTTATTTCAGGTCCTTTGGTTCAGGCACCCACGAGGGTATTGACACTAACCCTGAATATAAAAAGAGCAAGTGATTGAGTACCAGTTAAATTCCCACACAGTTGTGGCAGACTGTGATTTACCTGGTGACCAACAAATGCTTCTGAATTTAAGACCTATGTCTCTTAAATAGAGGCTTGAAAGGTCATGAAATATTTTGGTGCCTCCAAATTGGCATTTATTGACACTTCTTACACACAGAGGAGACATTATAAATGAAGAAATATTTTATTACTAGTTAGAGCTTTGGACCCAAACTGGACCCACACAATTTATGTGGCCTAGACCAATGGTTCTCTAACTTTTTGGTCTCTAGACTTCTTTATATTTTTTAAAATGACTCATGGCTCCAAAAAGCTTTTGTTTATGTGAGCTACTTTCCAGGATATTTACCAAACTAGAAACTGAGACTGAGAAAATTCTAAAATACTTACTAATTCATTTTTGAAAGAATAACAATAAACCTATCACATATAAACATATATAACATATTTTTATGAAATATGACTATAGTTTCTAAAACAAAGACAACTAGTGGCATTATTTTACATTCTTGCAAATTTCTTTAATATCTGTCTAGAAGACAGCTGGATTCTCATATCTACTTCTGCATTCAATTGCAACTTCTCTTGCAATACGTTGTTTTAGTTAAACTGTATGAAAAATATTCTCACCTCAAACAGATGTTTACTTGGAAATGGAAGGAGTATTTTAATGGTCTTTTCAGATAATTGTGGATATTCTTCTTAATACTACACAAAAATTCAACAAATCGTAGTTTCCTAAAGCAAAGTAAGATCTTGAAATTTTGTTAATACACTTTTTCTTCATTGATATGATTTAAAATCCATGGATTTCTCTTACATTGCCAATGGATCTTTTACTCGTGCATGATTTTGTAACATCATGAAACGGTCATTTGGAAAAAACTGGTTCACTATTGTCTGCATATCTTCCAAATGTTGACATGTTTCAATATTACAGTAACAAAAAATCACATTTATCAATATCACCACTTATCTCATTATAAATGCCTTTAAGGTTGAAGACTGTCCAGCTAACAAGTTGAATGCAAGTTTTTCAAAATTCTAATTTCCTAATGTCTAATATTTTTTAAGGGTTTGAAGTTTAATCATAGGCCAAAAATCCACTCAGTTGTTTTCCTTGAAGTGACCTGAGTGACTCATTTTCAAGAAAATGCCTGTAAATACCCAAATCTGGGTAATCATAGTTTGTCTATTAGTCAATCTTTCAAGTATAAATGATGTCCCATGAAATAAAGCAGTCAGTTCATTATGCAAAGATCTGCACAAGTGCCTTTCCTCAATACAATCATCATACTTCAGTATTCAGCAGAAGTGCTTTATACGTATTTCCCATTTCACCACACAGAATATTAAAAAGACGTATATTCAAGAGTCAATTTTTAATAAAATTCGTAATATTTGCTGCTTCATCAAGGACATTCTTAATTAAAACTGGCTTTTCTTTTTCCTAGAGTATATGTAGTAAAGAATCCATATCTGTGAGTACAGTTTGGTGCCACTGTTTCAATTTGTGTTAAAGCCCCAGAATTTTACCCCCCACTATTTTTGTAACATCTGTGCAAATGTCAACACAGTGGAAAAGATAAAAAATATCTTGGTATTAAAATGAAAATAGTTTTGATCAGACAGCCTCCCCTGAAATGATTTGGGGATGACCAGTGTTCAGTGGACCACACTTTGAAAACCACTGACATTTTAAAGGCAGATCTAAGGGCTTCCCAATGACCCTCCTAACTTTTGTCCCACCTTGGTTCCCAAGTGGTTTAAATGGAGAAAGTGAAATGCTTCCTCCATGACAAAAAATGTCCCAGACTGTCCTATTACTTAACCATATGAAACAAATTTCAATAAAAGAAATAGCAATCCAAATGGGCAAAGAAATTCTAAAAGCCAAGAAAAAAAGTCATATGGAAGAAAGAACATTTAACCTCTTGGCTTCTCTCATGGAATACCCACCCAGGAGCATGGTGTCCCCAGATTCCTGACTGGTACAACCAAATCCTCCTGGGAGTGGAGTGAATTAGAGAGCCCCCAAGGTCAACCAATGGTGCTACCTTTACCGTTCAGTGAGTAATCAGCAAAGTTTCAGAAAATCTCTGCACATAAATGAGGCTATTTTCAATGTTTTTCCTTTGTCCTAAGACCAATATCTCAAGATAGTTTTCAAATGTCTCTTCAATGCTTTCCCCAGAAGTTGTTTTAATATTTTATTTTCCAAAGTAATCTTTTGGTTTTAAAATTATATTATGTATTTTTAAAACATACTTAGAAGTTTAGAAAACAATGTAAAGAATGTTCATATAACTTTTACTTGGATCAACAATTATTAAGATTTTTGCCACACTTGGTTCATCTATTACTTTTTCTTTCTTTCTTTTTTTTGCCACACCGCGCAGGTTTCGGGATCTTAGTTCCCCAACGAGGGGTCAAACCCAGGCCCTCAGCAGTAAAAGCAGAGAGTCTTAACCACTGGACCATCAGGGAAGTCTCTTTGCTGAAGTATTTTAAAGCAAACTCCTCACGTGATGTCATTTTGCCATACATAATTCAAAAGGTATCTCTAAAAATACAACAATTACGCAACCATGATGCTATTATCACACCTAATAAATTTAACAATCATTTTTTTTGTTTCATATAATACCCTTTCATAAAAAAATATTCCAATTGTCTCCAAAAAGTTGTTTTTACATTTGGTTGGTTCAAAGCAGAATCTAAATAAGATCCATTCATTATCTTTGGTCGTTATGTCTTAAATCTCTTTTAACTGAGAATTTTCCTTCCCTGCTTTTTCCTCCCCAGGCATTTACATGTTGCAGAAACCAAGTCGGCCACCTATAAAAAGTCCTACATTCTGAATTTGCCTCCTTGGGGTCTTAACTTGTTTCTTTCTATTTTCCTGTAAATGGGAGTTAAATCTGTAAGTTTGATTAGAATTAGTTTCACCTTTTTTTTTTTTTTTTTCTTTTGCCAGAATGCTTTGTCAGTGGTCTTGTGAGCGAGCATCTGGATGTCCCATGTTTGGTGATGTGTGATTGATGAATGGCTTCAGAAGGTGGCAGTCTGATCCTTCCCTGCTCCCCATTATGAAGGTCCCATCAAACTGTCACCTAGTACTTCATCTATTGGGCATCCTTAACAGTTGCAAGATAGAGTTTACAATTCCATCATTTCTTCCACACTTTTAACTGGAATTCTTCTATAATAAAAAGAAAAAAAAATATTTTTCAGATTGTCTAAGGCTTTCTGATAACCCTGAAATACAGCTCATAAGGAAAGACAGACTGAATGTCTAATTCTTTCCTTTTAATTTCCAGTTTTTGCTGTAAGTTGTTTTTGCTCCAGTTACTTCCAGTGGTGTCCAATGATTTTTTTCTAAATTAAGTATCATTTTGAACTCCACGGTTTTTATATAGTCAGCGTTTTCAACCAATAACATTCATTATTATTTTTAACATTCCAAGACTCCCATCTTTGATCTATGAGAACCCCTTTTTTATTGGCCCCTGTGTCTTTTGAACATGTATTATTATTAGTCTTTTATAATGAAACATTCTTACTAGCTAGCATAATGAAACATTCTAGCATACTTTCTAGCATAATGAAACATTCCAGGGTCAGGAATGTAGTTACTTCCTCATATCTGGGGATATGTTGCAGAAGCCAAGTCAGCCACCTATAAGAAGTCCAGAATCCCTCTTTCTTTTTAGCAGGAATGATATTTTGAGATCTGAATCTCAATCAATGGGGTACACCCATTGATTACAGGCTGTCAATTCTCTTAAGCATTTGTGAGGACAAATCTAGGAAATGTATAATTTTGAAATAAAAAATTCAAAAGTTCATACTAATATTTCCTATTCAGATATTAATAAAATTTTTCTTACATTCTTTGATTTTTTATACTTGTGCCTCCTGTATCTTACACTGAAAATGTTGCTTTCAATATTCTTAACATAATTATTTATTTCCATTACCTTATCATTTGCATAAGAGATTCAAAATAATAATTCCAATTATACCACTAACAAAACACGGAATGGAGTTTAACAGATTTTTGCTTCTTTATGTCTCCTTACTATATATCCACTAAAAATGTATAGTCAAAATACATATGGTTTCCTTTGCTGTGCAAAACCTTTTAACTTTCATTAGGTCCCATTTGCTTATTTTTGTTTTTATTTCCATTACTCTAGGAGGTGGGTCAAAAAAGATCTTGCTGTGATTTATGTCAAAGAGTGTTCTTTCTATGTTTTCCTTTAAGAGTTTTATAGTGTCCAGTCTTACATTTAGGTCTTTAATGCATTTTGAGTTTATTTGTGTGTGTGGCATTAGGGGGTGTTCTAATTTCATTCTTTTACATGTAGCTGTCCAGTTTTCCCAGCACCACTTATTGAAGAGACTGTCTTTTCTCCATAGTATCTCCTTGCCTCCTTTGTTATAGATTAGTTGACCATAGGTGCGTGGGTTTATCTCTGAGCTTTCTATCCCGTTCCACTGATTTATATTTCTGCTTTTGTGCCAGTACCATATTGTCTTGATTACTGTAGCTTTGTAGTATAGTTGGAAGTCAGGGAGTCTGATTCCTCCAGCTCCATGGGTTTTGGTTTTTGTTTTTTGTTTTTTTCTCAAGATTGCTTTGGCTATTTGGAGTCTTTTGTGTCTCCATACAAATTTTAAAGTGTTATTGTTCTAGTTTTGAATGGATAAAGAAGATGTGGTACATATATACAATGGACTATTACTCAGCCATAAAAAGGAATGAAATTGGGTCATTTGTAGAGATGTGGATGGACCTAGAGACTGTCATACAGAGTGAAGTAAGTCAGAAAGAAAAAAACAAATATTGTATATAAACGCCTGTATGTGGAATCTAGAAAAATGGTACAGATGAACCAGTTTGCAAGGCAGAAATAGAAACACAGATGTAGGGAACAAATGTATGGACACCAGGGGGGAAGGGGGGGATGAATTGGGAGATTGGGATTGACATATATACACTAATTTGTATAAATTAGATAACTAATGAATACCTGCTGTATAGCACAGGGAACTCCACTTCACCATACAGTAGAAACTAACAAAACATTGTAAAACAATTATACCCCAATTTTTTAAAAAGTCATTAAAAAAAATAAAGATATACTCACCTTATTAAAAAAATACTAAGTTTTAAAATAACTTGAAATAATTCTTTTTTCTCTATGGTTTATTTAAATAACTACTTGTTAGATATTCACTTTAGTTTTTTAAATTTTCTTCCTTTTAATTTTTAAATTATGTAATACATTTATGTTTCAAAGTGAAAACTATATAATAAAGGATATGTGCATTGATGTTTCACCTCCAATTCTATTGCACACGTTTTTCTCCTTCACCTATAGGTTTCTTACTTAGTATTTGGTTTATCTTTTCAGTGTTTCTTTATCTTTTCATAAACAAATGAATCTATATTTTTATCTCCCTTCTTTTCTCACTTGAAAGATATATTATATATATATAATAATATAATATATTATATTATATTCTGCATCTTACTTAATGTACTTGTCTATAAATCCTGGAGATCACTTTATATTCTTGTATGGAAGTCATCTTTTGCATAGTATTTCATTTTTTTGGATGTGCCATTCTCTTTTTCTTAGCTTTATTGAGATACAAGTAACATACAACAATGTATAAATTTGAGGTATACAATGTGATGATTTGATGCACATATATATTGTGAAATGATTAATGTAATAAAGTTAGTGAGTACCTTCATCACCTTACATAATTACCATTGTGTGTGTGTGTGTGTGTGTGTGTGGTGAGAGCACATAAGAGCTACTGTTTTAGCAGGGGGTCAACCATGAGGTGGTGAGGTGGGTTGGGGGGTAATGTGGGTGAGGAGTGTGGGGTGCTGAGATGTTCACGGGCCAGTTGGGGGGGTTCACAGGTGAGGAATCACCAGCAGTTCATGCATGGCCCTCCAGATGGAGTCTGTGACACAGTTGGTAGGAGGCTCATTCCTCATCTGGGCTCCTGCTGCTGTTTTCCCAGTCACTTCCTGTCCCCTGTCATGGAGCTCAGAGCTCAGCACTCTGGATGGAGAAGGAGAGAAATCTTGGGCAGCATCTTACCCAGCTAGGGAAGCTGGAAACTCGCTCACGCTCTCACTTTCCCACAGGAGAAATCATGGACTGAGAATAGTTCTCTTGGCACTGAGCTGTGCTGTCTTACGGGAATGCTGATGCAGGTAATGTCAAACCATCCTCTTTACCCTCTCCAATGCATACAGTACCGGATTTTTTCGCTCCAGTGGTGTGCTGGAACTTCTCTGCCGGACTTCCGGTCTTCCACAAAGGTTCTCTGGTCCATGGGTGACCATCACCTGCTTTATTATTGTTTTAAACTTCATTTGATAGTTTCATTGTTTCTAACTTTTAAAATATTTTATATCTATTTTCCCAACTAGATTATAAGCAATATGAGGTGGCATTTTATATACACCATTGTTCAGTTCCATCCATTACGGTTTTTTTTTTTTTACTTTTTTATTGAAGTATAGTTGATTTACAATGTTGTGTTAGTTTCAGGTGTACAGCAAAGTGATCCAGTTTTATATATGTATGCATATGTATATATATATATTTTTCAGATTCTTTTCCATTGTAGGTTATTACAAGATACTGAAAATAGTTCTCTGTACTATAGAGTAGGTCCTTGTTGTCTATCTATTTTATATATGGTAGTGCGTATCTGCTAATCTCAACCATTAAGTTTAAACTCTCCATAAAGTATAGACATATATTTCTCTGTAGATGGATATTGATATTCTGTTTCTTCTATTAAGCCTGTATATTTATATATATGTGTGTGTGTCTGCATAACTAAGGAATGGTGCATGCATAGAATAGTGAGTAAGCCAGATATATTCAAAATATTTAGAACTATAGCCGAAAGAACTATACAGAAAGGCTAGCTGATCAGCATTCATCCAGTATGGGGAGTGAGTTTCAAAACGTTAGATTAGGCAAATATCCCAAGACTGGAGTTGACAGTTCAAACTAGATCACACAACTCAGATCAGATGAAGCCTCTGGAAACCCTACTGATTTTGAGAATACATAAAAGGGATATGATAAACTAAGGTAAGACACCCTGTGATCCCAATATGCAATATTAGGGTGTATGGGGGAGGGGTATCATTGAGGGAGTGCATCAGAAGAGTGAAAAGGGAGAGAAGAACAAGAGTATATTGTATGTGTCATTGGGTCTAGGCCAAACTAGGAATAGTTACAGGCACCACTGACATGCAAGTGTCCAGAATGAGGTAAAAGTGAAAGTAATTTCTGCTCTAACAAAAATCATAATCATGAGACAGATAGATATAGATATATACAATATCTTCAAAATGTACAACTCCAATTTATATGCTTATTTATATTATTGGAGGAAAGGGGGCGTTTAACTGACCTTAACTCCTTGCCTTTGAAAGGGTGGAGTGCTCAAAGATACCATGTTACTCAACTCTGACAAATAACAAAAGATTTGGGGAAATTAAAAGTAGACAGTTAAATTCTATCAGAAATAAAATGCAACTGTAATGTTGTTTAAGGGGCACATTTGAAACATAATGGTACAAAAAGTTTAAAAGTTAAGGGCCTTGTAACAGTCATATGGCACAAGATAAGGTAGAAGAAAACAAACTTGCATTTTTTAAAAATTCTTTTTATTTTTATTGAAGTATAGTTGATTTACAATGTTGTGTTAATTACTGCTGTACAGCAAAGTGATTCAGTTATACAATATATGCATTCTTTTTTTTTAATATTCTTTTCCATTATGGTTTATCATGGGATATTGAATACAGTTCTCTGTGCTATACAGCAGGACCTTGTTGTTTATCCATTCTATATATAAAAAATTACATCTGCTCACCCTCACCTCCCACTCCTCCTTGGCAAACACCAGTCTGTTCTCTATGTCCATGATTCTGTTTCTGTTTCATAGATATGTTCATTTGTGTCATATTTTAGATTCCACATATAAGTGATATCATATGGTATTTGTCTTTCTCTTTCTGACTTACTTCACTTAGTATGACAATCTCTAGTTGCATCCATGTTGCTGCAAATGGCATTATTTCATTCTTTTTTATGGCTGAGAAATATTCCATTGTATATATGTACCACGTCTTCTTTATCCATTTCTCTGTCGATGGACATTTAGGTTGCGTCTGTGTCTTGGCTATTGTGAATAGCGCTGCTATGAACATTGGGGTGCATGTATCTTTTGAATTATAGTTTTGTCTGGATGTATGCCCAGGAGTGGGATTGCTGGATCATATGTTAATTCTATTTTTAGTTTTCTGAGGAACATTCATATTGTTTTCCACGGTGGCTACACCAACTTACATTCCCACCAACAGTGTAGGAGAGTTCCCTTTTCTCCATAAAGTTGCATTGTTAATATCAAAGTGAAATTTGATGTAAACAATACTGAATGAACTAAGAAGACCACTTTAAATTGGAAAAAGGTATAATTCACAATGAACACATGACATTACTCTCTCCCTAGCTTCATCCACCCCAAGCACATTGGCTTACTTCTTTTGAATACAACAGGCATGCTTCTGTCTCAGGGGCTTTGAAGATGCTATTCCTTCTGCCTGGAATGCATTTCCCTCACCTCTTCAGATCTTTGCTCAGCTATCTCCTGATAGTGAGCTCTTCCCTGGCCACCCAACCCCAAATTGCAACTCCCTCCCCTGGACCACAGTTTGTTCTCCTTCCCTGCTTTATTTTTCCTGAAAATACTTATCCCCATACTATTTGTTTAACTTATTTACCTTATTTATTGTCTATCTCTGTCTACTAGAATACAAGTCCCAAGACAGCAGAGATTCTTACCTATTTTTTTACTAGACTAGTAGAGTTCCTTGCATCACGTAGGGACTCAATAAAATGTCTTGAATGAATGAATGATGAGTGAGTAAATCACATCACATTGCAAATGCAAAGAGAAATCTAAAGAAAACAGTAATAAGGGGAAATTTAACATAGCAAAAAAGGAAACTGAAAAAGATTACAGAAACTAAGTAATATAATTGATTATGTTGATTCAGTAGCTATACTGTATGGTGAACTTTAAATCATCCAGTAGAAACTGTCTCATTTTCAGGCAACCTTGAAACATTTATATTAACTGGCCATATATTAGGCCACAAAATAATTTTAATAAATTCAAAAATGGAAAGTTTGAATAGGATGTATTAGTAAAAATATCACAATAAAAATAGAAATTAATAACCAACATATAAATAAAAATATCCTCTGAAAATAATTACTAGATCAAAGAGTACATCAAAACTACAATTACCAATTATTTACAAAATGCAGCAAAGAGATTATGACACATCAAAACTAATACATTTCCACCAAAGACATACTCCTTAGGAAAACTGAATGCTTTAAACAGTGTCATTACTAAACAAGAAAGAATAGAAATAAAAGAACTGAAAACTCAACTCAAGAAGTTAGAAAGTGGAATACACAACAAACCTCAATAAGGCAAGATGAAGTTGACAAATATAAAAATGAAAATTATTAAATTAATGAGTTAGAATCTATAAATATATAAATAAATCCAAGGACTGATTCTGTGAAAAAGAGAACAATATAGACAAATTTCTAGCATGCCTACTCAGGGGAAAAAGTAAAAACAAAAAACAAAAAAATCCACGAATGTATAACTAAGGAAGGGGAAAGTGGATATATCCATAGAGGAGAGTTAAACATTGTGATAAAATATAATACTTAGTGCTTTTGTATGCTAACATTTACTGAAGGCTTTCTATCGCCAGACATTTTCCTTCCTTATCTCGCTTAATTCTCTCCGCGGCCCAATGGTGTTGCAGATGGGATTGGAGATACAAGAGATTTGTTGGGAGAAAACACTTGTAGAGGCAAATGGGGAGGGAATTGTAGGAGGCTAGGAAAGTCACCAGGACAGGAGGCAGGGCTGACCCCACGGAAGAGAGAGAAGGAAAGAAGGAAGTTTGGGAAGAATGAGTCTTAGATTTCAGTGAATTCTAAGATAGTCTGGGCAAGGGAAGGAAGGGAATCCATTAGAGGAGCTCCGTGCATCTCAGTATCCCAGCTGCCTCAGTCACTGGCTGGGAGCATCTGGTGGGAAGCATGGCCTCAGCTGAACACTAGTAGGTTCAGAACATACCAACTGTTCCATCAGTCAATTACCTTCCCGTTCCACCTCCTAAGCAGGAGATCTGAGAAACACAATTGTATGGCTGCCACAGATTTTTATAGACATTTGATAATATTGAGCATCTATTCTTGATTCTGTTAAATTTTCAGTGACCTGGAATGTGGATATTTTCTTAAATATGATAAGTATACCTATACATTTCTTAATCATATGACCAATATTGCACTTAATGTTGAAAAACTGGAGGCAGTCCTATTGCAGTCTGGTTCAAGGCTAGGATGCCCACTGTAGTTGCTCTTGGTAAGTATTTTTCTGAAGGTTCTGGCTAGTGCAATGTACAGGAAAAAGGAATATGATGTAAAAACGTTGGAGCAGGGAACAACTTATCATTACAGCCATCCCTCGGTACCCGTGGGGGATTGCTTCCAGTACCCCCGTGGGTACCAAAATCCATGGATGCTCAAGTCCCTTACATAAAATGGCATAATACTGTTGCTGGCCTTCCGTATCTAGGGGTTCCACATGGCAATTGGTTGCCATGGTCGATTCACGGTTGGTTGAATCCACAGATATGGAACCTGGAATACTAAGGGTCCACTGTGTTTGCAAACAATATGATTGTCTAACTGGATACACCCGCCTCCCTAACCAAATTAACTACACATATTTAAGAATTAGTGAGAGTTTATATTCAATTACAAAACAAATGTACAAAGATTTTTTTCAAAGCACTATTAATAAGCTAGAAAAATAATAGTTACATAAAATATAAACTTCTTTTATTTGAAGAAGACTATAAAACTTTGTCAAGGGACATAAGAGAGACTTGAATAATTGGAGGAAAAAAATCCATTCTATTTCCAGACAAAAATACTTAATGAGTCAAGAATTCAGTTCTCCCAAATTTGGACTATAAATTTTATCAAATTCCAATAAAATCTCCAATACAATTTTTTGGAACCTGGAAAATTGTTTCTAAAGCTTTTTTATTTTTTTTCTGGAAGAAAAACTTCATGGATTGGCCATAATAAATTTGAACCCAAAGAAAAATTATTTTAGTAGGCTTATTCTATTTTATTTTAAAGCATAAAAGTAACACCTATTAAAATAGTACTGGAGACTTCCCTGTGGTCCAGCAGTTAAGCCTCTCGCTCCCAGTGCAGAGGACCCGGGTTTGATCCCTGATCAGGGAACTAGATCCCACATTCCACAACTAAAAGATCCCACGTGCTGCAACTAAGAGCTGGCACAGCCGAATAAATAAATAAAATAAATAAAATAGTACTGGAACATGGATAAAAATATAGATTGATGAAACAGAAAAGGAAATCCCAGAAGAACAGTATATGAACAAGAACGCATCATATGTTAAAGACATTTCAGAACATTCAAGATGGAAGGAATGGATTACTCAAAAATAGTATTAAAAAAACAAATGGTTGGAAATAATTTAAAATTAGAACCTTACCTCAATCCATACATCCAAATGAATGGAGTAGTTAAATGGAGGGCATAGAATAAAATACAAAAGAATCAGAAGAAAGAACAGATACATATTTTTATAACTTTGTGGTAGGGGAAAATTTTCTCAACATTTAAGCCAGAGGTAGAGACCCTGAAGAAAAACATACTAGATTTAACTAAGTAAAAATTTTAAATATTTGTGCATTAGAAAACAACAAAACAAAAATAAAGTAATACAAGTTCGAAGAAATATTTCCAAATGATTTCAAAGAAAAAATAGCCTCACAATATTAAGAGCAAGTGTAAATTAATTAGGAAAGGATCAAAATTCCAGTAAACAAATAAGTAAGGGACATTAACAGGCAATTCACAAAATAAGAACTGTTATGCAAAAAAAAAAACCACAACATTTTTAATGTGCTCAACTTTGCTAATAATGAAATACAAATTAAACCAGTGAAATTCAATTATTGGAATCCATGTTTGAGAAGATGATACCATCCCAGGAAGGTAAGGATAGAGAAAAGGGCACACATATTGCACTAGTGTGAGTGTAAAGTGGATTAACCTTTATGAAAGGTAGTTTGGCAATATATTTCAAAAGTTTAAAAGCTTTACATTTGCTTTGAGCGAACAATTCTTTTTCCAGGAATTCATCCTAAGGGATTAATCATGAGCATATGCGAAAACACTGTATTTTAAGTAAACATACCATCATTGTTTTTGTATAAGATGTAAATTAATAAATCCGTACATACATTTTTTTCATTATTTAACAAGATTTATTAAAAGCCTAGTAAGTAATAGACCCTGTGCTAGGTATTGGGGTACAATTTTAAATGTACATACGTTTTTAAAAGAATGAAACAACCAAAATATTAATTAAAAAGTAATCAAAGTAATTATGATGGATGCTTAATGTTGAATATTAATGCATCCATTAAAATTTTTGTTGTAGGGCTTCCCTGGTGGCGCAGTGGTTAAGAACCCACCTGCCAATGCAGGGGACATGGGTTTGAGCTCTGGTCCGGGAAGATCCCACATGCCGTGGAGCAACTAAGCCCGTGCGCCACAACTACCGAGCCTGCATGCCACAACTACTGAAGCCCGTGCGCCTAGAGCCCTTGTTCCACAACAAGAGAAGCCACCGCAATGAGAAGCCCACACACCGCAACGAAGAATAGCCCCCACTCGCCCCAACTAGAGAAAGCCCACGCGCTGCAGCAAACACCCAACGCAGCCAAAAATAAAAATAAGTAAATAAGTTTATTAAAAAAAAATTTTTGTTGTAGAAGAAAATTTAATGTTAATGATACACTTTCAAATGGAAAAAGCAGATTAAACAATAGTAGAAATATATATGCAAAAATAAGTGTACACATAGAACAAAGATTGGAAAGACATGCAATCAAATGTTAATTTTAATCTGAGTGGCAAGATTATTTTTAGTTACTTTTTTTTTTTGGTTATCTTTACTTGTCAGATTTCATATAATAAATATGTGTTACTTTTCTTAAAAGTCTGGAAAAGGCACTTTTAACTTTTTAATTCAATTGAAAAATCTCTTTCCCAAAGATATTTTCTGTGGCAAGAATAGTCTCATAGCAGGAGGAAAGAGGGGTAAAGTCCTCCACTTGTCCAAACTGATTTCTCTTAGAATAAGGAATTTACAACATTTGTGTTTCCTGGGAAACCTCAGACATTTTCAAAAAAAAACCAAAACAATGGTATCTCCAGCCTCCAGTTCTTTTTTTGTGCAACCCATACTCCCACTTCTATATTTTCAACTCTTGATTTTCCTTCAGATTTATCCTGGGGTCCCTGTGTTCCAAGCATAAATTGAATATGAGTCTTGTCTGCAGTTCTGTCTTGCTGGTCTGACATACATGCCTGTAAAAATGTAACTTTCCAAGGGAATTGTTGACCATGCATTCCTACCCCACTCTCAAGCCCCAAAGATCATCGCCTGCAGTTCTCCACCCCGAGGCTCTCTCATCCTGTAAGGCTACTGTTGATGCCTCTGAAGCTCCTAAGAAGTGTTTCCTCTCAACTGCCCTCCCTGTAACTGTCCTGCATCCTCCAGAGTTTGAAAGCCTTCCCTCCTTACTGCAGTACAAACATCCTTTTAGGATCCCTTTTATCCAGCCACAGTTGTACATACCTGGATTTCCCCTAGAGTATCATGTCAGTCCCTTAAACCTACATGATAATTTGGAGAAAGGACCAACGTCATCAAATCAAAACACTTCAGATCAAATTCGGTTCATTTAGGGGTGACCCCACCATAGACTTAGAAAAGAATCAGCCAGTACTGGCTCATACATTCACTTTCTAGGATGGTCTACTCCAGACCCACCGTTATGCTTGCACCTTGAAGTTTTGGAGTGAGCCTGCTCTGGTCTCATTTTCACTTATTCATTCAACAAATTCTTATTGAGCACTTCTTTGGCTATGTACTATGCTAGGCACTGGGTATACACTACTAGAAAAACAAAACAGTTGCAAACCATTATATATAGAATGGGTAAACAACAAGGTCCTACTGTACAACACAGGGAACTATATTCAATATCCTGTGATAAGCCATAATAGAAAATAATTTTAAAAAGAATGTATATATATATGTATAACTGAATCACATTTCTGTACAGCAGAAATTAACACAACACTGGAAATCAACTATACTTCAATAAGAAAAAAAAGTAAAGGAATTCCCTGGCTGCCCAGTGGTTAGGACTCGGCACTTTCCCTGCCAAGGGCGTGGGTTCAATCCCTGGTTGGGGAACTAAGATCCTGCAAGCTGCGCCCGCAGCCAAAAAAAGAAAAAAAAGAAAAAACAGCAGTAGTAAAAAGCAGATGAGGTCTTTGTTTTGCAGAATGCATAACCTATTGAAAGAGATACAATAACCAAACAGGCAAACAAATAAATTCTTAAAATTACTTTAAGTTTATAACATCTATAAATGCTAGTATAGCTAATAGAATGATAAAACACAGTAGAGAAAGGAATATATCTAGACAGAAAAATAGGGGATGCCTCTCTGAGGAGATAGCTTTTGAGCTGAGACTTGAAAGATGGGGAAGAATATTACCTGTGATGAGAAGGGGTAGAGGGTCCAAGCTGGGCTGGCGTTGGCAAGGGCACAGCCCACAAGGTCATTTCCATTCACAGCCAGACGCCCGTTCTGATTCATGAGAGTCCATGACAGGTGGGAGGACCTCTGTCATCTTAGAGGTAACCATGTTTGCCTATCATTTCTGAACACAAATAAACAGAACAGCATAAGCAAAATTCTACAGCAAAAAACTGATCAACGTGTTTGTGAAGTTGAAATCCAGCTGTTATGACTGATAGATAAATAGTGAATGAGAGGGAGGGATAAAGCTGAGGTTAGAGAAGTTTGCAGGGATGAGACCACGGTAAAGGATACAGTCTTCCATGTTCTATGGGAAGCTGCTAAAAAGTTTAAACTCAAAAGGATGGCACAATATGACTTAAGGTTGTTACAAAGTTCTATGGCTACTGTATGAAGAATGAATTGGAGGCAGGTCAGAAAAACTGGTTGCAGTGGTCTAACTGGAAAGTGATAGTTTAGCTGGGATACATGGGAGACAGAAGGTTGGCAGTGGAAATGAAGAAAATTGAAGGAATTAAAGATGTACATCTCAGGGATACAAACTAGAGAACTTGCTGATGTAGGTGCTGAGGGCATGAGAGGAATCAGAGGTTCACTCAGCTCTCTGACTTGAACCTCTAGTCGAGGATGTTTCTTTTTACTCACTGAGATGAGGGAGATTGAGAAAACTGGGATTTTAGGACGATGGAGAGGGACTTGAACATTTGATTTCGTAATAGGTTAAGTTTGAGGTGCATGTTTGAGATGTGCAACAGGAGATAAAAACCCAATGTGACCTGCGACCCCCCTGGAGTCTCTCTGAAATGCTCTGTGAATTCAGTGGGGTCTGTTCACTCTATCTCAAGGGAATGTGAATGATTCCCGGCTCTGTATGAGCTCAGGAAAGTATTCTCCTTACAGCTCTCTGGCACCAGAGCTGCAGCTGAGGCTGCCAAGGAGCATGGCATACCGAATTTAGGGAGCAGAGCCTGAGGGCCAGGAAACGTAGCCCCCTCCTTCAAAATTGTTCAGCTCCGCGGGCCCTTGCACTCTGGCCTGTGACAGTAAGGGCAGCCCCTCCCTGACCCATGGTCTCCGAAATGACCCGGGGTTATTCTTCCGATGCCGCAGACAACAGGCTTCCATCAAGATGGCTGACTATCTTCAGCAAACAGTGGTTTGGCCTCACCCTTCTCTCTGGGAAACATTTTACTTCTTTCAGTATGGCTGGGCTAACACTTTTCCAAACTTTTAAGTTCTGCTTCCTTTTCGATTCACAATTGCACCTTTATTTTTTTATTTTGTAAAATAAATTTATTTATTTATTTTTGGCTGCATTGGGTCTTCATTGCTGCGCGTGGGCTTTCTCTGGTTGTGGCAAGCAGGGGCTACTCTTCGTTGCAGTGCACAGGCTTCTCATGGCGGTGGCTTCTCTTGTTGCGGTGCATGTGCTCTAGGCACGCTGGCTTCAGTAGTTGTGGCACGTGGGCTCAGTAGTTGTGGCTCGCGGGCTCTAGAGTGCAGGCTCAGCAGTTGTGGCGCACTGGCTTAGTTGCTCCGCGGCATGTGGGATCTTCCCGGACCAGGGCTCGAGCCCGTGTCCCCTGCATTGGCAGGTGGATTCTTAACCACTGTGCCACCAGGGAAACCCCACAATTGCACCTTTAAATCATTTCTCTCATCTGGCCTTTTACCATAAGTATTCAAGGGAAAACAGACCTCTCCTTTAACACTTGTGCTTAGAAATTTCCTCAGCCAAATCCTGTGTCATTGCTCACAGGTTCTCCCACAAAATACTCAGATGGGAACACAATTCAGACAAGTTCCTTGCCACTTTGTACCAAGGATCGCCTTTCTCTAGTTTCCAGTAATACGTTCCTCATTTCCATCCGAGCCCTCATCAGAACGACATTTACTATCCATATTTCTACCAACATTCTGTTCACTACCGCTCAGTCATACTCCGAGAAGACTGAGGCTTTCTCTGAAGCTGCGTCCTCTCCTTCCAAACACTCAAGAGACTCACCCTTTACAGTTAATTCATGGCAACGGAGGCTTTTCCCAACATGCGCCCCTGAACTCTTCTAGCCTCTCCCCATCACCCAGTTCCAAAGCCACTTCCACATTTTTAGGTACTTATTGCAGCAACATCCCACTCTTGGCACCAATTTTTTTTCTCTTAGTCCATTCAGACTGCTATAATAAAATACCACAGGCTGAGTGGCAAAAACAGAAATTTATTTCTCACAGTTCTGGAGGCTGGAAGTCCACGACCAGGGTGCCAGCCAGCATGGTCAGATTCTGGTGAGAGTCTGCTTCCGAGCTGCAGACTGCTGACTAGACTTCTCGCCGTGTCCTCACATGGTGGAAGGGATGAGCTAGCCTTCTGGGGCCTCATTTATAAGAGTACTAATCCCATTTATGAGATCTCTGCCCCCATGACCTAATCGCCTGGGAAGGTCTCACCCCCTAATACTGTCACCTTGGCATTAGATTTTCAACATATAAATTTTGGGGAGGAACACAAACATTCAGAGCATTGTTGTATCTTCTGCCATTACTCTATCTCCACCCCGTATCCTCAGATTCCATCATTTTTTATTGCCAGTGCTAAGAAATGGAAAAAGTAAGAAGGCAATGCGAGAAGTGACATTTACTGAGTGCCTGCCTATATGAGACACTTTGCTGCTTCATTACATACATTATCACATTTGATTCTCAAAGTAACCCATTTGGTGGGGCTTGTTACCCACATTTCAGAGATAAGAAAACGAAGCCTCCAAGGTACCCCTCTCCCCACTCTGGCACAGCTTGTAAGAATAGAAAAAGTTTATTGAGCCTGGATATATTTAAATCCAGAGTCAAGAAGAGGCTACACTATTTGCAAAAGAACCCCTTTCAATGGATGCAGCATAGAATTACTCAAAGGAAAGGAGTCAGGGAGTCTTCTGTTTGGAGTCCTGATACAGGTTTCGCCGAAGAGCATCCCCCCTTGTGTGCCCAGGGCTATTGTTCTTTTTATGCTAGTGGGAGTTCAGACATGCACAACACTTCCAAAAAAGGCAAGAGACACAGGGACATGCACACAATAAAATGTTAGGGAGGACGACTCCCTGGGGACACAAAGGACGTATGAGGAAATGTTCAGTGTTTTTGCATTTTTGTGGGGTTTTTTTATGGGTTATGTTTTATGATCAATCACAAATGATTATTCACAGGGTAAAGGGTGTCTCTCTGAAAAATTGCTAGCAACGTATTGATCTTAAAACGATGAGAAAAATGCAATAAGATGAAAAACAAAACAAAAGCAAAAGTGCTTCAGTCCTTTGTCCTTTCACGAGGACATGGTAATGATTTGGTACTAAGTTACAAATGACTTATCATTAATGGTGTTGGCTATGTCTTGATGTTGGAATCCCACTGAAACTTATGGATAAATCTAAAAAAAACTGATACAAATGAATTTATTTACAAAACAGACACAGACTCAAAGACTTCAAAAACAAATTTATGGTTACCAAAGGGAAGGGGGGGAGGGATAAATTAGGAGTTTGGAATTAATATATACACACTACTATATATAAAATAGATAATTAACAAGGACCTACTGTGTAGCACAGGAAACTCTACTCATATTCTGTAATGACCTAGATGGGAAAAGAATCTGAAAAAGAATGGATATATGTATATGTATAACTGAATCACTTTGCCGTACACCTGAAACTAATACACCATTGTAAGTCAACTATACTCCAATATAAAATAAAAATTAAATTAAAAATTAAGGGACTTCCCTGGTGGCACAGTGGTTAAGAATCTACCTGCCAATACAGGGGACATGGGTTCGAGCCCTGCTCCGGGAATATCCCACATGCCGCGAAGCAACTAAGCCCGTCCGCCACAACTACTGAGCCTGTGCTCTAGAGCCCACGAGCCACAACTACTGAAGCCCACGTGCCTAGAGCCCATACTCTGCAACAAGAGAAGCCACCGCAATGAGAAGCCTGTGCACTGCAATGGAAAGTAGCCCCTGCTCGCCGCAACGAGAGAAAGAGAGAAAGCCCGCGCAATGAAGACCCAATGCAGCCCAAAATAAATAAATAAATAAATTTATTTAAAAATGTAAAAAAGATCGTTTATAAAGACTAATTGCAACCAATAGTATTCATGGATAGATAATTCAATTCAAAAATATTTTTTAGGAGCCTGTAAACACCAATGTACATTTATTGAGCATCCACTAGACACTAAACCTGGGGAGACCCATATAAACATAATAAATTACTACAATCAAACCCATTTTTAACGGAATATTTATTAACATCTTAGGGACAAAATGAGGGAAGAATCCCTAAGTGTTAATGAATATTCCACTAAGATGGGTTCAATTGTCACGTGACCTTTTGGAAATGGAACAGGACTTCACATTGATTTTAATATGCTGGTAGGTATTGTGACCGCCAAGAGCAATTAATGTACAGTCTTTCCAGAACCTGTTTCTTCATGGAGTGTTTTTATGAAAAGAAGAATTGAGAAATGTTAGTGATGTGGAAAAAAAAACTATGGAAAATGTAAAAATCCAAAGTGGAATAAGATAAACATATTAAAACAAGTACATTCTGTCACTCTTGACACCCCAAGTTATAGCCCACAAATCACAGAAGAACATAGAAAGAATAGCGACCATTGCCATGTGCACAATCTTAAAGGATTTTCATGACCTTGCTATGACAGCCATTATCATCAAAGGAAGCAATCTGATTGCTTATAGGCATTGGCTCATACAAAGCCATAAACATCCCAAGATGACCCCACCATCACCATAGCAACCCTATCCCTAATTACCAATTGTGGCAGCTCTGGTGTAGCAACCTCTTTTGTTCAAGTCTATGTTTTTGCAGAACTACTGCTCAAGCTCACAGAATGAAAGCAGTGAGAACCGAGAGCACCCCCTGGTGGCTACCACTCTCTCCTGCACGCTCCAGCCGGTTTTGAGGTGCAATGCCAGGCAATCAGAACGACCAAGTCAGCTCAACTGCATGAATCCTCCTGATTTCCAGAAAGAAATGCATCGTGATCACACAGAATTTGCACAGTAATAAACTTCCACTCTTCGGACCTCCCTGGTGGCGCAGTGGTTAAGAATCTGCCTGCCAATGCAGGGGACACAGGTTCGAGCCCTGCTCCGGGAAGATCCCACATGCCGCGGAGCAACTAAGCCCGTGCGCCACGACTACTGAGCCTGCGCTATAGCGCCCGCGAGCCACAACTACTGAGCCCATGTGCCACAACTACGGAAGCCCACACGTCTAGAGCCCATGCTCCACAACAAGAGAAGCCACCGCAATGAGAAGCCTGCCCACCACAACGAAGAGTAGCCCCTGATCACCGCAATGAGAGAAAGACTGTGTGAAGCAATGAAGACCCAATGCCGCCATAAATAAATAAATAAATAAATTTATTTTAAAAACTTCCATCCTTATGTCAATGAAGTAAGAAGTCCCAAACCCAGGGCAAACTCTCAAAACATAATAGGAAAGTAGGAACTAGAATGTGGAAATAGAATCACGTTTGGTCTTTAAGTTAATTTATAGAAAATAAGCCTTCCCCTAGACTCTTTTCTGAGATCTACTGTAACAGCATTCACTATTGTCAGTAAATAATGCATAAATAAGTAAATAAATATTCCCATTTAAATGAATAGTTAGCCCAATGCCATAAAGGAAAAAAAAAAAGGGTGAAAGTGACTCTAGAACATTTTAGGATAGACAGTTACGGAACAGCAGCCTAGAGACACTCTTGAAGCCAAAAACCCTCTGAGACCTCCTGGTTACGTGAGCCCGCAAATTCCCTTTGATGCCGAAATTTGTCTGAGATGAATTTCTATTATCTGTACCAAAAGAATGCATATTAATACAGTGTACCTTCTATTCATTTGTTGTTCACTTTAAATTTTTTATTTCTCTTGTTCCCTCTGTATTCTGGGAGAAATCTTTAAGCTTGTATTACACTTGGCTTAAATAATCTGTTTGTGATGAGTGATTTATTTATTTTCCTATTCTAATACGTCTTAATTCTGGCACGCACCTTTATTTTCCTTCAATACCTCCCAATATTGTATGCATCCGCATATTGCTTTCTCTTTCTTCTCAGTCCATTTCATATGAATGTGTTTCCTTATCATCTTTTAGCTTTGATTTGACCTGTAGCTTCTTGAATTTTATTGAAAGACAAAGCAGGTGCTATTTAAAATTTCTTTCTCTGTTCCATGATAGTAAATATTTCTCAAAACAATACCAAGTATTCTTATACAACCTGAGCGCTATGAAAGCCTTATTTTGCACTTTCATCTCTTTTCACAGTCTCAGATTGGTTTTTCCCTGTTTACATATCCTTGAGCAAGGGCAGTTCTAACTGGCCGAATCAGTAGATTGTATTTGTGCCCCTTCCATGTCCCTCTAATTTATGTAGAGTCCTTATCACAGATCATAAACTAAAAGACAGGTTGGCAATAATCTACATTACCACTCAGGGGTATAGTAGCCTAAGATGACAGAAGAGAAAAATCCATGGGGGACCCCAGGAGGCAAAATTATCCCTGTGCAGTTTCTTCTGCTTGCTATGGTGAAGCTGCAGCATTAAGAAGCAGCTTTCTCCAGGAAATTTTATCTTTGGTTTGACAGCACCCCAAGGTTCCCAGTTGGCTGCTCCTGGCTTTTTTCCTGGAGCACTTGTCCCCTGGGTCAGTCCTAGGGCCCCTCTGGCTTTCTGCCTAGTAGAACAGTGCAGGGACACTGGCCTCCCAGTTCCTCCCACTGTTCTCTATTGTTTTTCATAGCAACAGCAATCCCAAGATTCATCTATCCCTTGACCCTTTAAATTAGTGTGGGCGGTAGGCAGAATTCTAAAGATGGACCCTGTTATTCCCATGCCCTGGGAATGGGGTTCTTCAAAGACTGTGTAGGTGCTGCTGCAAAGGCACTTTGCAGATATTTTTAAAGTCCCAGATCCATTGACCTTAAGATATGGAGATGATCCAGCTAGGTCTGACCTAATGATCTGAGCCTTTTAAAGAAAAAAAAAAAAAAAAAAGAAGTCAGAGGGACTTGAGGCATAAGAAGGATTTGCTGTGCTCTTATCAGCTTGAAGATAGAGGGGCCATGTGAGCAGGAATGTGGGTAGCCTCTAGGAGCACAGAGCAGACCCCAGATGCAGGCAGCAAGGAAGTGGGGACCTCAGATCTACAGCAAGGAGCAACTGGATTTTGACAACCTGAATAAGCTCAGAAGTGGATTTTTCCCCATAACCTCCAGATCAGAGTCCAGCCTAGCCAACACCTTGATTTCAGTACTGTGAGACCCTGAACAGAGAACCCAGCAGAGCCCAGGCTGTACTTCTGACCCACAGAACTATGAACTAGTAAGTGGGCACTGTTTGAAGCTGCTAAATCCTACAGCAATAGAAAATGAACACAGGGTATATTAGCGAGTTTCTTCTAGAATTTCCTCTGCTCTCTTCTTGAGATTCTGCCACTTTCCTGGGAAAAGAGCTTCAAGTCAGCCCTCAGCATCTATCTTCAAACTGGATGTAGCCCTAGATGTAGCAAGAATTCTCGAGATAATGTTTCTACTTTACATATGAGTAAAGCTCAGAAATATTAATTTGCATGATATTATACAGTTATTCATTATAGAGCTAAGATTTGAAAACAAGTCCAAAGGTCATCATTTTTTAATAATACCAAGTTTCAGTGATATGTTTTGCCTAAACAAGGAATGTCAAATATATGGCAAGCGTTTCACTACTTCCTTCTCCTCCACCCATGTCAGACATCTCCAATCAATCACAGAACTCTGTTGCTGTCAGTCTAGATAGAGCTTCAGAATCCTTCTTAAAATAGGATGCCAGAGCCTGAGGTTAGTTCCACTGATTGAAGTTAGTAGAAGAAATGAACACATTGTGTTCATGAATTGGAAGAACTCATGTTGTTAAAATGTCCATACTATGCAAAGTGATCTATAGAGTTAATGCAATCCCTATCAAAATTCCAATGGCATTCTTTACAAAAATGGAAAAAGCAATCCTTTCGTATGGAATCACAAAAGACCTCAAATAGCCAAAGACATCTTGAGCAAGAAGAACAAAGCTAGAGGCATCACAATTCCTGATTTCAAAATATATTACAGTGCTCCAGTAATTAAAACAGCCTGGTACTGGCATAAAAACAGACATACAGATCAATGAAACAGAAAAGAAAGCCTAGAAATAAAACCCCACATGTACAATCAACTGACCTTCCCCAAGAATGCCAAGAACACGAAATGAGGAAAGGATAGCCTCTTCAATATATGGTATTGGAAAAGCTGGATATCTACATGTAGAAGAATTAAATTGGACCCTTATCTCACACCATATACAGAAATCATCTCAAAATGGATTACAGACTTAACATAAGACCAGAAATTGTAAACTAATGAAACCATAAAACTACTAAAAGGAAACAGAGGAGAAAAACTTTCTGATATTGGTCTGGGCGATGATTTTTTGGATATAATATCAGATACATAGTCAACAAAAGCAGAACTAGAAAAGTGGAATTACATCAAACTAAAAAGCTCTGCACAGCAAAGGAAACAATCAACAGAGTGGAAAGACAACCTACAGAATGGGAGACAATATTTGCAAATCATATATCTGATAAAAGGTTAATATCCAGAGTACATAAAGAACTCATACAACTCAACAAAAATTAAAAATAAATAACCTGATTAAAAAATGGGTAAAGGACTTGAATAGACATTTCTCCAAAGATGATATCCAAGTGGCCAACAAGCTTATGAAAAGATGCTTAACATCATTAATCGTTATAAAAATGCAAGTCAAACCACAAAAGATATCACTTCACACGCATTAGGATAGCTTAGATCAAAATAATAATAATAATAGTAAGTATTGACAAAGATGTGGAAAAATTGGAATCCTTGTACACTGTTGGTAGGATAATAAAATGGTGCAACCACTTTGGAAAACAATGTGGCAGTTTAAAAAAAGGTAAAATGTAACTACCATATGATCTAGCAATCCCATTCTGGGTGTATATCCAAAAGAACCAGATAAAAGTCTTAAAGATGTATTTTTATATTCATGGTAATAGCATTATTCACAGTTGCCAAGAGGTAAAATCCTACCAAAGGCTCATTGACAGATGAATGGATAAACAAAATAGAATATACATCTATACAAGGAAACAGTATTCAATCTTAAAAAGGAAGGAAATTCTTTCACATGCTACAACATAGATGAACCTTGGGAACATTATGCTGAGTGAAATAAGCTACTCAAAGAAGGACAAATATTGTCCAGTTCCACTTATACAAGGTATCTAAAGTAGTCAAAGTCATAGAAATAGAAAGTAGAATGGTGGTCTTAGCAAGGGCTGGGAGGAGGAGGAGATCGGGAGTTGATGTTCAATGGGTATAGCGGTTCCATTTTGCCAAATGACAAAGTTCTGGAGACCTGTTACTCAACAATGTCACTATACTGAACACTACTGGGCTATGCACTTAAAAATGGTTATGATGATAAATTCTATGTTATGCATTTTTACCACAATTAAAAATTAAAAAAGCAGTTATAGAAGAAAATTCATACTGCATAGAGTGAAGGTGCTATGTAAAAATATAAAGTCATGTAAACACCCCAATTAAAAGGTAGAGATAATCAGATTGAGTAGAAAACTAAGATTCAGTTATATGCTGCTTAAAAGAAACCAGTCCAGCTTTGTTTGGATTAGTATTAGGATGATATATCTGTTTTCATGACATTAAACATTTTTATGTCTTTATATTTAAAGTGTGTTTCCTGTAGGTAGCATACAGGATGAAAATATAATAACCGAAAGTTTTCCAAAAATAATGGAAACTATCAAACCACAGAGCCAAGAAGTTCAGAGAACCTGAAGCAGATAAATAAAGAAAAAATCTTGAAGGCAACCAGAGAAGAAAGACACATATAGAGAAAGAAAGTTAAGAATTATGGCAGACTTCTCATCAGAAAATATGAAGGGAGAAGACAATGGCTAGGGATTTTTCAAGAAGTAAAATTATTTCCTTAGATCCAGACATGATCTGTGAGGTGTAGAACAAGTAATCCCAGATGTGAGAAAGAATAGGAATATAGAGGAAGCTAATAATAAGGTTTAATATTTTATTAAGTGTTCATTATATTTCTTGTACTATAATAAAGCTTCAGCATTATCAGCAATTTCCCATGACTCTATGAAGTATTATTATCTCCATTTTACAGATGAGATACAGACATCATAATAATTGTCAGTCCTTCAGAGAACCAGAGAAGCTGCACGTGTAGGTATTTTAGAAACCAGATCCAGGGCACATTTGATCTGCAGGGAAGGAAACAGTAGAAATCCAGTGTTGAGAGTCATCCAGAACTGAAAAATCAGCACCAGGAGGAAGACGATGGTTAGCAATGTTTGAGCGAACAGAAGACTGTCAGGCAGCAGGTAGAAGAAACCAGAAATAAGAAGGTGAAAAAAGAGCAGGGCATAGGCGAGTCAGTGAAAGAGAAGTACGTTCCAAGTAGGAGAGAAGGCATAGAGTAGGAATACATAGCACATGATGAACATGACACCGGTAGGCAAGAGTTTTGCTAAAAGGAGTATTAGAAGTTCAGATTGGAGGATAAATGCCAGAATGTGTGAACTCTTGAACTCTGGACTATAGGGCAATACAAGATAACCCATTTTCTTTTCTTTCTTTTTTTTTGGCTGCACCACACGCATGCGGGATCTTCCCGACCAGGGATGGAACCTGTGCTCCCCACACTGGAAGGTCAGAGTCTTAACCACTGGACCGCCAGGGAAGTCCAAGATACCCTATTTTCCAACCACTTCCTATCTCTGCTTCAGGGTCCCATCATCTGACAACAGAGCTTCATACTCATAATACTCTATTTCTACTTCTAAGTGAATGACAATTCCATGAAATAACAATGGAGAGAAAGAAGTAAGAAAACTAAACGCACATTACCATGACTGTGCAAATACTTTTATTGAATTTTAGAAGGTAAAGAAAGAAGATTAATATCCTGTTTGAGATATTCAAGACTTCTGAAACAAAATGCCTGAAATAGCCCAGTAATAAGATATTCCCATGTTCTTAAAGCTTCCCATATGGATACTCCTGACCTTTCATGGAATCATATGGTTTATATATAAAGAGATTCAGTGACCTGAAGTGTCTCAGAATTTCTGTTACTCCTCTTGTCTCGCTGAGGTCAGAGCATTTCAAGTGGCTCCAGAAGACTCTTTTCTGCATAGATTTAAGGGCTCCAAATAAAATTGCTAACAAGAGAAAAATGTATGAGTGCTATATTTGCTTCCCATGAGAAATTTAGCCCAGAGTAACGTGTATGCCTCATTTCAAGGTTCCCAGAAGCATCTCCTTTGGGAATTCAAACCATAATTTAGTTCATTTCAATAAAACCATACAAGTTGCCCAGGTTCTCTTAGCCTAGGAAAGAGAGCCAGAATGTTCTCAGTGTTTTAGAAAGAACATGGGTTCTGTTGTCAAGCTGAGTAGAATTTAAATCCTGGTTCTTCCATTTAGAAACAATCTGGACAGTAGCCTCAATCTCCAAGATGCTCAGCTCCTTCTGGAAAATAGGTGTACTAATGCCTATCTGGTAGGGTTATAGTGATGATTAAAGTAAATGAGGTAATGCAGGCGAAGTGCCCATGAGATAAAAGGCACATTGTAGGGACTACATGTCTGTTTTCTTCTCCTGTCCCCAGTACGAAATATAGTTTTAAGGGTTTAACATTTCCCTTTGGTACTTATAAAGAATAAATCTGAAATTAAACAAATACCACATATAGTACTTCTAGAAACTCCATCAAAAAAGACATTTAGCATCTATTACCATTAGCCTGCAGAAAAGCCACAAAAATAGACCAAGGAAGAAAGTGTGAAGATCTCATGACAAATAAATTTAGAGACAGTTTTCTCCTTCCCTAAGGCAGATATGTTCCATGGTTTTAATTAAACTTTTCAAAATTCATCTCAATTCTTCCTTCCATTCCTTTGAAATCTTTTCGGATACAAGTCTTCAGGCTTTCTTCTCTCCCCTATCTCCCCTATCTGGAGCCTCTATTAAACATGGGCACATACACATCTCTATTAAACATGCACCCATATACATGCACACATGCTTTCTCACTCGAACTGTCTTTCCCTCTCTGTCTCCATCTCTCACAGTCTGTATTTGTGTGTGTGTGTGTCTCTCCCTCACTTCCTCCTTTCCTTCTTCCAACTCCCACCTCTTGCCCAAAAAGTTATTTCAATCCCTTGGAAGAAAACTGTAATTATATTGTATTTCCACAGGGAGTTCCTTCACTATTTAGTTGGCAACAGGCTGATGTTCTGAATATAGAACCGTGCGATTATTGTCATGGCAGGCTGTAAATAGACTTCTTTTCTTTGCAGATCATTTGATGACTCTTAATTACCTGTAGACTAAGTTCAAATTCCTTCACTTGACATTCAGGGCCCTTCTCAATGTCCCAATCATGCCAGGTTTAACTTCTGCCAACCCCACTGCATATGGGGTTCTGATCACTCTGGATAACTTACTGTTCCTTAAACACGCCAGCCTTCCAGAGAACACTACCTAGAAGTTGTACATGCCCATTGCCTTTCCTCATGATGTATGATCCCTAAAATGCCCTCTCTCCACACCCCTTCCATACCTGGTGATAGCCTCCTTACACTAAGGATTCAGCTCAAAGTCGCTCTTACTCGGCTTGGGCTAAGGAGTCCTTCTTCTGTGTGCCCAGCAAACAACAATGGAAGCTATCACCTGCTGGTGGTGTATGATTCTTCCCCAATAGAATACTACAAGTTTTGGGGCCCTTTTATTCATATCTATCATTCCAGTGCTTTCAATGCATTAGTACAATCCCAGGATGTGGTTAGGACAAAAATTTTATATAAATTTTACTAATGAAACCAGAAAATAAATCCAATATGATTAGATCCAATTATGACTGACAGAAAAAAAAATTCCAAAAAAGGGTTTAGTTCTCTTTTATACATCTGAAGGAAGTTTGGTGCCCATGGTGTTAGGGATCCAGGCTTCTGTGAGCCTGTTATACCCCCAAGCATACCTCAGGATCCAAAGTGGTTGCTCCTGTTCCAGTTATCACACTCACATTCAATCCAGCAGGGGAGAGGAAAGGGAAGAAAAAGGACATACTCCCCCAATTAAAAACACTTCCTGTACAAATGAACTTATTTACAAAACAGAAGTAGACTCACAGACATAGAAAGCAAACTTATGGTTACCAAAGGGGAGGGAGGCGAGGGCTAAATTAGGAGTTTGGGGTTAAAATATACACACTAATATATATAAAATAGATAACCAACAAGGACCTACTGTAAAGCCCAGGGAACTATACTCAGTAACTTGTAATAAACTATAATGGAAGAGAATGTAAAAAAATATATGTATTTATATATACGTATAACTGAATCACTTTACTGTACACCTGAAACTAACACAATATTGTAAATCAACTTTATGTCAGTAAAAAATTTTTTTAATAAAATAAAAACACTTCCTGGAAATTGTATGTACTATTTTCATTTCCTTGTCAGAAATTAATAAACCAACAACACCTAGAATAGGGGAGGTTGAGAAGTGTAAAGTCTTTAAAGTTTTACTATGCAAATTAAACATGTACTCATGAAACAGATTCCCTGCAACTGCAATGACTTATGATAATGTGCAGTTATGCTCAAGACAAGTTAATGTGCAATATATTTAGCATTAATTAGTTACTCTATATTCAAGCATAAATTTTCATATGTATTTATAGCTGTAGCTTAACTTTATCTCAATCATGTGTTAGGATATTATTGCAGTCACTTCTTCTGAGATTGCCTGGGTCAACGCTTAGCAAGATTACTCTCCCCAGCTTTGGTCATTAAACACAGAGACTCATTACTCCCTAACGGTGTTAATGAAAAACAGCTCATAAGCAAGTTATATAACTTAATTGTAATCAAGAAATCAGCTTAGTTATATTATTTAAAGAAATCACGGGGCTTCCCTGGTGGCGCGGTGGTTAAGAATCTGCCTGCCAATACAGGAGACACGGGTTCGAGCCCTGGTCCGGGAAGATCCCACGTGCTGTGGAACAACTAAGCCCATGCGCCCCATCTAATGAGCCCGTGAGCCACAACTACTGAGCCTGCGCGCCTAGAGCCTGTGCTCCCAACAAGAGAAGCCACCACAATGAGAAGCCTGCACACCACAACAAAGAGTAACCCCTGCTTGCCGTAACCGGAAAAAAGCCCGCGTGCAGCAACGAAGACCCAACGCAGCCAAAAATAAAATAAATGTATAAAAAAAAAAAAGAAATCACATCTTGAATTCACCATCCCCCAAACTGAATCCTTCCCTATGGAACCTTCCCCATCCTCAGATATTCATATTCTCATTTTAATGGTAGCACCACAATCTGCCCACCTGCTCAAGCCGGAAACCTGGAATTCTCTCTATTAAGTCACTAAATTCCATTGATTCTTCCTGTTTCAATCCTTCCCTCCAACACCTCACCATCACACTCTTCGTTCAGGCTCTCACCCTGCCTGACCTCCTCCTCCTCCTAAACTTTCCCCGCCAGACTCCAGAGCTGCTTCGGGTGAGAGCCCCTTCCCTTCTGCTGTCAGAATGACATTCCGAATTACAAGTGCATTGCTCTCCTACTTTAAATCCTCTGGAACACTCAACAGGAAAGAGTCCACACTCCCAAACTCCTACCCCTTCCAGCTACATGAAGAATCTGGATCCTGCCAATCCCTGTAGCTCTCGCTCCTGGCACTTCCCTTATTATTATCAATCCTTGCTTTAGGGAAATACTTGTCACTTCCAGAATGCCATGTAGCATTCCTACCTTTGCATGGGCTGTTCTCTCAGTCTGGAAGGCCCTCTGTTCTCTTCCCCTACCCTCTACTTCCCATCTTCTGCCTGCCTGACCGTCTCCTGGTTTTCCTCCAAAACTCAGCTCAGATATCTCTCCTCTGTGTAAACATCTCTGTCCCCTCACCCTCCTCCCAGTCCACTGAAGAGTGAGGCTTTCCCATAAAACATACTTTTATTATATGACTTTTCTCAATACTTCGAAACTTTATCTCATCTAGATGACAGGACATTTCAGAGAAAGAAGTTTTTTGTTAACATCTTTATTGGAGTATAATTGCTTTACAATGGTGTGTTAGTTTCTGCTTTATAACAAAGTGAATCACTTACACATATACATACATCCCCATATCTCCTCCCTCTTGCGTCTCCCTCCCACCCTCCCTATCCCACCCCTCTAGGTGGTCACAAAGCACCCAGCTGATCTCCCTGTGCTATGCAGCTGCTCCCCACTAGCTATCTATTTTACATTTGGTAGAGTATATATGTCAGTGCTACTCTCTCACTTCGTCCCAGCTTCCCCTTCCCTCTCCTGGTGTCCTCAAGTCCATTCTCTACGTCTGCATCTTTATTCCTGTCCTGCCCCTAGGTTCTTCATAACCTTTTTTTTAGATTCCATATATATGTGTTAGCATGCGGTATTTGTTTTTCTCTTTCTGACTTACTTCACTCTGTATGACAGACTCTAGGTCCATCCACCTCACTACAAATAACTCAATTTCGTTTCTTTTTATGGCTGAGTAATATTCCATTGTATATATGTACCACATCTTCTTTATTCATTCATCTGTTGATGGACACTTAGGTTGCTTCCATGTCCTGGCTATTGTAAATAGAGCTGCAATGAACATTGTGGTACATGACTCTTTTTGAATTATGGTTTTCTTAGGATGTATGCCCAGTAGTGGGATTGCTGGGTCATATGGTAGTTCTATTTTCAGTTTTTTAAGGAACCTCCATACTGTTCTCCATAGTGGCTGTATCAATTTACATTCCCACCAGCAGTGCAAGAGGGTTCCCTTTTCTCCACACCCTCTCCAGCATTTATTGTTTGTAGACTTTTTAATGATGGCCATTCTGACTGGTGTGAGGTATGAGGTGATACTTCATTGTAGTTTTAATTTGCATTTCTCTAATGATTAGTGATGCTGAGCATTCTTTCATGTGTTTGTTGGCAATCTGTTTATCTTCTTTGGAGAAAAGTCTATTAAGTTTTCTGCCCATTTTTGGATTGGGTTGTTTGCTTTTTTCATATTGAGCTGCATGAGCTGCTTATATATTTTGGAGATTAATCCTTTGTCAGTTGCTTATTTTGAAAATATTTTCTCCCATTCTGAGGGTTGTCTTTTCATCTTGTTTATGGTTTCCTTTGCTGTGCAACAGCTTTTAAGTTTCATTAGGTCCCATTTGTTTCTTTTTGTTTTTATTTCCATTTCTCTAGGACGTGGGTCAAAAAGGATCTTGTTGTGATTTATGTCATAGAGTGTTCTGCCTATGTTTTCCTCTAAGAGTGTTATACTGTCTGCCCTTACATTTAGGTCTTTAATCCGTTTTGAGTTTATTCTTGTGTATGGTGTTAGGGAGTGTTCTAATTTCATACTTTTACATGTAGCTGTCCAGTTTTCCTAGCACCACTTATTGAAGAGGCTGTCTTTTCTCCATTGTATATTCTTGCCTCCTTTATCAAAAATAAGGTGACAATATGTGCTTGGGTTTATCCCTGGGCTTTCTATCCTGTTCCATTGATCTATATTTCTGTTTTTGTGTCAGTACCATATTGTCTTGATTACTGTAGCTTTGTAGTAGCTTGATTCCTCCAGCTGTTTTTCTTTCTCAAGATTGCTTTGGCTATTTGGGGTCTTTTGGGTTTCCATACAAATTGTGAAATTTTTTGTTCTAGTTCTGTGAAAAATGCCATTGGTAGTTTGATAGGGATTGCATTGAATCTATGGATTGCTTTGGGTAGTAGAGTCATTTTCACAATGTGGATTCTTCCAATCCAAGACCATGGTATATCTCTCCATCTGTTGGTATCATCTTTAATTTCTTTCATCAATGTCTTATAGTTTTCTGCATACAGGCCTTTTGTCTCCTTAGGTAGGTTTATTCCTAGGTAGTTTATTCTTTTTGTTGCAATGGTAAATGGGAGTGTTTCCTTAATTTCTCTTTCAGATTTTTCATCATTAGTGTATAGGAATGCAAGAGATTTCTGTGCATTAATTTTGTATCCTGCTACTTTACCAAATTCATTGATTAGCTCTAGTAGTTTTCTGGTAACATCTTTGAGATTCTCTATGTATAGTATCATGTCATCTGCAAATAGTGACAGCTTTACTTCTTCTTTTCCAGTTTGGATTCCTTTTATTTCTTTTTCTTCTCTGATTGCTGTGGCTAAAACTTCCAAAACTATGTTGAATAATAGTGGTGAGAGTGGACAACCTTGTCTTGTTCCTGATCTTAGTGGAAATGGTTTCAGTTTTTCACGATTGAGAACAATGTTGGCTGTGGGTTTGTCATATATGGCCTTTATTATGTTGAGGTAAGTTCCCTGTATGCCTACTTTCTGGAGGGTTTTTATCATAAATGGTGTTGAATTTTGTTGAAAGCTTCTTCTGCATCTATTGAGATTATCATATGGTTTTTATCCTTCAATTTGTTAATATGGTTTATCACATAGATTGATTTGTGCATATTGAAGAATCCTTGCATTCCTGGGATAAACCCCACTTGATCATGGTGTATGATCCTTTTAGTGTGCTGCTGGATTCTGTTTGCTAGTATTTCGTTGAGGATATTTGCATCTATGTTTATCAGTGATATTGGCCTGTAGTTTTCTTTCTTTGTGACATCTTTGTCTGGTTTTGGTATCAGGGTGATGGTGGCCTCATAGAATGAGTTTGGGAATGCTCGTCCCTCTGCTATATTTTGGAAGAGTTTGAGAAGGATGGGTGTTAGCTCTTCTGTAAATATTTGATAGAATTCACCTGTGAAGCCATTTGTCCTGGGCTTTTGTTTGTTGGAAGATTTTTAATCACAGTCTCAATTTCAGTGCTTGTGATTGGTCTGTTTATATTTTCTGTTTCTTCCTGGTTCAGTCTTGGAAGGTTGTGCTTTTCAAAGAATTTGTCCATTTCTTCCAGGTTGTCCATTTTATTGGCATAGAGTTGCTTGTAGTAATCTCCCATGATCCTTTGTATTTCTGCAGTGTCAGTTGTTACTTCTCCTTTTTCATTTCTAATTTTATTGATTTGAGTCCTCTCCCTTTTTTTCTTGATGAGTCTGGCTAATGGTTTATCAATTTTGTTTATCTTCTCAAAGAACCAGCTTTTAGTTTTATTGATCTTTGCTATCGTTTCCTTCATTTCTTTTTCATTTATTTCTGATCTGATCTTTATGATTTCTTTTCTTCTGCTAAATTAGGGGGTTTTTTGTTCTTCTTTCTCTAATTGCTTTAGGTGTAAGGTTAGGTTGTTTATTTGAGATGTTTCTTGTTTCTTGAGGTAGGATTGTATTGCTATAAACTTCCCTCTTAGAACTGCTTTTGCTGCATCCCGTAGGTTTGGGGTTGTCGTGATTTCATTGTCATTTGTGTCTAGGTATTTTTTGATTTCCTCTTTGATTTCTTCAGTGATCTCTTGGTTATTAAGTAGTGTATTGTTTAGCCTCCATGTCTTTGTATTTTTTACAGATTTTTTCCTGTAATTGATATGTAGTCTCATATCAATTACATCCATCTTGTTTAATGTATCATTTAAAGCTTGTGTTTCCTTATTTATTTTCATTTTGGATGATCTGTCCATTGGTGAAAGTGGGGTGTTAAAGTACCCTACTATGATTGTGTTACTGTCAATTTCCCCTTTTATGACTGTTAGCATTTGCCTTATGTATTGAGGTGCTCCTATGTTGGGTGCATAAATATTTACAATTGTTATATCTTCTTCTTGGATTGATCGCTTGATCATTATGTAGTGTCCTTCTTTGTCTCTTGTAATAGTCTTTATTTTAAAGACTTGTTTTTGTATCCATTCAGCCAGTATATGTCTTTGTTTGGAGCATTTAATCCATTTACATTTAAGGTAGTTATCGACATGTATGTTCCTATTACCATTTTCTTAATTGTTTTGGGTTTGTTATTGTAGGTCTTTTCCTTCTCTTGTGTTTCCTGCCTAGAGAAGTTCCTTTAGCATTTGTTGTAAAGCTGGTTTGGTGGTGCTGAATTCTCTTAGCTTTTGCTTGTCTGTAAAGGTTTTAATTTCTCTGTCAAATCTGAATGAGATCCTTTCTGGGTAGAGTAATCTTGGTTGTAGGTTTTTCCTATTCATCACTTTAAATATGTCCTGCCACTCCCTTCTGGCCTGCAGAGTTTCTGCTGAAAGATCAGCTGTTAAGCTTATGGGGATTCCCTTGTATGTTATTTGTTGTTTTTCCCTTGTTGCTTTTAATATTTTTTCTTTGTACTTAATTTTTGATAGTTTGATTAATATGTGTCTTGGCATGTTTCTCCTTGGATTTATCCTGTATGGGACTCTCTGTGCTTCCTGGACTTGATTAACTATTTCCTTTCCCATATTAGGAAAGTTTTCAACTATAATCTCTTCAAATATTTTCTCAGTCCCTTTCTTTTTCTCTTCTTCTTCTGGGACCCCTATAATTCGAAAGTTTGTGTGTTTAATGTTGTCCCAGAGCTCTCTGAGACTGTCCTCAATTCTTTTCATTCTTTTTTCTTTATTCTGCTCTGCAGTAGTTATTTCCACTATTTTATCTTCCAGGTCACTTATCTGTTCTTCTGCCTCAGTTATTCTGCTATTTATTCCTCCTAGAGAATTTTTAATTTCATTTATTGTGTTGTTCATCGTTGTTGTTTGCTCTTTAGTTCTTCTAGGTCCTTGTTAAACGTTTCTTGTATTTTCTCCATTCTATTTCCAAGATTTTGGATCATCTTTACTATCATTACTCTGAATTCTTTTTCAGGTAGACTGCCTATTTCCTCTTCATTTGTTTGTTCTGGTGGGTTTTTACCTTGCTCCTTCATCTGCTGTGTGTTTCTCTGTCTTCTCATTTTGCTTAACTTACTGTGTTTGGGGTCTCCTTTTTGCAGGCTGTAGGTTCGTAGTTCCCGTTGTTTTTGGTGTCTGCCCCCAGTGGCTATGGTTGGTTCAGTGGGTTGTGTACGCTTCCTGGTGGAGGGGCCTGGTGCCTGTGTTCTGGTGGATGAGGCTGGATCTTGTCTTTCTGGTGGGCAGGACCACATCTGGTGGTGTGTTTTGGGGTGTCTGTGACCTTATTATGATTTTAGGCAGCCTCTCTGCTAATGGGTGGGGTTGTGTTCCTGTCTTGCTAGTTGTTTGGCATAGGATGTCCAGCACTGTAGCTTGCTGGTCGTTGAGTGGAGCTGGGTCTTAACATTGAGGTGGAGATCTCTGGGAGAGCTCTCGCCATTTGATATTACATGGAGCCGGGAGGTCTCTGGTGGACCAATGTCCTGAACTCGGCTCTCCCACCTCAGAGGCCCTGGCCTGACACCTGGCCGGAGTACCAAGACCCTGTCAGCCACATGGCCCAGAAGAAAAGTGAGAAAAAAAGAAAGAAAGAAGGAAAGAAAGAAAGAAAGAAAGAGAAAGTTATTAAAATTTAAAATTATTAAACATAAAAATAAAAAGTAATAAAAAAAAAAGAAAGAAAGAAGAGAGCAACCAAACGAAAAAACAAATCCACCAAAGATAACAAGTGCTAAAAACTATATATAAAAAAAATGGACAGACAGAACCCTAGGACAAATGGTGAAAGAAAAGCTATACAGACAAAATCACACAAAGAAGCATACACATACACACTCACAAAAAGAGAAAAAGGAAAAATATGTATATATCGTTGCTCCTAAAGTCCACCACCTCAATTTTGGGATGATTCGTTGTCTATTCAGGTATTCCACAGATGCAGGTACATCAATTTGATTGTGGAGATTTAATCGCTGCTCCTGAGGCTGCATGGAGAGATTTCCCTTTCTCTTCCTTGTTCGCACAGCTCCCGGGGTTCCGCTTTGGATTTGGACCCGCCTCTGCGTGTAGGTCGCCTGAGGGCGTCTGTTCCCCGCCCAGGCAGAACAGGGTTAAAGGAGCAGCTGCTTCGGGGGCTCTGGCTCACTCAGCCCGCGGGGAGGGAGGGGTACGGATGCAGGGCGAGCCTGCGGCGGCAGAGGCCGGCGTGACATTGCAGCAGCCTGAGGCGCTCCGTGCGTTCTCCCGGGGAAGTTGTCCCCGGATCAGGGTACCCTGGCCGTGGCGGGCTGCACAGGCTCCCGGGAGGGGCGGTGTGGAGAGTGACCTGTGCTCACACACAGGCTTCTTGGTGGCGGCAGCCGCAGCCTTAGCGTCTCCTGCCCGTCTCTGGGGTCCGCGCTGATAGCCACGGCTCGCGCCCATCTGTGGAGCTCGTTTAGGCGGCGCTCTTAATCCCCTCTCCTCGCGCACCAGGAAACAAAGAGGCAAGAAAAAGTCTTGCCTCTTCGGCAGCTCCAGACTTTTTCCCGGACTCCCTCCCGGCTAGCTGTGGCGCACTAGCCCCCTCAGGCTGTGTTCACGCCGCCAACCCCAGGCCTCTCCCTGCGATCCGACCGAAGCCCGAGCCTCAGCTCCCAGCCCCGCCCGCCCTGGCGGCTGAGCAGACAAGCCTCTCGGGCTGGTGAGTGCCGGTCGGCGCCGAGCCTCTGTGCGGGAGTCTCTCCGCTTTTCCCTCCGCACCCCTGTGGCTGCGCTCTCCTCCGTGGCTCCGAAGCTTCCCCCCTCCGCCACCCGCAGTCTCCGCCCGCGAAGGGGCTTCCTAGTGTGTGGAAACCTTTCCTCCTTCACGGCTCCCTCCTGCTGGGGTAGGTCCCGTCCCTGTTCTTTTGTCTCTGTTTTTTCTTTTTTCTTTTGCCCTACCCAGGTACGTGGGGAGTTTCTTACCTTTTGGGAGGTCTGAGGTCTTCTGCCAGCGTTCAGTAGGTGCTCTGTAGGAGCAGTTCCACATGTAAATGTATTTCTGACGTATTTGTGGGGAGGAAGGTGATCTCCGCGTCTTACTCTTCCGCCATCTTGAAGGTCTCTACAGAGAAAGAATTTTTATTGTATCTATTTGTATCCTCAGAAACTTGCACAATAACTAAATCATAATAGGATTTCAGCAGAATGAAAAGCTATACACATAAATTAGCATTCTGGTGTGTTTATGCCTGTATAATTTTATATGGTTAAGAATTACTAAATTATATATAATTTGATGTCATGCTTTTTCCACTTAAAGTTATATAATTTTTTTTTCACATGGTCTGCTGAATCAAGCTCCCTATAACATTTGAAATTTTCCCAAACATTCAGTGTATAACTGTCCCATACTTTTAAAATTATTTCCCTATTGACAGACAGTAACATTAGTTGCATTTTAATATTTTATTTAATATCCTGATGAGCATTATTGTCCATAAACTTTGTATCTCAGAATATTTCTTTAGAATAGTTTCCTAGAAAGAAAGTAAATCAATGGTTATGGACATTTTTTAAGGGTCATGTTATATATCACCAAATGGTTTGCTAAAATGGCCAGACCCATTTGGATTCACAAAAGTAGTACATGACAGGGAGTATCACATTTTAAGAGAGATATAGGCTACTAGAAAGCCTCTAGAGAAAATAAACATTATATGCAAGTAATCATTGGAGATACATGGAAAGTTTACCTGAGGAGAAGGGTGGACATGTTAGATATTTTAAAATATCTATCATGAGGAAGATATTATGATAACAATATCATGAGGAAGAGGAAGTAAACTTTGATGTCATTTCAGAGACCAATGATGGAATATCACTAGTTACTCTTCACTGAACATTAGCTGTGTGCCAGGAGCTGTGCTAAGCATTTTAGCTATAGTAGTTATTGAATCTTTATTTTAGAGATAGACAACTAAAACTTCAAAAGGTTTAGTCACTTACCAAGAGTCACAGAGGTAATTAACAGCAGATCCAGTATTCATAAACTCAGGTTGCAATGATTCTAATGGTTATTTTCAACCACTACACCAAGACTTCCCAAACTTTTCCACCAAAATGACCCTAATTGTAGAGAAGAGAGCAAGCCGATCCTTGGGGTATGTGGAGTATAGTGAATCCCTAGAATCCTTTGTTTTTTCCTCACACTTTTGCAACGGCTATGGAAAACAGTGTGATAGTTCTTCCAAAAATTAAAAACAGAATTACCATGTGATCCAGCAACCCCATTTCTGGATGTATATCCAAAAGAATTGAAGGAAGAGTCTTGAAGAGATATCTGTACACCCATAGTCATATCAGCATTATTCCCATTAGCCAAGTGGTGGAAGTGACCCAAGTATCCATCAATGGATGAATGGATAAACAAAATATGTACAATGGAATATTATTCAGCTTTAAAACGGAAGGAAATCCTGTTATGTGCTACAACATGGATGAACCTTGAGGACATCATGCTAAGTGAAATAAGCCAGTCACAAAAAGACAAATACTGTCTGATTCCACTTACATGAGGTATCTAATGTAGTCAAACGCGTAGAAATAGAAAGTAGAATGTGGTTACCAGGGGCTGGAGGGTTGGGGGAAAGGGAAGTTGCTGTTTAATGGGTGCCTTGCGAGATTAAAAAGTTCTGGAAATCTGTTTCACAACAATGTGAATATAATGAACATTACTGAACTGTACAC
The DNA here is from genome assembly GCF_965194825.1 of Balaenoptera physalus. Lineage (NCBI taxonomy): Eukaryota > Metazoa > Chordata > Mammalia > Artiodactyla > Balaenopteridae > Balaenoptera > Balaenoptera physalus. The sequence continues at coordinate 112,013,096 of NC_138886.1, forward strand.
TTAAAAATGGTTAGGATGGTAAATTTTACATTATGTGTTTTTAATACAATAAAAATATCTAGGTGCATTTTTGTTTTGTATTTGATTTTTATATTTTATCCTAACAATATTTTCCCCCAACTTTCCAATAAAAACAATCTTCTAGGAAGATATGCAATTTTTGTCTTGTAGCTTTGTATATCCCTGAATATCGTGTGCCAGTTTGAGAAACATTATCCTGCATCACACTTCCAAGGAATCCAAACTCAACATTATCCATGAGGTATTGTAGTTTTCATATTTTCACCCAGAGAAACAAGTAGCTATTGTCTTTCTGTTTTGTTTTGGGGTTTTTTTGGGGGGGGGAGAGTTGTTTGTTTGTTTTTGGAGTGTTAAGAGGGAAGAGAGTATTGTATATGATAGTATTTTCTATTGAAGTATAGTTAATTTACAGTGTTGTGTTACTTTCAAATATGCAGCAAAGTGATTCAGTTATACATATATATACATATATTCTTTTTCAGAGTCTTTTCCATTATAGGTTATTACAAGACACTGAGTATAGACCCCTGTGCTATACAGTAGGTCCTTGTTGTTTACATATTTTATGTATAGTAGTGTGTATATATCAATCCCAAACTTCTAATTTGTCTTCCTGCACCCCATGCTCTCTCCTCTGGTAACCATAACTTTGTTTTCTATGTCTGTGAGTCTATTTCTGTTTTGTAAATCAGTTCATTTGTATTGTTTTTTTAGATTCCACATATAAGTGATATCATATGAAGTTTGTCTTTCTCTGTCTGACTAACTTCACTTAATATGATAATCTGCAGGTCCATCCACTTTGCTGCAAATGGCATTATTACGTTCTTTTCTTTGTCTGAGTAATATTCCATTGTGTATGTATACCACATCTTCTTTGTCCATTCCTCTGTCGATGGACATTTAGGTTGCTTCCATGTCTTGGCTATTGCAAATAGCACTGCTATGATATTGGGGTGCATGTATCCTTTTGAATTACAGTTTTGTCCAGATATATGCCCAGGAGTGGGATTGCAGGATCATATGATAACTCTATTTTTAGCTTTTTAAGGAATCTCCGTACTGTTCTCCACAGTGGCTGCACCAATTTACATTCCCACCAACAGTGTAAGAGGGTTTCCTTTTCTCGGCACCCTCTCCAGCATTTATTGTTTGTAGACTTTTTAATGATGGCCATTCTGACTGGTGTGAGGTATGAGGTGATACTTCATTGTAGTTTTTATTTGCATTTCTCTAATAATTAGCAATATTGAGCATTTTTCATGTGCCTGTTGGCCATCTGTGTCTTTCTGTTTCTAATTTTATTGATTTCTGCTCTTATCTTTTTGCTTTCCTTCTGGCTACTTTGGGTTTATTTTGTTCTTGCTTTTCTAAAGTCTTAAGGTAAAAACTTAGATTATTGATTTGAGATCTTCCCTCTTTTCTAATATAAGCATTTAAAGTTATAAATTTCTCTTTAAACATTTCTTTAGCTGCATCTCATAATTTATGATATATTGTGCATTTTTCATTTAGTTCAAAATATTTCTAATTTTCCTTGTGATTTATGCTTTCCCTCATGGGTTATTTAGAGTGTGTAGTTTAATTCCCAAATATTTTAGTTTTCCAAAGATCTTTCTGTTACTAATTTTCTGCTTTAATTCCCTAGAGTCAGAAAATTTATTTTGTATGATTTCCATCCTATTGAACTTTTTGAAACTTGTTTTATGGACCAGAATTTAGTCCATCTTGATGAATTCCATGTGCACTTAAAAAAGAATGTATACTCTGCTGTTGTTGGATATAGTGTTCTAGTTGGTCAACTATTTCTCCTTTCAGTCTTATTAAGTTTTGCCCCATGTATTCTGAAACTCTGTTATTAGATGCACATATATTTAGAATTGTTTTCTCTTGATAAATTGCCTCCTTTATCATTATATATTGTCCCTTTTTATGCCTGGTAGTAATTCTTATTTTGAAATCTTACTTAGTCTGATAAGAATACGGTCACTCCAGCTTTCTTTTGATTAGTGCTTGCGTGATATATCTTTATCCTTTTACTTGTAACCTATCTTTGTATTTATATTGAAACTGGGTTACTTGTGTCTAGCACTCTATGCTTTGTAATTGGAGTGTTTAGACCATTTAAGTTTAATGTAATTATCCACATGGTATATTTGAAAGTTGTTAAGAGAGCAAATCTTACGAGTTCTCATCACTAGGGGAAAAAAAACAATTTTGTGTGTGTTTCTATACAAGATGATAAATATTAACTAAACTTATCATGGTAATCATTTCACAATATATGTAAGTCAAATCATTAGGCTGTACACCTTAAACTTACACAGTGCTATAGGTTGATTATATCTCAATAAAACTGTAAAAAAAAAGTAAAGAAAAAATATCTATATGGTTAGATATAAATATACCATTTGCTATTTGTTTTACAATTGTCCCAGAGTTTTGTTCCTTTTTTCCTATCTTGTTTTGGATTGGATTGGACTTTTTAAATATTACATCTTATCTCCAGTCTTGGCTCGTTAGCTATATCTCTTTGTTTTTGTGGTTGTCATCTTCCTTGTTGTCATCATCACTGTTTTAGTTGTAGCTCTTGGGCTAGTTTCTACTGTACAGCGAAGTGAAGTAGCGTTCCCTGTGCTATACAGCAGGTTCTCATTAGTTATCTATTTTATACATATTAGTCATATTAGTGTATATATGTCAATCCCAATTTCCCAATTCATCCCACCCCCCCCTTTCCCCCCTTGGTGTCCATATGTTTGTTCTCTACATCTGTGTCTCTATTTCTGCCTTGCAAACTGGTTCATCTGTACCATTTTTCTAGATTCCACATATATGTGTTAATATACAATATTTGTTTTTCTCTTTCTCACTTACTTCACTCTGTATGACAGTCTCTAGGTCCATCCACGTCTCTACAAATGACCCAATTTCATTCCTTTTTATGGCTGAGTAATATTCCATTGTATATATGTACCACATCTTCTTTATCCATTTGTCTGTTGATGGACATTTAGGTTGCTTCCATGACTTGGCTATTGTAAATAGTGCTGCAATGAACTTTGGGGTGCATGTGTCTTTTTGAATTATGGTTTTCTCTGGGTGTATGCCCAGCAGTGGGATTGCTGGGTCATATGGTAATCTTGATTTTAGTTTTTTAAGGGACCTCCATACTGTTCTCCATAGTGACTGTATCAATTTACATTCCCACCAACAGTGCAAGAGGGTTCCTTTTCTAGTGGCTGTTTTTAAATCTTTGTCTACTAATTCCATCATAGCTGTCATTTCTATATTTGCTTCCATAGATTTTTCTCCTGATTATATGCAATATTATCATGCTTCTTTGTATGCCTGTCTGTAGATTTTTATTAGATGCCAGATATTTTTAATTTTACGTTGTTGGACCCGGTTTGGACTTTGTTCTGGCATGCCTATAATTTACTTGAAAGCAGTATGATTCTTTCAAGGCTTGCTTTTAAGTTTTGTCAGAGTGGGTCCAAATTAGCCTTTTGTCTGTAAGAAGGTGCTGGTCAGGAGAAAAGAATCAAGTCCAAAGACAAAGTGAATGGAGAGGAATAGGACTCAGGAGCCAAGGATAGAGCACAGAAGAATGGATAGATCATGGAGCAAAGACCTAAGACTGGCACAGCAGAGGAGTCACATTCCTGCAAAAGTCACTGGGGTGGAGTGGGAGGGAGTTTGTGTATATATGTAACACTGAGTTAGGTTCTGGGCTTAGATAATCATAAGCAAGTTTCTCACTTACATTCAGAGGCTGAGTGTGATGTGGACATTCTCTTGGTGAACGTCTAGCATACTTCGTCTTCACCCACTCAAAGGAAGCGCTGAGTCGGCTCCACGTATTAACCAAAATTCTTGCCACACAATTACAAAATGACCTCTAGGGGGCACTGCAGACCCCGTTGAAAACCACTGGTTTGGGATCTCAGGATTTAAAATATGCCCTTATTCTGCCCTTTATTGGCACCAGTTTCTCAGCTTGCCACATCATGAGAGGCCTCCCAAAAGCCCTTTCCTTCAGATACTCTTCCTGGATGAGGAATTCATTTACTTCTGTGGCTGCAGCTATTGCCCAAGGTTCATGGCTCCCACACCTACCTCCCAAGCCTTGTCCTCCTGTGCCTACCTCTTCCTGTCTGCTCACTCTTTAAACCTCAGCTTAAGTGCTACCTATGCCATGAAGTCTTCTCCAATGCCTCCAGCTGTCAGTAACCTGTCCCTCCTCTTGCCCTCAGAGATGCCGCCAATGGTTTAGTTCTTAATTGTGCAGAACTCCTCAAGCTGTAGTCATGATTCTCTCCCTAAAAACCTGGAGAATGGCTTGTTAAAACGGAAGTGCCAAGGCAACATCCTCAAAAGATAACAATTTCAATAAGCCTGGTCAATTATTTCCATTTACAAACACCCACATCAAAGAAATGTATATTTCAACAAACTCTCCGGGATTTTGATACAAATTGAAATTTGAAGAAAAATTGCCTTGGGCGTTTCATGTATGTCCCACATGGTTGTCCCCATGGAAAGGTTTTGTAAACCTTTTCAATGTGAGAATTGTTTTTTAATGCTTGGACGTGAGCTCCATGCTGGACATATAATTGGAATTTTTAGTTTTCAGCAACAGGAATTGGAGATTAGTGGGACCCAGGGGGGTCTTGGTGATGGGTTTTAGTCTCCTGCATAATCTGGATCAACCACCTTTTTTCCTTGATATGTGCAATTGATAGTGTTTTCTGAGTCCTACATACAGTGCTTCAGTAAAATTCAATACAAAGGAAGCTTCAAGACAAGTACCCTGGCCTTTCTTTCAACCAGATTACTGCCTCTAATCCCATCCTATACAGACATGCTGGAGCAACCATTGCCTGGGACCCAAAGATTAATAAAACTAGTTTTCAAGGAATAAAACTAGTTTTCTGTTTTCAAGGAATTTCAAGTCTAACATCTGAGAAAGATAGGTAAATATAATCATACAGTAATCAAAACATCTAAGAGGTACAGAAGTATTGGCAGAGTCAGGGAACTTAATATCTAAACTGAGCTTAAAAGAATGCATAGGAAATAATTCAACCAGGCAGGGAAGAGCAACTTAAGCAAGGGAACCTAAATGTGTAAACAATGGAGGTGTGGATCAACACGGTTTATCAGGGAATGAATGGGAAGTGCAGGAGTTTGGTGAAAGAGGGTGGTGGGAATGGACCTTCCTCTTGACCTCGGGTATTCCAATGAAAAGATGAAGAAGCTGGTGGGATAAATTTGTGGCAATAGACCCTTGAGGTCACTCTTGTCTCCTTTTACTCAGAAGCAGACAGTTCTTTTTTTTAAATTTTTTTTATTAATTAGTTTATTTATTTATTTTTGGCTGCATTGGGTCTTCGTTGCTGCACGTGGGCTTTCTCTAGTTGCGGCGAGCAGGGGCTACTCTTTGTTGCGGTGTGCAGGTTTCTCATTGCGGTGGCGTCTCTTGCTGCAGAGCACAGGCTCTAAGCACACGGGCTTCAGTAGTTGTGGCACATGGGCTCAGTAGTTGTGGCTTGCAGCTGTAGAGTGCAGGCTCAGTAGTTGTGGCGCACGGGCTTAGTTGCTCTGCGGCATGTGGGATCTTCCCGCAGCAGGGCTCAAACCTGTGTCCCCTGCATTGGCAGGTGGATTCTTAACCACTGCGCCACCAGGGAAGTCCCCAGAAGCAGACAGTTCTTGATGGTATGGTCACAGCCTCTCATTTTCTCAAGCACAGCAGGTTTCCGAAGCCCCTGGGGTTACAGCTTTGGGCTCCTTGTTCATTCTAGGTCAGTGACTTTCCAAAGGTTTGCCTGCAACCTCTAGTAAGAAATACATCTTCTTTTCCCATTTAGGTTGTTACATAATGTTGAGCAAAGAATTTGAAAAAGAATAGATACATGTATATGTATAACTGAATCACTTTGCTGTACACCTGAAACTAACATGACATTGTTAATCAACTGTACTCCAATATAAAATAAAAAGTTAAAAATAAATACATCTTATGCTATGACCTGGAACTTACATACAAATATAAAATTGAAATACAATTTCCATAAAACAATATCTCCGTTACTGCCTGGAATCACTTTGATATGTTATTTTCTATTTCCATTTCCATTTAAATTCTCTTCTATTCCTATTTTTAAAAAATTAAATTTGGGTGGCACACACTAAGTTGATTTCACAATCCAATGAGTTACAACTCGCAGTCTGAGGAACACTGTCCTAAGACTTATATCCTAGTTCGAGAGTGTTGAGAAGCAGCACAGTGCCGGAGCTAAGAACTTGGACTCTGGAAGCAAAACACCAGAATTGACGTCTTTGTTCTCTCACTTACAACCTGTGTGGCCTTGAGCAAGTTACTTAACCTTTCTAAGCCTCAGTTGTCTTGTCTGCGAAATGGGATAATAGAGTTGTTGTGAGGAGTGAGTATATATATATATATTGACTCAGAAAATTGTCAGGCATCTAGTAAATGTTGCCTATGTGTTAGCTGCCACCACCACCACCATCATCATCATCATCATCATCTCTGATCCCTCCTGTTATCCTATTCTAAAATGAAGCTAAATTGCAGTACCACTAGTGGGGGCGGGGGAAATAGCAATACCAAACGATTTATTTACAAAGCTGTGCAAAACTACAGTGTGAGGGGCAGGGTGGGGAGGTGCCCTGGGATCCTGTTCACACAGGCTGCCCCCACCCCACTCCTGTTTGCAGGGATAGGAGGAGGGAGACTCCTTTCCCAGCCGTGGTTTGGCGTTCTGGATAAAGGGATGACTGCTGGATCTGAAATGATCCCCTCTGCTTTCCACTAACAAACGTTTTATTTCCTCACTAGCTCGCTATTTGTGACCACCTAGCATCCCACACCCCTAAGGTGAGAACTTCCTTCTTACTCTGCATCTTGGGGACCACGTTAGAATGTCAATCCATGCAAGGGAAAATTGGATTTGTTTTCTTACCAATTCAGTGCACTCAGTCCAACACGGGGCAGCCCACAAGTGGGGGACGGGGGGCGGGGGGCGGGGTGGTAAAAAGAAGGCTGGCGTGTTTCAACCCTCCTCACCCAGCACCTCAGATACTCTGATGGTCCAACTAAGGAATAAAAGGGGCATCTGGCACCTGATGGGCAGAAACCAAATTCAAGAACGTTCTATCAATCACACAAAGGACAAATTCAAGAAATAAAAAACCGGAGACTTGGAGTAAATGTTTCATTATTGGTCATGATGATCAAAAGATGATGGTTAAAACACACACACGCACACGCACGGACACACGCACGCGCACACACCCACACACTCAGACCTCATCCCGCAGCCGCAGGGCCCCCCCACACCCCCTGCTGGCGTCTCCGGCCACGCCCTGCAGCCCTCGCTCCACCCAGGACTCCGCCCTTCACTCGGAATTCTACCGCCCGATTTTAACTTCCCTCAAGGCGGTGCCCGGATGCTCACTGTGAAGAAAAGCCGAGGACTTGCGCTGGGCTGGGTAGCAAATGCCCACGAGTCCTCCATCTCCCTTTCCAAACCTCGGCTCCTTTTCTCCCCTCTCCCACCCCATCATTGTTCCCCTGAAACAAATAGGATGGCTTCACAGGTCAATTCTTAACATGTACAAACACCAAAAGCAGAGGAAACGCCCCTGGCCACCCCCCTCCCCCCAAACCCCAGTGCTGGGAGAGCAGCCAGCGGCGGGCGAGGCTGCCTCGGGAACTGCGGAGCCGCTGGAGCTGTCCGGCCGTTCTGGAAACTTCTTTGCCTCTGGGCTTTACCGGGAGGCCTCCTCCTTCAGCTCCTTGTTTTTCCGCACCTCCTCCGCGTGCTTGTCCTGGGAAGGAAGGGAGGGAAAAGGACAGGTCACACGGGCTTCCCCAGGATAAAGGGCGGCCGAGGGGCAGGAGAGCCAAAGCAAAGAGTGTGGCCACCACCGGCCACCACAGGAAGTGACGAGCAGGGTCTGCAAAGGCGTCCTGAGAAGGGGCAGAAGGTGGCAGGTGAGGCTGGCAGGAGGCAGGTGAGCGAGCCTGCTGGTGGGGCCCCTGGATGCTCGTTGACTAGACACAGCCTCCCCGGGGGAACCCACCTGGCAGGGACCACCAGCCTCCGCCGCCCTTACCTGGCCGTCTGGGGACTGCACTGATTACACGGCTTGACTTAATGTAAGGAGTAGCTCCATGTAGCTTGTGCCAGAAGAGCAGGTAGAACTCACTGCAGGTGGCCCCTGCACACAGGCAACTGGACTGCCCTTGTGTTTCCTGCTCATCTCCTTAGCGAGGGTTGTCTTAAGCCCCCTGACGAAGGTGAGGGCTTGTAAAGTATAAATTGACTAAAGAACTTCTGGAAATGTCCAACTCCACAAAGTGGCTTTTTTTGTAAGTGTGGTAAAAGAATCCTCTTTTGTGTCCCAGCATCATCAAACCAAACGATAGGATCTGACTTCAAACGCCCATCAGCTCTGTGACTTTGACCAGCTCACTTCACCCGTTAGGCTCCGTTCTCTGGTATTGAAAGGGAGGGGCATGGATGGGAAGCTCTTTTACCTCTAGAATTCTGTGATTTTAGTGTTCACTTCTAGGGCTTATCTCGGTCTACCTTACATCCCTGCTCATGGTGAAGACATCTGGGTCCTCCTTGTGGGCAGGGAGCACGTCTTTTCCTCTTTGTATCTCCCAGTTCCTCATATGGCACTTTGTGCATGCTAAGTGCTCAGTAAATCCCGTCTCTGCCAGAGCCTGGCATCCACCCAGATATCATCACATCCAGGTATGGGTCAGCCTGGGGGAGACCCACTGAGGCAGCCCAGGGTCCCAGGATGTACCTTAAACTACAGATCTGTCCCTGGAGAGGCCCGAGAACTTTCCACGTCCCTGGGGAAAGTGTGGGGAGTGGTACGTCTAGGGCAGTGGTTCTCAACCTTGCTGTGCATCAGCATGACCTGAGAAGCTTGTTAAACTGAGGTCCTCAGGCACCATCCCTAGAGAGCTGGGATTGGTAGGTCTGGAGTAGGGTCCAGGTATCTGTAGTTTTAAACTTTACACCAAGTGAGTCTGGTGCGGATGGCCAGTGATTCACACAAGTACTGACAAAGAGACATCGATATAGGTGTCCCTGGCCTGGGGCAGAGCACACACCTGTCTCTCATCCCACCTCCTGCCTTCATCGTTGGGCAAAGGTGAAGAGTGGTCAAGATTCCAGAGGAGTGAAGCTCACCCAACTGTCTGCTCTGACATCTTGTTTCTTTGAGGCTTATCTCACTTCCAAAGCTCTTCCTCCAGACTGTGGACCTTCCCAATCTCTCCAGCTCAGAATCTACCTCTATTCCCAAGTGAGCTCACTGAACAGAACCCTAGGTTTCTGGACTCCCTTTCCTTGGCCTCCAGTGGCTCCCTGTCAGACAAAAGGCCGGCAGGATGATTGTGGGCGGGTCTCCCTGAAACAAGCATTGAAAGAGCCACCTGGGACTTCCCTGGCGGTCCAGTGGTTAAGATTCCGTGCTTCCAATGCAGGGGCCGCGGGTTTGATCCCTGACTGGGGAACTGAGATCCCACATGCCGCATGGCACGGCCAAATTTTTAAAAAAAGAAAGAAAGAAAGAAAAAAAGAGCCACCTGGCCTCATATCCAGAGAACTGGGCTCTAGTCCCAGCTCCACTGCTTAGTGGCTGTGTGACCCTGGACAAGTCATTTGACCTCCTCTAACATGGTTTCCTCATCAGTAAAATAAGGATAACACCCATCCTGCTTACCTCATTGTGAGGATAGGGGTATGATGAAATAAAAGTGTTTTGCAGTTTTTCAAATCCCATATCATGGCTCTAGCCTCAATATTTCCCTTGGGTTTAGCCTAAGAACCCATGCCCCATCCTATCCCAATCCCTACTTTTTTTTTTCCTGCAAGAGTTTGCTCCTACCCATCCCTCAATAACTGGGGAAGCCTGAAATCAGACCCGGAACACTTCCCTCCCATGTGATACTTGATGGAGGCCTTGCTGCCCCTAGAAGGATGGAGAAAGAGAGTGGAGGACCTGCCCCATGCTGGCCAGCTGCAGGGCCTACACCACATCCAGATCCCCTGTGAAGAAACCAGATCTTTGTAGCAGCTTTGCCAAGGGCCTGAGACTCTAGGTGGTTGGGCAGAAAGGAGCGGGGACCACGCAGCTCACCATGGGACGAGGCCACCGATCGGGTCCCGGGAGTCACCGCGCAGCAGGCGGCGCCTGGAAATAAAACACAGAGCTGGAGCTCCCCCAGGAGCCGCAGGGGAAACGGGGGCAGCCGTGGGACTCAGGAAACGAGGCCAGTGTGTTCTCAGCAGAACGGGCTGTTATTCCACTGACACGTGGGACCAACCCCAGTCTCTCACGTTTCTCATATTCAGGTGACACCATTTGGTTTATTGACAAAAGGCAGAATATTGGAAAGACCAGTGACTCACTCAGTCCATATCAAGAGATTTGGAGAGGATTGTGTTTCCTGCTCGACGGGCAACTCAGCTCATCATGCCCTTGGCTTAGAGCCAAGAGCTCAAGTCAGCATCTTTCATTAAGTCAAATCGGTCCATTCAAGGATGAAGCCAGGAATGTATAACTGCCTGTTCATCCCTACTCCCCTGCATTAGGCAGGCTTTCTCTAGAAGATAAGAGGTCTGATCTCCCTCAGACAATGAGAAATTTCGATTGTGTAGCTGGGCAGCATGTCACCCAAGGAATTCCAAAGCTCGGTTCATGTTTCTTGCCTCTGACTTCCCAAATCATCCCTTGGAACTCTCTAAGGATCTAGCCTAACAGAATTCTTGCCTGAGGCTGCTTGCTCCCTGAAATGATCTGTGTGTCCATTATACTTGCCGTGGAAGGAAGAACAGGTCCCAAGAGTCTCCTCTCTGATCCAAGGCCACTTACCTTCTCTTGCAGCCGTTCCAACATGGCGGCAAGGTGGGCCTCCCGGTTCTCCTTATTGGATTCCATCTTCTGAGCCAGTTTTTCCTTTGCCATCTTGATGAAGTTGTTGTTTTCCTCAATGGCTTTTTGGATCACCTCCCGCTCATGTTCTCGCTTCTCTGCCAGGTGCTTCAGGAGCTCAGCTTCCTGGTACTAGTGGAGCATGAAGGGAGAAAGAGGCCCTTGAGGGTGAGCATGCCGGGGTGTGTTCTTAGCATCATGACTTAAGAACTCCACACTCAGAACACACGTCTCCCTGAGCCTGGTTGCCTGGCCCGTGGGCAGGAAGCAAGGACACTTCCTGGATTCTCCCACTGGACCCTCGGTCCTCTTTGCCATAATTCATTCATTCATTCATTCACAAATATGGAGTGGCCAGATACTAAGTACCAGGCACTATTCCAGCAACTTGGGAAAGAAAAAAGTCTACTAGAGACAAGACATGTATAAATAACTCTAACCCAGGCTAGCATGCGACATATGCCTTGAGAGATAGAAAAGAAGTGCTCTAGGAATTCAAGGGTGATAATTTTCAGCTTCAAAGATGAAGGAAAGCTTACGCAGAAATGGCATAAGAGTTGGGCCATACGAATCCATAGAAAGCAAGGAAGGCACACCAAGGGGTGAAGGTATACCATGCCATGACCTTCTTCCCCCTCCCCCAATTAAGGACCCCTTTCCTTAATTGTCTAGCCTTTCCCTAAATCCACAGTGTTGGTCAATGTCTTACCTTGTCATGATAAGGTCACCTCTGGGAGTTACATAATTCAGTGACTTATCCCCCTAACCGAACTCCTAGAGACCTGGGACTTTTAGTTCCTTGTTACCCTCAATGGTGTCTCATTCTCTGTCCGGTACCTGGAAGAGCTGCCTAAATATCTGTCGGTTGGTGGTGACCTGACCCCCCAGCTCAGAGCCACCGCCTGTCTTCCTCAACATCCTCCCCCTCACGCTCAGACAGAGGGGAAAACAGGACAGCACTGACCTTCCTTCTCTCCTCAGCCGCTTCCAGCTTCTTCTGGATTTCTTCCAGCGATGGGTCTCGCCTCCTGGGGAGGGAGGCATTGAACTCGGGCACCCCATCAAAGGAGGGTGGCTTCAGGATGACTTCAAAGGACTGGCCAGAGGTGCATTTGTTCAGCTCGATGACTTCCATGTCGGAAATTACACACCAGTTCAGGTCCACCGTGTCTGCTGCAGAGAGCAGAAAAGGGGCTGCTCACCCCCTGAAGACCATATGGGGCCCCCCCTAAAGCATGCACACATGCACACATACATGGGAGGTCTGGGGTCCCCAAGGCAGACCAATGACCAGGGTTCTGGGTCTGTCCTAAACATGGCACCAAACGTCGCTGGGCTCTGATGGGGCTGAAGGAGTCAGTAGCTACAGGAAGGTCTCAGACTCTGAGAGCAGGGGCCCCAGGATAAGGGATTTCTAATAATGGCTGTAGCAACTGGCTTTGCTTCTGCTTCTGACAAGCTTTCTCCAGTAGCTGAGCTCTTGCTCATATTGGCACACACTGAGGCGTTTACTTACCACCCACCTCCCGTCCACTCCTCGCCCCACTACCGATCCGATGGCTCAGCCTTCGGACACCTCTCCCCCTGCCCCCTCCTACCCTGCTCTCTTCTTTCTCTCCAGTCAGTACTGTCTCTCCGCTGGCTTTCATCTTTTCTCCTACACTCTCTCCCACACCAGCCTAAACAGAAAAAACAATCTCAGGTGACCCAAGCACTCCCACCTGTCATTTCCAGACCAAACCCATCCTTTCCTTTGAAGCCCCAGGAAACTAAGAGGTGACCTATTCCCTGACCACCACCTCCAATCAGGACGTGGCCATTCAGTGCTCCCTGCCAGTGTCCTGGGACCTGTCACAGGGATCAGATGGCATAGCGATCCCTGAGCCTCCTTGGGTGGCTGAAGAGCAGAAGTCCCTTGCCACATCTGGATCTGCTCAGAGCATTCTCGATCCTTCACTGAGGAGACCTGTGGGCGGCTCGTTTACACCATGACTGTCCCCCTTCTAGGCTAGGTGTCCCCGAGGGCAGACCCCCTTTCTACTCGGCCTCTGCATCCTCCACGGCACCCATCTGTTACACGCATGAACAAAAGCTGAGATCGGGGGCACTCTGCAGAGGGTCTGACTCAGACCCCCAGCTGCTGTCCGGTACCCCAGGCTGCAGCCCCACGCCCACCTTCGCGTGGAACTTAGACCCTCAGAATCAGCTGTGGTGATTTTACTGGCTCTGGGAAAGAGAATGCGATGTAGGGAGGAGATTTTCAGGAAACTGCGGTGGAGGTGCTGGCCTCCTGGATGCAAGCTACAGGAAGCTTCCGTCCTTCCTCTCCCGACTGTGACCCTCACGTACCTTCATATTTATAGGATGACTTATTCAGGGGGTCTGCCAGGAAACAGGAGCAGAACAAGGACACCAGCGGGAGCTCCTTCATCTTCTCTTTGTAGGCTGTGGAAACACCCGACAGGTGAAGAGGGCGACCCCTTCCTAGACTCAGAAACCAGCACCCATGCAAGTGTGGGTGCCTGAGCAGTGGGGGGTCGCCGAGCTCCACAGAGGCACCCATACCACCCAAATCCACCCCTTGGCTGGAGATCCAGCCCCTTTTGCCCTGAGCAGCCCCGTTCAGGATCCCTGTGTGTGATTTGGACCCACTTCCGTCCACCTGCGCCTTCCAGGGCACCCAGAGGACCCCATCTTCTCTCCAGCACATCATCTCCCTTTGTGGTACTGAACGCAAAATGCCTGCAGGTATGGACCCCAAGCGCCAGTGCCCTCGCCCCCGCCGGCACCCTGGACCTCACTTTCTATGTCCCCGTACGTGCCCAGGACATTCTGTTCCTTTTGCTCCAGGACGGAGGAAACCCACACTCCATTCTCAGAGTACTTGGCAGTGCTTCCCTGAAGGTAAAGAAGGCCACTGCCATCCCTGCGGTCCTGCCTCTCCCTGGGTGACAAGGTCAGGCTGTGAGCTTTCCCTGACCATCCCAGGGCAGTGGTCAAAGCCAGTGGGGCTGGTGTCCATGAGGGCTGGAGGGGTCCCCCCACCCCCATTTGGTCTCTCAGTGTTTGGGGAGGATTTGGAAACTGGGAGGTCACGAGTTAGAGCTGATATCTGTTGGGGTTTTTTTTTTTTTTTTTTTTTTTTTGCCACGTCGCACAGCTTGCGGGATCTTAGTTTCCCGGCTAGGGATCGAACCCAGGCCCTCGGCAGTGCAAGCGCTGAGTTCCAGCCACTGGACCACCAGGGAATTCTCTAGAGTTGATTTGTTGGGTCCAGTCCAACCCACCTCCTCTGGGCCCTGGTGTGTGCTCCTGTCAGCCCCTCCCCCATCCCTACTGCCCTGAGCTCTCCCCTCATTTCCTTTTACAAATTGAAAACAGGATTAACTGCAAAAATGATACATGGGCATTGTAAAGACTTTTTTAAAAACAAGTGCAGATGAGTAAAGGGAAGAAGAGCTCAGCTGTGATCCCACCCCTCATCCAAAGATAACCTCTTGTAACCCTTAGGTGTATTTCCTGTCAGCCTTTTATCTTTTCTATGCACATGTAAGTACATCTATGCAGGTATAGAAATACCCTATGCTGCAGTGCCCCATTACATAAACAGTTTTTGTACCTACCTGCGAGGGTCATGTTTTCTGGAATGTGAGAGGTGAGTCCTAGTGAAAGTCAGGGCAGGTCTGCCACCAGCTCAGGACACTGTCACAAATCCGAAAAGCAGATCGTTTTAGCTGACAGGTTATTCGCTTAAGGAAGGTCTTTACACAACTGGGGAGGAAATCCCAGGAGGTACCTCATCTGCCCCCACCTCCAGACTGACTCTCCCTTCCCCAAACACCGACCCCCCCCCTCTTCCACGTCACTCAGTCAAGTTCAGTTTCCAAGCACTGAACGTGGAAAATTTCATAATTGAGAAGTTTATAATTTCATAATTGGTTTCCCAATCACAAGACCCCCTGAGTCTCAAACATGGGTTTCCCCAAACTGAATGTATCAGTGGATGTTCATCTGTCTCCCTGTGCAGCTCAGTGGCCTGGTCCAAAGGACAGGTTAAGGTGAGAAACAAACCCTAAGCCAGAATCGCCTGGGAGGTATTTGCAAAATAACTCTGTGTCCTGAATTCCTCCCTACACCCAGCCCGGACCTTCCTGCCCAGAGCATTCTGACATTGGACAGAGGATGTCAAAATACCTCTTCAGTTGCCCCCTCACTCTCTTCCCCCTTGCCTGCCCCGAACCAGTGTTCTAAGCACTGCTTGACCCCCTTTAAGACAACCCTGGACTATGAGAAGAAACAAATACTAAGGAATAATGTAATCATTATGTGATTCGCGCAGAGATGGAAATCAGCATTCGGGATTACTATGGGAGCTCAGAGACAGGGCTCCAGACTCAGCACGAGGCCTGGGGAGCTAGGAAGGGGGCCCCCTGGTGTTAGCAGCACTGGAACTGCTGAATGATGAGTCGAAATTAAGCAGGAGACGGCAGGGACGGCGTTCTGCCAGGGGAACAGCACATGCAAGAGTCGGGGTGAGAAAGCCCGGTGTCTATGGGGTCTCAAGCTGGTTGATGCTGGACCAGAAAGTGTGAAGGAGGCGAAACAGGAGAGGCAGGGAGGGAGCAGATTGGGGAGTGTCTGGGGGACAGGAGGTGACAGGTATCTACTGAAAGCTACTATCTGATGGAGTGAGGAATAGCCAGCAGTGAGTGGCCGTCATGGGGACCACTTGATCCTTGGCCGCTGTGATGGTTAATTTTTGTGTCGACTCGACTGGGCTGAGCGATGCCCAGATAGCTGGTCAACATCATCCTTGGGTGTGTCTGTGAGGTTGTCTCTGGAAGAGATGAGCGTTTGCGTGACGGACTGAGTAAAGAAGATGACCCTCCCCAGTGAGGGTGGGCATCACCCAATCCATTGAGGGCGTAGAACAAAAAGGCGGAGAAAGGGAGAATTTTCCCTGCCTGCTTGAGCTGGGACATCTGTCTTCTCCTGACCTCAGGCATGGGAGCTCCTGGTCCTCTGGCCTTCTGATTACACCACTGGCCCTCCTGGGCCTCCAGCTTGCAGCCAGCTCTCATCGTGAGACTTCTCAGCCTCCATAATTGCATGAGCCACTCCTTCGTAACAAATCTCTTTCTATGTGTATCCTATTGGTCTGTTTCTCTGGAGAACCCGGACAAACACAGCCACTCTCAGGGGTCGCTGTGCCGGCAGAGGGTGGCATGAGCCCACAGCTTCACTGCCTGCCGCTGCATGAGCCAGAGCGACTCTGAGAGCAGCTGAGAACCCCTTTCCCCGCTTACTGAAGTGTTTTCCCTCTGGGGACCAGGGTCTGTGCTGGCTGGGGATGGGCAGGGGAGCGGATGGGAGCAGCTCTGGCTTTGGGGCTGGGCTGGTGTGGAGTCAGACACAGACTTCATCTCTCGCGTAGCTGTTACTGGTTACTTCACATGTCTAACCTTGCTTGCCCCATCTTAATTCTGCACGGAATTGTACAAATTAAACGAGAAAAGCGTCCAGGAAAAGGGAACGTTTAATAAATATTAGTTCCTTTTCCCCTGCTTTTTACAACAAGGTCGCTACCGGGTACCACACACACCTGCTTCCGAGCCTCACCAGCCCTGCAGGTAAGGACTGTGGTCCCCATGGGCAGGTGAGGAAACGGAGGCTCAGAGGGTTTGTGTGGCTTGCTCAGGGTCACGCAGCTAACAAGTGAAAGTGCAGAGATGTGCAACCAGGTCAACTGGCCTTGAAGGGCTCTGTTCCCTGCAGAAGCTCTGTGTGCTTCTCCTTGTGCTTCGGAGCCACAGGCCCCTGTCGTGCCCCTCCCGGTGCAGCACAATGGGCCTCTCTCCTCGGAGTCAAGTTGATCCTGGTAGTACCAGCGAGTCCCCAAACAGCGATGCGGGCTAAGTGCCTGGGTACGACAGCCCTGGTCATGAGCTCTGTTCCACACCATCTCCCATTCACGTCCAGGCTGATTGACGGGGTGACTAGCAGAGGGAGTGAGCCGTTGCCAGGAGAGGGTACAGCCTCAGACCTTAACCTGGGTAATGAATCAGAAGTGGGGGTCCAAAAAGGAAAGAGGAGGCAGAGAAGGCACCCTGAGAAAGAAGGGGACTGAGCTGGGCTTTTTCTGTAGGCGTGGGTACCTGGAGTCAGGGACCTCGCCCTTCGGCTTGAGCTGGAAATGATAATTAAGACCCTACACTCATGGAGCACTTTACTGATTACAGTTCTGGTCGCCTACATTATCCCAGTTGATCTTTGCAGGAGGCTGGGCTGGGCTGATAAGACAGGCATCATCAGCTTTGCTTTTCATAAAGGACCTGGGGCTCAGAGACGTTAAGACTCTTAGCTAAGGTCACACAGCTAGTTGGTGTAGAGCTGGCTCTAGGATCCAGGTCTTCTGACTTATAAGCTCTTCTCTTGTGGCCAGTGGAAGGACTGGATGCTAAGTGCTGTCTCCTCCATGGTCCTGGGGACTCGGGGAAAGACAGTCTAGCCTCAGGATATGATTTAATGAAAAATATGTATTAAGTGCTCTCTACATGTCAATGGAAGATGTTATGCTAGGAGTTTTAGGTGCAGGAGGAATCAAGTAGAGAACACAGGTCAGAGAGACAGAGAAGGAAGACGGGCCAGGGAAGAGGAGACATCTTAAAGATGGGCAGGACCACTTCCCTGGCGGTCCAGTGGTTAAGACTCCGTGCTTCCAATTCAGGGGGCATTGATTTGATCCCTGGTTGGCGAACTAAGATCTCACAAGCTGCGCAGTGTGACCAAAAAATAAGGTAAAATAAATTAAAACAAAAAAAAGACGATTAAAAAAAAAAAAGATGAGCAGAGATATGCATGGCCAAGGGATTTGCAGCTGAGATCTCTCAGCTTCACAGGGGTGGAATCTGCATCATTAAGCATGTGTATTTATAGAGCATCTACTATGTGACAAATGATTTCACTTTTTCATCGTGACCTTGTGATGTAGGGATTACTATCCCTGTTTTATACAGGTGCGAATTGTGGCCCAGAGAGGCTAAGTGGCATTTCCAGGGTCACTCAGTGTAATGGGTTGAATGGTGTCCCCCAGTAAGGTGTGTCCACGTCCTAATCCCTGCAATTTGGGAATGTGACTTTCTTTGGAAAGGGTCTTTGCAGATTTAAGTAAGTTAAGGATCTCAAGACGAGATCATTCTGTATTATCCGGGTGGCACCTAAACCCAATGACATGCAGGGGAGAGATACACAGAGAGAAGAAGACCATGTAAAGATGGAGACAGAGGTTGGTGTGAAGCTGCCACAAGCCAAGGAATGCCTGGAGCACCGGAAGCTGGCAGAAGCAGGAAGGACCCTCCCCCAGAGTTTTTGGGGGAGTGAGGCCCTGCTGACACCTTCATTTTTGGACTTCTGGACACCAGAACTTCGAGAGAAGGATTTGTTGTTGATTTAAGCCTTTAAGTTTGTGATAATTTGTTACAGCGGCCGCAGGAAACTAATACACTCCATAAATGACAGAGCCAGGGTTCAAATCATTGCATCTCAGCTCCCAGTGTTTACATGTGGTCTGATTTGTTCCTCAAAATAATCTGTGTATGTGTACCTGTGGGTACAGGTGCCCTGATAATTCCTCATGCCAATAGTCACATCATTTCTATCACACTCAAGACCCACAAGAACATCCTGAGAAAGGCTCTAAGGGGATAGGAGGAGGGCAAGACTCTTCTGGAAGGCCCAGCCATGCAAAGGGGTCCTGAGCCCCTGGGTGGTGGCAGCCACAGCAGAGACCCTGACTTTATCTGTAATTAACCTGTGGCGTCAACATTGGGTGGGACCAGTCACACCTCCCTCCCCAACACTCAGCCTGACTGCCTGAGGACTCCGGGGGGACTGCCAGAGAAGGGCAATAAGAGGTGTTATTGCCAAGGTCAGAGAGGACAGAATGCCAGGAATTCAGGGCGGCAGGTGAAGATTGATAGACAGTAAAAGCTAGAGTAGGTGGGAGGCCATGGGGCCAGACCCAACAGTGGGAGATTCTAGCCAACACGTCAGCTATCAGAGCATCATCAGGTAAAACCCCTGCTGAGCCAAACCTCAGGCCCTCCCAGAGGCTCCGTGCGCGTTTTCTATTAAGGCAGAGGCCAATCCCAGGCCTTGCGCTGCCCCTAAGGAAGACCAGGAAACTGACTGAATCCAGCGATAGCAGAGATCAAAGGGGCCCCCAACTGAAGGTGGAGGCATCTCAGTCACTCAGCCGAGAACCACAGAGCCGGAGCCTGAGCTCAGGACGGTGGCTTCCCGACCCCTGCCCAGGGCTCACTCCCACGCATTTCTGATGGGCGCAGACTTGTTGGTTGAGAAGCGGGGCCTCTCTGGGCAGCTCAGCCCCTGTGCTGTCAGTTATTGATCCAGCCTAGTCAGTGGTGAGAGGACTCAAGCTTCAGGTGGCAAAGGTAGGAATGTGATGGGGTTATGATGCAATTTATAACTCTAACTTTGCAATGGCTCTGGAACTTGACTATGTGCTGGGCATGTGAACTAGGTTTATTGGGGAACAGAGAGGGCCCGCTGGGCTGCATGCAGGATGCATTGGGACCAGTTGCTAGAATAGGAATAGGAAGAGACCTCCAGACCAGGGAAAGGGTTTGCACTTTAACTTCTATTCAGTAGGAAGCCACTGACATCTTTTGAATAAAAAGGAGGAGGGGAAATGGTGATGCCGAGGATCATAGCAATAATAACAGCTATCACTTCCTGTGGCCAGTGGCTGGCAGAGAAGAGCCTCCAGCTCTCAGATGCCACATGGCCTTTTACTGTGTGCAAGCCTGATCTCCGGAGGCACCTCTGACCGCCCACACGACCCAAGTGAGCAAGCGTTTTATTTGTCACTGCAAACACTGCCCAGATAATGCCATCAGGATGTGTCACATTTCATGTGGACTGTTTTTGAGAGAAGATAAGCTAATGCACAACTAAATGGTTTGAATGGAGTGGACCTTGGCAAGAGTGTTCAGAGACAGTAAAAGAACTCTGGTACAGAATCAGGCCGTGGAAGCGCTGAGTTCTGACCCACGTGCTTTAGCCACAAGCAGCACAGGAAGCTGGCTCTTTAGGTTCATGCCAATTATCAGCCTTTTTAAAAGCCCTGTTGAAATTATAATATTTACCGGAAATAAGCTGCACGAGCTACTTAAATGTCAGAGAATCATATCCATACATATCATGTCCATATAGTAACCCGGTTATTTCGCGCTGATAGGCAGCCGTACGTCTTCTTTGGGTTTTTAAAAAGAAAAGGAGATAAATTATTTTTTCATGATTGTGGTTTTCATTCCTTCCACAATATTTATTGAATATTTAATTCTGTGCCAAGCCCTCAGCTAGTTCCTAAAATAACCACAGGGGTTTTCAATAATGAAAGAATGAAATGGGTCCCCTGGGTGGGAATTTGGAGCCTCTGGAAGTTTCTCCTAGCCTTTGGCACTTCTCTGGCAGTAACAAGGACCATGTTATACAGGGAGAAAGAGTAGATTTTAGAGCGCAGGCCAAGAAGGGACTATTGAGATTGACAGATGGACACTGGGCAAAGCAGAATATAGTCATCCCTCCGGATCCACGGGGGATCTGTTCCAGGACCCCCGTGGATACCAAAATCCATGGATGCTCAAGTCCCTGGCGTGGTACAGTCGGCCCTCCATGTCCGTGGATGTGGAACCTTCAGATACTGAGGGGTGACCGTCATTTGGCATTAACTGACTTTGGGGAACTGGTGCTGGTCTGATCACCGCCCCGCTCTGCCCCATTAGGTTTGCTTCTGAGGCTTCAAAGGGAAGAAATGGTGGGAGCCACAGACAGTCCTTAACACGCTGAGAAATGCAGCTTCGTTTCCTAGAAATGGTGTTTCCAGGAAATAAGGAGGTGCCACCTGCTGGCAAATGCAGAGCTCTGGTGGCCTAAGTCTGAGGAGCCCCTCCTAACTGTAGGCAAGCCAGAGGAAGAAAATTAAGTCTGCAAAGTGGACAACCCCAAATAATCCACAGTGATGGCACTTTCTGGGCTAATTTTATTTTCCATTCAACAGATGCAGAAGAATCAATGTATTAGAAGTAAAAGTCAGGGGCATGGGCTTCCGTGCAGGGTTGCTGGATGGAGTGCAAGGGATTGGAACCCAGCTCTGTGTGAGGTCCTGGGGTCAAAGCACTTGGAAGCATCAACATATAGAACATGTCCCTGTAATCTTACTCTGAGTCACAACAGGAATATTTTGCAGTGCTTTACACTTTACCAGGCACTTTCAACTGCATATATATATGCATCTATTCCTTTTATCTATAATGTTTTAATTACAAACATATTAATGTCATATTTCAGAACATCTATGTGACAGAGAAAAGGAAACAAATCCCTGTCATCTTACTACTTTTTGCTATTGGCATTTCCTTCTAGCTTTCTTTTTATGTCTATTATTTTTACATAGTTGTAATCTGGGCATATATATTTTATCATTTCATTCTCTCCAAATCCTATCAAACAGATACTAATATACCCATTTTACAGATGATCAATTCAGGTAGGTGACTTGATTTGCTTAAAGTTGTATAAGTAGAAAATGATAAAGATGGGATTTCAACCAGAGTCTTCTTATATCAAAGTTCCATGGTACTTCCTCAGACACAAGGCCAAGTGTAAATGTAAGCAAGATGAATGATTGCCTGAGGCATGTGGCTGAAGGGCACACAAAGGCTTGCCTGTGCCAGATCGGCCTCCCAACCATGGGTGGCCCAGTCTCACCATTAAGCTCTCTTTTGTGTCAGCCATTGCCTCAGAAAGTCCCTGTTAAAATGCACACACATGACCTACCAAGTGTAGTAAATTAAATCATTTTCACATCAGCAGAGAACAAGCAATAGATTTGTGAACATTTCCAGGGGTCAAGCTCTCTGCCCATAAGTGGGAGGAGCCATGGAGATCTTTAGCGTTTCCGGTTCACACCCTTTTTCAGAGGGCCCAAGAGGTCCAGTGTCATTCCCAAGATTAAGTAGAAGGAACAAAGCCTTGTTTCTGGCCCTATATTTAGCTACCTTAAAGTGAGACCCTTCTCTTTCGCAATATTACTCATTTCTTTGTTCTTTCATTCTTCTCCAATGCTTTGTAAGTTTTACATCTTGCTTTTATCTTTAAGTTAAAATCATTTATGTCTACAGGCAGACCTTGGAGACATGGCAGGTTCAGTTCCAGACCACCACAGCGAAGCAAATGTCGCAATAAAGCAAGTCACATGAATTTTTTGGTTTCCCGGTGCGTATAAAAGTTATGTCCTGTAGTCTATTAAATGTGCAATAGCATTATGTCTAAAAAATACTTCTTTGTTAAATAATAATTATCCATCATCTGACAACACAGGGTTGCCACATACCTTCAGTGTGTAAAAGAAAAGCAATATCTCTGAAGTGCAATAAAATGAGGTATGCATGTAAATTTCAATACATGAAGAATAAAACAGTATCTAATAATTTTCTTTATGAGATAAGAGTTTTAGCATACTTTTGCTTCCTTTCCCTACAAACATGATTTTGTCACAATGACTTGGATTTTCAGTTCTGGAGTATCATTATTGATTTCTTTCTTGCATTCTTCATTCCACAAATATTTATGAAGAACCTACTATATGCACTAGGCGAGGTACTGAGGAGAAATACAATGATGAATTTAATAGATCTATTCCCCAGCCTCAAGATATTTGACATTTGCATTCAGCTTTATGAACGTGTTGATTATAATTAGACAATGACTCTAAATTCTAGTGTTTTCTTTCTTGGTGATCATTATCAATAGCCTGTCTTTTTGTGCTTGAGTTCTTTAATTTGATAAAACATTTTGATTAGCTAGACTACTTCTGGAGTAGTTTTTTTTTCCAGGAGGGACTCATGGAATCTTTGTTGAGTCCATACATATCTGGTTTGGTGGCAGGTTTAGGAAGCAGACAGACCTGTCCTGGGATCTATAGCCCAGTTGTGTTTGTGCCGTCAGCAGACCGCGTCTATCCACCTATTTCCACATACTCAGTCTGAACCCTGCTCCCTACCTGTTCTGGATTTCTGGGCACTGACACCCAAGTGATCCACTGGGACTCTGCACTCTGCCCATCCCCCTCCCCGCCAGGTCTTTTACCCCAGAGTCTGCGCTCAGCTCTTTTCTCTGTACTCACATTCACTGGTTTGTTCTCTGAACTCTCAGGTTGCCTGTGCCCTGTCATAAATCAGGCCACCCCAGCAGATGCCTGACCCTTCTGATCTGTTCTGTCCTCTTGCCTCTCACCACCCGCCGTGGACAGCAGGACCCTAAGAGAGTAGACACACACTGATCAGTGTGGATTGATGGAAAAGACCAGCGAGCTTTGCTGGGGAAGCAAGATAGGTGTGTGTGAGAAAGCAGGGGTGGTGTACCTTTATCTGTGTGTCTCCCTGTCTTCCTTGTGGGACCAAAAATGTAAAACGCTGAAAAATGCTTTTTTAAAATGTCAGGGGAGATTTTTTTTTTCTTTGGTCCTTACTCTTTCCCAAAGAAAAGCAGAAAAAGTAAACTTTTCCAAGACTATCACATCTCTAAATATAGCAAATTCTAATTTAATAAGCAAATTAGATTATACATGATGTATGTTTATTTCCCAAGCCAAAATAAAAGGGGAGGGGGGCAGGATGGGGAAGGAGAGAGTTTGGTTCCCTACATGGCATTATAAAAATTACATATTGCATGTTTTAGAATTTTCCTCCAAATTTCTATCCTCCTTCCCACCCCACCCCCCAAAATGTCTACCTACTCATGATTTCAAAATCTCTGGGAATTCTGCATCTCCAAATGATAGTCTCTGGGTAAGTAGGAAATAATACGAAGATATCAAGGGGGTCTGGAGAGAGGATCTTTGGGGTTCAGGAAAAATGAAGCCTTTCTTTGGTTATACTCTTGATTTTTTAGATATCCAATTGTTTAAAATCAAGAACACAAAAGATCTGAATTTTCCCATTCTATATGGTTGGTTTCATGTAGGCACTCTCGCTTTAGCTCTCTCTTACCCTCCTTCTTTGCCGTGTCCTTGTTTCCTGTTCCACGACCTCGCTCTCTGGATCTCAGTTTATGGCTTGATTGCTCTATTTTAAATCTTGCCAGTCAGCCTGCTTCTGTCCCACAGGGCAAATGTGGTTAAAGCGGCCTCGTTGTAAGAGAGAAGGCAGCTAATCTCCCTTCGCCCTAGGATTTCTATGATTGAGCCACAATGAGATATATATAAGGAAGCAAGAAATGCAAGACACTCCCGCTACCGCACCAGCAATAGCATGTCTGTCCAACAATCTGCTCAAGAGGGACAATATTAGACCAGACTTCTCTGACTTTGACGGGTCCTTTAGAACAAAGTCTCTCCTTAAAGAGACACAGTTTTCCATTTAAAACAACACTTGGACTCTGGGCACTTATTTTGTACATGGGACACTTATGAACAAAACAGTTCTCCTTGTAAGAAGTTCACAGTCTATGACATGGGTGAATCTTGAGGACATTCAGCTAAGTGAAATGAGCCAGTCACAAAAAGACAAACACTATGATTCCACTTATATGAGGGACCTAGAATAGTCAGATTCATAGACAGAAAGTAGAATGGGGTAGCCAGGGACTGCAGGGGTGAGAAGAATGGTGAGTTATTATTTAGTGGGTTTCAGTTTGGGAAAGTGAAAAAGTTCTGGAGGTGAATGGTGGTGATGGTTGCACAACCACGTGAAGCACTTGATATCACTGAACTATACACTTAAAAATGGCTAAAATGGTAAATTTCACATTATGTGTATTTTACCACAATCAAAAATCTTTTTAAATTTTAAATGAACTTCACAGTCTAATAAGAGTTATCCATAGGCTTACAGTCTTATAGTTAGAAAAAGTAATTAGAGCTTACTTAGCCCAATGTTTCTCAATCCTTTTTCTTACTGAAATCCGCAATAAAGAACTACCTTTTATATCATGATCCAATAGGTATATGTCATGATACTGACATATATATGTATATGTGTATATATATGTATATACATATATATACATACACATACATACACATATATATAACCGAAATATAAACATAAATATATTCATATTTATTTATAAATATAACACTATTATTAAATATATTTATAAACATGATATATTTCTATTTAACATAACTGAAAATATACAACTAAAAATGGTATAGGAAACATTACTATATGGGATGTATTTTGACTTTTTTTCTACTCTAATTCATCCCATTTTAACTAAAAAAAATATCAGTCACAACCCACAAAATTGATTTCACAATCCACTAACAGGTCTCAACCTGCACTTTGAAAAACACTAATCTAGTCCAGTCTCCAACACAACACAGAAATCTCCTCTACAGATACCCTGCTGGGTGGTCATCCAACTTCTGCTTGGATGCCTTCAGTGATGGGGAACTCACTCCCCGAAGTGCTCTGTGGCGGATCCATCCAGCTGTTGAGGATCCTTGCCCACTTCAAACCTGTTCCCCAAGCAGCCTAGGTGAAGCTGGGGATCCCAGAAGGGCCGGGACCTGCTGACAGGTGCTCTGGCTCTGGCAGTGGTAAGTGGGCTTCAAGGAGGGGCGGAAGCACAGTTCCCAGTGGCAAGGTGAGGGTGTGGCACGAGCTGAGGAGAGGGGGTCTGGCTGACCCTAGAGGGTGGGGCAGGGTCTCCGGGCAACTCCAGCTCTGTTCTGTGGAGCTGTGGATCAGACCTTTCCCCTCTGCCCCCTCACGGCTCGCTCTAGCGCTACGATTATCTCCTTATCTGAAGGATGATCTCATCCCCCCACCCCCCCCACCCCCGCACCCTGACTCCCCGCCTGTGGGAGAGGCTTCCTCCCCCTAGAGGGAGCCTGAACCTCAGTGGAGACGGATTCCCCCGCAGCCCCTCGCAACCTCCCACCCACCCCGCAGGACTCCCGCAGGCCACCGCTGGCTGTCCCTCCCCCCCTCCCCACCCCCCACTATTCTCTTGGTCTTGAGACACGGGGGTCCCTGCACAAGGTATTTTGACACGTGCTGCCTGAATATTTCTGAGCCACCCAAGAGGGTCCTGGAGACCTGCCCTTTTCAGGACAATGAGACTCCTTCACACCTGACCGTGCCTTCCAAGAGGAATAAAACAAAGGCAGCACCACCACGTGGGGACAGAGCTGGCCACTGGCTGTCAAATCCCTGGTTCCTGAGGATGAGGTGGGGACAATGCCTAAACTCCTGGCCAGGGTGGGTGGCAGGCTGAGCGCCAGGGGTGGGCGGCTGGGTCACAGGCAGGGACCAGGGTGTGGCAGGTGTGGGTTCCAGCAGTTTGCAGCTTTACAGCCAGCCATCCCTGCCCAGGTAGGACTAGGTTGACCTCAGGGTGGGGCGGGGCGAGAAGAGATGGTGATTTCATTGTACCCTTAGAACCAAGAGAAAAAAAGTAACCCAGTGCAGACAGAGGAGAAAGCAAAGGATGATGCGAATGCGAAAAGGAGACAGAACAGCAGTGGCTGAGAAAGGCAACGTAAACCACGGGGCAGCTTCCAGCTTGAAAGCGCTCTGGTGGGCCAGAGCCGCTCCAGGGAAAGCCAGACTCTGAACAAAACCTTTCTGCCTCAGCAACAAAACGTTTGTATGCAGAAAGAACTCACAGTGGACATCCGATCTGAAAGAAACTCTGGCGATTCCCACCCATCCTCTGTCCCCTGAGCTCCAGAATAGAAGAAACACCTGGAGCCCACCCTCGCCCCTCTGCCAGGCACCATCCTTTTCACCTCGCCCCATTTCCACCAGGATTTGACAAAGTTTAACTGATTGAGTGAAACCGAAAGGCAACACAATAGGTGCCAGACTCCTTGCTTCTCCTCTCTTCAGCTGTTGGGTTGTTTTTGTCTTTGTTTTCTTTTGTCTGAAAAGCCTCAAATAATTTGCATTCTATTTCTACTTACCTGCAGTCCAGTTAGAAGTGAGCTGCTCCCTTCTTCACTCCCTCAATTAGTGGTACCCTGGGCTTCTCTCCACATCAGCACCACTGCTCAGCTCTTGCCATGACATCACCTCCAAGCTCCGTGATTGGCCAACAGTGGGTTGCTTGGCAATTGGACAGTCTCCTCTGGCGGAGCAGGGATTGCCTGAGTGAGTAACTCTTAGCAGGCCGGGGAGTAGAAGATGATGTCAGACAAATAACTTGCTTTCTGTGCTGCCTCTGGAGCTGGTGAACCAGAGGGTGAGGGTGGGGATGAAGAAAGAAAGAGGGAGTGGTACGGGAAGGTGAGGGTGAGGGCCCAGCTTGCAAACCGAGCTGCCCAGTGAAGAAAGAGCACCTAGACAGAGGGAATGATGCATGATTTCCAGATTCTTTAGCTTTTTCGGATCTGGGGGTGGGAGAATATGGAATCTAGAGGAGAAATCAGAAAGAACAGATGAACCCTAAAAATAGCTCCCTGGAGGGCTTGGTGTCTGCTTCCAGCTCTGTCAGAAGGGCTGGTGGGTTTGAACAGTGAATCAGAAGACAAGGAGGGTCTGCAGGCACCCCGGGCCCTGGAGCTGGTGTGGGCATGGCACGGGGGTCCCAGGAGAACAAGGCTTCCTTCTCGTCACCTGGCTGGCACATGGGCCACACATTTGCTGTGGCCACTTGGCCAGCACTGGTGGGTCCTCACAGCCCACCTCGCCCACCTGCACCTTCCAGAGGAAGGGAGACCATGACTGAAGCTGAGGGTCATCACCACCCTGGTGATTCCTAAATGAGATGGAACCCTACAGGGAGGTGACGGGTCACCCGTGGTGGCTTCAGCAAACGGGGGCAGGGAGCCCGGGACACAGACCTCTCAGCCTGCCCACGCTCAGCCAGTTGGCTGCAGGTGGCAGAGTGAGGCAGTTAGGGGCGCAGAGGTCTATGGAGCCCTGCAGAACGCTGCTCTCCATCAAAGCCTTCTTGAGGAAGCCCTGCGTCCCCACACCTCCACGGCAGGGACAGCCAGCCACCTGGCCACCAACCAGCATCGCCCCCCCCCTTTTTTGCGAGGAGTGATTTCTGTTATTGTGGTAAAATACACATAACATAAAATTTACCATTTCGACCATTTTTTAAAATAAATTTATTTATGGCTGCGTTGGGTCTTCACTGCTGCGCGCGGGTTTTCTCTAGTTGCGGCGAGCGAGGGCTACTCTTTGTTGCGGTGCGCCGGCTTCTCATTGCGGTGGCTTCTCTTGTTGCGGAGCACGGGCTCTAGGCACGCGGGCTTCAGTAGTTGTGGCTCACTGGCTCTAGAGCGCAGGCTCAGTAGTTGTGGCACACGGGCTTAGTTGCTCCGCGGCATGTGGGATTTTCCTGGACCAGGGCTCGAACCTGTTTCCCCTGCATTGGCAGGCGGACTCTCAACCGCTGCGCCACCAGGGAAGTCCTGTTTCACATTTTTAAGTGTGCCATTCAGTGGCATTAAGTACATTCACAATGTTGTGCTACCATCACCCTGTCCCCCATCTTAGGAATTTTTTCATCTTCCCGAACTGAAACTCCGTCTCCATTAAACACTAACTCCCCTTTCCCTCTCCTCACAACCTCCAGTAAGCTCTAATCTATTTTTTGTCTCAATGAATCTGCCTATTCCAGCAAACTCATTACCTCATGTATTAACTCATGTAGGTGGAATCATACGGTAGTTGTCCTTCTGTGTCTGGCTTACTTCACTCAGCAGAATGTCCTCAAGGTTCATCCACTTTGTAGCCTGGGTCCGAATTCCATGCCCTTACCCTTTTAAAGGAGGGTTTGTTCAACCACCATCAATTTCATGGACCCTTACCTTCTACCACCACAGCCCTGCTGACTGAGAATGCACATCATGACAAAAAGTTACCTCGAATTCAGCCCATGCTTTGAAATTATTTTTTCTAACTATAAGAACTCCAATGAGCATTTATCTGCATGTCGCAGGTCCTGCATGTATAAGACGTGGGTGTGTTGATTCTGCAGGTGAGCTGGGGAAAAGTAGGTTCTCAAGATCTGGCGCTGACCCCCCAGGCTGCACCCCACAGCTGGGACTCACTGGTTGGCATCTCGTGCCCACTGCCCCTGTGTTGTCCTCCAGGAGGTCCCATGTGGACATGTATCTCCAAACCCCCCACTTCACTTCAGGAGGGAAGACCTTTCATTAGGCTGCTTTGCTCTGGCCAACCACACTGGGAGGGGCCAGAATGACGAACGGCCCCCCGACAGCCTTTGGCATTTGCAAAGCTCATCGCCACTGTTTCTATCATGTAATCATAGATAGAACCAGCAGTGCTGCAAGAACAGCAGAAGAGACCGATCTTCTGTTTGAACATCACGCTTACCTACCGTGCATGCCACACGCCACTAGTCCATCACCCTCGGGCCCCACGCTGGCCCATCTCAGAGGGAATCAGGAGTGCCTAGGGATACCTAAAAGGTTTCCTCAACAGGCGGAGACAACAGAGGCCACACTGCATACCCGGCTGGGATCGGGGATCCAAGCCAACCTGAACCCTGTGGCTGCCTCTGCAGTCAAGGGAGCTTCTCTCCCCTCCCCCAGTCTCTTTCTTCTTCCCTCCCAGCCCTGAGAAGTCTGGAACTCCACAAATCTGTCGGCTCTGGAAAGTGAGGGGAGGGGGGAGGAGGCAGTGAGTTGCCATGGTGATGGCAGCCAGTGAGCGGTCCTCCGTTGCTGGGGAAGCTCTGTAAGTCCCCCTGACTGACTGATAAGAGGGTGGGGCTGGGACAAGGGGTGGGGGACAGGTCATCACGACCTGCGAGCAGAGACCAAGATGGGGGAGGGGAAGGGGGAGGGCTGCCCATTTCTAGAATTATCTAATTACGATCTGAGTACTAAGATGTGATGGGATATATAAATATATTTACAATGATGTGCTGCCATCCATCTCCAGAACGTTTCATCTTCCCAAACTGACAATTTGTGCCCATTAAACAAGAATTCCCCTTTCCCTCTCCTCACAACCCCTGGTGTAACATAATCCATAAAGCTCACAACAGCCTTGTGAGAAAGGGACTCACAAAAAAGGACCCCATTTATAAAAGAAACAGAGTCAGATAGGAAAGGTAACTTGCAAACAGCCTAGCTGGTAAGTGGTGAGGCCTGGAGTTGAACTGGGGGGAGGGGGAGAGAAAAGAACATTGGGAAGAGGGAGAGTAGGTAGAACCACCACCCCTGGAACCTTACTGGAAGGGAGAGTCCCAGGGCTGCTTCCCTGTGTTGGCATAAGGCAACACGGCGACGGAACAAAGAAAGAAACACTGTTTGTAAGAAAATGGACCAAGCATCAAGTCCAAAGGATAAAGGGTGCAGAGAGAAAAGAGCAAGGTCAAAGCTGGGAGGCTCAGAGGGCTGGGGGTGGGGGGTGCCCAGGCAACAGATGGAGGCGAGGGTGGGTGGGCTGCGTGCTCCTCACACCTCAGTGTCCAAAGCTGCCGTGAACTTCGCTGAGAAAGACGGGCAGGGCAGAGGATGTTCCTGGACCTGCTGGGTCTGCTGGGGGTCGGGACAGCTGATTGTGATCAATCCATCGAAACGCAGCAGCTGGATATTGGTCAAAGTGACTTGGGTCCACGATGTGCAGATCTGCAGCTTCACTCTGCTGACACCACCCTCCACTGTGGCAATGGCGCTGGGACCAGGATGGGCATGTGTGGCCACTCCCTGAATCCCATGTGCTGCCCGGCTGCAGCATGGGGACCCCATTCATTTGCCTCTTCCAAGGCTGGAAACGTGACTGTCTAACATGTGGGAATGGGCTCTGCATCCTCCTGTTGATTGGAAGTGTGGAAAGAAGCAGCAGCACAGATGATTGATCAGCCAGAAGCCAGGTGCCCAAGGGCAGTCCTGCTCAATGACTCACCAGTAACTCCCACTGACAGCCCCGGGGCACAGAGGAGTGCGTCCAGTCCCCAAAGGGGCCCTGCCCGTTACGGGCTGGTTCTACTGTAAGGCCAACTGTGCAGTCACCTTGCGGACCTTGAACAAACTCCCACCTCCTTCCAAACCTCAGGAAATATGGTCCCAACCTCATCCAGGAACTCAGAATATCTGATCACTGCATGTGTATCTGCTTCACTCACACCAATGCGGGTTTTTAAAAACTATGTAATGGGGGAGAGTAGGAGGGAGTCTCAAGAGGGAGGGGATATAGGTATACATATAGCTGATTCACTTTGTGGTACAGTAGAAGCTAACACAACACTGTAAAGCAATTATAATTCAATAAAGATGTTAAAAAATAAAAATAAAACATTTTAAAAAACCTATGTAATGTAAATGGGCATTTATTTTCTGCCCTTGTTTTAGGAGGAGACTAAAGTTTGGGGGATTTTTTTTTTGTTGTTGAATGTGTTGAACTGGACATGGTCAGATATTTACTTAAAACAAATACAAAGGTGTGTACCACATGATATGTTTTAACTGTGAACACTGTTATTTCACTTGAAGAGCAGCTATCCTGACTTGTGTATCAGTGGCTTAGAATTTTTTCAATCAACTGGAACACAAATAAACTCAGCCAATTTGAATTTAGGCAATGCCAGAGCTGTTTGTTTATGCTGACAGTTATTTGTAAACTAAATTGTAACAGCGAGTAATGTTTAGAACAACAATATATGATGTTTGTAAACAACGAATATCCAGTGAGCTAAAACCTGGGAGTCACTTAGGACAGTGCCTGACACAGTGTGTGCTCAATAAACATTAGATGTTATTACGATTGTCACTAAATACAAAGTAGACTACCTATAAGTTTGCAAGTAACAACAGCCCATTTCAAACTTGTTAACAAAACAAGATAATTTCTATCAAAACTTGATAGTACTGGGATTGACATATATACACTAATATGTGTAAAATAGATAACTAGTAAGAACATGCTATATAGCACAGGGAACTCCACTTCACTGTACAGTAGAAACTAACACAACATTGTAAAACAACTATACCCCAATAATAAAATAAACAAATAAATAAATTCAATTATAAAATACTAAAAAAAAAAAAAGATGTTGGAGGAGATGCATCCTCATCCAAAACAAACAAACAAACAAACTTGATAGTAAACACACACACACATCAGTTAGAAATGGGCAGGGCTTCCCTGGTGGCACAGTGGTTAAGAATCCGTCTGCCAATGGGGGGTCATGGGTTCAATCCCTGGTCCGGAAAGACCCCACATGCCGCGGAGCAACTAAGCCTGTGAGCCACAACTACTGAGCCTGCACTCTAGAGCCCATGAGCCACAACTACTGAGCCCATGTGCCACATCTACTGAAGCCCGCACACCTAGAGCCTGTGCTCCTCAACAAGAGAAGCCACCACAATGAGAAGCCCATGCACCGCAACAAAGAGTAGCCCCTGCTCGCCACAACTAGAGAAAGCCCACGCACAACAACGAAGACCCAATGCAGCCAAAAGTAAATAAATAAAATAAATAAATTTTAAAAAACAAAAATGGGCAAAAGATATGAAGAGACATTTCATCAATTAGGGCATGCAGACAACAAACATACCTGTGAAAAAATGTTCAACATTACTAGCAATAAAGGAAATGAAATTTAAGACCACCAGGAGATATCACTCTACACCTATTAGAGTAGGTAAAATAAAAAATGACAATACCAAATGCTGGCAAGGATGCAGAGAAATTGGAACTCACGTGCATAGCTGGTGTGAACATAAAATGGTAAGTCACTCCAGAAAATAGTTTCTTAAAAAAAACAAAACGTACGCTCACCATAATTGCACTCCTGGCATTATTCCCAGAGAAATGAATACAAGTTCACTCGAAAACTTGTACACAAATGCTCACAGAAGCTCTATTTATAATAGCCCCAAACTGGAGACAACCAAAATGTCCCTCCCTGGGTGAATGGTTAAAAAAAACCCTGGTCCATCCGTGCCATGGGCTACTAGTCATCGTGCCATGGGCTACTAGTAACGTGAGCGGACTAGTGATACACACCCTAACTTGGACTTATCTCAAGGGAATTATGCTGAGGAAAAGAAGCCAGTCTCAGAAAGTCACAAACTGTGATTCCACTCGTAGAATATTCTCAAAATAATGAAATTATAGAGACAAAAAACAGATTGGTAGTTGCTGGGGATTAGGAATGGTGGGAGGAGGGGTGACTATATCGAGGTAGCAGTAAGATCTTTATGGGATGCATAGTTCTGTATCTTGACTGCAGTGGTGGTTACACAAATCCACACATGTGATAAAATAGCACACATTATACTGATGTCAATTTCCTGCTTTGATATTATATTACAGTTATGTAAATTGTAACCGTGGGCGAAACACTGATGGACACATGGGACCTCCCTGTCCTGTCTTGCAACTTCCTCTGGATCTATAATTATTTCACAACTAAAAGTTTGTTTTTAAGGCGGAGGGAGTATCAGGGATGGAGCCCAAAGCAGGGTGCAACACCTCCCCCCAGAAAACAAACAGCAGGAAAGCAATCATGAATCAGTCTGTCTCCCTGCCTCTCTCTTTCTGTATCTCTCTATCTTTGTCTCTGTCTCTGTCTCTCTCCCCTCTTTGCAAAGTTGCTTCCTTCTATCTTCGTAGACTACCGTCTCTGCTGCTCTGTGCATGTGTCTGCTTCATGGCCATGAGGGACCCCGTTGCCTTCTGGCCTTGCTGGTATACTTCGTGGTTGGGCCACACAGAGAAATCCATTAGCTCTCTTTGATTCAATTCAAAATTTTCAGGAAAACAAAATGAACCAGGCCTGTCTGGGCCTGGAGTCCTGCCTCGCCCCATGGCAGGGGGTCACACAGCATGGATGTACCTGCCAATGTCAACACCTTCACCTCTCCTGTTGAGGCCCTATTCCCAGACCACGCCTCCTTCTCCAAGTCAGTCCCAAGCCTGTTCAGTCTGTAGAGGACATGACAAAAACCTGCCATCTATACCCCATCTGATACAGAATGCAGGGAGGGAGACCAGACAATAAGCACAAAGCCTCCACTTAAAAATGAAGACGGAGGGGGCCTCCACGACAGCAGCCCCAAGTCGGTCGCTGGTTATCTGATGAAGTGCGTGGCCATCACCTGTAGAATCCTGCAGGAGGAGCTCCTTGGCTCTCCAGTAGAGCCACTCCAGGTTCCTTCCCCGAGGACCTGGCCCTTGTCCTGGGTCCTCCAGGGCCGCCCCTGGAAGGAGACTGGGAAGGAGTTAGCTGTGGGGCGTGTGACACCTTCCGAATGGAGCCGGCAGCCGCTGAGCTTGAGCCTGGGTTTGCCTGAGGGATCAAAAAGCCCTGTGGCGTGGATTTGTGTCCCTCCAAAGACCCTGTTCTCCAGGCTTGAGGTTTCCTGGCAGTGTAACGCCTGTAAGACCTTAACTGGCAGCCCGTTAAGTTAGAGAGATTCAACTTGCAGGATGCCTTTTCTAGACATCTTGTTCAGCTGGGCAGTCAGAGGTGGGCCATGCATGGCGGGCTTCAGTTTCTTAGAAGGGCTGTGCCCAGTTCTCTGCTTAATGGGTTTCACCTTAGGGTGCAAGAGGGCAGCGGAGAGCCTGTTTCACCTCTTTAGCTCAATAGAGCATCCAAAACCTGTCCTAAGGAGTGCTTCACAGTGGCAGGTGTCAGCACCTCTGTCCTGCAAGAGGGTGCAGCAGACAGACTTGGAAGAAGTGTTGAAAGATCAGGACTCCCCAACACCCCTGGCACATCCCAGATGTCCTCTTTCCAAGCGCTAGCACATCACTGTTTCATAACTGATTCACCACGTTTAGCTCTCAATGTAGGTTGCCCCACAGAGTGGAAGTGTTGCAGCTCAGTAAGTCCTACGATGAATTTTGAAAATGGACCAAAAGTGGTCTCAGCTCCTATACTATAAGCAGAAAGGACTTCCAGGAGCAGAGTTGCATAACTGACCTGTTTTCCCCCATCCATTTTAAGCCAGGCAGCCTCAGATTGGTGCATGTCTCCCGTGCACCATACTGAAGTCCCAAGGAGTCGCCAGCACAGTCAGACATCCTTCAAGGTGGCCTTTGGAGCCTCCTAAAGTCTCAGCCTCAAAAGGGAAATTATTGAAGTCCCTGGAACAACTGACACTAATTCCACTGGCTGCTTTAGTCTCTGTTCCACTAACATTCCTCCGTGTCCCTGGATGGAGGAATCCTTACCGTTCCCAAGCCCTGAAATGGGCCAGTTCTGTGGTTATGTGCAGCTTCATTTCCTGATACCAGGTTGCATCTTATTCAGAGTCTTTTGGCTTCAAATTAACAGGAAACTACTCCAAATTACTGTAGGCAAAAACAGGAAGTACATTCAAGTTTACCGGGCTATCATATAGAAGCTAACACAAAAGAACAGCTGGGCTGGAACTAGGAACTAGGAACTAGGAAACCAGCAGAATCTGAGCAGCGGATTTCTCTCTCCCTGTTTCCCTCTCTCCCAGCCTCTCTCGTTCTTTCTGGATGTGGATGTGCTTCCCTCCCACATCATCACGTGGTCACTCATGTCCACATCTGCATCCATCTAAAGGCTATTTCCTTCCACTTCCTCCCCCCTCCGGCCTGAGGGCGTCTGGGGCTGGGGTCAGCTCCTTCCCCACCCCTCTGCCTTGCTTTCTCCCCCTCTTGCCAGAATGGGGATGAAGGGGTGGTGGAGTAGGAGAGTGGGGGAAAGAAGGGTCTTCTGAGGTTGCCCCGGTCACGATGGTGAACTGGGTACTCTCTGGGCCTCGCAGGTGTTCAGAGCTGACTTTTTGCCATGGAGCACATTGCAAGGTTCTTCCAGGTGCCTCTCAGCCCCTATTTCTGGCTTTCTGATTTGCAGTTCCCTTATGGTGGGTGGGTGCCTGTCTAGCTGATTGCTCGGGGCTCTAGCAGCCCCTGGGCAGTGGAGGTACCCGGCAGCTTCTTTATGTCGGGATCTCTCTCTCCTCTTGGTTGGCCCCCTGGGGCAGAATCTAAGACAACTCCAGGCAGTTCCTTACACAGACCACCTCAGGTCCCGAAGATTCACACAGACTTTGTTCTGACAAACCTTGTGAGGCCAGGCTGTCGCTGATGCAGCCGCCTCTCTCTCCTCTGCCATCAGCCAAGTGCGGACCCTCCCAAACCTGATGCTTCAAGCATCGGTCAGACGCCAGCGCACTGTGACCTCTGAGCTCCAGAGGTCACGTAGGAAGTACTCCAGGTGGTCCCAGTGAAATCCCTGTTCTCAGTCTTGGGGGAAGAAAAAAGCGTGTCTTTCATCCCCCATGGTTGTGGAAGTACAGGTGAGGGCTAAAGGGATCGGGAGGAAAGATGGGACCCACAGAACTCCAACAATACTCCTCAGACAAATCCTCCCTCTAATCCCAGCCCTGCCCTTTGGTTTCCCAACTTCTCTTATCGGTTGAAGAGGGTGGTGAGCTGAGGTTTGCAACACCGGCTGTCAGTTCCCTTGACACACCCTGCATTGGGGTCCCTCCCCTCATTTTAGAATGTGAGGGGTGGAATGGATGGCCCTATTTTCTTGGAATCTCAGCCTGAAACGATACCAGCAACAGCTGCTACATGCCGATTCCTACATGGGTCAGCTACTCTGCTAGGTTCTTTTTTTTTTTTAATTACTATTATTATTATTTGATTTATTTATTTATTTTGGCTGCATTGGGTCTTTGTTGCTGCACGCGAGCTTTCTCTAGTTGTGACGAGCGGGGGCTACTCTTCGTTGCAGTGCGCAGACTTCTCATTGCGGTGGCTTCTCTTGTTGTGGAGCACGGGCTCTAGGCAAGCGGGCTCAGTAGTTGTGGCATGCGGGCTCAGTAGTTGTGGCTCGCGGGCTCTAGAGCGCAGGCTCAGTAGCTGTGTCATGTGGGATCTTCCCGGACCAGGGCTCGAACCCGTGTCCCCTGCCTGGGCAGGCGGATTCTTAACCACTGTGCCACCAGGGAAGTCCCTCTGCTAGGTTCTTGACATAGATTATCTCACTGGATTTTCATAATGAACCTATACGTTGGGAATGACTATTACCATTTTACAGATGAGGAAACTGAGTCTCAGGGAAGTTAACTGACTTGGCTAAGGTCACGTTTCTATGTAATGGAGCCAGATGTTGAACCCAGGTTTTCTGCCTCCAATACTCTATGCTGCACTGGTCCTAGGAGTAAATAACTCTATGTAGGTTGATATTAGGGAAACAAAATCCATGTATCCCAAAGCCTTCAAGGAACATACAATCCAAACAGTGCAGGGGTGACCCCAATCTCCCTCCAGGTCCCACCCTCTCCTGCTCATCCTTCCTTCCTCCTTGTAGGAAACCCCCTGCCTTCTGCATCCCACCCCAACTCCTCTCTGGCCTCCAGCAGAATGTTGACACTAAGCATGCACAATATATTTTATTTACCTGTATCTCCCTTAGACTGTGAGCTTCTTGAGGGCAAGGACTTATCTGCCTGTTATCCTCGGCATGGATCTCAGTACCTGGCAGAGTCTCAAAAACTGTTGAATTAAGGAAGCATGAAAAAGCCATGATCAAACAAATGACAGGGAATGAACTGGCCTTGGAAATCTCAATCTTTGAACAAGAATTTGGTCACAGAACTTGATGCAAGTGGGTCCTAGGTGTTCTTTGGGATGGAAAAGGGAAGTGGAGATTCAAGCTCCCAGCCTGTTAAGATGAGAGGGTTGAGCTGGGTCATATCTAAGGCACCTTCCCAGGGCTATCACTGCAGCTTTTAAGGAGTCCAGAGAGAAACAAAAAAATATATTAGAGACCTAAATGTAAGGCTGGACACTGGACACTATAAAACTCTTAGAGGAAAACATAGGAAGAACACTCTTTGACATCAATCACAGCAAGATCTTTTTTGATCCACCTCCTAGAGTGATGGAAATAAAAACAAAAATAAACAAATGGGACCTAATGAAACTTCATAGCTTTTGCACAGCAAAGGAAACCATAAACAAGACGAAAAGACAACCCTCAGAATGGGAGAAAATATTTACAAATGAATCAACGGACAAAGGATTAATCTCCAAAATATATAAACAGCTCATGCAGCTCAATATTGAAAAAAACAAACAACCCAATCCAAAAATGGGCAGAAGACCTAAATAGACATTTCTCCAAAGAAGACATACAGATGGCGAAGATGCACATGAAAAGCTGCTCAACATCACTAATTATTAGAGAAATGCAAATCAAAACTACAATAAGGTATCACCTCACACTAGTTAGAATGGGCATCATCAGAGAATCTACAAACAACAAATGCTGGAGAGGGTGTGGAGAAAAGGGAACCCACTTGCACTGTTGGTGGGAATGTAAATTGATACAGCCACTATGGAGAACAGTATGGAGGTTCCTTACAAAACTAAAAATAGAATTACCATATGATCCAGCAATCCCACTACTGGACATATACCCAGAGAAAACCATAATTCAAAAAGATACTTGCACCCCAATGTTCATTGCAGCACTATTACAATAGCCAGGTCATGGAAGCAACCTAAATGCCCATCAACAGATGAATGGATAAAGAAGATGTGGTACATATATACAATGGAATATTACTCAGTCATAAAAAGGAACGAAGTTGAGTCATTTGTTGAGACGTGGATGGATCTAGAGACTGTCATACAGAGTGAAGTAAGTCAGAAAGAGAAAAACAAATATTGTATATTAACGCATGTATGTGGAACCTAGAAAAATGGTACAGATGAACAGTTTGCAGGGCAGAAGTTGAGACACAGATGTAGAGAACCAACTTATGGACACCAAGGGGGGAAAGCCACGGGGGGTTGGGGATGGTGGTGTGCTGAATTGGGCGATTGGGATTGACATGTATACACTGATGTGTATATAATTGATGACTAATAAGAACCTGCTGTATTAAAAAAGAAATTCAGAATGTAAAAACAGAATTCATAATATTAATTTGATGACAGGATTAAGTTAAGCTTATCTGTCACACTAATTATTACAAATGAGCTAATCTTGCTTAACAAAAGGAAAATACTCACAGATTTGATAGTTATGGGTAAGGACAGTCATTGTAGCATTATTTGTAATAGCAAATATTAGTGATAACCTTAATTTCTCTCAAAACTGAGGGGCTAAGTAAATTATAAGTTTCATACAATGAGACTACACAGCTTTTAAAAAGAATGGAGTACCTCTATGTGTACATATAAGATATAATCTTCAAAGTATATTATGTTTTTAAAAAGCAAGGTAAAGATATTTACAGTCTGTGACTATTCTGTGGTTAAAAAAAATAAAGCAATGTACTTATTTTTAGTATATCTATGGAAAGATCCATAATAAACCAGTAATAATGGTTGCTTATGGGAAGAGGAAGTAGATGGTTGGGGGCAGAGAAGATAGAGAAATTTAACTTGTAATGTCTTCCTTTTGAAGTTGCATTTGTTCCCAAGTGAATATTATTAATTAAAAACAATTTTTTTTAATTTTTGAATTTTATTTTATTTATTTTTTATACAGCATAATTTTAAAATTAATAAAGATATTGTAATAAAGTTTTAATTGAAGCTTTAACTTTTTGAACTAAAAATAATTAAAAATTTTAATACTTAGTAAAGCATAGATTAATTGAATTGAATTGACTAATAATTATGTAAAATATTTTAAAAGTGGTCAAAGAATTACCTCCAATAATGACTCTGGTTCTTTAAACTTTCCAGGAACATACCACATAAACTATTCCATGGCACAGAAAAAAAATAGAAAAGCTGCCCAATTACACTACAAAAGTAACTGAACACTGAAACAAAAGCTCGACAAAAAATAGCATATTAAAAGAAAACCATACACCCACTTATGTATCTATTAAAAAAGAGTCAAGGGGCTTCCCTCGCAGTCCAGGGGTTAAAATTCCATACTTCCACTGCAGAGGATGCAGGTTTAATGCCTGGTCAAGTAACTAAGATCCTGCATGCCATGTGGCTCAGCCAATAAGTAAATAAATAAATAGGAGTCAAGAAAACAGTGTCAAGTTGGATTAAAGGTCTTGCAAATAGATTAGAAAAAAACCAAACATCCTGATATAAAAATGGGCAAAGAAGACACAGAACTCAGAAAAGAAATATGAGGCCATTGAATACATGGAAACATGGTCAACATCACCAGTAATGAGAAAATGAATTTTGAAAAAGATTCATGAGCTACCTATCATTCTGTACTGGATTATCAGTGATGTAAAAGATTGAAAACACCCATGTTTGTTTAGGATGTTGAGAATTGAACACTCTCATGGACTGTTGGCACCTTGTCTGGAGAGCAGTTTGGGAACATGTATTTTAATCTTTGACACAGGAATTTCACTTCCAGGAATTTATCCTAAGGAATTAATTGCACAATGTATATATCAAAATATACAATGTATATATAACGGTGTTCGTTGCAGTATTATTTTCAATCGTGATCAGGGCACTTTAAAAATAAATTATGATATATCCATACAATACAATTCCTTGCAGGCAGTAAAAATGATAGCATTGATTTACATACTGGAAAATGGGGCACTTACGGAATGCCCATTTAGCTGAAAAGTTTTGCAGCCATTAAGTACTACCGCATTTGAAGACTATTAATTATTCGCAGTAAATGGATAAAAAATGCTACAAAAATTATAGTGTGTATTAATTTCAGTAAAAATGTCTCTCTTTTGAGTTTAAAAACGTAGGAAGAAACTGCATTGAAATGTTTAATATTATTAACTCTAGGTGGTGGAATACAAGTGATTCTTTTTACAGTTTTCTGAATGAACATACATTACTTTTATACGTTAAAAAATCATAGCTGTACCTATATCTGCAAATCCTGGCACTATCTGGTCTTCCGTTTATTTCCAACCCCACCTGCTCACTCTCCTGGCAAAGAGAAGCCAAAAAAGATGACGTGCACTGTTTTTGCCTGCCCCTATGGTTTAGGAAGAGTTAATTAATTCCTAATTAACTCCTTCTCCTGGGAGGAGCTGCTGACTTCAGATTGGCTGATGGTGACATCATGCCAGGAGCAGGAACCAACAGCAGCGTCCCTGCTTAGGAAGTGTCCTTAAGACCCGGATGCTTTAAAGACGCGTCTGGACCCACTTGGTGGCTGGCCGTTTCCACCCTAGACGTGGCCCGCTGAGCACTGTGGACCCCACCTGCGGATCTGGAACACCCCGCCCCCCGTCCCCCCCACCTAGTGCCCGGACCGGGCTTGTTCTGCAGGCACACGCCAGCCTAGGGTCTCCTCTGAGTCCGCGGTGCTGGCCCTTGCACGGCAGCTCTGTGAAGGGCTCTGGCTTCCTCTCCCAGCCCCTCTGTCCAGAGCTTCACTACTTTTTTTCCGGACACCTCAGCTGCTTGCTTTTTCAGCAGACGGCTGAAAACAATAGAAGATTCACGAGTCAATGCGACTGCTTCAGTTTGTCCGCATATTGTCATTCATCTTCTCTGTGAGGACCCAGTTCAGCCTTGATGCCCCCTCTCCCTTGTTTGTTCAGGCGTCCCCCTCCTAGCCTCATAGTTCTGGAAATAGAACCCGGCGTCACTGGCACCAGTAACCACCTAATAGCCGCATCTAACAGACTCTCATTTTCTTAAAGTTACTTTTTTCTGATTTTTCAGTGTAATGCTTTCTCTTTTTAGAAAACAAAGGAGGAAGAAGAATGAGGGAGGAGGAGGAGGAAGAAACCAAGTCATGTGTAAGCATCATCCAAAGATATCCGTGGTTAACAATATCAGATGTTCACTTCAAAAATATGATACGTTTGCAAATTTGGAAATGCACTGATTATAGTTTGTTCATGCCCCCCTCCCCTTTGGCTTTTCGCATGTGAGCATTTCCTCATGTCTTTAAATATTCTTAGTGGTTTTGTTTTGCTTTGTTTTTTTAGTGGCTTCATAGTTTTGCAGCATACGGAATAATGTTACTATACCCCTATTCTTATATATTTAGATGATTTCCAACTATTCCCTATTTTAAATCTGTGATGAACAGGAGCCTTTGTACATAATTTCTAGTCCCAATATCTGAAGATTCCAGATGCAATCTTAGTGATAGGATTATCTTAAAGACTTTTTACCCCCAAATATTTTGATTAATCTTCCTTTCTTGTTATCCCAAATTAAATTTAAATCACTTTGTCTAATTTGAGAATCAAACCTTAGTTATTTTGATCTATGGCTGCCTAGTCTAGTGAATTTTTTTTTAAATTTCGGTAAAATTTTCTAGTTCAGTTTCAGAATTTAATTCAAGGTAGTTTTATATTTTAATTTATTTTGTGAATGGAGTCTTATTTCTATCATATTTTCTAGCTGGATATTGCTGACATAAAAATGTTGATTTTTATAAACTAATGTCATTTGGATTCACTTTACCAAATCTCTTATTAGTTCTGTTTTCAGTTGATTTTCTTGGGTTTGTAGGCAAATACTACAGCAGCCACCTTGCAGA
Source organism: Balaenoptera physalus (assembly GCF_965194825.1). Taxonomy (NCBI): domain Eukaryota; kingdom Metazoa; phylum Chordata; class Mammalia; order Artiodactyla; family Balaenopteridae; genus Balaenoptera; species Balaenoptera physalus. The sequence goes on from NC_138886.1 coordinate 112,055,576, forward strand.
GTATGTCCAACAACTTGCCTTATAATTTTTGATGCTTTTGTCAGTATGAAATATCCCTTTAAATTCCACTTTGTGCTTTCTACCTCATTAGAGCCCAAAGGACCAACAGCAGAACCTCTCTAGCATCTGGTCCACACAATACAGATAGAGGAGAGATGGGGGAAGACAAAGTAGCTTTTGATGTCTCCTGGGTGGGCATTTCAAGAGGCAAAGTCTGAGTGGGTGCTAAAACTGCAGCTCCCCTGGGGGGGCGTTCCTCCTACTGTCTGCCAACAGGTTGGTCACCCATCACTTCTTGTGGATGATGTGCGTTTTCATCTTTTCTTTTGTCTTCACTAGTATTGGGAGAAGCTGTGCCAGGGCCCATGAGTAAACTAGAGTCAGTGGATTATTTTCCGTCTTCATTTTACCTGACTTTCTGGGCCTTTTGATGCCGTTGCTCCCTCCCTTCTACCTTTAACATGTTGTATTTGCTTCTGCCACACTACCTTGCCCTGGTTCTGCTTCTGCTTCTCTATTCCCTCGTGTCTCGAACCTGGAATCCTCGGCCCACCTCTAACGTGTGTCAGTGCCCCCAGGACTCTGTCCCTGCCTCCTTTTATTCCAGGCACTCTCGACGCGAGAGCTCAGACTCCAATAGCTCCAATGAGACAACTCTGCCGACGACTCCTGACTGTATTTCCCATCCCATCCAGATCCTGGGCTACAGAGCTGTAGCAGCAGCCTTCTCTATACTTCCACCCAGTGCCCCACACACAACACTGAAGCCACCTGCTCGCCTGTGGTTCGCAGCTCAGTGACCAGCACATCACTCGAGCCAGGAACCCGGCAGCCGTAAGACTCCTGATTTTCCTCACCTGGGACATTCCTCCAGGACACTTCCTGACCATCTTACCTCCTCCGGTGTAACTAATGCCCCTTTCTCTTTATTCTCACTCCCCATCCCTTAGTTCAGGCCTCCCAAACTGAACTGCCTCAGTTATGCCACATTTGATGCTGGGAACCCCAGGACATGTTTTGGGATTTGGGGATGGTAACTCCAGGGGACCTGGGATTGAGGTCTGGCTCTGCTACAGATTAGTCACATGACCATTGGACAAGTCTCCTGACTTGGTGAATCTATCTCACAGGGTGGGCAAATGAGAGTGGGGATTAAAATGAGAGGGCACAATATAATTTTCTGAAAGGACATAGAAGAATATAACTGCGATTAACACTGAGGTTAAGATAAGGAAGAAAACACAACAATGTGAATACACTTAACACTATCGAACCATACACTTAAAATTAAGTGAGATGGTAATTTTTTTTTTACATCTTTATTGGAGTATAATTGCTTTACAATGGTGTGTTAGTTTGTGCTTTATAACAAAGTGAATCAGCTATACATATACACATATCCCCGTATCTCCTCCCTCTTGCGTCTCCCTCCCACCCTCCCTATCCCACCCATCTAGGTGGTCACAGAGCACCGAGCTGATCTCCCTTTGCTATGCGGCTGCTTCCCACGAGCTATCTATTTTACATTTGGTAGTGTATATATGTCCATGCTACTCTCTCACTTCGTCCCAGCTTACCCTTCCCACTCCCCGTGTCCTCAAGTCCATTCTCTACGTCTGTGTCTTTATTCCTGTCCTGCCCCTAGTTTCTTCAGAACCTTTTTTTTTTTTTTTTAGGTTCCATATATATGTGTTAGCATGCGGTATTTGTTTTTCTCTTTCTGACTTACTTCACTCTGTATGACAGACTCTAGGTCCATCCACCTCACTACAAATAACTCAATTTCGTTTCTTTTTATGGCTGAGTAGTATTCCATTGTATATATGTGCCACATCTTCTTTATCCATTCATCTGTCGATGGACACTTAGGTTGCTTCCATGTCCTGGCTATTGTAAATAGAGCTGTAATGAACATTGTGGTACAATACTCTTTTTGAATTATGGTTTTCTCATGGTATATGCCCAGTAGTGGGATTGCTGGGTCATGTGGTAGCTCTGTTTTTAGTTTTTCAAGGAACCTCCATACTGTTCTCCATTGTGGCTGTATCAATTTACATTCCCACCAACAGTGCAAGAGGGTTCCCTTTTCTCCACACCCTCTCCAGCATTTGTTATTTGTAGATTTTTTGATGATAGCCATTCGGACTAGTGTGAGGTGATACCTCATTGTAGTTTTGACTTGCATTTCTCTAATGATTAGTGATGTTGAGCATCCTTTCATGTGTTTGTTGGCAATCTGTATATCTTCTTTGGAGAAATGTCTATTTAGGTCTTCTGCACATTTTTGCATTGGTTTGTTTGTTTTTTTTGATATTGAGCTGCATGAGCTGCTTATAAATTTTGGAGATTAATCCTGTGTCAGTTGCTTCATTTGCAAATATTTTCTCCCATTCGAAGGGTTGTCTTTTCATCTTGTTTATGTTTTCCTTTGCTGTGCAAAAGCTTTTAGGTTTCATTAGGTCCCATTTGTTTGTTTTTGTTTTTATTTCCATTTGCCTAGGATGTGGGTCAAAAAGGATCTTGTTGTGATTTATGTCACAGAGTGTTCTGCCTATATTTTCCTCCAAGAGTTTTATAGTGTCTGATCTTATATTTAGGTCTTTAATCCATTTTGAGTTTATTTTTGTGTATAGTGTTAGGGAGTGTTCTAATTTCATTCTTTTACATGTAGCTGTCCAGTTTTCCCAGCACCACTTATTGAAGAGGCTGTCTTTTCTCCATTGTATATTATTGCCTCCTTTATCAAAAATAAGGTGACCATATGTGCGTGGGTTTATCTCTGGGCTTTCTATCTTGGTGCATTGATCTATATTTCTGTTTTGTGCTAGTACCATATTGCCTTGATTACTGTAGCTTTGTAGTATAGTCTGAAGTCCGGAAGCCTGATTCCTCCAGCTCCGTTTTTCTTTCTCAAGATTGCTTTGGCTATTCGGGGTCTTTTGTGTTTCCATACAAATTGTGAAATTTTTTGTTCTAGTTCTGTGGAAAATGCCATTGGTAGTTTGATAGGGATTGCATTGAATCTGTAGATTGCTTTGGGTAGTATAGGCGTTTTCACAATATTGATTCTTCCAATCCAAGAACATGGTATATCTCTCCATCTGTTGGTATCATCTTTAATTTCTTTCATCAGTGTCTTATAGTTTTCTGCATACAGGTCTTTTGTCTCCTTAGGTAGGTTTATTCCTAGGTATTTTATTCTTTTTGTTGCAGTGGTAAATGGGAGTGTTTCCTTAATTTCTCTTTCAGACTTTTCATCATTAGTGTATAGGAATGCAAGAGATTTCTGTTCATTAATTTTGTATCCTGCTACTTTACCAAATTCATTGATTAGCTCTAGTAGTTTTCTGGTAGCATCTTTAGGATTCTCTATGTGTAGTGTCATGTCATCTGCAAACAGTGACAGCTTTACTTCTTCTTTTCCGATTTGGATTCCTTTTATTTCTTTTTCTTCTCTGATTGCTGTGGCTAAAACTTCCCAAACTATGTTGAATAATAGTGGTGAGAGTGGACAACCTTGTCTTGTTCCTGATCTTAGAGGAAATGCTTTCAGTTTTTCACCATTGAGAACAGTGTTGGCTGTGGGTTTCTCATATATGGCCTTTATTATGTTGAGGTAAGTTCCCTGTATGCCTACTTTCTGGAGGGTTTTTATCATAAATGGTGTTGAATTTTGTTGAAAGCTTCTTCTGCATCTATTGAGATTATCATATGGTTTTTATCCTGCAATTTGTTAATATGGTTTATCACATAGATTGATTTGCGTATATTTAAGAATGCTTGCATTCCTAGGATGAACCCCACTTGATCATGGTGTATGATCCTTTTAATGTGCTGTAAGATTCTGTTTGCTAGTTGTTGAGGATTTTTGCATCTATGTTTATCAGTGATATTGGCCTGTAGTTTTCTTTCTTTGTGACATCTTTGTCTGGTTTTGGTATCAGGGTGATGGTGGCCTCATAGAATGAGTTTGGGAGTGTTCCTCCCTCTGCTATATTTTGGAAGAGTTTGATAAGGATAGGTGTTAGCTCTTCTCTAAATGTTTGATAGAATTCACCTGTGAAGCCATCTGGTCCTGGGCTTGTGTATGTTGGAAGATTTTAAACCACAGTTTCAATTTCAGTGCTTGTGATTGGTCGTTTATATTTTCTATTTCTTCCAGGTTCAGTCCCGGAAGACTGTGCTTTTCTAAGAATTTGTCCATTTCTTCCAGGTTGTCCATTTTATTGGCATAGAGTTGCTTGTACTAATCTCTCATGATCCTTTGTATTTCTGCAGTGTCAGTTGTTACTTCTCCTTTTTCATTTCTAATTCTATTGATTTGAGTCTTCTCCCTTTTTTTCTTGATGAGTCTGGCTAATGGTTTATCAATTTTGTTTATCTTCTCAAAGAACCAGCTTTTAGTTTTATTGATCTTTGCTATCGTTTCCTTCATTTCTTTTTCATTTATTTCTGATCTGATCTTTATGATTTCTTCTGCTAACTTTGGGGTTTTTTTGTTCTTCTTTCTCTAATTGCTTTAGGTATAAGGTTAGGTTGTTTATTTGAGATGTTTCTTGTTTCTTGAGGTAGGATTGTATTGCTGTAAACTTCCCTCTTAGAACTGCTTTTGCTGCATCCCATAGGTTTTGGGTCATCGTGTTTTCATTGTCATTTGTTTCTAGGTATTTTTTGATTTCTACAGTGATCTCTTCGTTATTTAGTAATGTATTATTTAGCCTCCATGTGTTTGTATTTTTAACAGATTTTTTCCTGTAATTGATATCTAGTCTCATAGTGTTGTGGTCGGAAAATATACTTGATACAATTTCAATTTTCTTAAATTTACCAAGGCTTAATTTGTGACCCAGGATGTGATCTATCCTGGAGAATGTTCCGTGAGCACTTGAGAAGAAAGTGTATTCTTTTGTTTTTGGATGGAATGTCCTATAAATATCAATTAAGTCTATCTTGTTTAATGTATCATTTAAAGCTTGTGTTTCCTTATTTATTTTCATTTTGGATGATCTATCCATTGGTGAAAGTGGGGTGTTAAAAGTCCCCTACTATGATTGTGTTACTGTCAATTTCCCCTTTTATGGCTGTTAGCATTTGCCTTATATATTGAGGTGCTCCTATGTTGGGTGCATAAATATTTACAATTGTTATATCTTTCTTGGATTGATCCCTTGATCATTAGTAGTGTCCTTCTTTGTCTCTTGTAATAGTCTTTATTTTAAAGTCTATCTTGTCTGATATGAGAATTGCTACTCCAGCTTTCTTTTGATTTCCGTTTGCATGGAATATCTTTTTCCATCCCCTTACTTTCAGTCTGTGTGTGTCCCTAGGTCTGAAGTGGGTCTCTTGTAGACAGCATATATATGGGCCTTGTTTTTGTATCCATTCAGCCAGTCTGTGTCTTTTGGTTGGAGTATTTAATCCATTTACATTTAAGGTAGTTATCGATATGTATGTTCCTATTACCATTTTCTTAATTGTTTTGGGTTTGTTATTGTAGGTCTTTTCCTTCTCTTGTGTTTCCTGCCTAGAGAAGTTCCTTTAGCATTTGTTGTAAAGCTGGTTTGGTGGTGCTGAATTCTCTTAGCTTTTGCTTGTCTGTAAAGGTTTTAATTTCTCCTTCAAATCTGAATGAGATCCCTGCTGGGTAGAGTAATCTTGGTTGTAGGTTTTTCTCTTTCATCACTTTAAATATGTCCTGCCACTCTCTTCTCGCTTGCAGAGTTTCTCTGAAAGATCAGCTGTTAAGCTTATGGGGATTCCCTTGTATGTTATTTGTTGTTTTTCCTTTGCTGCTTTTAATATTTTTTCTTTGTATTTAATTTTTGATAGTTTGATTAATATGTGTCTTGGCGTTTTTTTCCATGGATTTATCCTGTATGGGACTCTCTGTGCTTCCTGGACTTGATTGACTATTTCCTTTCCCATATTAGGGAAGTTTTCAACTATAATCTCTTCAAATATTTCCTAGTCCCTTTCTTTTTCCCTTCTTCTTCTGGGACCCCTATAATTCGAATGTTGTTGCGTTTAATGTTGTCCCAGGCGATGGTAATTTTTATGTTATGTGTATTTTTACCACAATAAAAATAAAAAATACGAATACGGAGAAGGGAAAAACGAGGGGCATGGTGGAATGCTTTGAAAATAAACAAGGGAGGATTCACATGCTAAACCTATTTATTGATGGATCCCCTTTAGTCAATAGGTGAGATAAAAGGGGCAGCAAAAGAGCGGGAATATTTGTTGAGCCCCCAGTACATGCCACGACCTGTAGGGGGCGCCGTTCACGCACCACATCCTTGGATCCTTGGGGCTCCAAGTTGCCACCTTTCCAGAAGGTAGGGGAGGATCCTAGACCCGCATCTCCAGAGGAGGGCTGAAATGGAGCCTGACTACCCAGACCCTCCAACTCGTTTCCATGTGCCTCTACGTTCCTCCTGGGCCCACAGTGTCCCCAGCCTATCTGTCTCTGAAATACACTATGCAAATCCCAGCTAGCCCAGTATCCATAGAAACCAAAATCTCCCATCTTCCTCGGCCTGTTCCGCAGTGAAAGAAACCCACCCAAGAGACACCCACAAACGAGGACAGACAGCGCCCAGAGGAGGACTTCCCCTGCGCTGAGGAATCAGGCTTTCACAGCCAGTGATCCATCTCGCTCAGTCCACCAGTCATGGCTGGGGAAGGAATGGGTGACACAGGCACGTGTGAGAAGATGCATTTTCTTTTTGAAAATTGAAGTGACCTGCTACAGTCCCCACCATGAACAATCAACAATCAGTCATCTTCTACCCAATCCCAATCTTCTGCCCATCTTCTGCCCAATCTCTGTGCTCTGCCGCCACACAGATCATATTCACGGTGCATGCGAGTCAGTATTTGACATCATCTTATTTTATTACTTTTGGCTGCACAGCATGTGGGATCTTAGTTCCCCAACCAGGGATCCAACCTGTGCCCCCTGCATTGGAAGCGTGGAGTCTTAACCACTGGACCGCCAGGGAAGTCCACTGACATCATCTTTAACCTCCCACAAACAAGCACATGAGCCATCTGTGGAACATGACAGTACAATTTTATTGTGCGTGATTGATTACTAATCTTAGGAACAAAGTTTCAAGACCTGCTGCTCTCTGGAATAACTTTTCTATCCTTCACACATTACGACTCATTCGTTTTCTTTTTCTCCAGACTCAAACATGAGGCAAGCCTTCTGGTACCACATGCAGGGTCTTGGATACTGGTCGACAGCAGCACCCTAAATCAGCAGCCCCTACTGCGTGCAGGATACCAGCCTTCACTAGGGACACAAATTATGAATCACAGGACATTAGAACTGGAAAAGACCTTGAAAAAATCATGCCCACGTCTTCGTTTCCCCGTTTACAGAAGAGAAGTCGAATGGCTTTATCTGAAGTCACAGAGCTATGGAGTAGCAGAGCCAGGGGAAACAATAGTAAACTCTCAACGGCAAAGTATATGCCAGACCCTGTCCTAAGTGCTTTACACATTTGCTCACTTAATCTCATAACCACCTTATGAAGTAGGTTATTATCTCCATTAATCTTAAGATATTATCTCCATTCTTTCACATGATGAAACTAAGGCACTGAGAAGTTAAATAACTCTCCCAAGGTGACACAGTGTCTGAGGCAGAGTTTGAATCCAGGTTGTCCATCCCATATCCCAGCCTCTTAACCACTAGCTATGTAGGTCACTAGACACCTTGGTGAGGATTGAGATTTTTAAAACATATGTTGAGGTCTCAAGTGTAAGGTTTGTCTTCCAATGTCAGGAGCAACTAAATTCCACTTTGTTTTTTCCCTGTTTTAAAACCCCAGGGTGAAATAAACAATGAAAAGCTGAATCCGCCAGTGAACTGACTGCATGAAAACATCCATGACAAACCTCCCCCTGGAGGGGAGGAAATTATTTGAATAACATCCTTTATTTTGAGTTTTCTCCTCTTGTTGGGTTGCTTAGAGATACAGATCTAGAGTATCTGCTTTTAAATTACAGTGTATTGGGGGAACCAGAATATACCCATAAAACAAGAGTATTGCTGTACATAAGATCTCTCTGGATTTTTTAATGGTAATGATTGCCCACAAGGAAGGGAGCTGAGTGGGCAGAAGTGGGAGACTGTTCTAGAACCTTTTGTACCTTTGGAATTTACAGGCACATAAATGGATGATCTAATCAAACAACACACACAAAGTAGAGACATATTGTCTTTCTGTGTGTGTTGCATGTCTATACATACAAATCCTAGTCTTCTCGGTCATCACAACATAACCATTTTCCCCTGTTACTGAAATTTGTCATAAACATAAGTTTTGTGTATACATTCTTGTTAAAAGTCGCAAGAAATCTGAGTGCTCCCAATATTGGATAACTTACATTTCTCAGGTTCCTTTGGGATTTTTCATTAACATGATTCGTAAGGTCAACATTCAAAACCTCCCACTTTCCGAAGAATTAGCCAACAGGTATTACATCTATACTATGTTTAGGATATACCACATGGCATTTGTACACCAAAATCCCCGCAACAGCCTGAGGTAGGTATCTTAATCCTCATTTAGATGAGGGAGCAGAGGCTCAAAAGGCTCAGGTAGCTCATGAATCATTAAGTCAACCTCCAGCCTGGATGTCACATTGAGCAGGAGAGTGAAATGGGGGCTAGTGAGAGAGGGAGGCGGTGGTAAGAGGGCTCAAGGGGAGAAGGAACGGGCTCTTGGACTAGGGCTCCTTGTCAGCAGGACAAATGCCCAAGCCAGAGCCAAAATCCAGAATTTGGAATCTCTGAGCTTAAGGGCAGTGTCAAAGGTAAGAGATCTAGGATACACAAGCAACGAAAGGAAACATAAACTGGACATCATCAAAATTAAAACTTTTGTGTTTCAAAGGACATCTTCCAGCAAGTGAAAAGACAACCCACAGAGTGGCAGAAAATTTTTGCAAATCATGTATGTGATAAGGGACTTGTATCTCGAATGTATATAAAGAAGTCTTGCAACTCAATAGTAAAGAGACAAAAAACTCAGTTAAAAATGGGCAAAGGATCTGAAGTCAGTTCTCCTAAGAAGATAAACAAATGGAGAATAAGCACATGAAAAGAGGCTTGATACCATTAAGCATCAGGGAAATCCAAGTCAAAACTACAATGAGATACCACTTCACACCCACTAGGATGGCTAAGTTAAAATACAGACAATAACAAGTGTTGACGAGGATATGGAGCAATTGGAACCCCCATACCCTGCTGGTAAGACTATAAAATGGTGCAGCCACACTGGAAGTCCCTGGCAGTCCCTCAGAAGGTTAAACAGAGTTACCACATGATCCAGCAAGTCTACACCTAGATACATACCCAAGAGAACGAAAAACGTATGTCCACACAAAATCTTGTACTCAAGTGTTTACAGCAGCATTATTCCTAACGGCAAAAAGTGGAAACAATCGAAATGTTTCCACCAACTGAAGAATAAATAAAATGTAGAATGTCCATACAATAGATTACCCAATAATAAAAACAAAAAAAGTGGCATACATGCTACAAGGTGAATGAACTTTTGTTTACAACAACACTGAAAGGAAAATGTCAAAAGACGAAGTGGGCTTTAGCTCAAATATCGTTTTTCATTTTGGTAAAAAGGGGCCTAGGCTATGCAAATTATCCTCTAAGAAAACCTCTTCCAGCACCTAAGGTGGAAAGGAAAAACATTTTTTAGAAGTTTATTACAACTAACAAAATAATTTCAGGTCAAGATTATTATGTAGAAATTATATTTGATGGGCTAGATAAATACTTCATGGTAGAAAGTGCACACGGGACTCAGATGTGTTGGCTGCAAAGTGCCTTGAGCGTTGCTGAGTCTGAGAGCCTTTAGCGGGGCCCTGCTCAGCTCACACCTGTTTGCCAACATCCTTACCCCCTCGCCCACGCCTGCTCTCCTTCACTCAGTGGCATATCCTACCACGTCGCTCCCCATGGCTGCCAATGATGTACACATCCTATTTATAGCCAATTTTTAGTTTTGAATCATCATTTCTGCTTAAAATGTCCATTTCTGTGAACCAGGGGACACAAGCAGGAGAAAGTTTGTGAGTCCTCGGTCAGGAAAGCGCCCCCATTAGAACACTGCTCCAGTGGGAAAACATTTCCTTTTACAGTACTGTCCCAGGACACGGTGAGTTGACAATTAAAAACTCTCTGCAGGCAGGTATGAGGAAGAAAAGGTGGAGGTAGGAGTCTGTAGGCATGGCAGAGGGAGAAGCAGTCAGGATGAGAACGCAAAAGCCAGGAGAACAAGAACGAGCAAGCTGAGGTCAGCAAAGACAGGAGCCCTGGAGCTCCTCCCTCCTTGTACTTCCCCTGGACCGCGTCCCCTTCCTTCCTTCCTAACTGAAAGGGCCCCTCTTTCCCTCCCTTCTGTACCTTTGTGAGAAGAATCAGAGGAAAACGCTCCACACAATTACAGAAGGGCACCGCCTTGCAGGCCTACAGTCTCACTGCAGATGAGGAAAGTGAGGCCCCCAGAGGGGACAAGTCTAAACCAGGGTTTTTAAACTGTGTGTTTTGAAGTGCTCTGGAACCTCTGTTCACAGGAAGTCATCCAAGAAGTGTAAATCAATAAATCAGAGCCGAGCCAATGGGCAGCCTTGCCCCCAACCCCACCCTGAAGGGCCCCAGGGAGGCCCTTGGAGCAGTTTTAAGTACTGGTATAAAGTGACAGACAAGCCTGGCCATGGGTCCTCCCCAAAGCCATGGCAATGGTCCTGTATTAACTGTATTTTCTTCTTTTCTGTGATCTTGACACTTTGGCATCTGGGGCTTCTCTGGCTAGCAAATTCCTGGATACAGCAAACAACTCCCCTATGAGCACGCCTTTCAAATGCAGCCAACCTTCTACACGCAGAGCTATACCCCCCAACCACCTCCTGTATCAGGCTCTCACAGGGCTCCTCCACTCCAGGCCAATATCCCCCTGTCCTAATCATCCCAGGGCCAGGTATCAGACAACTAGGGGCAATCCCTGTACCCTAGAGCCGGTCAAAAGCATTCCAACTTGCCAATCATAAACCCACTTACCCTGCCTGGCCTGTTCCTTCCCTTGAAAAGTACAATAAGTCTCCCACCCACGCTTTCCCCTCACGCCCCCTGCCTCCTAAGGACCCTGGTGCTGCCCAAACCCCACCCCCCACCCCCCCATGGCAGGGCCCCTCCTCCTGGGGACAGTGAGTAACAAACTCTTGTCAACAGCAGTCCTCTTCCAGTCTGCTGCCTCACCACTCTTGGAAAATGATGAAACTTACATTTTTAAACAGACCCATTCTAGAAGCAAACATTATCCCCTGCAATCTTAGAATGTGAATCAGAAAATTCACATCCAGAGGATGCCACAACTTTGGAAAAAGCCTAATCAGGGAGGTGTCTCCTGGATGACTTTCAAAGGTGGGTAGAGAAGGGACCAAAAATGAGGGAGGAGGCACGTGGCCTGGAGCCACATTAAAGGACAAGGATGGCCCATAGGAAGATCGTGGCAAGAAGGTGGGAGGCAGAGAGGTACCAAGGCGAGTGTGCCTTTGGGAAGAGACAGAAAGAAAATGAGACCGGGGCGCAAGACCCGGTGGCATCCGGCAAGGCGGGCTTCAGCCATCCAGCTCCTCCTTGACAGTGATGCGCAGGGGGCAGATGCGCAGCGGCTCGGGGGGCCCGTCCCCCCGCGAGCCGCCCAGGTAGAAGTAGGGCCGCACCTCCCCGAAGCGGGCGTGGAAGGTGTACAGGTGGCAGTGGCGCTCCGCGTCATAGAAGGACAGCTCACCCTCCTCGCACTCCAACTCCACGCGCAGGCGGCGCGGGATGGCCGGGACCAGGGGCGATGTGGCGGGGTCCGAGGTCACGCAGTGGTCGCCGTCCACGCCCTGCGTGCGGCACACGTACCAGAAGCCCGAGCGCGTGTCGTGGTAGCAGCTGTGCGAGTGGCCCTCGGCGCCCGCGTCCTGGCGCGTCCGCACCACGCCCACGCGCCAGCTCGGCAGTGCACCCAGGTCCACCTCCCAGGCATGCGAGCCCTGAGACAAGACGCAGGAGCCCAGCAGGCAGGGTGCCGACGAGAAGCGCTCCGGATTCTCTACCTGGACCCGGTAGCCGTGGTTGGTGACACTGGTGAGGTCATCTGACACAGAGAGCCAGCCAGCCGCAGTGTTGGGATCAAAGCTGAAAGGCACTGGGTGGGCAGTGGGAAGAGCGTGGGTGAAATCAGCAAACCTGAGAGCCCGCCCTGCTGTCAGGCCAGCCTGATGCCTCCGGTCCCCCTAAACTGACAGACTGTGTCCCACCGGGCCCAGTGCATGGAGGGGGCTGCCCTGGGCTGAGGGGTGGTGTTATGGGTTGAAATGTGCCCTGCAAAAAAAGCTATGTTCAAGTCTTAACCCCCAGTATCTCAGGAGGTGACCTTATTTGAGAATGGGGTTGTTGCAGATATAAGTATTTAAGGTGAGATCAGACTGGAGTAGAGGGGGCCCTTAATCCAATATGACTGTTGTCCTTATAAAAGAGGAGAAGAGACATAGACACATAACGGGGAAAAGCCCTGTGATACTGGAGGCACAGGTCAAAATGCTGCAGCCACCAGCCAAAGTCTGACAGCAAATACCACAAGGTAGGAAGAGGCAGAGAAGGATCCTCCCCTACAGGTTTCAGAGGGACCACAGCCCTGCTGACACCTTGGTTTTGGACTTCTAGCCTCCAGAAGAATAAATTTCTGCCATTTTAAAGCATCCAGTCTTTGTCCCTTGTTCGCACAGCCACAGGAAGCCAATGCAGGCAGGGAGCCTGACCCTGACACAATGCCTGTGACATCTAACAAAAGCATGTAACATGCCCCTGGGTCACTGACATTTCTCCCTGTAAAATCATGTTCGGACTGCTACTCCAAAAGTGTCAAGAGACTGGGTGGCTTAAACCACAGAACTGTATTTCTCACAGTTCCGGAGGCTGGAATTGAGAGACCAGGGTACCAGCATGCTCAGCTGCTGGTGAGGGCCCTCTTTGGTTTATAGATGGCTACCTTCTTGCTGTGTCCTCACACGGGGGAGGGAGAGAGAGAGGAAGCCAGCTCTCCTGTGTCTCTTCTTAAAAGAGCACGAATCCCATCACAGGGCCCCATCCTCATGACCTCTTCTAACCCTAATCACCTCCCAAAGGCCCTGCTTGCAAGTTCCATCACATGGAGGTTAGGGCTTCAACATATGAATTTGGAGGGCGGGGGGACATATAAACGTTCAGTCCACAGCACATGATATAGTGACTCATGTGGGCTGGAATCACCTTGGAGAGGCGCCCCTGAACTGAGGAACTCTTTCATTATATTATATATACAATATGTTTCGGAATAGAAAGGGAAGTCAGTTGCTCTTTCTGAAGAGGTGGCCAAGAGTCAGGACCCAAAAAGGAAGGGTTCGGCCAGGAGGGGTTTGAGCAGTGGGGCAAGAAGGGGAGCAGGGCACGGGGGCTTGAATGAAAGAGGCTGGAGAAGGGACCAGTCGGGGGAGGAGGAGGAGGGGTGGGAAGCTGGAAGGAGTGAGTTCAGCTGGCTCTCTGCCTTGCATGACCTCCCCCCTCCTACACCTGCCTGGGCCCCTCTCACCAGATTCGACACACACGAGCATCTTCCTCCAGACTCGGTACTGCAGGGAGTCCAGGTACTTGCAAACGTCGATGAGCATACCAGGCTGGACAGGCTCCGGCTCCATCGTGCAGAAGAGGCTGGGAAAGGAGAATTGGGCCTGGTGCGCTGGGCCAGGGCCATGCATCCTGGGGCCTAGCTGGGTCAGCTGGAAACAGGATCCCTTGCCTCAGGCCTAGACTCCCTGGCCATCTTACTCAAGACAACAGGACCCAACTGGGCAGCTCACGCCCCTTCAGGACTCAGTACTTGAGCCCATCCTGCCCCAACTGGGATAAATATAAATAGGAGGTTCTCAGACATGCATGTGGGCAGAAATCACATGTACACATCAGTTCACAGGGTATATGAGTTGGAAGGCACCTTAAGGGTCCCCTAGTCCCACATTCTGAAGGTGTCACTGGCCTTTGCTTCAACACTTCCAGTGACAGGGAACTCACTACTGTCCAAAGCACTTTCTTCCATCTTTGTACAGCTCTGACGGGGACACAGTTCTTCTGTATTCATCCCTGTGAACTCTACAACCATCAACACAAACCAGCATGTCCTGAGGCTCTCAGAGGCAGGGGGCTGGCCCCCAGAGAACTACAAGCCCTGTGCACAATGGCACTCTCTCCCCACACAGGGAGTGGTCACGTTCCACACTCAGGAAAACAACACTGCACCAGTGCAAATCGGAAGTGGGTGCCTTGAAAGAGGGCTCTCCACCTGGTCAGTCCCCCTGCTCGCTCTGTATTGCACCCAGACAGCTTCATTACATGCCTGGCCCTGGAGCCATGGGAGTTTGCACCCCTGGTATTTCTGCCGACTCCTCCCCTCCCCTCTACCAGCCTTGGCAACTTACCGGCGTTTTCGGCTCTTGTGTTTCTGAAAAAGAAAAAACCAGAGACAGAAACAGAGACACAGAGAAAACATGAGTTTCTGACCTCAAAAGGAGCCATACATCCCATGTTCACGGACCAGAAGACTTAATATTGTTAAGATGGCAATACCCCCCCCAAACTGATCTACAGATTCAATGCAATTCCTAGCAAAATAACAGCTGGCTTCTTTGCAGAAACTGATAAGCTGATACTAAAATCGATATGAAATTCAAGGGACTCAGAATAGCCAAAACAATCTTGGAAAAGAAGGACAAAGTTGGTGGCTCACACTTTCTGGTTTCAAAACTTATTAAAAGTTACTACTCGGCCATAAAAAAAGAATAAAATTTTGGCATTTGCAACAACTATATTATGCTAAGTGAAATAAGTCAGGGAAAGACAAATACTGTATGTTACCACTTATATGTGGAATCTAAAAAAATAAATTAAACAAACAAATGAATATAATAAAACAGAAACAGACTCACAGATATAGAGAACAAGCTAGTGGTTATCAGTAGGGAAGGGGAAGAGGGGAGGGGCAAGATAAGGAGAGGGGATGAAGAGACACAAACTACTATGTACAAAATAAACAGGCTACAAGGATATATTTACAGCACAGGGAATATAGCCAATATTTTATAATAACTTTAAATGGAATATAAATCTATAAAAATTTTGAATCACTATGCTGAACACCTGAAACTAATATAATATTCTAAATCAACTATACCTCAATTTAAAAATAAACCTCATTAAAAGCAACACTAAACAAGACAGTGTGGTACTAACATAAGGACATACAGATCAATGGACACTGAAAGTCTAGAAATAAACCCTCATATTTACTGTCAACTGGTTATCAACAAGGGTGCCAAGACCATTCAATGGGAAAAGAAAGGTCTTTAACAAATGGTGCTGGGACAATTGGGTATCCACATGCAAAAGGCTGGATTCCCACCTTGTACCATATACAAAAATTAACTCAAAATGGATCAAAGACTTAAATGTAGAGATAAGACTATAAAACTCATGACCTTGGATCAGGCTATGGTTTCTTAGATATGACACCAAAAGCGCAAACAGCAAAAGAAAACAGATAAATAGGACTTCAGCAAAATGGAAAACTTTTGTGCTTCAAAGGATGTCATGAAGAAAGTGAAAAGATAACCTACAGAATGGCAACTTTCCATAAATCTAGAAGAAGCCCCACGTAAAAAATTATTTAAGAAGTACTCCACTGTATCAAGAAGGAGTCAAGAGAGAAGAAACAAAAAAAGAGAGAGAAAGAATAAGTGCAAGAGAGGAAGGGAGAGGGAGGAGGAGGGAAGGAGAGAGGCAGAGAGGAGTGGAGAGGCCCTCAAGGTCTTGATTAAAAGCTCCTCCGCCTCCTGACACAAGCCAAGCACCGCATCTGTAAGCTCCTCCAACCCGGGGTCCGGAAGCTACGGGAAGGCTGGGTCGGCCAGGGACGCTGGCCTCAGGCTCCCCGCTGGCCCCTGAACGTCTGGCCCGTCACTGACTCTGGACGTTGAGCTCCTCACCATGAGAAAGGAGACGTCATCCTCCTTCATCTCCATCTGCAGCCGCTCAATCTCATGGGCCAGGGCCTCCGTGTCTTCCGCCAGACGCTTCATCTTCTCCTCGGCCAGAAGCTGCTTCTGCCTGGCCTCCTCGGCCATGGCATCCAGGATGGCCTGCTCCTCCACTCTCAAGAACTCTCGAAGCTTGTCAAACTCCTGCCGGATTCGCCCTTCCAGCCAGGCAGCCTCCACCTGCAGCAGAGGGTGGGAGGGGGCCTCAGCCATCACCGAGCCCGGTGGCTCCCAGATGTTTAGCAAAGGAACTCCATTTTTCAGGAGAAATCACATGCAAAACCTCGAAAGACAAAATATACATGCAGCTTTCTTAGCACGAATTTATAAGTTTAAAATAAGTCAAACAGCCTAATGAGGTTGTTTTGATACATGAAAAATAAAATCAAATCACTGCTTATAGATGACAACTGTAGTCCTATAAATTCCTCAGCAATACTCTGTACCTGTATAGGTTGTGCAATAGTGAGGGAAGCCCTGAATCACAGAAGTGAACTGTGGCAAACAGCAAAGATTTTAAAAAATTATTTGCCTTCCAGAGAGTTCCCTGGATGTCCAGTGGTTAAGACTCCGCACTTCCACTGCAGGGGGCAGGGGTTCAATCCCTGGTCACGGAACTAAGATCCTGCCTGCAGCGTCACATGGCCAAAATAAGTAAATAAATAAATAAATAGAATGAAATCCAATGTCTAATCGTTTAAAACAAATTATTTGCCTTCCAATATCAGGACTTCAAATTTGATAGAGAGGCTTACCAAAAAAATAGTAGGAAGTATTTATTTTAAAACTGAATCATTAGTAATATGCACACTCCTAATCATAATTACGAAAAGCATTTAAAATATCAGTTAAAACAAAACCATAAATACACTCAAAGAAAAAGCAGAGACCTATTTCTCATCTTGGAATGAGAAAGACTTTTCTTATCATGATATAAAATTGAGAAGCCTCAAGGAAAGAATGAGATAATTGGATACATGTAAAAATAAGAAGTTTTATATGGCAAGAGACTACTAATAAGTTTAAATACATAACTACAATTCTATGACAACTTTTGGAAAAACAACTCGAATTGTGCGCTCTAGCAATGGCAGGTTAGTAACCCACATCTTTGAACTGAAAATTCAATATATGTTTATGGCTCTGATAATACGATGACAAAATGATTCACTGAAAAAAGGAAAATGACCAAAAAAGGGGGGAAATGATTTTTTGAAAAAGGACGAACTAGGAAAAATACTTCCAACCTATATGGTAGATTATTATTATTCTTCATAATAGTGTTCTTATGAATGTGCAAGGAGAAAAGACAAACATTCCAAGAAAAAGAATGTGAACTTCACAGAAGAAATGCAAATGGCTGTTATACTTGTGAAAGGATGTACACACTTATTAATAAACAAAGAAATGCATATGAGGAGAGATGGCGCTGTTGAAATATCAGGTAAAAAGATTGATAACGTACGTATAGAGGGAGAGAGTGAGATCTGGGGTTATTCTTATCACACCAGAAGATAAAAAACAGAGTAGACAGGAAAAACCAGCCAGTGTAAATTCAGCTCCAGCCACTCTCATGCTGGCAATGGCAGCCCCTCAATAAAGAGGTAAACACAAAACTTTCACTTTTCATCCACCTGGATTGACTGGCTTTAGAGGAAAAGCATTAATGAAGCCAGAATCCTGGAATCTTCACACCTGACCACCTGAGAATTCCACAGTGCCTGGGATGGACAGACAGCGGCTGTCACTTGGACACATGGACACTCCCTAGGTGCCCCCACCGCATCCTGCACCGGGCCGGCCAGGCAGACGGCACGGGCCAAGCTCGGGAGGAGATGAAGCTGAGGGGCACACGGAGGCTGGATGAGGGCCTTGGATGGTGAGGAGTCTGGACCGTGCCGTGGGTGCCATGGAAACCACTGGACAGTTTTAAGCAGAGGAGTGACACAATCGATCTATTTTTCTAAAAGATCAGCCCACTCCAAGGAGCGTGGACTGCAGGACAAGAGTGGAAGTACGGGGCCCAGGTAGGAGGCCAGGGAAAAAACGATGGGGACCTGGACCAGGATGGTGGCAGTGGAGCGGGAGTGTCAACAGACAGGATGCATTCTGGAGACCACGGACGTGGGGAGTGAGAATGAGGGTGTCGCTGGCTTCAGCGGCCGGGCAAGTGGTGCAGCGTGGCACGTGCTGTCAGCCTGAAACCACAGGGCAGGTGGCGCAGGGGGCTGTTGAAGCTGCTCCGTGGCTGCTGGCATGGTGTTTAAAGAGGCCACGCAGCCGCAACCGGCGTCCAAGGGCAAGGCTGTGCGAGGCCATCAGGGCTGGCGAAGGCCGACCCTGTGGGCAGCAGCATGGCCAGGGCCAGCCCACCTGCACCTCTCCGCCCAGCAACCCCAGGTGTCCCCATCGCCCCGTTCAGCCCCAGCGTCACTCACCTGATTGTGCTTGGCGATGGCCTCGTAGGAGCGCCGCATGGCCCAGAAGGCCTTGGCTTTCTCCCGCAGCGCGTGTTCCATGTTCCTGCACTTGGCCTGCCGTGAGGGGCGAGAAGGAGGCAAGGAGGCAGGTTAGGGCGGAGGCCGGGCAGGGATGCGGCACGCCACATCACGGCGGGAGTTGCACTTCACCGTGGGTACCACTCAACCACATTTACTGAACTCGGTCCGGCCACGTGCTGTGGGACACAGCTGGAAAAGCACAGCCCTGACCTTGAACTGGATGGGGTACAGCATAAAGGGCCTCAGATACCCTCTAACCCGGCCCCTTCGTTTATACCTGATACAGACGGAGAGACAGGGTGAGGAGGTAAAGGGACCTGTTCCCTCCCACGCTGGTCATGGGACAGCACAGAAGGCACCCCGCTTGGCCTAAAGCTGGTGCACGCTGGGCCACGAGCCCGAGCTGTGGGCCCGACGTTAAAACAATGTGCTCACAGGCTCCCCTGGTGACTTTCTGAACTGGACTGGTCTGCAGTCACGAAAGAATAGGCCTGATAGTGGCGTTGACCCAGTTCTTCCCACAGGGCCTTATCTAAACTGCAGTCTTCCCT
Organism: Balaenoptera physalus; assembly: GCF_965194825.1. NCBI lineage: Eukaryota > Metazoa > Chordata > Mammalia > Artiodactyla > Balaenopteridae > Balaenoptera > Balaenoptera physalus. The sequence goes on from NC_138886.1 coordinate 112,074,777, forward strand.
TGGTATCCATAGGGGATTGGTTCCAGGATCCTCATGGATACTGAAATCCAAGGATGTTCAAGTCCCTATATAAAAATGGTGTCGTATTTGTATAAAATGCTATGTAAGTAGTTGTAAGTACAATGTAAATGCTATGTAAATAGTTGCCAGAGTGGCAAATTCAAGTTGTGTTTTTTGGAACTTTCTGGATTTTCCCCCCCGAATATCTTTGATCTCCCATTGGTTGAATCCACAGATGTGGAACCTGTAACTACAGAGGGGCTACTGTACACGTCTCCCCGCATCCCTGCCTTATCCTGATATTCTAATAGTGCTTGGATCGTGTGAAAGACTTTAATCAGCAGATTCAAATACTTCTTGCTTAGTTTTTGTTTTATAAATTTAACCTCTGCTCTGATCTCCCTGGGCTCCTAGAGGAACCACTGCTGGTTTTAGGTTGGATTCTGACCTTTTGTATCCTAGGCCTAGCATTTTCTCTCCATCTTTATCCTTTTCCCTCTACATTCTGAAAAAGCCTCGCAAGTTTTCTCTTTGGAAAAATAACAATTCTAACAACATTAATTATAAATGACTACCATTTACTGAGCATTTACTATGTGCCAGGGACTTTGCTAATTACTTTACACGTTACGTCACTTAATCATCACATTATTCCTATTAGCAATTTTATCAGCCCCCTTTTACAGATGAAAAAACTGAAGCACAGAAGGGGGAAGTGACTAGCCCAAGGGCACACAGCTAGTTCATGGCAGAGCAAGGATGAGAACCTAAACAGTGGTGGCAGGCAGCCTCTGAGATGGTTCCCAGTGATCCCTCCCTCCTGTGAGATAAGAAAGTTTGTTGTCTTAAGCTGCCAAATTTGGGGGTAATTTGTTATGAGTGATAAATACAGATTTGTCCTCAAAAGCCTCATCCCTACCTGTGCCTGATTTGGATGGCGAGATTCTGGACTTCGAGCTGAGGCTGTAATGGGACAAGATGCTCGGGAATCTTGGGAGGGGGTGAACATACTCTGCATGTGGGGGGGACATCCATCATTGGGGCCAGAGCGCAGATTGAAGGAGACAGCCTCTAAAATGGCCCCAATGATCCCACCTCCCGGTACTCATGCCCTGGTGGAATCCCCTCCCTGTGGGCTGGATCTAGTGACTTGCTTCTAACCAACAGAATATGGCAAAAGTGATGGGACATGAGCTGAGGTGACAAAAAGCCTGCACACACCCTTTCTTGCCCTCCCGTGCTTGCTCCCTTGGATGGAAGTGATCCACCCTCTGGAGCAGCCCATGGGGCTAGGAACTGAGGGTATCCAACCAACAGCCCCAAGGACCCAAATCCTGCCACCAACCACACAGGTGAGCCTGAGTGGGGATCCTGGCTTACTTGGGCCTTCAGATGAGACTGTAGCCCCAACCAACACTGCAGCATCATGAGACCCTGAGGCAGAAACACCCAGCCAGGTCATGCCAGATTCCTGACCTACAGAAACCATGACATAATAGACATTTTTGTTTTAAGCCACTATGATTGGGGTAATTTGTTACACAGCACTAGATAACTAGCCCATCTGTCCTGTTCCACAGTCCATTCTTTTAACCACTCTTCTACAGAAAATAAACAATGATTTCTTTCTCTGCAGCTTTTGTTTTCTATTCATTCTAGTCACGTTTATGTTCTTCTTGACAATATTTAACAGATTTTAAAAAAGTACTGTTCTCTGTAGTATTATCATCTCTAAGGTGTGTCTCCTCAACTGCAAAATAACATTAGCATGAGCGTCCCACAAAACCACTGAAATATCATCCCAATGTGTTATTTTGTGGGACGAGATGTTTTGTTGCAAAGTTATGTAATAGGGTCCCCAAAGACAATTCCACGATTTGCCAAATAAGTGTGAATGACAGGAGTGAAGCAAGTCGCATTACCCAGGGGCATGCTGGTCCCAAACAACACAGCCCAACCCTCTGCCCTTCAACCTTCAGTCCGGGATTTACGGGGTAATGAAGATGGAAAGGGGGTGACAGTCCCTTGTCCTTCCCAAACTTTTCAATCACTTGGAGAGTTCTGCTTTAATTCAGCAAATCCCAACCCTAAATAAAATGTGCCCTTCTCTGAGATGCTAGCTGGTGAGACCCACCAATGATTATATTACCACCAGCAAGCAGTTATTATTAAGCACGTACTATGCACAAGGCACTAAATTAGGTACTTTACAAACATCATTCTATCGAATTCTTACATTTCTGCAAGGTAGGCGCTATATTGCTAATATATAGAAGAGAAAAGAAGGCCCAGAAGAGTTAAGTAACTTGCCAAAATTATAGTTAGCAGCAGAACCATGATCTGTCTGCAGAACTGTCCAAGAATAAAGGCCACAGTCTTAACCACAAGACTACCCACCCAATTTCATTAAGGAAGCTACTACTATGTTGTCTAGTTGTCTTTTGTGTTTCTAAATGTGTCATCTTATTTCCAAATTTGTTGACATCAAACATGTCAATTTCTTTACTTCTGGAGAATAAAAGCTTATAGTTCTGGCCATACTTTGCCCAATTCCTTAAACAACCTAGCATGTGAATGAAATTTTCCTCCCATAAATGTCAAATTAAACAACGCATCTTAAAAACTTATGGAAAATCAAAAACTGGAAATGACCCAAATGTCCATCAGCAAGAGATGGGTGAGTAAATTATGGTATATTCATACAATGGAAAGCTACTTAGCAGTAAAAAAAGGAGCAAACTACTGATACATATAACAGGTGAATCAAAAAGTATATGTACATACAACTCTGGAGGAGAGTACATACAGTATCATTCCATTTATGTGAAGTCCAAGATCAGGCAACACTAAGCCAAGGTGATAAATCAGAAAGTGGTTGCTCTTGGTGGAAGACTGACTGGGAAGAAGGAGGGACCCCTCCAGGGTGATGGAGATGTTCTCTACTTCATTTGGAGGGGCAGGTATAGGGTGTGTGTAATAGAACTCATCCAACTGAACATTTAATATCTATGCATCTAACTGTATATAAGTTATACCTCAAATTTTTAAAAGCCTATAAAATGAAAACTTTACAAGTTTTAACCTTTTCTTGTAACTTACCAAGAGCTTTCCTCCCTTAATGAGAGGAAATTCTTTCCTTTTCACTCCAGTTTTTTTTTTTTTTTTTGGCCCTGCTGCGCAGCTTGCGGGATCTTAGTTCCCCTACCAGGGATGGAACCCTGACCCACGGCAGTGAAAGCGCCGAGTCCTAACCCCTGGACCGCCAGGGAATTAATTCCCTTTTCTCTCCAATCTAATGAGTTACTTTGTACCCTTCAATCTCCTTTGTTGTTGTCACCAATTTATTTTCTTTGCATAAGACATAAACGTGCCATCTCTTAAATAATTATAAACCGAACATCCCTGTAACCACCACCCAGGACATGTCCCTTCGGAATCTTAATCCCTTTTTTCTGTCAGAGGAAACTCCTAATTTCTATGGCACTTCCTTGCTTTTCTTTATAGTTATATCTGCTGTGTATGATCCCTAACCTAAATAATACACTTTAGTTTTGCCTGGTTTTGAGCTTTATATTAAAGGAATAAAACTACATCTATTCTTTTGTGTCTTGCTTCCTCTATGTAACATAAAGTTTGTAGGATTCAAATACATAATTGTATGTAAGTTTACCCGTTCATCGTTGCATTGTAATCTATCTTATGAATACACCACAATCAGGTATCCATTCCGTTATCAATGGATAGCTGGGTCATTTACAACTTCGAGTAATACAAATAGGATGAACATTCTTGTATAGGTCTCCTAGTGCACAGGTACACTGGTTCTTCTACAAAATATTCCTGGGGGTAGAACTGCTGGGCCACAGGTACATGTATCTTCAACTTTGGTAGATAAATGCCAAACGTTTTTCCAAAGCAGGTGTACCAACTTATACCACATGAGCAATGTTAATGAAAAATGTTTATTAACCATTTGGATCTTTATTTTTAAATACCTGTTATTAAAATCTTTGACCCTTTTTCTATTGAGTTGCCTGCCATTTTCCTACTGGTATGTAAGAATTTATTATAAATACACAATGTATGTCTTTTATGGGTTAAATGCATAACGAGTATCTTCTATTGTATCACTTATATTTCTTAATTTCAGTGTGGTCCAATGTTATCAGTGTTTTCCTCTGGAATTAGTGCTTGTTGGTTTTAAGAAATACCTCCCTACTCTGAGGTCATAAAGATAATCTCCTATATTATTTAAAGTTATAGCTTTCCTTTCACATTTGGGTCTAATGTGGATACCTGAAGTTTATTTTGTGAATGGTGTGACCCAGTAGCTTGTTTGCTCCAAAAGCATTATTTAAGAACAAACTGGAAACTAATACAACATTGTAAATCAACTATATTTCAATGAAATTTTTAAGAAAAAATTTAAAATGAATACTACCATTCCCCTACTGGTCTGAAGGCCACCTTTGTTATACATCACACACAGATCTGTTTCTAGGTTCCCCAGTCTGTTTCCGTGGCCATCTGTTTATCCTTGTGCCAGTATCACAGTCTTTACTTCTACAGCTACAACATAAACTGACATCTAATAAATATTTCCTAAGAATGCTTTGGCAATTCTTGGCCCTTTGAGCTTGCATGTAAATTTTAAATTCAGCTTGTCAAATTCCACAAAATAATCATGTTGGGATTTTGATTGGGATAGAATTGACTCTACAGGTCAGTTTGAGGATAACTGACATCTTTAAAATACTGTCTTCTAATCTATGAATATGGTATATCTTCCCACTTAGCCTTCTTTGATGTCCCTCAACAAAGTTTTCTATTTTTCCCTGCCTGCACACTTCTCGTTACATTTATTCCCAGATATCTGATTTTTTAAATACTATTGTAAATGGTTTTTTAAATTTTCTATTTGCTACTGATATAAATACAACTTTTAATCTTTATTTTGCAAACCAGCATTCTGTCTAAACTATGCAGATGCAATCATATTATCTGCATATAATGCCATTGTTGTTTCCCTCTTTCCAAACCTTATGCCTTTATTCCTGACTGACTTTATTTGCTAGGCTCTCCAATACAAACTTGAATAAAATTGGTCATAACAGGCATTCCTGCCTTTTTCTTGCTCTCAGTAAGAAAACTGTAAGTGTTTCACAATTAAATATGATATTTGCTATAAGTTTTTTGGTATTCTTAAGCAGTTTAATGAAGTTCCTTCTATTCCTAGTTTGCTAATTTTTTTTCAATCACAAAAGGATACTGAATTTAAGCAAATGCAATTTTTTCATTTAATGACTTCATCAAATTTAAGTGGCTCAGAATTGGATTTTGTTTTCTTATCCAGTCAGACAGCTTTTGTCATTTAACTGGAGTACTTAACATAGTTACCAATATAATTGCATTTAAGTCCACCTTCCCGTTCTGTGCTATCTGTCCTGCTTGCTCAATACGTCTTTTTCTTCTCTTCCTTGTCTTTTTTTAGATTGTAGAATTTTTATTCCACTTTTTTCCCCTATATACATTTAGTGGTTAACCTACAAAATACTACAGGTAGAAAGCGCGATTTCAAATGAATCTAAACAATACACTTTTCGTGTTTGCTTCTGATATTCTGATTTTAACACTAAACACCCTTGGATCACAATTGGACCCACCATTCAGGGACCTGCATGTAGTCCAAGGAGTGCCTGAAATGACAGAGACTAGTGGGGGCTCCGGTGCAAAGGCTGGTCAGGACCAATAAGGGTCATCACTGCCCTGGGTGGAGCTTAGTGGCCCATGACACATCTGGAACATCACCCAGGGCCCAAGCCCAGCAAGAGCGCTGATTTTGGCTTCAATTATAACATTCAACATGACTTAAATTATAAATGCACACAAAATAGGAAGTTTTTATTTACACTAAAGAATTCAGAATGTGATTATATAGTCTACAAAGTGTTTTTAAAAATTACAATTTGATACCTTAAGCAGCAAATTTCAATAGCATATTTAATACCCTAAGGATTTTACAATATTGTTTTACCCAAAATATCCATTAACACAGGTGCTATGTGATATAGTAGAAAAGGGGAAGGGTGCCAGTAAGAGAACACTATTTCCTGTCACAGCACCCTCTCAAGTACTTATCAAAGTGCTAGGGGCTTCCCTGGTGGCGCAGTGGTTGAGAATCTGCCTGCTAATGCAGGGGACACGGGTTCGAGCCCTGGTCTGGGAAGATCCCACATGCCACGGAGCAACTGGGCCCGTGAGCCACAACTGCTGAGCCTGCGCGTCTGGAGCCTGTGCCCCGCAACGGGAGGGGCCGCGATAGTGAAAGGCCCGCGCACCGCGATGAAGAGCGGTCCCCGCACCGCGATGAAGAGTGGCCCCCGCTTGCCGCAACTAGAGAAAGCCCTCGCACGAACCGAAGACCCAACACAGCCAAAAATAAAATAAATAAATAAATAAATAAAATAGCTATTAAAAAAAAAAAAAAAAAGGATTTAAAAAAAAAAAAAAAACAAAGTGCTAGAGCTATGTGTGCAGCCAGGGTTGTCCAGCACAAGCCAGGTTCTCTGGCCTCTGAGGCCCTACATATACTGCTGCTTCTGACCGATTCCCGCCTGCTTCACCCAACTATCCCAAAGTGGCCCTGAAAACTAAGCTCAGGCCCTCTTCATTTCCTCCAGAAAGCCGCCTCGGCCTCCCCAGTAGAGTTTAGTTGCCTCTCTGCGGACACCTCTGCCACTGAACTTCGTACCCAGCATCACCGCCTCACTTTCCTGGAAAGGCTGCAGGCTTCCTGGGGGCAGGTGCTCCTGCCTGGGCCTCTCACCGAGCACAGTGGTGCTCCATAAACTGCAGACGGAATGAAGGCTTGCTCTGACAAGGTAGAGACCGTTTCAACCACTGCACATCTCCAGGTCTCAGCACAAACTAGATGCTCAACTAACCACTTGCCCAGTTGACAAATACACTGGGTGTTGACGTTCTCTCCACTACACCTCATGGCCTCCTGGATCGAGAGCTCGGAGGCCTGATCTGTACCTTGTCCTTTTCACTGACCACTGGTGAGAACTTTGGCAAAAGCTCTTTCTTGGGTAGTCAGGCTCCAACCCTGAAAGATAAAGGCAAGAAAGTGCCCATGGTCTCTCAAATGCCACCGTAAAAATGAAGAATGCCGTTTTCTCTGTACATGCTCACCTAGCCCATCACCAGGATTTCCTGGCCTCTGTCTCCAGGTAGTGTCATTTTTCCTACGTATTTCAAACATTTGTTTTTTCAGGCAGACTGAAATAGCAGCTAAGAGCTCTGGCACTTGGCCACCCAGGTTCAAATCCCAGCTCCTCCACTTAGTAGCGGGTGATCTTGAGCATGTTCCTTAACTTCTCGGCCCCTCAGTTTCCTCATCTGGATAAGAGGGGTGAGAACACTACCTAGCTCAGAGGATGGCTGTGAGGATCCACGTTCAGTGCTTGTAAGAGTGCACCAGGGGCTTCCCCGGTGGCGCAGTGGTTGAGAATCCGCCTGCCAATGCAGGGGACACGGGTTCGAGCCCTGGTCTGGGAAGATCCCACATGCCGCGGAGCAGCTGGACCCGTGAGCCACAACTACTGAGCCTGCGCGTCCGGAGCCTGTGCTCCGCAACGAGAGAGGCCGCGATAGTGAGAGGCCCGCGCACCGCGATGAAGAGTGGCCCCCGCTTGCCGCAACTAGAGAAAGCCCTCGCACAGAAACGAAGACCCAACACAGCCATAAATAAATAAATAAATAAATTAATTAATTAAAAAAAAAAAAAAAAGAGTGCACCAGGCGTGTGTTAGCTCGTTACCATTGAGTGTCACTTGGTCCCAGGTAACTTAACTCTCCTCCTGGTTTATTTTCCAGGTTTCTTATAAATGGACCGCAGAGATGCATCTGGGACTTGATCTCATTCAGATGCCCTTCTTCTCCAACTCCAATCCAGGCTCCCATTCTTCCTTTCCCCTTGGTGGTCAGTCCTCCTTAAGAAGCAGGTGTCTACCATGGCAACTAGTGCTAGGCCCCCTAACTCAGGAGCCTCAGTGGGCGGTGCTCAGTAAGACCCCATCCTGCCCCTGGTCACAGGCCTTGCCAGGAGGCAATTAAACATCCTCCAGTACAACTTGGATCTGGGAAGGCCTGGCCCATAAGGAGAGATCCAGGATGAGGCTGAGCAGTTGGGAAAAAGGGAAAGAATTGGAAGGGGGAAGACTTAAGAGGTGCCTGGAATAAACCTCGATTAGGCTTGGCTAGACTGATTCTAAGAAGGTAACCCCAGAAGGGGAAGAGGCTGGGTCTGGGGCAGGAAGAAGCTGGAGGGCAGAGAATGGCCGTCATATCAGTCCCGTGAGATGGAGAAGCAAGGGGCTAGACAAGGCAGTGCTGAGGCCTGGGACCTGGTGGAGGTTCAGGGCTGGTTTGCTCTGAAGATGCAAGCCGGGCCAAACGTCAGACTGGGAGTCAGGAGACCCGCGTTCTAATCCTAGATGTACCGCTTTCACTCCCCGTGACTGACCATTGGCATGATTAGTATTCGATCACGCCTACCTGACTCCAAGAAGGCAGGGGCTTGGACCACCCTGCCCTTTCCTGCACACACTGTGCCTGGCACGGAGCAGGCACTCAGTCCACACCTGTCGGCCCACCGACGATGGTCCTCATCCACACAAGCCTCTAAGAACCCACACACAGAGGCAGCTGCCCTCACGGCTCCGGAACAGAGGGCCAGCAGGGACGGTCTTACCCTGGGACCAGAGAATCTTCTATCAAAGTCCATGACCAGAGTAAGAGCGGAGCAAGGCCCCAGGTGAACTCTACAGTAACTGCTCTAACTCTGGACAAGTTGCTTAACCTCTGTGAGACTCAGTGTCATTGCCTGTAAAATGGGGAGAACAGTACCCACCTATAGCAAGCTGAATAACAGCCCCTCCAAAGATGTCCACGTCCTAATCCCTAGAACCTGGGAATGTGTTACCTTACATGGCAAAAGGGATTTCGTAGATGTGATTAAAATATGGATTTTAAGATGGGGAGATTATCCTGGATTGTCTGCAGGGGCCCCCTGTAATCACAAGGGTCCTTACGATTGGGTGGCGGGGGGGTTAGAGAAGACAATGGGACAACAGAAGCAGAAGTTGGAATGATGCACTTCAGAGATGAAGGAAGGGGTCTCCGAAAGGTGGACAAGGCAATGAAATAAATCCTCTCCTAGCCTCCAAAAGGCATGGAGCCAACCCTTGATGTTGAGACTTCTGACCTCCAGAACTGTAAGCTAATAAATCTGTGCTGTGTTAAACCACAAAGTTTGTGGCAATTTCTTACAACAGCAAGAGGAAACTAATACACAACCTCACAGGGTTTTTGTGAGGATTAAGTGTGTTGACAAGTAAACACTTAAGAGCACATGGTACCTAGTTAAGTGGTCAAAAAGTGTTGGCTGGTATGATTATTTTTGCTGGAGTTCTTCATATGGTTGCCACAGTAATCTTTCGAATGTACACATCTCACCGCAAAGCCCCTATGGAAGAGCTTTCAGGGCTCCCCATCAGCCCCTTCTCACCTGTCCAGCCTTCCCACACTGTCCCCACCACCACCACCTATCCACCCATCCAGAACGACAACTTGTCTATCTGCTGGCTGACGTCCCCACACTACAGCGCGAGCTCCGTGGGGCAGGGGCTCTGGCTTACTGACCTCTGCAGCCTCAGCACCCAGGATAGGTCCTGGCGCACGGCTGTCTAACACACGAGTGAGGCCACCCAGCACCAGGCTGAGCACACGCCTTAGATCTTTCGGGACTGGACTCCCCACCCCCTCAGACATCGCCCTGAGTGCCCACTGGTCTGTCAGCATCATTCCTCTGTTTAAAACCCTCCAACTGCTCCCTACAGCCTTTAGGACAAAGGCCAAGACTGGGGCCTCCTGGCTCCTTCTGCATCTCCATCCTCAGTCTCTCAATGCCTGGAAAGTCACTGCTTCTGGACCCTTACACATGCTGCTGCCTCTGCCTGAAATACCCTCCCTGACCCTCCTTCACCTGGCTAACACTTCCTAACCCCTCAGTCTCTGCTTGAAGCTCCTTGAAGGTATGAATTACTGTTTAGCTCGTGTCCTGCAGTATCCCCAGGGCCTAGCAGTACAAGGCATCTGCTGAATAAACAGAAAGATGTCATTAGACCATATGCACTTCGGGGCACCTAGCTCACTGATCTTTTTTTTTTTTTTTTTAATTTATTTATTTTTGGCTGTGTTGGGTCTTCGTTTCCGTGCAAGGGCTTTCTTTAGTTGCGGCGAGCAGGGGCCACTCTTCATCGCGGTGCGCGGGCCTCTCACTCTCGTGGCCTCTCCTGTTGCGGAGCACAAGCTCCAGACGCGCAGGCTCAGCAGTTGTGGCTCACGGGCCTAGTTGTTCCGCGGCATGTGGGATCTTCCCAGACCAGGGCTCGAACCCGTGTCCCCTGCATTGGCAGGCAGATTCTCAACCACTGCGCCACCAGGGAAGCCCCTGGCTCACTGATCTTCAATCCTGGTTTAGCTCAGACCTGGGTTCTGCCTTAGTGCTCTTGGCCTTGACCCCTGCCCATCTTCCTGATCTATACACTTCTGGCAGTCCCATGGTGATTCGTCATGACTTGATCCATGGTGGCCCCCTACGTCAACCCCAGCCCCCAGAATGCCCAGCACCTACTTCAGCTGTCCCAAATCAGGACCTGGCACTTCTACCAAGGGAAATGAATGAGAAAAAGCACTGCTGTGGACCACTGTGACAGCAGTTACAGGCTTATCCCGTTGCCGAGCTAGTGTAGGGTTCAAACAAGCATATTGATGACATTCCCCTTCACTTGAACTTTGTCAAAATGTGTATGGAACTGTCAACTTTTGATATTTCTTAAAAAGCATTAAAGTAAACAAACTAAAACAGTGTCTGGAGACAGGCATTCTTATAGTGCCTCCTTTTCAATACACTCAGCTTCAGACCAGCAAAGCTGGGTTCTCCAAACTCTGGGTCTGACCTATGTATTAGTAGATTTTAGTAGGTGATGAAATAAATTAATGTTTTACACCCTGTGCAGTTTTTAAAATAAAACGACAGAAAATACCTGAGTACAACAGACATTTTCACAGAACTTTTGCTTCAGCTGATACAGACACCATACATGCATGTGGCAGGTCTGGGTCACAATGGAAAAAACATGTCTTACCACGTGCTAGCTGAGGTCAAAAAATCTGAAAACCCCTGAGATGGCTAATCCTTATTTCCTGATCATTCTTCCTTCCTCTGCCAAAAACTTCTCCATATTAGTTTGCCCTAAAATTGCTCCTTACCTTATTTATAGCCACTGGAACTCTAGGGGCATGCTGAGAGAGTGATCCAGTAGAGACCAGCTGGCCAGGGCCAGGGCCAGAGGCCTCCCCACAGCTACACAATACAGGGCTCCAGCCCGGGAAGGAGGGGAGAGATGTGGGGAGATCTAAAAGGCTCCACATCTTTGGTCAGGTCTTGGGGTCCTGCACCTCCACCCCGAGTGTGCCAAGTTCCAGGGCTGCGGGCTTACCCACACCTGTGCTTCTAAAAGGGGCATGGGCCACACACCTGTGGTAGAAAGGGTGCACGGCCTCAGCCCTTCAGAGGTGGGGCGGGGTGGGGAGGTGTCTTGAGAACATCCTGTAACCCCAGTTCTCACACTTCCTGTTGACATTCTCTCTCCTCCCATCTCAGGCCCCTGGGCCGGCCTTGATGAAGAAGGCAGCCTCTGTATGCTACCAGCGGCAGGGAGTGGGGGTCCCAAGGAGGCACCAGCAAGCTGGCAGGGGGAAGAGGGGCGGGACCGGGCACAGCCAGCTCTGGCAGGCTGGAGTGCAGGAGCAGCGGGGTCAGGGTGCTGGGTTCCAGCCCACGTGCGCGCTCGGCCACCTCCGGCTCGCGGCCGCGCTTACCCGAAAGTCGTGGGCAGTGTCCTTCACCGGCTGCACGCGGTGCCCCTGGTGCCGGGGGTCGGCCTGGCACGAGCAGCACAGCAGCTCTTTGTCGTCGAGACAGAAGAGGTTGAACTGGCCGCGGTGCAGGCGGCAGAGGCGCGGAGAGCGGTGGCCGGTCCAGCGCGCGCCCTCGGCCTCCTCGCGCAGCAGCTTCTCCACGAGGTTATTGAGGGTGTGGTTGGTGCGCAGGTCGGCGGGGGCCGCGCGGTCCTTGCACACCGGGCAGGTGGGTGCCACCTGCACCTCCCAGCAGCGGGTCACGCACCCGCGGCAGAAGTTGTGGCCGCAGCGCAGAGTCACGGCGTCACGGAAGGGGTCGTAGCAGACGGCGCAGAGCAGCTCCTCCTTGAAGGAGCGGGAAGGCCCGGGTGACAAGGCGGGGCCCGGCTCCATTGCCCCGGATCCCGGATCCCGCGCCCGCAACTTTCGCTCCGGCCCCTCCCATCCGCCGCGCGGCTCCCGCGACCCTGCGGAGGCCGGCGGTCAGCCCCTTCCACTTGGAACACTGAGCGACTGCGGTGCCGACCAATCGCGCTGGGCGCGCTCGGGAGGCTCCGCCCCAGTTCCGGTCGGCTCGGGAAACCCCGGAAGAGCGGGGTGGGCCCGGTATGCTCCGCAGTCCCGGTCAGTCCTAGGCGAGCCAGGTTAGCCGGGAAGAAGCTCTCAAGCAGTGTTCTAAGGGCCTCCGTGTCGCTGCAACCTACTTCCGATTTCAAATGGGAAATGAAGGCTAGGAGCCCCTTCCTTAAGCGGTTCCCGGAAATTTCAGGCCCGTGAGGTGGGAGAAGCCAGAGCTCCTTACTTCGTGGTTCTGAAGTGAAGTCTGATCTTAACGGCGTCGTTAGCTTTTTCACCGCTTAAAAGAGTTTGCAGTGCCCTTTCAAAGATCTGTGTCCGCTCTTGCATTAGTTGCTTACTTATTTTGGACAGTCTTGTGCCTGCCCCCTGGGGTAAGGCGGGAACAAATGAGAGAAGGGGGCAGTGGAAGACCTCTGAGAAGATCCGATTCTTGTCCCGTGGTTGAATAGGCAGGCAAGTCACCATCTTTCCAAAATCTATTTCCTCGTGAGTGAAACAGAGATCAAGGACGTCTGCAAAGTGAGCTATGGGAACTGGAATCCAGGCTAAATTCCTGCCAGGTACAGCAGGCCTGAGTCTCTCCAACCTGTGTCACGTTGATCACTTTACAACGTTCAGATGTGGGATTCCTTTCCCCTGGAACACTTTCATTTCCGGTTTCCGTTGGAAGACAGGTCTCCACAGGTCTCATGTTTCTGTATGCCACCCAGAGACACTGCCTTTTTTGGACTGTCTTTTCAAGGACGTTTCTATGATGAACAGCCTCGGAAGGCAGAGATAATGTCTCCCTCCAGGCAAAGATCTGGCCATCTTACTCTTCATTATAAAAGATTTGGGTTCCCTAAGCTTCCTCCTGTGGCCCACATCATGTAGGCTTTTGGGAATTAAGGCTCAGGAAACTGGCCCAAATGACTATAATCTGACTATTGCCACTGCTGTAATAAACTGTCCTTTGACTCAAGAGTTTCATCTACCAGCATTCCGGAAACTGTGGCATGCTAACTTGTGTTGACTAGAAAGAAAAAAAAAAAAGCACAACTTAAAAGCTGAGAATTACGTCTTATTTGGCGGACAAAACAGAGGACTTAAGCTCTGAGGGACTGCTTGCTCCAAAGAGGTAGGCAAGGATCCAGGATATATAGTTTTTGCAACAAAGACCAGGTAGTCGGAACTTGAAAAGATTACTGTTAATTAAAGAAAACCAGATATCTCAAGTTAGGGAATTTAGCACTTTTCTATGTATGGGAAGATGCAAGAGTCTGGGCTCACTAAAATCATTCCTTTGATATGCACCTCAGCTATCTGAGGCCAGTATCCTGTGCTTTCTCATCCTGAGTCTCTTCGGGGTGTATCATTGGGGGGAGGGGGGCGGTGGCTGCAGCAGTTGACTGCTAGGTCGGGGTAGCGTTAATGTGATGGCTTGATGGCTGCAACATCCTTTGTTTACTGATATGGCAGGCAGCATTTTTTCCATTGATACTTGTTAGCTTGCAAGTAGGCTAAAATCTAGACAATTTCCTTTCAGACTTTTACTCAGAATAGGCCTTTCCCCACAATGCCAAGCCGATGGATGCCACTAAGTGTTATTGCTTTCTGGAGTGTTTCCTATACATGATCAGTGGTCCTCCTGCAGTTACCTGGGGAGCTTTCTAAATAAAAGCACAGATTCTTGAGTCCAGATTCTTTGATCTACTTGCCTCTTTGGGGGGAAAGGCCCAGGAATCTGCGTTTTTCACACGCTCTCCAGGTGATTCTCAGGTACACTAAAGTTTGAGGCCCATTGTGCTAGATCTACTCACCCAGCAAGTAGGTCTCCAGTTAGGCTTGCTGGTTCAAAAATTAACCTTCGAGACAATATCCGAAAAGGCCACAAGATGGGGCTAATAACCCTACATGCCAGGCACCTCCCTGGAAAATCTTGTCTCTTCTAGTCTCACTTTCTTTTTTTTTTTTTAATTTTATTTATTTATTTATTTTTATTTTTGGCTGTGTTGGGTCTTCGTTTCTGTGCAAGGGCTTTCTCTAGTTGCGGCGAGCGGGGGCCACTCTTCATCGCGGTGCGCGGGCCTTTCACTGTCGTGGCCTCTCGTTGCAGGGCACAGGCTCCAGATGCGCAGGCTCAGTAGTTGTGGCTCATGAGCTTAGTTGCTCCACAGCATGTGGGATCTTCCCAGACCAGGGCTTGAACTCGTGTCCCCTGCATTGGCAGGCAGATTCTCAACCACTGCGCCACCAGGGAAGCTCTTCTAGTCTCACTTTCTTTCACTGTTTTATCTACGTGTCCCTGTTGCTCTGCGAATCTGTTTTGCTGTATGTGTGTTTCATTCTGTTCTTATGATGTCCCTTGTTTGTTTTGTTGTTGGTTTTTTCCTCAAGTCTCTGAGTAGGGCCGCAAATCAAAACAAGGGTAAAGAGTAGAAATTAACAAATGGATCTTTTTTTTCCTTTAAGGAGAATACAAAGGTTAACATTAAAGCAATAAGGTCCTCCAGTCTTTCTGGAGATCTGTGAAGGACTTGGTCCTATTCCAAGCACCACCATTAGCCAGGGGCAAGACCTGAGGCATAATATTTCACTTTCCTTACTACCTTTTTTTCAACTGTAAAAGGAAAGATTGGACTAATTGCTCCAAATTCTTACCAGCTCAGACACTCTGAACTTTTTTTATTCTTTACATAATTTCAGGAAAGAGGGTGATTAAGATACAGAGACTAGGAAAGAGAAGTCTTGGTGATTGTAACTAATGTGTCACCAGCTCCTGTTTCTTCTTCCAGTAGAAAGGACCTTCTTCAGAGGCCCTGAAGTTCAGGTCCTCTGTATACTAGCTAAACTATTGCAAAACTCAACTGGCAGTTCTCACTACTATAACTTGCCCCATCCCATCCCATCCCCAGGCATCTTTGCCAGGCAGTGCCACATTTCCAACCCCCCTGCTATCACCATGTACGTTTATGTAAGGAATGACAACTCTTTCTTAAATGTCGTGTTAGGAAAAAAAATATTCCTAGGTGCAGAAAGAAGAATGGCTTTTTTTTTTTCCTTTTTAAAGCAGATGACTAGAAAGTGACTACTGCAAATAAAAAGCAGAGATTGTTAGATTAGATAAAAAAGCAAGACCCAACTATATGCTACCTAAAAGGAACCCACTTAAATATAAGCCTACAAGTAAGTTAAAAGTAAAAGGATAGAAAAAGATATACCATGCTAACACGAATCAAAGAAAGTTGGTGTGGCCCTATTAATATCAGACAAAGCAGATTCAATATCAAAGAATATTATAGGGATAAGGAGGATGACTGCTGTATTTGACAGTTACAGGGCTGGCAGTAGCAAGAACCATTTTCAGAAACGGGCAACCAGAGATGCAGATGTACTTGAACTTGTTCAGCAACGTTACCAAGGACATCTTAGAGGAAATCACTGTAGTCTGATGCTTGATGTTGGACATAGTGATGGCTTAGGCCTTCTCTGAGGTCTCTGCCATGGAGAAAAGGAGGGTAGGGTCTCTGAGTTTGACATGCAGGGGGAACTCCCATAAGAAGTAGTGCTTAATGCAAGTGATTAGGGAAACACCTGGGGTAGTAAATCGCCTGCCTCTGGATCAGATTAAGTTGCAGACTTCTTTTATTTGATCCATATGCTTTTTTTCCTGTGTATCACTTATGATCTTCTAAGCTGCAACTATAAATTGCAACTCACAATGATTAAACAATAAGGGCATGGAAGATCTCACATAACAGAAAGTCTGGAGGCAAGAAGGCTGTGTCCAGCCCTGTGACACTGAGACCCCAGATTCTTTCCATCTTTCTGGTCTGCCTGGGGCTGCCTTTGGGTTAGAAAATTACTGCAGCTGCTCCAGATATCTTATGCTGTTATAAATCAATGTCCAGAAATGGAATAGGACCATTTCTCCCTAGTATGTTTCATTTTCAGAGCCACGAAACCTTTCCTACAAACCTCCAGATTTCCCCTCACACCTTATCGGTCAGAACTGGGTCACATGCCCACCTCTAAATCCATCACCAGCAAGGAGGATGAGACTGCTATGATTCACTTAAACCAGTTAGGCTTTACCTGAGTCATGCGCTGGAGGGCTGGTCACTGAGATACCTTTGGGGCTCAGCTAGTTGTTATGAAAGATGGGGAAATCGCCATAAGATAGGCAACTACAGGATCAAAACAGTTGCCAACATATGCAAATGGGGAGATTTCCCATAAAAAAAATTTTTTTTACCTCTGCTTTTTTGTTTAAAAAAAAAAATCAACTGTGCTAAAAGAAGCATAAAACTGACCATCCTAGGCATTTTTAAGTGTACAGTTCAGTAATATTGAGCATATTCCCATTATTGTGCAACAAATACGCAGAACTTTTCATCTTGTAGAACTGAAACTCTGAACCTTTAAACAAATGCCCTCTTCCTCCTTTCCCCAGCCCCTGGCAGCCACCCGTCTACTTTATGTCTCTAAGAATTTGACTATGCTAGGTACCACAAATAAGTGGAATCACTTGTTTGTGACTGGCTTATTTCACTAAGCATAATGTCCTCAAAGTTCATCCATGTTGTAGCATATTTTAGAGTTTCCTTCCTTTTTTTAAAGCTGAGTAGTATTCCATTGTATGTGTATACCACATTTTTGTTTACCCATTCATCCACTGATGGACATTTGGATTGCTCCCACCCCATGGCTATTGTGATTGATGCTGCTGTGAACATGAGTGTACAGATATCTCTTCGGGACCCTGCTTTCAATTCTTTCGAGTATTGAATATATGCCTAAAAGTGGAATCTCTTGATTTATTTTTACTTTTTTGAGGAACTGGCATACTGTTTTCTACAACAGATTCACCATCTTACATTCCCACCAACAGTGCACAAGGATTCCAATTTCTTCACATCCTGACCAACATTTGTTATTTTCTTTCTTTTCTTTAATAGTAGGCATCCTAATGGATATGAGGTGATATCTCCATGTGGTTTTGATCTGCATTTCCCTAATGATTAGTGATGTTGAATATCTTCTCATGCTTTTTGGCCATCTGGATATCATCTTTAGAGAAATGTCTATTTAAGTCCTTTGCCCCTTTTTTAATCGGGTTATTTGTTGTTGTTGTTGAGTTGTATGAGTTCTTTATATATTCTGGATATTAGCCCCTTACCAGATATATAATTTGCAAATATTTTCTCCCACTCTGTAAGTTGCATTTTCATTTTGCTGCACAAAATTTTTTTTTATTTTAATGTAGTCCTTCTCTCTTTTTACTTTTGTTGCCTGTGTTTTGATGTCATATCCAAGAAATTATTGCCAGTGTCATGGTTTTAGGTCATATATGTGGGTCTTCAATCTATTTTGAATTAATTTTTATATATGGTGTAATGGAAGGATCCAACTTCATCCTTTTGCATGTGGATATCCAGTTTTCCCACCACCGTTTGTTGAAGAGACTGTCCTTTCCCCATTGAGTGGTCTTGGCACCCTTGTTGAAGATCAAATGACAAGAGTTCATTTCTGGATGCTCTATTGCGTTGCTCTATGTGTCTGTCTTTATGCCAGTACCACACTGTTTTGATTACTGCAGCTTTGTAATAAGTTTTGAAATCTGGAAGTGTGAGACCTTCAACTCTGTTTTTCTTTTGAAAGATGATTTTGACCGTTGGGATTTGTTGAGATTCCATATGAATTTTAGGATGGATTTTTTTTCTATTTCTGCATTAAATGGTGTTTGGATTTTCATAGGGATTGCATTAAATCTGTAGATGGCTCGGATTTTCATAGGGATTGCATTAAATCTGCAGATTTAATGGGGTAGTACTGCCATCTTAACAATACTGTCTTCCAATCCATGAATGCAGGATAGCTTTCCATTTATTTGTGTCCTATGATCTCTTTCAGCAATGTTTTACAGTTTTCAGTGTACAAGTCTTTCGCCTCCATTTTATTCTTTTTGATACTATTGTAAATGGAAATATTTTCTTAATTTCCTGTTCGGATAGTCACTGTCCACCTTTGCTTTTTTTTTTTTTTTAAGATTTTTTTTTCTTTTGATGTGGACAATTTTTAAAGTCTTTATTGAAATTGTTACAACATTGCTTCTCTTTTATGTTTTGGTTTTTTGGCCCCGAGGCATGTGGGATCTTAGCTCCCTGACCAGGGATCAAACCCGCACCCTCTGCATTGGAAGGCGAAGTCCCAACCACTGGACTGCCATAGAAGTCGCTGTCTGCCTTTGCTTCTAAAGAAAGAAAGATCTGCCTACATTGCTACATTAAGCTCCCTCTCCTGCATGGCAAGAGACTTGAGCTGAATAGCAGCTGCTTCCTGTAGGGGGGACATTTGTTCCTGTTTGCCACGGTCCCTATCCAGCCAGCTTCCCTCACACTCCCTACCCTGTCTCTGTCAGCATTTGGGGGTTTGACCCCTTGTTTGGAGGTCCCCAGTGAAGCCTGCACACTGCTGCTACTCATTGTGAAGGATTGAGGGCGGTAAAATACTCTGGTACAGACTGGCAACTTGACCACTTGACAAAATGAAATCTAAACTGATGTTCCATGTTCCTGAAATTTATCTTTAAGCCCCCAATTATTTTATGGCAAACATTTTTAACAGAAAAATTTCTGAAATACATCATGTGCTTTTTTCTCTCTAAAATAGAGGA
This sequence comes from Balaenoptera physalus, assembly GCF_965194825.1. Taxonomy (NCBI): domain Eukaryota; kingdom Metazoa; phylum Chordata; class Mammalia; order Artiodactyla; family Balaenopteridae; genus Balaenoptera; species Balaenoptera physalus. Next base: position 112,094,002 of record NC_138886.1, read on the forward strand.
TGCAGAACAGAATTTAAGCTTTTCTTCATGACTTACCAAAATAGACAATAATTACTGGGCTGGGCTGGGCTGGGTAATAACGGGGTGCCCTCAGGAGTTAATGAAGTGTGTGGGGTTCTTTGTCCCTTAAATGGCCACAGATGCCTGTGATTTGTGGGTTCTTGCATTGGCTAGGCATTTGTTCTTTCTTGCTTAGAGGTTCTTCTTGCTACTAACAATGAATCTGCCTGCAGCAACCTGCTCTCCCTTCCTAGTTGATGCTTCTAGCATAGTGTGGGCTGGGACCTGATAGCCACTTGTGTTAGAATCGCTGGCATCAACAATGGCAAGAGTCATGCAGTCACTCTGTTGCTTCAGAGGTTTTCCATAGGCAGTGGGGGACCTGGTGAGCTCACTCACAGGTGGGGTAAAGGACTGGAAACCAAGAAGGTCAAAGTCACAGGAGTCATGGAGCTGACCCGGAGTGGGCGGGGCGGGCTCCATCCGCTTCCATGCAGGCACTTTCCAAGAGCATCCCACAGCCCACTGTCCTGTGGCCACCTTGGGGAGCTACAGAAGGGCTGGCAGCAGTGCCCTGGGCTGTGGAAACTGCTGAAAATAAAAATACTCTTCGGCCTGATCCGTCTGCCCTCCCTCTTGGGTACCCAAATTAATTTCTCACTGCATTTAATATGGTTTCATTTTTCCCAAGGAGACACTTTGGATTATGTCCAGGAATTCCTTGTTTTTCTCTGTGGAATGATCTTATTTATTTTAACTTTTTCACTATGAATATTTTTAAACACAGTATTAGAGAGAACAGTGTAATTAACCCGCATGTACCCATTTTTCATCTTACATCAGTTCTCAATTTTGCTGTTTTTGTTCCTCCTCTCCCCTACACTATTGGGGGGTGGCGTGTGTGGAGTATTTTAAAGCAACCATGATTTTTATTTCAGGAATGCATCTTTTAAAGTTACAACAGGTTATAATATTGTTGTATTATATTATTGTCCACTGTGAACCACAGCACTAGCAAGAAAACTTACATGTATTATCTCTAGTCTTCCCCAAACCCTGTCAATTATTCCCATTTTATAGATGGGGATGTTGAGGTTCTGCCTTAATTTGTATATAAAAGAAAATGGGCTAAATGATGGTATATTAGTTAGAATTCAGTTTAGGCTTTGGTTTTCAACAGAAAAGCCTCAAGTTCAGTAACGTGAACAATTGAAGTGTTTCTTTCTCTCTTGCATAAAAGTTCTCCCAGGTCCAGACCATGTCTGGGGCTAGCATGGTGGCTTGATGGTGTTCGTTAGGGACCCAGGCTTCATCTCTCACGTTACTCTGCTATTCTCAACGCCACAGACCAAGATGACTGTTCCAGGTCCCATCATCAGGTGGAAGTGGAAAAGGGACTAGCGGAGGGCATACCCATTCCCTTGAAGGACTTGGTCCTGAAGCTGCACACATAACGTCTACTCAGCAGCCACTGCCCAGAATTTAATCACACAGTCACACCTGCAAGGGAGACTGGGAAAGGTAGTCTTTATTTTGGGCAGCCTCTGGCCAACTAAAATTCAGGGATTCTCTATAAGTGAAGAAAGGGGGACAACCAGGAATGCTTTCATGGATGGAATAAAGGGTTCTTTAGAAGTCAAGGGTGTGGCTTTGAGTCCTCCATTTTGGCCTCAACTGTGGTCCATTTAGTACACCTAGTGGTGCCTGGTTAAATTAGAGATAGATGTCCTTTGGTCGTGAGCAACTTCGATTATTTAGTCCTTGTGCCCATGAGTTTTTTCTTTGTTAATCTTTTTTTTTATTCTGAACACTTATAACCACACTATCCTTTTAAAATGAGATTTATTGAAATAGTAAATTTATATTATGTGATTTAATTCCATTGTCCATAATGGAGAGACTCTAATTACATACCATCACAGCCCTGCTATTAATGAGTTTGGATTCAGCTTCGCTCTTTACCACCTGGGTGGTGGACAAATTTTTTATTTACCTTCTCCAAGCCTCCTTTTCCTTTCTACAAAATAAGAATATTATTATCAACCTCAACTGTTGTGAAGATTAGATGATGGATGAAAGTTCTGGTCACAGTGAACACTTGACAAACTACCTATCTAACAGATACATATGTACTATCTCCCCACTAATCCTATCCTATTTAATTCCTATCACTTCTAAAAATAATAACTATAGCATTTTATAGCATCTTCATACTTATTAATTTGGGCATCACAAAACCTTGTGAAATAGGCAGAGCGCGTAGTCCTTAGTCTTCTATTCTAGATTAGGAGATATGAGCTCAGAGAGATGGATTCACCTGCCCAAGGTCACGTATTCCCTCTAGACTGGATCCTTCCCATGTGCATTTAAACCTGCATCTTAAACAAATGATTAAACAGCCCTCTTTCAACCCACAGCCCCCTCAATCACCCGCCTCTCTCAAGTCCTCCTCAGCCAAGACATGCTGCCTCCATGACTTCACTTCCAATTCACTCATCAGCCCACCCCATCCAACTTTTGCCTCTTCATTAAGTTTGCTCCTGGCAAGAGCCTGACCTTAAGGTCTCTGCTCCCTCTTACTCCGCCCCAGACCATCTCATCCATTCCTGCGGTTTCAGATGCCAACCAGAAGCTCATCACCAGCTCAGACCACTTTACCGAGCGTCAGTCCCAACTCCTTTTGGGATGGGAGGGGGGACAGGTTAGGAGAACCCTTTTCACAAGTCTGGGCATAAGACAAACAGACCATGAACCATGGTAGGGGCAATAGGACTGGAAAGAAAATGATGAATAGGGAAAATGCTTGGAAGAGTTCCCAGGACCTAGAGATAGAATGGCTATGGGGTAATAAAGGAGAGTCAAAGGTGATTCGGGACTTAACACTTGGTTCCTGGGATAATGTTACTGACACTCATGGGGAAGACTGGAAAGGACTGTGTTGCCGGAGCCAAGTGATGGAGGGTTGAAGACTCGAACCTGGGATGAGGGTGGAACATTTAAATGGAAAATTCAAAGTGTTTTTTTCTTATAGTTTCCTTCTCCTGCTGAACCAGCCCCACATTCCTCCCCCCACCTCCAACCAGGGCTTCCCACAATAGCACTGTCTCGGCTTGAGACAGACAGAAGTAGACAGAAGGGAAATTTTTTTCATCTTCACTGGCATAGGTCACTATCCCAACCCACAAAGAGCCATGGGTAGAATTTTTAAGAGCCTTTATATAGAGTTCTAGGCTCCTGAAAGTGTTTCTGATAGGTATTTTTTAGAGGCAAGTAACAGGCAGAGATGTTTGACCCTGTCACCTTAGCGTTTCACGGGCAACACTGGACAGAGCATAAGACCTGAAGACGGAGTCATCCACTGCAGGGAGTTTCTCAGGGTCTCTTTCATAAATAAAACCTATGATGCTACGATTCTAGGAGCTAGATATTGGAGCTTCAAAAAGATTGCTGAAGACTTCAACAACCTCAAAATTTTGAATATCTGAAAACTTTTCTTTCCCTGAATTAGGACCCAGTGAGAATGTAGTTCATGGATTTGGCCACAGGAAGGCAGCATACACAAACTCACCTTTTCTTAAACCAGTCTGCAGTCGCCTTGCTCTTGAGTTCCCACTGTCATCACCTGGCATCAGACTCTCCACGATTCACGCAGGTCCCCAACCTTCACACTGCTGGACCTTCATCACCTCATACCCGTGCACAGGAAGACGGATGGGCCACCTGCTTACTGACACCCTCTGACAATCTTCCTCACAGAGTGGTCGGTTAGTGCCTCGTCTTCCCCCATATGTCCCCTGCTAACTCCAGTTTACCCCATCTGACTTGCCTTGTCGCCCAAGCCCTAGCCAAGGTCTCCCTCGATACCTACTTGTGTGACTTTCGCTGCTTTGCAGACCCTGGCATTACCTGGTGCTGAGAACATGGCTGATCGGTGGACGGGATGAACAAGGCAGAGCTCCAGCAGTCGTGTGCGTGAGCTCCGGCAGGTGGGCTGTAAGTTACCCTGAGTGAGGGAGTGGGCCCCAGGCACAGAGATTCTGATTTTCAGTAGACCTGCAGTGGCATCCAAGTATCTGCTTTTTTTTTTTTTTTTTTTTGGCCGCGTTGCATGTGGGATTTAAGTTCCCTGACCAGGGATCGAACCTGTGTCCTCTGCATTGGAAGCTCAGAGTCTTAACCACTGGACTGCCAGGGAAGTCCCAGGTATCTGCATTTTAAAAGCTACAGGCAGTCCACTGATCATACTTGGAGGAACACTGATTTTCTGATTTTGTGGCCTTGGACATGTTAATCTTTTAATCTCAGTTTTCTTTTCAGAAAATGAGAAGAATTAAAGGAAACGTAAACATAGATGAAATGTAAACTGAGTGCTTCCTTAGCACAGTGGTTGGCATTTAGACATGCTCACCAAATGCTGGCTTTTCTCCTGGGGTGACCCGTCTGCTGAGTTTGGGGTGGGGGGTGAGAGAGTCTGGGGGTGAGTATAGTGTATGCAGGGCTGTCACATGTGGCTGCACAACGCCAGGGGGCACCATCCTCAGAGACGTCTTTGTGAATAGCATCCTCTAGAACTGTGGGAGATCCCAACCCTTCACAGGATACAGAATGAAGAAGTTTGGGGTGAGGGATCTGGAGAGGAGCTCTGAGGGTGTGGGGCAACACTGTGACACACTAGCTTTTTGACCTTATGCTAAGACCTGTTCACCTCCTCCTACTCAGGAGAAAGTCTGGAATCTTTCTAGTGATAGGGAAAGGGGTTGCTAAGTGCCTTGACTCTCACTGCCCTGCTGGCCTGAGTGAAGACGTAAACCAGCCTCTTGGTTTAGGCAGCAAACCAAGTGGGCTGATGTAGAGATGGGGTGAGAAAGGCTGCCCAGTTTCTATGACTATTCTTGTGCCTCTGGTCCTGGCTGTTACAGCGCAGGGACCTGGTCCATGGCGTTCAGGCCCCTCGACCAGTTCTGCCAAAGCTCCTGGCGATATTCACCTGATTTCTGGTGCCCCCAAAAGGGCCTGGGCACTTTAGGACTTGAAGAGACCGGGAGGGACACTGATGCTGAGAGCCTGGTAGGCAGGTGAGTCTCCAGCTCTGAAACATACCTGGGGGCTAAGAGGAAACACCAACCTCTAAGTGTGGCCTCCCAAAGTTTCCAAGTAGACAGGAAGAAAAAGGAAGGGGTGGTAGGAATCGGGGGCTCAACTGCTCATGGGGGGGCGGACAGAACAGCAGAAGACCCCACCTAGGGTCGGGGCGTGGCAGAGATGGCCCCCCATCTCTGGGCACGTGCAGCTCCGGAAACCGGCGGCGGCGTCTATTTCAGAGTTTATGGTAAGAGGCTGGAGCAGCACATGCTCGGCACCGCAGACAACACACCCCACCCCTTAAGGAAGTGGGGAGGAGAGCAGCAGGGGTGTGGTTAAGTCGGAGGAGGAGAGGGGAAAACACAAACCTGTCAGCGCTGTTTCTCAGCGGAGGCCCCCGGAGCCGCCGCGCACCCCTTAAGAAGAACCTCTCACCTGCCGCCGCCCCGCCGCCCCTGGCCGAGCCGAGGAGCCGCCGCCGGGGTCGGCGCTTCGCTCCGTGTGAGTCCCCTCCCGCGATCGCAATCGGGGCTGAGCGCCCAGCCAGAAGGTGGAGGCTGGACGAGGCGGGAGGGTCGGGGTGACTCCGGGGTTGCGGGGACCCAGACGGGACCGGGAGCCGCGGGCCCAAAAGTGGGCGCTGCTTCGTGGGGCGCTCCCGGGGCCGGCGAGCCCTCCGCGGAGGGAGAGGGATTCTATTTTTGGAGTTTATTTGAGACGAAAGGGTGTTTTTCCCTCTTAGTTCTCTTATCAGACAGGGGAGGATGGGGGGGTGATGGGAGGGCACAGAAAGGCCGCCTGCCTCTAAAGGTCAGGCCAGAGAGCTTTCAGAATCCAACTTCTTCAACTCCTGCCTTAGAGCCTCTGCCGCTTCCTGCTGTGCCCCCTGCCGTGCCCTTCAGCTCGCCCACCCTGCTCACATTCCCACGCACAACCCACTGCGCTCCCCGCCCCCCAGAGGGCATCTTCTGAATCTAGCGCCGACTGGAAGCAAGCAGGGCTCTGCAGGGGGGTAGAAGCAGAACTCTGTGCGTGCGTGTGTGCGCGTGCGTGTGTGCGCGCGCGTGTGTGTGTGTGTGTGTGTGCGTGTGTATGTGTGTGTGCCTGTGTGTTGTGGGGACTAAAGTTAACGCTCGCTGCCACCCCGGGTCTTTGTGACATTACTTCGGAATGCCCCTAAAGGGTTAAGTTCTGTGCCGCCTTCTCCTCCTGTCAGGCTGTGCGTGGGCAAAGCCTTGGGTGGGTGAACAGGCAACATATGGATGCTGTTCTGAGCCCACCGAGCCCCACCACCTGCCCTAAACCTCAGCCGTCTGACACTGGCGTCTCCCCACACGCCAGCTTGGAGCTCAGTCCAATTACGCTCCTCCAAGGGGTCGGGGCGGGGGAGAAGAAGAGCCGAATTTTGGACACACAGGGGGCATTCGCCAGGGGCGCTCAGAAACCAGAAGAGGAAGAGCTTTCCCCGACCCACAGCTGGACGTGAGCCCTCGGGGAAGTTGGTTCGAAAAGATCAGGGAAGGGGCACAAGGAGGCCCCTCCCTTGAGGGCAAGGAATGCAGGTGTGGACCTAACCCCAGCCTTTCACAACTCCTCTGGGGGAGGGCGAAGAGGAAGCAGAGACAAAAAAGTGCGTGAAGATGGAAGGAGGGAGGGAAGTAGTCACATGGAGAGACCAGCTCTGGCACGACACTCTGCCCTCATTCCTTCATTCAATAAGCATTGGCTGACTTCCTACCTGAGGCCAGGTGCTGGCGCTGGGCATGGGAGACCAGGGTGCGTGGGACCCAGCCCTGCGCCCCGAGCAGTGCCGTGGGCAGGGAAGGAACAGGTGCTGACCAGCCCAGTGCTGGGGGCTGTGGGTGGAGCCGGTCAGCGTGTCCCGGAAGGCTTCCTGGCAGAAGTGACTCTAAGTGGAGACCTGAAGGATTGGTAGAATTAGCCTGGGAGGGATAAAGGGGGATGAACGGCATAGCGCACAGCAAGTACTGAGACCTGAGGCCAGAAGCAGCGGGACGCACCCCGGAAACTGAAAGTAGCTCGGGGTGTTCAGCACGTGGAGAGTGCAGGGGCGAGTTGAAGCTGGAGAGGTGGGAGAGACAGCTCCAGAAGGGCCTGCTCTGGCTGCCATGGCAACTCCTGTCACTTGGGCCCTAGAATCAGCAGCCTCCGACTTGACTCAAGGGTGCGGGGCTGCCAGATTTAGCAAATGAAAATACAGGACACTCATTTGAATTTCAGATAAGCAATGAATATCTGTCAAGTATAACTATGTCCCATGCAATCTTTGGGGCATACTTATACTAAGACATTATTCACTGTTTATCTGAAATTCAAAGTTAACTGGACATCTGGTATTTTATCTGGCACCTGTCCTCTGGGGGAAAGCTGAGGATGCTACAGTGCTGGGAAGTGAAGGGTAGCATAGTGCCCAGGCACCACGGGAACAGTCTCAGGACGTATTATCTTTTTTTTCTCTTTTTTTCTTATTTTTTAAAATTTATTAATTTTTAATTAATTTTTATTGGAGTATAGCTGCTTTACAATGTTGTGTTAGTTTCTGCTGTACAGCAAAGTGAATCAGCTATACATATACTTATATCCCCTCTTTTTTGGATTTCCTCCCCATTTACGTTACCGCAGAGCACTGAGTAGAGTTCCCTGTGCTATACAGTAGGGTCTCATTAGTTATCTATTTTATACATAGTATCAATAGTGTATATATGTGAATCCCAATCTCCCACTTCATCCCACCCCCACTGCCCAGGACATATTATCTTGTAACCAATCCTCCTAGATTCCACTTTGGGGCTCCTTCACTGATTGAGCCTGTTATTTCTTAAAAACAAAAGAAAGACAATTCCTTGGTCTTTGGAGCCCAATGAACCTGAATTCAAATGCCAACTTGGCCACTTGCCTGCTATGAGGCCTTATGTAAACCACTTAACTCCTTGTAACCCCAGAATCTCTTTTCAGAAATGAGGATAAGAGTATCTGTTCGTTCAGGTTGTGGAGTGGATCCGTGGTAATGTATGTAAATTGCCCAGGGGAGTGCTGAAGAAAAAGTGGTAGATACTAATCTTCATAGCACTTTCACAGGGGTAACCAAAGTAGCATCCCTGAAGTGCTTGGGGCTTGTTTATTTCTGTTTATATTTATTGAGCACTCAGAGGCCGCAGGGGAAGTACATGGTGGAGGTCCTTCTCCTAGTGAGAGAATGGGTTAGCTCCTGAGCAGAAAGGGAGAGCTTGGGTCAGTTTTTCAGCTTTGTCATTGACTTGCTTCCCAGATGCCCTGGAAGACCCTGGGGAGGGGGGGTGGGCGGTAACTCAAAGTTGAATTAACTGAAAGGAAATGTGAATGAATTAGAAGGGAGAATCCAGGTAACACACCAAGCACAACTGACACAGACAAATGTGCCATAAAACTTAGCTGTCAATATTCCCATTTTTAAAAGGAGTACCTTATTAGAGAAATAGAGCTCAGGGGTAGAAGAAGTAAGGATGCCTTGTTTTGACTTTAATGGGGGCATTTATAAGAGCGAATTAGGGGGCCTCCTAGAAGGGAACCTGGAGGGAGTTAAGAATTTGTTAAGAGAAAGAGGAAATGGAAAGTGTGTTTCCCTTGTGGGAACCACTGGGTTACAAATGGTCTCTCTTTCCAGTGGCTAAATCTCCCCATCCCCCTGCCCAATGGTAAGCATCTTGTCCCCAGTTCTTTAGAGCAGCATTTGCCAAACAGTGTTCAGAGAAACTCTCTGCCATGAGATAGTTACAGGTGTTGCACTGGTGAAACGTTCCAGTGAGCCCACTCTCGGAGATTTGTCCTGCATATTTATATGATCAAGGCTATGGTCAGTTCCTCAGAAAAGACGCCTGTATCGCTGGACTTACTAGCATCCCCTAAATTTGACTATAGACCCCTTGTAGTGGGTTTGGGGGACACCTACTACCATCTCAGTGGAAATAGCACTCCACTCCTACTGACTGTTGATGTAGGTGCAGTTCTGGAACCAAGCAGATCTTTCTGCAGACATTATTCATCCCATAACTCTAGCCTGGACTTAGTAGTGTCCAATTTACAGAAGATCTTCAGGGACCGAAGCCCCTGTCCCAGCATCACTCATCCCTCACAGACACAAACCCCCACTTGTGTCAGCCTAAATCTTCCTACCACAGTTCACACCCATTGCCCATTGTTCGGAGGACCCTGGAAAAGTATGTCTCTCAGCATGTAGCCCTCCAGGGTATGGCAGTCGTTCCATATGTTCTTAATGTTGTTAAGGAAAGTACAATTGAGGCAGGGGAGGGGAGGAAGCGTCCCCTGGGTGAACCCCGAGCGGTAGGTGTCCTATTCCTACTTTTCTCCCTGCCCAGAAGGCTCATAGGCTCGGGACTCTGTGGCCCTGGCCTCCCAGATGAATGGATCTCTGAGGTGGCTGGAATAAAGATGGACAGTTGCTGAGGTCCTTGGGCAGAAAGGGTGGTAATTAACGGAAGTTCTTGCTGGCTCCCCGATCAAGAATTTCTCTTAGACTCTGGGCCAGTTCTAGGGTAAAGGGGGAGGAGCAGGGAGAGTGGTGAGAGTCCTCCAAACATTAGCGTGCTTGGTGGTCCAGTGGTCCAGCGCCCGGACTTGGTCAGTCAGCCTGGGTTCCAGCTCTGGCTCTGGGACTCATTGTGTGACCTTCGCTAAGTCGTGTAGCCCTCTCTTCCTCGTCTCTGAGATAATGACAGGGCTTTTTGTGAGGGTATACCGGGAGTAATATGCCAAATATCAACAGCCACTAAGGCGTGGGCAGGGATCTAACAGAACTGAGCCTGCTGTGCCAGTGGTCACAGGGAACCTGGGAGGTGGACGAGGCAGGCAGTCAGGGCCCTGGGGTGGACATTTACAAGCTTGGATGGACTAGTCCAGTATTTTAATGTCCCAGATGGCCTTATGCACCAGCTTAATAACCTTGGCTGTACATAAGACATTCAGTCCTTTTTCAGGCACACAATGAATGTAGCTCTCCTTGTCATTCTATTTCATACTTTGAGTTGATCTGAGCTGATGGGGAAGGGCCATTTCCTGCACCCCCCCCCCCACCAGGGAAAAAGGCCATGTTCTGAGGGGCAGAAGTGGGCTTCTCCTGTGCATCATGTACAAGACAGAATTTGCTTCTTGCCCCCAACCTGCATCCGCACACCCCACCCCCAGTGCACTGTGTCTGTGACAGCCTGGCCTGATTAGCTCTGTAGCCAGCAAAGAGACTTTCTACTGCTGCCCACCAGACACTGGAGTCCGCACGGCCACTGAAGGCGCTCCGAGGGCTGACCGGCAGGGGAAAATGGTGGCTTCGGCTTCCGGGGTTCTAGGCACCCAGCACGAAGCTCTGAGCCATGCGAGGGGGCGGCGGTGGGGCAGGGCGCAGCTCTTTTGAGTCACTCTGCCGTTTCCCAAGGTATAATTATTACTCACGATGACGGTTTGATTAAGAGAGCAGGCTGGAGACTGTGTATTCTGATGCACTTTTTACCTAGACACGAGGGGTGGGTTGATAGGAGTGCAGGATTTTGTCTCCAAGTGACCCTCTAGGTGGGCTGCGGATGGGCTGCAGACCCCACCCAGCTCTTACCTTGCCTAGCACTAAAGGCAGCTGGTCAACGTGATTAGAACTAAGATCAACCACCACCAAGGCCGTGGAAGGGGAGCCTTCCCCTTTTCTACCCTGGTGACAGCTCACTAACATTTTCCTCCTCTCCCATCACCTTCTTCCCTTTTATGTCCTGAAATCCACCCACGCAGAACCTGGCACCATCGCTCACTAGACAGGAGCTCAAAGGAATGTACTTGCCCAGAGTTTAGAGCTTGCTGCTGGGGTTAGTTCTTGACTCGTGGACTAGTCTCCCTTTCAATAGGCCAATTCTCCCAACAACTTTGAGGGCCCCAGGACCGCAGTCCCCGTGTTTCATGCCCTTTCCTTCTCTAAGGGTCTTCCAGCTGCCTCTCAGACTCCCCGGTTGTTGCAGTCCCACTGGGACACCTGTGGGCCCATTGGGAATTCTGCCCTGAGTTCGGGTTTTGCTCTTCTGGGGGAGGGGTACCACTTCCCACCGGTGAGGGAACCGTCCTTCCTCGGGTCCCTGCCACTTGGAGCATCACGTGTTTTTCTGGTTTCTAAATAAATGTCAACTGTCTCGTCCTCCCCCGCACCTAGCCTCAAGCACTCTCTTTGTTCTTCGGGAGCTTTGAGGGTGAGAACCCAGCGCCTCTCCCTGGCTCAGGTGTACGTTCTCCCCACCCCCAGTTCCAGCTCCAGGCAGGTTACTAGAGATCTGATACTCCAGCACCTTCGAAGATGCTCTTACCGGCATCGGTTTACCTTTGGTCTGCTATATACACAGATGCTGGGCACGGAAACATGGCCATGTCCATTTAGGCAGTTCTGAGGGGCTGTCCCAAGCTGAAGTTCTCAAGCCCCCAACTCAATGCTGGCAGATTGTCAGCCTGGGTGAGTGGACAGACGGTCAGGGGTCAGGAGACACGGCTTTGGTCTAGATTCTTCCAGTTGCTAGCTGTGTGACTTTGGGTTAGTCACTTCACTTTTCTCATTTGAAAATGAAGAAAGAGTACCACATCCCTGATAGGGTCATTGAGAGAAACACTTGGCTTATGTGAAAATGCCTCATAAAACACCGCAGGGCAGGATCCCTGGAAAGATGAAGAGTTTGGGTCAGAAAGACGTGGATTGAGTCTTGATCTGTCACTTTCTCCTTGGTTGACATTGCCTAGTTATGTAACCCCTCGGAGCCTGAGTTTTCTCACCTGGGACTCATTCTTGGCATTTGTTCAATATTTCTCCCCTCCTTCAGCCCCCTCGTCACTCAGAGTATATAATCTTTCCCTGCGTCTGAGGGACTGTATCTGTCCTCAACGAGTTTACAGTCTGCTTGGGGTTGTAATACATAAAGATAAATAACTGTAAGACAAGATGGGGACTTTTGGTGCCATAAAAGAGGCACCAATAAAGTGCTATATGAGGTCAGAGAACGGAGAGAATTCTTCTGTCTGGGTTGTCTGGGAATGCTTCTTGGAGGAAGGGGCATTTGGAAAAGCTCTCAAAGGATGTCTAGTGTATGGCCACGGAAACTTGGAACAGTTGTTGTGGTCAAAGAGTGTAAATAAAAGGGAGGTGGCGAGGCGTGATTTGAATGACTCATTTTGGCTGGAGCCAAGAGTATCAAAGGGCAATTAAGTTAAGGGTGGAAACTTACATAAGGCTCAAACATGGTGGCTGAAGGGTTTGGACATCATTTGAAGGCTGTAGGGAGCCACTGGACTTTATTCTAAAGGCTGCAGAGAGCTCTTGAGATATGAACTTGGGTGAAGGGGGCATGATCAGATTTGGGCAGCAGTGTATAAAGTGCATCAGAGAGTAAAGAGCTTGACCTCAAAGGCGGGGCATGTGGGAGTCTCAAGAGTCTGGATAAATTCTGTAATCTGGGATGATCTGTGGGTCCTGGAGAATATCTGCTGGTCGATCAGAGGCTTCTATGTTCTCTGAGTTGAAGTTGGTCCTTACATGGATTTAAAAGATGTAAGGTTTATGGGAGCATCAAATTGTTTAGGTTATGTAAGTAATTTGTCATTCCCCTTAATCTTCTCCTTCCTCTGTGTTCTCAGTTCATGTGTAAGCCCTTTCCCATGGACCTCATCTTTGGTAGCGATGCACTAAGTGTCAGCCTGTCTAGAGGTCTAATGGCAGCCTCTGTATGGCAGCCTCCTGGAGAGTCATGCACTTCAGTCTGCCGCCCCCTTATCCACCGTCATCAGTTCAGACAACTCCTGGTCTCCCCCTCCTGTCTGACCCTCCTCCCTTGCTTCAGCTCTCGACTTCGGAGAATCTGTAAGAATAACTCTAAGAATTTCCACCTGAGTAACTCACCTTCAGTGTTACAAGTTGAAAACTAAACTCATCGTTTTCTTACACCAAACTGTCTCCTTCTGGCATCCCTCCTGTTCATGAAGTTGTAGTTCTCCTAGACACTCAGGTCAAAAACCTTGGAATTATCTTCCCTTTCTGCTCTGCTCTTATCTTACCCATCACTAATCCTGCAAATTCTTTCTTAATGCCTCTCATTCCTTCCCTCCCTTTTCCATGCCCCTACCCTAGTCTGACCCATATTACCCAATATCACCTGATGTTACCTAAGAGCCTCTCCTTATTTCTGGTTCCCTCAGAAGCTCCTGTGCCTCTAGGCAAATCCAGATCCCTTGCATTTACTGTTTAACGCCCTCTGTAATCTGACCTTCATTTACCTTCTCTTCTTACTTCCCCATACTTTCCAAACTAAGCCCTTCATCCCAGCTAGCCTGGTCTGCCCACTGGTCTTCATCAAACCTCTGCCCAAGTCCTCTGTCCTGCCTGGACCACCTAGCCCCTTCCACCTTCTTCAATCAGACTCCTCCCCCAGGCTCAGATCAAGCCCCTCCCATTCTTTTGTTCTTCTTCCAAACTCCCTCAAATTCCAAGGATTGGGGATTCCATGTGCCTCCTTCTTTACATACTCGTGCCTGGCTCCCCAGGGCCAGATGCGATCTTCCTCATTCCCTGTGCTGGGCTTCACAGCAGCCAGTTGCAACAGAGCAGGAGCGCATTCTCCCCCACGGTCAGGATGCTATCCTGGCCTCTCGGGGCATGTGGAGGTTTCTTAGAGCCCAGAGAGAGGGAGTGGGTGATTTAGAGCAGGAGCTTGATAATCCCTTTGCTGAGCTACTCCAGTGTCTAACCCATTGGATCCTTGCCTTCTTTTCCCCCCTCATCCTCCTGCTTATGGAACCCGTTCTGGCCAGGCTGAATGACAGGAGAAAAACAGGGAGTAGGAAAAAAGGCAGGGAGCCTTGGTAGAGGGTGAAGTCGCTTTGGGGATACAGGAGAGAGATTTGCAAGGCAGAGGTTGGCAGTTTTTAGTGACCTGGACTTCCACCCACCTGTGCACAGTCCTGGGGCTTGCCGTGGTGGCTGCACTCTGAGCTGTCCAGAGGGTGGCCCTCCGTTGTCCCCAGAGTGGCCTCTGAACCTTCTCCCTCTTTCTTTACCTGATTCTCTGTCTAGTAAAACCCTTCCTGTACCTGTTTGCTAAATGCTTAGCTGCAAACCTGTGTTCACTCCCAGGGAGAGGTGTGGTGACAGAGAGAGCGCTACCTAGAGAGCAGACCAGGAAGTCACTGCTCTGTCACCTCCCTGCCATGTAACCTTGGGTGAGTCACCTGGGTGGGCCAGTTCAAGCCTCAGTGTTTCCATTTGTACTTACAGTAATGGGGTTTGGGACTTCTTAACTAGAGGAGAACTTTCTTCAACATGGATCTTAGGTTAAAGCCCAGTGTGTAAACCAGGGTAAAGTAGATCTTGCCAGGGTTGAAGCGAGGAGGGCAGGTGCCTGCCAGGCCCTCTGCCCTTTCCACAGTGACCCCTGGGCCCTCCTGCCTCGCGGGGAGACCAGATCATCTGGGATCCTCTCCAGGCCTCCAATTCTTGAAGTCCTTATTGTTTATGTGTCTAAACACACATACACTGGAGAATGGGTCTAGATGCAAGTGGATTCAGTGAAGAATAATCTCAAAGTAAGGAATACAACCTGGGGCATGACGTGTATATGTGCAAGGGGTGAGGGGGGATTGCATACATGAGCGCCCTGGGAGAAGATGCATAATTTTCACCTCTGAGCAAATGCACATGTTTACGGGAAGAAAGTCCAAAGCTTTCATCTGAGCTCCAAGGAACTTACGACTCCACCAAATATTAAGAATGACCCACAGGTTTCGTAATCAATTTTACAAACTTTTCATAGAAATGACCTCAAACTTAAGCTCCGTTTTAACTCGGTTGAACTAGGCTGTAAGCTCTGTTGAGGTCAGAACCGTGTCTATACTGAGAGTCAGAGGGACAGATGGTGCCTGACAGTCGACATCTGATATATACATACACGTGTGCCTCCTGATAAGGAGGATTGTGTAAAAAACAGCTAATGTAAATTTGTAAACATTTCAAAATATTTAATATGATTTTAGCGACGCACGTTTTAAATCACATGCTATATAAAATAATACATTACATTTCAAATATGGCTTCTCCCCAACTCTCCCTGTTTATGAAACAGCCGACACCTGACTCACGTCTGGACATCAGCGTCCTTCTCATCGCTAGCACCCCTTTTTGAATCATCTGTGTTCTGGCTTATATCATCGTCCCTACAGTCTAGAGAGAGTTTGCTCTTTCTTATTAACCCAGCAAGTGTTGATTTATATTTTTTAATAACAGCTTTTTGATAGAATTCACATACCATAAAATTCATCCTTTTAAAATGTGCAGTCCTGTGAATTTTGGTATCTTCACAGAGTTGTGCAACCATCACCACTATCTAATTGCAGGATTTTTTTTTTAATCACTCCGTAAGAACCCTCGGCCCATTAGCCGTCACTCCTCATTCTCCCCTCCCCCCAGTCCCTGGCAACCACTAATCTACCTTCTGGTTTTTGGATTTGTTTATTCTGGACATTTCATATAAATGGAATCACGCAACATTGTGGGTCTTTTTGTGACTGACTTCTTTTTTTTTTTTTTTAAATGAACCTTTGTTTTTTTTGTTTGTTTGTTTGTTTTTAAATTTTATTTATTTATTTATTTATGGCTGTGTTGGGTCTTCGTTTCTGTGCGAGGGCTTCCTCTAGTTGCGGCAAGTGGGGGCCACTCTTCATCGCGATGCGCGGGCCTCTCACTGTCGCGGCCTCTCTTGTTGCGGAGCACAGGCTCCAGACATGCAGGCTCAGTAGTTGTGGCTCACGGGCCTAGTCGCTCCGCGGCATGTGGGATCTTCCCAGACCAGGGCTCGAACCTGTGTCCCCTGCATTGGCAGGCAGATTCTCAACCACTGCGCCACCAGGGAAGCCCTGTGACTGACTTCTTAACGCAATGTTTTTAAAGTTTATCCATGTTGTAGCATGTATTGGTTGGTCCTTCATTCCTTTATTGCCAATTAATGTTCCATTGTATGTATATTCCACATTTTGTTTAACCATTCGTTAGTTGATAACACTTGAGTTGTTTCTACTTTTTGACCATTATGAGTAATGCTGCTAGGAACATTCATGTACAAGTTTTTGCACAGGCATATGTTTTCATTTCTCTTAGTTACATACCTAGCAGTAGAATTGCTGGCTCATGTGATAACTATGTTTACCTTTTGAGTAATGGCCAAACTGCTTTCCATTGCAGCTGCACCATTTTACACTCCCGTCAGCGATGTGTGATCGTTCGCATTCTCGTTAACACGTTATTGTCTGTAATTTTGATTTTAGCCATCCTACTGGCCATGAAGTGGTACCTTGTCGTGGTTTTCACTTGTATTTCCCTAATGGCTGATGATATTGAGCATCTTTTCATGTACTTATTGGCCATTCATATGTCACTTTGGAAAAATGTTTAATCAAATCCTTTAGAAGGTATTTCCTTTAAATGTCTACAGTATAACTACTTAGTGCATTGCTTTTTGAAAAATGATCTTTTACAAAATTCAGCACTTGTAATTGTGAGGCTATGCCCCCAAGCAAAGTTACTGAATCTTTATTATAGTACCGTGCTTCCTTTCTTAAAAAAGCAATTCTATCAGGTGACCTTTGTAAGCAGCCCAAACTAGCATTTATTGTAGTGATGTCGGGCAAATATTTTTTCCCAGGCCATATATTTTTGTTCAAAATAGGGTGATCGTGAGAGCAGCCCATAAACTGAAAGATTCTAAAAGGGCTAGAATATAAACTTCCTGTTTTGTGACAGATAATTTGGGGAGGGGAAGAGCACATATGATATTGAAAATGGATGGATGGACGAATAACTTTAGGAATAAATGAATGAATGAATGAACAAAGGAAGGAGTGCAAGCTGGTGAGACAGTCAATCAAGCAGCCACGCCGATCTGTCCCTTTTTATTTCCTCTTTATTCCCATGGAGAAAACCAGCACTGGTCTTTCATTTAGACTCTGTAGAACCATATGTAAATTATTTAAAAAACAGACTTGTAGTTACAAGTTGGAAACAAGATACTATATTTTCTGTTGTCTGGACAGTCTTTATTATCTTCTTTAAAATGGGAGAACCAGAGTCTGCCCAGTTTCTGGAAGTGGTTGAGAAACCCAAAGACCACGTAACATGACTGCACGGTTGAGGGTTATAAATTGCTGGAGCAGGACCCTTAGGGATATGGCGTGGTACAAGGCTTTTCTTGGGTTTGCCCCATTCAGGCCTCGAGTCCACTGCTACCCTTCCCACTAGCGTGAGGACTTGGGGTATCTGGCGCTGGAGGCCTTTCCCCCTCCCTTCTCGGGAGTGGGACAGTCTGACCATCGCAGAAACCACACTCCCTAGTGATTCACCAGTAAATTCCTCCGAGAGAGACTGCCCCTTCCATACTTCCCCTCCAGTCTTCTCTTAAGAAGACACATGTGAGCTGGAGAACAACACTCCTGAGTTTGGGCTAAGAGTGAGGAAAGGGAAGATGAAGATTGGCGGGCAAGAGGACCAGAGTGGAAGCTGTGGCCAGACGTGTGAGGAAGTGACAGACGTGGACAAAAGCTCGAGAGGCGGCTTTTAGAGGCCCAGACCCTGGAGGGGGAATAAGTGACGGATGAGACTCCTCTTTAGAAAGACCTTCACCGCAGTCACAGAGCGGGGAGCCACACGGTGGCCTGTTTGGGAAGCTGTGAACAGCTCAGGGGGGCCGGACCCAGCACGATCATCACGGTTCCGCCGGAGCGTGTATGTTTGGAGTTGGGGGTCGGGGAGCGAGGGACGGTGGAGGGAAGCCTTGGTGGGGGCTGGACCCCTTCCTTCATGGGTGGTGGTCCGTGAGGGAAGTAAGGGGACACGTCTGGTATATCAGGCAAAGTCTGAGTCCCTTCCCACCACTTGACTGTGTTCCTAGACGGGGTCCCAGCATTCTCCAGTGACGGTAACAGCTAGCCCTTCCTCCTGTGCCATGACGGCACTGAGTCTAAGCTGTCCCCACCACCACTCATGCGAATGTTTCTCTTGGTATTAAACCTCTGCAAGGAAGGAGAGTCTGTCTTCTTCTTCCTTGAAGTGCTGTTTCCTTCTTTAAGGATGTGGGAGCAGTGGCTGTGACGTGGTGAATCTGAAGTCCAGCTCTGCATCACTTAGCACCTCCCAGGTGCTGGGCGAGGTGCTGGGGATACTAAGGTGAATAAGAGACCATCCTCAAGATGAAAGAGCCACAGTAACACCAGATGGGCTGTGAGAGGATGGCCAAACACCGTACAGGCACAAAGCCCAGAGCTACCAACGTTACCAGGGGGAGGCTGACAAGGCTTTACTGACGAGGTGATGCTGGGAAGGGTTTTGAAGAATGGATAGGAGTGTGCTATGCAGAGAAAGGGCAGGGAGGTGCCCTACCAGGCACAGAGCACAGCATATTTAAAGATAAGGCATCAAAGAGTGTGGCCTGTTTGGGAAGCTGTGACCAGCTCAGGGAGGCTGGATCTGGCAGCACGGTTGTGGGAATAAAGCTGGAAGGATGCAGAGAGACCCTTTATCATGGTCGCTTGGTCCTGGACTTTGTTCTCTAGCAACAGGAAGTGACAGGATAGATAAGAGAGCATATCTATAGGATGTGTAGCTATAGGAGTATTTAAGCAAGGAAGAGACTCAGATTTTTGTTTTGGAAAAGAGAACTCCGGCCCCGGGTCAGAGCAGCTTTTGTGCCAAACACAGAGAAGGGTTTGGCTCGGAGACCTGTAGACAGGCGTTTCTGGGGTGTGGCCAAGGGCTGCCAGCAGTGTCATGCCAAAGGCCCGGAGTTCCTGTCGTCAGCTTGGGTGTCGCAGCTACCCACACTGCTGGCTGGCCAGAGAGGGGTGTGGCGAGGGCTGGCCCCGAGGAACAGCCTACTTCCTGTTTCCTTCCCCTGGACATCCACGTGCAGTGAGGAGGGGGCAGAGAGGACAGAGAGGGGCTTGGCCAGGGCAACGAGAACCGACCTGCCTTCAGTGGGGAAGTACGGTGGGGGAGACAGCGTTCAAACTACAGGAACAACGGAGAATCTAGGGAGAGGACGCCTGCTGCAAAGCAGGGGGCCAGCCAGGCATCCTTTCTTGCCCCACCAGTTGGAATAGGGTATCCCACAGATATTACGGGATGTACAGGACATTCAGGACCAGAAGACTCTGGTGGAGGGAAAGGGACTTGGTACAGGACAGCAGCTCACACCCCGCCTTCCCCGAGCCCCCCTCCTCCCAGAGCTCTTGGCTGTACCATCCACTTATGCCAGGCACATGTTATCCTGAGATAAATTTATTTTTCACAAGTACATGCCTTGCTCAATGGAATGGGGTAAGGCGGGGACCTTGTTTCATGCCCCTATGTCTCCCGATCCTATTCCAGCAAATGTCAGAATATGAAACTTGTGCTCAGGAGACATTTGTTTGGATGGAGGAGGTTTTGGGGAAAAGAGCTGAGGAAAAAGTGCTAATTTAGAGATGGTCTCCAATGCCTGTGAAAATGAGGGGCACCGGAAGGATTCAGATAAAACGAGATATAAAAATCTCATCAACTGCTGAAAGAGACGAGTGGGCAGAGGACTTCCTGACCCCAGGACGCACGCACTTTGGAGAACTTTCAGGGCAGAAGCAATCTAGATCCTCCGGCATAGCTGACAGTGGTGCTTCTCCACTGTCAGTGCCTTCAGAATCAGCTGGAGAGCTTTCAAAAGCACAGATTACTGGGCTCCAACTTCCTTTGCATTTCTGACAGGTTTACAGATGATGGTAATGCTGGCGGTCCAAGGACCACACTTTGTGTAGCACGGATTCCATTACTTGGAGTGTGTATTAGAGACCCTGGGAGCTCCTGTGTCTGTCTGCAGTCAGACCCAGGCAGGCATCTCTTCCTTTTCTGGCTTTGCTCTGTTTTGTCCTTAATGCTCCCAGAACGGTTCTGATGCCCACCCTGGTTGAAATACCCACCGTGTCTCCATGGACTTCGACATGGAGCCCTTCTCCTCCACTCCCTCAGGCTGGCTTCATCTCACCATCCTCTCTGTCCCCAAAGCCGTCTTCCTGACCCTGATAGCACTTTCCTCCTGCCTTATTTTGTCCTTTATTATGTGTGTGCCCTCTGTCTGAGTCAGCACAGGCTGCCATAACAAAGTTGACCGGTGGCTTAAACAGCAGTCATTTATTTTCTCACAGGTCTGGAGGCTGGGAGTCTGAAGTCAGGTCAGTTTCTGGTGAGGGCTCTCTTCCTGGTTTGAAGATGGTCACCTTCTTGCCGTGTCCTCTCACGCCTTTTCTTTGGTGGGTGTGTGTGTGTACGAGAGAGAGAGAGAGAGAAGGGGGGGTGGGGAGAGGGAGAGAGGGAGCACGCTCTGGTTTCTCTTCCTCTTCTTATAAGGACGTTAACTCTATCCAATCAGGGCCCACACTTATGACCTCATTTAACCTTAATTACTTCCTTAAACGCCTTATTTCCACGTACAGTCCCATTAGTGATTAAGGCTTCCACATATGGATGGGGGGGGCACAAAAACATTGAGACCATAACATCATCTTTCCCAATTAGACTATAAACCTTGGCGGTCACAGGCATGGTGCCCGTGTCCCCTTCAATGGGTCTGTGGAGGACCAGTTCAATCCATGTCTGCTGAATCACAATGAGTGTCTGAAAGAAACCAAAACAAACCAAGACCTGTTTACTTTGGCCCTCGCTGGCCCCCGATTCTTGAAATGTATCCACAAAGGCTGAGACGATGGAGAAGAGAAGGCGTTTGCTGAACCCCGTCCGTGAGATGATGGGGCCGAGTGCCAGCATTGTCGATGGGCTTATCAGCCTCAAAAATAATTTGATTACTAATCTGTGTCACTCAGGGAACTACCATCCCCAGAGCTGTATTAAGAATGTTTTCCTCGGGCAAAAAATGTGCCGTCTTTGGCATCCAAGTCAGCCTCAGGAATTTCATTTTATCATTGATCCTTCTTCTTCTTCTTCTCTCTCTCTTTTTTTTTTTTTTTTTTGGCTCTTTCCTATACTTCCTCCACTTGACATATAGCCAACCCTCACTCTGCCCTCTCAACACTCAAAAAACTTCCAAACATAGTTGCTTTCCCCCAACACTGTCTTGCAGTTCTTGCTAAGAGAACTCATTCCTCTCAAATGAGGCCACTGAGGTTCCCCAGGCTGATGGTCTCCCTGACCTGAGGACCCCACGAGAATCACCGAAGCCCCAGGTGACCCAGATACATCTCTGATGACCACTGCCCTTCGCTGTTTATTTACAACTGTCTGATGACAAGGTGAGCAGGAGGAGACCACAGTTTGCAGGAGGCGCTCTCGGTAACCCCTTCCCAAGCCCAATTTTCATTAACCTCGTCCCCTGCCTTCTGGCCTCCTCTCCTCTTTTTTTGTTTTTTGTTCCTCTGAGTGCCGTGACTAAGGGAAAATGGCCTAAGGTTGGAGAATGGGCTCCTGGACTCTGTTCTCAACAGTCTTTCACTTCTCAGGAAAATGGCAAGCACATCAGCTGCCTTGTTTGTGTGCCATCCCGCCCCCCGCCCCCCAATTCCACATCCTCCCCTCCCCCCAGCCCTCCCCTCCCCAGTTCAAGCTTGGGCCTGACATTATTGCTCCTTAAATATGGAGCAATCGAGTCTCCCAGAGGAGGCAGCGGTACAGCCAGCTCTCACACAATGACAGTCCATCAGCCGGCAGCAAGGTCAACGGGGAGAAGCAGTGCTTAGGATCCTGCGCCCAAGGTGTGGCACCTTATTCCCCAGCCACGTGACCTCAAGCACTTTCTCAACCCTGTAATCCTCAGCTTTCCTACCAGCCAGACAGTGATAATGGTAGTGCTTTCCTTAAAGAGATACTGCAGAGATTAAAGAGAATGTCTATGTATGTAAAGCACTTAGCGTGGGTGCAGTGCACAAAATAAGTACTCGATTCATTCAGCAGTTACTCTTATCAATGGCATCTATTATTAGAAGACAGAAGTATGTGTAACTGAAGTGTCGCCCGGGGCCCCTGCCCCTCATCTGTGTGGTCACGCTTGGCAGAAATCCCAGCTCCACAGCTTACAGCAGCCAGAGGCTCTGCCCTGTGATCTCTGCCAGTTCTAGACTCACTTCCTTGTGCTTCTGGTCACATCTGTGCTGTCAGATCTCGTTCTGTCACATCACCCCAAGGCACAGAACTCAGCCCCTTCCCCAATTCCCTGCACACAGATCCTACAACATTCTGTTCATTCTCTGGTCTACCCCCACCCCCACCCCTTGCTTTCCTTTTCCCCCTCCTTTCCCAGGACAATGAACAAATTGTACCTGCCCAGTTTCCTTGAGCCTCATCTCCTAGCTGCTGTGATTTAGTGGAGTGTTACATTCGTCCATTTGGGCTGCTATAACAAAATACCATAGATTGGCTTATCAACAGCAGAAATTTATTTCTCACAGTTCTGTTGGCTGGAAGTCCAAGATCAAGGCACCAGCAGATTCTGTGTCTCGTGAGGACCTGCTTTCTGGTTCATAAACAAACTTCTCCCTGTGTCCTCACATGGTGGAAGGGGCAAGGGATCTCTCTGGGTTTTTTTTATGAGGGCACTAACCCCATTCATGAAGGCCCCACCTTCATAAGCTAATCACCTCCCACCTCCTCCTAAAACCATCATCTTGGGTGTTAGGATTTCAACATATGAATTTGGGAGGACACAAACATTCAGACCATAGCAGGCATCTTTCTAAATAACCACAGTTTTATTCCTGGAGGAATTCTGTTACCCTCTCCTAAGGAAGTAGAGATCTCATCATTCTGTACACGTGTTTAAACAAAGATGCTGCTACATCCTGGGGGCAGGACCGCCCAAGTTGACATCTGGGGAGCCCGAATGGTGAACAAGGCCAAGCGGGGGCAGCTGCCCACGACTGGGAGCAAAGCGGCTGGAGAACAGAGGTTGTGGGAACAGTTTGCCCCTGTGAAGGCAAGCTGAGCCAGGTTGGGGTTTTTACTGCTCGTGAATGGAAGCAGCTGCTTTCCTCAGACTGCAGACCCGATGTTCTGGTGATGGGACTTGTTAACCACCACAATGACTTCCTGATCAAACAAGCTGACGAGAGATAAACTCTATTACATATGGTTGAGTCAGACATGAAAAACAAACAAAACCTAAGACAGGGTTGATGCATCCATGGGCAGGTGAGTCAAATGAAAGCATACAAACAGCTATCATGGAGGGTCCAGGAGCTCATGACGCTGGAGACCTCAGCAAGGGCTCTGGGCTGTGGTGCGGAAGTTTGAGAAGCAGAAGAAGCTCAGACCACTGGCTCCCGAAGGACTGAGCCTGTCCCCCTCACCCTGCCAGGGGGGCTCCAAACTCCTAGTCCCCCAAAGTGCTATTCGCTTCTCACACCTTTGCCAGAAGCACTGTTTCATCTACCCAGAAGCTCCTCACCCCCTCTTGCCTCATCACCCTTCTTCTTCTTCTTCTTTTTTAATGGCATATTTATTTTATTTATTTATTTTTTAGGTTTTAAAAAAATATTTATTTATTTAATTTATTTTATTGGCTGCGTTGGGTCTTAGTTGCGGCACGCAGGATCTTTTCGTTGCGGCGTGGGCTTTTTGTCGTGGCGCTTGGGCTTCTCTCTAGTTGTGGCGCGTGGGCTCCAGGGCATGTGGGCTCTGTAGTTTGCAGCAAGCGGGCTCTCTAGTTGAGGCTCCTGCAGGCTCAGTTGCCCTGCGGCATGTGGATCTCAGTTCCCTGACCAGGGATCAAACCCGTGTCCCCTGCATTGTAAGGCAGATTCTTTACCACTGGACCACCAGGGAAGTCCTGCCTCATCACTCTTCTTATTTGCCCTTTAAAATCCTCCTCAGCTTTCTACACCACCAACCCCGAGGGGCCTTCCTGATTTCCTCTTACCTGTAGTCAGAGTGAGCGCCCCTGTTCTCGCTGGCCTCCCAGCTCACGCCCTTGGGTGACAATGGTCAACCCCTTCCTTCCGACTTTCAGCGAGCCCTGTAAAGCAGTCTCACCTGTTTTCAAATCCACTCTCTGCCCTCTCTAGTGGCTTCAAGTGTCTGGAACACAGTAAGTTCTCCACATATCTTTTAGAAATCCATTCAGTGCGATTCTGAAATTCAGGAGGACCTGCTGCAGCTGCAAGTCTGGTCACTCAAGACCACAGTTTGTATCACAGGTAGTTTGCCCTCTTGGAGTTTCCATTTCCCATTCATGGATGGGGAAGAAAGAGCTCAAGAAGGAGGTTCTGTGGATCCTTACTTTTACTCTACTCTTATAGAACTGCTTGCTTTCCGATCACCATGTTGCTATGAGTAATGGGGAAAGTGACAGAAAAGTGGAGCATCTGAAGGGCCAGAGATGGCCCCACTGAACAGAGCATTATTTCGGGAAGGAGCGAGTAGACTGCTGAAGTCTTGTCAGCCAAACTCGTGGAGAAAGCTCTTCTCTCTTGAGCACCTGTGGGAAATGCCTCACCCAGAGAACTCATCATTGTTGGAAAACTCTTATTGCTAGAAGGTTCTTCCTTTCATTGAGCTGAACTCTCTTTGAAACTCACCCCCACCAGTGCTAGAACTGCTCTCTGCAACAGCCGCAAATAATGGCTGTTTTTCCATATGACAGCCCTGAAAGATAGGGGCCACCCATCCCATGATTCTCTGATCTAGGCTTCACATAAAGAACTGTTTCCCCTCTTCCTCTCGTCCCCTGCCTTTCTGGCTCTCCACTTCTGCATAACTGATTTTGTTGCCATCCTGAAATGTCGAGGCCAGCAGTAGACCCTAACACTCCACAAGAAACAAGACCTTTTAGCTGATTCCAGCCTCTTCATCACAGTGGGCTGCTGTCCTTCCCCTCTCCAAATGGGCCTTCTGTTTTGAAGTATCCTAATTAAAGTTATTAAGTAAAACCTATCTACAATCCCATTAAGTTTGAATTTCTCGGCCTGGCTTTCCCAGAACTCCTCTCAGTTTGCCTCTGGTCCACTCTCACAGCCTTGCTTCTCATCATCCTTGTATTAGTCAGCTCAGCTGCTGTAACAAATACCACTGACTGGGTACTCTCTCACAGTTCTGGAGGCTGAAAGTCTAAGATCAAGTGTTGGCAAGATTGGTTTCTTCTGAGGCCTCTCTCCTTGACTTACAGATGACCACCTTCTCCTGTATCCTCACATGGTCCTCCCTCTGTTCATGTCCTTGTCCTAATTTTCTCTTCTTATAGGGACACCAGTAATATTGATGAGGGCCCACCCTGATGACCTCATTTTACCTTAATTACCTCTTTAAAGGTCCTAGCTCCAAATACAGTCACATTCTGAAGTACTGGTGGTTAGGACAGTAACATGTGAATTTGTGGGGGTGGGGGGGGACACAATTCAGCCCATAACATTCCACCTTACTGTTTTCTAGTTAAGCTGGTTTGACCCAGTCTTCTCAGAACACATCCTTTATTTTCATCTCTCCTGCCTTTGTTCCTACTGCCTCTTGCCCTGCCTCCCCTGCTTCTCTTTCAAGGCCACTTTACCAAGATGCTCTCATGCCAAGTGGTTGTTCAGTCTGTGTAGACACTCCCAGAGATGGAGAATTCCCTTTCTTCTCTGAGCCAGCCCATTCTGCTTGCTTCAACAGCTTTCCACACTAGCAACGTGGACCTAGAAAGGCCTCAAGCCTTCACAAATGGAAGGTGCTTTTCCTTCCAATTCAGATAAAATGATCTCCAAATGAATAAATTGTCTCTAGATACAATGAGAACTGAGTAGCATATGGGGAAAAAGTCTGAAATATTTCAGGAGTTGGAATCTATTGAGACTAGATGCCTGAGAGCTGTCTACTCTGAGATACTGTCCTTGAGGTAAGACTTAAACAGAATTCATTCCTCTTCCTATATGGTGAGTACTCAAGTCTCTTAATTCGTTCCCCACAATTCAGATCTTGCAGCCTCTCCCATGTTCCCTCTGCAAGACAGGGCTCTCCCAAACTTCACCTGCCAAGACGCCTCAGTCAAAGCAAAACCCACAGAGCCTGCTCCTCTTTCCACTCCACTCGGCAGCTCTTCCCCAGCATGTACACCCTCCAACACACACCTCCTAGAGCTTCAGCCTTGCACATCGTCTTAATGCTGTTGCTTAGCAACCAGTAGGGGAAGTGTGATCACACCTCCCAGCACTGTCCACGGAGCACTGCAGACAATACAAACAGTTCCCTGGTTTCTCTCTGCAACTAGAGGAAGGTAACTGTCAGGGGTGGCCAGCATCATGCTCCAGAGATATTGGCTCATCCCCCGGGGGCCCAAATTGGTTGCTGCTTCGCTCTTACTTGGCATTGGGTAATGTCTCTGTGGGGGCGGCTGGGTAGGTGGTTCTTGCAGGGCCGGATCTCTCTGCTTGCACTTGTTCTCAGGATGCCTGTGATGCAGTTAGGGCAGCTTGCAGAATCCTCTCTGTTCCCACGCAACCCTGCCCTGCACCAAGCCCGCGTCCTCCCGCCCCCAGCCTCTGCGTTCCCCTCAGTCTCTTCCATTTGGAGGTTGTTCTTCAATGTTCTGGCACTGCCCTGTCCCCACCCCACCCCCCTGCAGCCCTCTTGTTCTTCTAGCCTCTGGTCCCTCTGCCTCTCGGATGCTCCTCCTTGTGGCTGCACAGCCCCCAGGTCCTCAGGTCAGCCATGCCCCTCCCCTTCCTGATGTTCTTTACATCCCAGCCTCAGGCCACTGGGCCAGACACCACACAGTGGACTGAGGTCCACCTCCTGCCCTCTACTGGTGTCCTGATCAGAAACCGGATCGTTGTGACTTGGAATTCCCAGGTGTCGTGTAGCATGAAAGAGTAGAGAAGGCAAGAGAGTCTGGAGTCTGAAGACGTATATTCCAATTCCAGATTCCTTTTTTCCCCCTTGATTCTACGATTTAGGTCAAGTTTCTTTAACCACTCTAAGCCTTTGTTTTCTAAGGGGATTGGAATCTTTGCCTCACTGGGCTATGATGACAGTCGTGAGAAGTAACATAGAAAGAGCGCAGCAAGATACATCGCATACAGTTGGAGAACTCTGACTATTCCCTTCCTCTCCTTCCATCGCTACCTCTTTATTCATCTTTCGGAAGCTGCTCTTCCTCAAGTGAAAACCAGTTTTCTGGTTGGATTCTCAAGAGGTGGTGCTATGCAACGACAAGGACACGGGACTGGGAGGGAAAGGACCAACTCCAGGTCTCCCAGGCAGTTCCTCTGATCTTGGCTCTCGCACTAGACAGCCCTGAGGTTCCTTCTGTTCACTTGCAAAATGGAGCTGGGAACATCTATGTTGTCGAACGCACAGAGCTGCTGTAAAGCTCAAGGAAATAATATGTGTCAATATCCTCCACACATTTCAAAGTCTTTTACAAATTTTAGAGATAAGAATTATCTTGGACAACCTTGGTCCCATTTCCCACCCTGTAGAATGAAAGAGTTAGATTCAAAAATGTCTAAAGCCCCCTTAAGTGCGAAAATTGTGGCAAACTGAGAGATGACAGTCACTTGCTCTCCAAAGGCCTCTGTGGAGAGAACCGAATCCTTCTTCAGAGAGTGTGTTTGTCTTGTGGCCCAAAGAATAGATTCCACTCCCTCATCCCTGGGCCCCATGACCAAGATGGCTGGTTATTATCTAGTACTAGAGGCTTTTTCTAGTTCTGCTTTGGAAGTGTATAGAGCTCTGTCCTTTCAATCAGGAAAACAAATGAGTCAGAGCATTGCCTGATCACTGGGGAAGTGATCACTGGTGGAGGTGTTTGGACGGATGTCATGGAGACTTCTGTGGTGGTTCTGTGTTTAATAGTGGACTGAAAAATTGGGATTTGCAAATGGAGTATACCTGAAGCCAGAGATATTAAAGTAGTTTAATATCAGTAGTTTACAGTAAGTTAAATAAATAAAAGTGTGACCAACCGATAGAATTTGGATGTTATTGAAATCTTGACGCTTGCCTAGGATGAACGAACATTCCAGAACATTTGTATTCTCTTCCGTGAGACTTCCCCCAGGCAGGTGCAGGGACTCCATATAAGGAGGATCCCAACAGGAAATTTGGACACTGTGGGCAGCTCTCAAAGCTCTGGCTTTGCTTGGAAGATCTATTTCCAAGCCCTTCACTCAGGGCCTTTACTGCTACCCATCCTCCAATCCCATGGCTTCAGGGGAGAGATGAATCAATACATTAAAAAGTTGGGAACTCCTGCTTCATAATAAAGTTGCAAGGGGTCGGATACAGTACAAGTGTCAATGGTTAACCACATTACCACTAACTTTTCAAAAACATAGGTATTTGGTGGGGGAGTTTCAGGGGGACATTTAATCTGTGTTATGACTGGACGCATGGAATAATTAGTCATAGAATCAGAGAATGTTAAGCTGGAAGGGACCTTGGCCATCACCCAGTGCAACCCTTTTGTTAATAAATGAGACAAGAGTCTCCAACGTGTAAACAGTGCTTAATTTGGAAATGTGGAAATGTGGGTGACTGCCATATTCTAGTTTTTTACTTTTCAAATAAAAATATTAAAATGAGAAAACAAGAAAGTGACTTGCCTAAGGCCCCGTAGCAGTGTAGGGACAGAAGCTGTTGACTTTTGTTCCTCTGCTTGTCCCTGGGGGATTCCATCTGGGTCTAGACCTGGGTTTGCAAAAAAGATCTTTTACAGTAAGAGTGGAATCGTGCTGCCAATGAGTCTTCACAGTTTAAAACTTAACTTTAAATTACCAGCATTTTCCAATTTCCAGGTCAATCTCATAAACATTTTCTTTTGAATACAACGGGGCCTTACTGTAGGGGGAATGTTAAAAGTAACATGTCAGTTTCAAGCAAATCTCTCAAAACACACCTGGTTTTCTTTTTGTTTTTATTAGAGTATAGTTGCTTTACAATGTTGTGTCCGTTTCTGCTGTACAGCAAAGTGAATCAGCTATACATATACATAGATCCCCTCTTTTTTGGATTTCCCTCCCATTTAGGTCCCCACAGAGCACTGAGTAGAGTTCCCTGTGCTATACAGTAGGTTCTCATTAGTTATCTATTTTATCCATAGTATCAATAGTGTATATATGTCAGTCCCAATCTCCCAATTCCCCCCACCATCCCCCCTCTTTCCCTCTCCGTGTCCAGATGTTTGTTCTCTAGGTCTGCGTCTCTATTCCTGCCCTGGATATAGGATCACCTGTACCGTCTTTCTAGATTCCACATACACGCGTTAATGTACGACATTTGCTTTTCTCTTTCTGACTTACTTCACAAACACACCTGGCTCTACAGGGTTAAACCTGCCCGCTGAAGGGTGATGTGCAAAATGGAACCTGTGTTTGATGTTCTTAACGCACATCCCACGTCGCCCATGCACTTGAGGAAAGAGAACCGCTGCGAATGGGTGGTGAAAGCAGTGTGAATGCTGGCCCCCACACAGCCTCCTGACTACAGCTTTTGTTCCCATGGTCTCTTCAATAAGTATGACTCAGTCTGCTGTTCGGGCCCCACTTCCCCTGGGCAGGGAGCTGACTGCAGCGCGTGCTGTGCTGGGCCCGTCGTGCGTAACTCAGGGGGCACGCTCCCTCCCAGCCCCGACCCTGGCCTCCCCTCACCCCTGCTGACCAAGCTCCCTTCTGCTCATCTGAGCACCGAGATCCCCACCCTCCCCAGCTTCCAAAGCGCTCACCAATGAATACAAATGGTGTCGCCCCGCCACCCCATTTAAAAAAAAAAAAAAAGCGCTGTGCACGTACCTTGACAAACTGCCAAGGTGCTTTTTCTCACCCACCTACTCATCCACAGAATTTGTATTCTCCAGCATATGCCTGATACCCAGAAGGCCAAGTAAAGGTCAAAATGGGTTCCTGTGAACAACGAAAACAAAAGACAGGAAAAGCCTCCTCACCAGCTCACCTCTTGTAAACGCTTGTTAGAGCAAAAGAACATTCTATCCTCACTGTGTAGAGGGGACATGTCATCTGGGCCAGCCCACACTTGTGAACTTGTTTTGACTACATGAGTCCAAAGAGGAACTTTAATTAATTGGGAGGCACGTGATTTTGAACCCAAGGGGATGGTACCGTGTCCCAGCATTTTCTATCCCAAGAACAGCAAAAAGCATGGAATGAGAAGCATGTCTCCTTCCCCTAAGCCAGCTGAGGCCACAGCCCCCTCAAGGATACAGAGAGGCAGAGAACTACATGCTCATGGGACTGCCTGTCTAGTCTCAGGATTGAAGGGGATTCATTCCAAACATATTGAGTTAGCACCCACTCCAAAAGAGGCCCAGAAAGTTTAGAGCACAAATTTGCAGTGAGCTACACATGGATGGAGCTGGTAATGTTGGAGGCTTGTTCTGTCAGATGCTCAAGGTAAAGGCAGTGGGGTAGATAGAGAGCCACCAGGCCGAGCCAGTGGGTCACCCTTAGTCTGGGGGATGGCCTGCCTGTCCAAGAAAGTGCTGTTGTTTGCCCAGACAACTCTGAGGCAGTGCCTGTTGCTTGCTAATCTGCTGTTGAGATTTTCTCCCTCCTTATTCTCTCTTCTCGTGGGATAGGAAGGGCCCAGCCTGGCCTACTTGTACATGTTGACCTATGAGTATGAGTAAGCAAAGTCCCTAATGCATTCATTCACACATTAACACACACTCTCTCACTCTCTCTCTCTCTCTCTCTCACACACACACACACAGACACACAGACACACAGACACACACACACACACACACACACACACACAGAGTCATGCTTTGGTTTCCACAACACAATCCCCATATGTACCCTGTAATGGCAGTGCAGACCAAGACCAATGCTTAAATAAACGAGGCACTTTGGCGATAGGATTATTCTAAGGCAATGCTGCTTTGGGGATGTGATCTCCCACTGTTCATCTGCTTGAGGATGAATAGTCTGGGAGTGCCAACTCATTAAACCTTATCAGTCACTTAGACCTCACCAAGGGTGGCTTTGGAATAAGTTTCCCAAGAGTAGGAAAAATAAACTCATCCATAGCAAAGAACCTACTATTGAGGATAAAGCAAGAAAAGGAAGGCATCACACACCTGTCATTGTCACAGTCAATAGCCTGTAGATGCAGATGACACAAACCCCCAAGATGGGATTCGCTGCATACCCAAACTAAGGGAAGATTCGGGAAGCAGCTGAACTCAGGGATGACTAGAACCAGGCGCTTAGACACAGCCAGGGGCCCCGGGGTCTGCCCTTCTGCCTCTCTGGCTCTCATTGCATGTTGGCTTCATTCTTTCAGAACAATTTCTGCAAAAGGCAGGGGGTATCATTGCTAATTGAGTCCATGCTCTCATCTATAGCCTTCTCACCCACAGTGGAAAACCTCTTTCCCTAAGCCAAAGTTTGAAAAATGCCAAAGAAGAACTCTGGTTTGCTTAAGATCATGTGTCCGTTTCTGGACCAGATCCCCTGGCCGGGAAGGTGGGTGCCACGTTTGCCCCAGCTTGGGTAATGCATCCCATCCTGTGGTCCAGACAGGGGGAGGAGATAGAAGAGATGGTCTCCCATGACAGGAAGCCTCCACTAGAACTACCTGATTGCCATGGAAGGAGGACTAGCTCCCCACAAAGAAAGTGAGAGAAGTTCTCTGAAGAAGGGGAAGGAGGCATGGCAGGCAGACAAAATCAAGGTCCCCTGCAGTAAATTTGCAAGCTTTGGTCCTGTAGCAAATTCACATCTGCTGGCAGGTATGTCTGTTGGGAGGACCATTCAACTTGAGAAATGGAAGGAAATGGTGACATTGAAAGTGCTTGGGAATTGGCAATGTAGAATTATGTTATAGCTAAGAACTAAATACAACTTTGCAGAAAGGATGGATGGCAGGGTCATAAATTATACGTCAGTAAATCATTTACATACTGCTGAACTGTTTGACAACAGTTGTTACATGAAAGAAATAACTGTGTTTGACTTCCTGGTCATGTCGCCCTACTTGTAGGATTTAACAGACCAAGTCACGTGCTCACTGGCTGGTCTTTCTTTCCTGGGCTTGAACGCGATGTCAATATTAGTGACGGTCCTCCCACATAATCATCCCTGATTTTCAAGAATGATGTTTTTATTGTACTGCCTATGACTGAAATTGAAAAACCAGCGTGCCCTTCAGTCTCGAGTGAAAGGCATTCTTAGAGTAAATGACTATTTTTGATTCTGCCTCTTCCGTCTCCAGATTATACTTCACTCTTGTTCAAAAGGAGTCTTAATGTTTTAATATTCTGCAACTGAGGTATAATCAGGACCTCCCAAAGATGGCCAGGTCCTAATCTGAAAACCTGTGAATAAGTTAATGTACACAGCAAAGGAGACACCACAGATGTGATTAGGTTAAGGACCTTGTGATGGGGGGATTATCCTGGGTTACCTGGGTACACATCACAAGGGGCCTTTTAAGAGGGGGATAGGAGGATCCGAGTCAGAGAAGGTGACGTGACGACAGAAAGAAATGTGACAACAGAAGCACAAGTCACAGGGAGAGAGAGTTGAAGATGCTGTTCTGCTGGCTTTGAAGATGAAGGAAGGCACCAGTGAGCCAGCAAATGCAAACAGTTTCTAGAAGCTGGAAAAGACAAGGAGAAGACTTCTCCCTAGAGCTTCCAGAGAGAATGCAGCCCTGCTGGCACCTTAATTTTAGGACTTCTGACTTCCTGAACCATATGATAAATTTGTGTTGCTTTAAGCCACAAAGTGTGTGGTGATTTGTTACAGTAGAAAACTAATACAACTACCTCTCTGGAAAGCAGCTTGGCAACAAGTTCTAAGAGATACGAAAGAGTGTAGGCCTTCTGACTCAGTCATTCTACCTCTAGGACTCTCTCCTAATGAAACAGTCAGATATGCAGAAATGTACTTCTTATATACTAAGATGTTCATTATGGTATTATGTATAATAACAAAACCTTCTGAGGGCCCTGATGGTTGTCTTTATTACAGTTACAACTTGACAAGTAAGAAAACATGACCCATGGGGTGATGGCCATCCTTCTCTATGATGTTGCTTCATGAACATGTCGTGATCACGGGTGGGGATGGCCTTGTGGTAGCATTGCTGTCAGTCTTGTGATTCAACAAATGCTCGTTGAGCATGTGGGGTCCTGCGCCAGAGCCAGGGGTACAGAGGCAGAGGACACATAGATTCTGGGGAGCTGCAGGAGCCCAGCCAGGGAGATGGTCATTAACACAAAGACTTCTCGGAAAAGGTGATGTGCCACTTAAAACCTGAGGGATCACTAGGAATGAGCCTCAGCTGAA
Source organism: Balaenoptera physalus (assembly GCF_965194825.1). Taxonomy (NCBI): domain Eukaryota; kingdom Metazoa; phylum Chordata; class Mammalia; order Artiodactyla; family Balaenopteridae; genus Balaenoptera; species Balaenoptera physalus. The sequence continues at coordinate 112,127,410 of NC_138886.1, forward strand.
AAGCCAGTTCATGGCATGCATTCCTGTCCCCATTCCGTGGGTGCATAGTAACTGAAAGTGGAGAGAGATCCTGGCTGCTCATCAGGAATTCCGAAGGCTCTGCAGCCTGAGGCAGCCCTGGCCACCCTTCGGTCAAAGAGATGCAATCAATAGCCCCAAACTGGACATGACCCAGATGTCCTTCTGTGGGTGACTGGTATATCCACACAATAAAATACTACTCAGCAATAAAAAGGAATGGACTATCGATACACACAACAACCTGGATGGATCTCAAGGGCATTATACATAGTAGAAAAAAAAAGTCAGTGCCAAAAGGTTTCATGTATGATCCCAATAGGTAACATTCTTAGAAAGACAAAACTATAGAGCCGGAGAACAAAGTAGTAGTTGCAGAGTTGGAGGGTAACAGAAGGAAGTTCTTTCTTGATGATGGAACATGATATTATACGACAAGATGTCAGCATTAGGGGAAGATGGATCAAGGGTACACGGAACTCTGTACTACTTGTGCAACTTCCTATGAGTCTATAATTATTTCAAAATAAAACGTTTAAAAACAGCTACAGACTAAAATTCATCTGTCTGATGATAATATTTCTTCTGTCCCCAAGAACTTTCTCACCACTTAAATAGTTCCAGATCCATTTTAACTGGTGTTTAAACACCTCACGTTTCTCCCATCACTTCTGGACGTCCGCTCAGGGCCAAATAGGGTGGGGAGATGATGTTAGCAACTGACAGCAGAGGAGAATGGAAAACTCACTTCCTCCCAAACTTCCAGTGCACTGGACCACCCCGTGCCTGCCCTGTCTGTCAACAACCATCAGGAGCATCGTTTCCCAACCACCAGCCTGTAAGGAGATTGGCTGTGTTTGTGAGACACCCTGGGCATATGAGAGCCTGGCTTTCTTCTCTTTCCTTTGCCAAGTCTGGATGAGGGAGGGGAAATGGCCAGTAAACAGACTGGAGAGAGGAGAAGCCTTTGTTGGGGGGAAGATATGGGGTGAAGTGAAGAGACAGAAAACTAAGATTAAAAGAGATACAATAGGTGCTCTGGCTCAATAGAAAAAGCACGGGTTTGGAGTATTATCTGAATTCATTCATTTATTCAGCAGGCGTCCTTGTCTGTTCAGGCTGCTGTAACAAAAGTACCATACACTGGGTGGCTTAAACAACAAACATTTATTTCTCACAGCTGTGGAGGTTGGGAAGTCTTGAGATCAAGGCGTTGGCAGATTCGGTGTCTGGTTAGAGCCTGCTACGTGGTTCACAGCTGTCTTCTCGCTGTGTCCGCACATGGTGAAGGAGCAAGGAATTCCTCGAAGGTCTCTTTTATAAGGTCACTAATCCCATTACTGGGGGCTCCACCTTCATGACCTAATCACCTCCCAGAGGACTCAGCTTCTAATAGCATCACCTTGGGAGTTAGGATTTAACATATGCATTTGGGGGGCATACAGACATTTAGTCTAGAGCAACAGGTATTTATCAAGTGCCTAATCTGTGTTAGGCATAGTTTTCTGCCCTGGGGATACAGGGTAAAAACGGTCCCTGGCCTCATAGAGATTATATTGAATAGTCTGAACTCAAGCTGTATTGCTCACTAGTCTTGTGACTTCTGGAAAGTTACTTAATATCCTTGAATTTCAGTTTCTTCACTGTAAATTGAGGTTACTAATCCAACCTCACTAGATTTCCGTGAGGTTGCATCAGGTGGTACATAAGTGCTTAGCACAATCTCTTAAATGTAGTAGGTGTTCCGCTTTTTCCCTTAGTTCTCATTGTCCTCTCTCTTGGCTCCCCTTCTGTAGAGATTGCTTATAATCATCTGAGTTCCATCGGGGGAGCACAGGGCTGTAGGCAGAGCTCAGTATTGGAGGTTCTGTTGGATTGAATGCAGGGCATCTGCACAGTTCTGTAGAGCTCAGGCCAAGTGAAGTTCAGAAGGAGAAATTTCTTTATGTATTTCTGTTACTTTTTGCTTTATACTTTTAATTCTTTGTGTTTGGATGTGTTCATTATTGTATCTTCTTGGTAAATTTTTTCTTTCCAAAATCACTCTTCCTCATAATCATATTTTTAATTTTTTCTTCAAATCGAGCTAGTTTATTTTATATATCTGTATCAACTTTCTTTCATTAAGTAATGGTCTGATTTATAGTTTTCCCCTTATTTTGAACTTTTCTAATGTCTTAATGTTTTAGGTTTCTTTCTTGTAAACTGCATACAGCTGGATTTTTTTTTTTAAAGAACTTTATTTTATTTATTTATTTATTTATTTATTTTTGGCTGCATTGGGTCTTCATTGCTGTGCGTGGGCTTTCTCTAGCTGTGGCGAGCAGAGGCTACTACTCGTTGGGGTGCGCGGGCTTCTCGTTGCGGTGGCTTCTCTTGTTGCAGAGCACAGGCTCTAGGGGCACAGGCTTCAGTAGTTGTGGCACGTGGGCTCAGTAGTTGTGGCTCGTGGGCTCTAGAGCACAGGCTTAGTAGTTGTGGTGCACAGGCTTAGTTGTTCCGCGGCATGTGGGATCTTCCCGGACCAGGGCTTGAACCCGTGTCCCCTGCATTGGCAGGTGGATTCTTATCCACTGCGCTACCAGGGAAGTCCCTACAGCTGGACTTTTAAAAGATTGAATCTAAAGGTCTTTGTCTTTTAACAGGGAATTAAGCTTTTAAAAAAATTTATTAAGATTTCTACCATATTCAGTACGTTTCTACTATCAATATATTATTTTATACTTGCAAATGCAGCTTTCCCTTTGCCTTTCTCCTGCTTATTGCCTTTTATTGGATTGATTATGTTTCTTTAATTTCTTCCTTTTTCACCCTCCTGGTTTAGAAGTTATATATTACAATTCTCATATTTTAATGGCTTTGCTCATCTTTAACACATTACTTGACTTGAAAGTCTAACATTAGTCAATATCATCCTCCTCCCCAAAGTGGAAGGATACAGCACTTCAACTCCAATCTTTGGCCTCCCATCTTCCAAGCTATTACAGACAAGCATTTTAATGTTACCTTGTTTTTAAAATTCTCCCTCCCAAATTTAGCCATTAGGATTATCATCTTGGATTTCTCATGCCTTTCTTTCCCCCTCTATCTAAATATTTCAGAAGACTCTTTATGGTCCTGGAATTATTCTATTAACTCCAGGTCTTGATTTTCTAATCAATGATTTTTGTCTGCTGAGCCTTCTTCACGGTGGGTTGTTAGTCAGCATGGTTTGTAATTTTGAATTGTGTGTTTGTATATGTGAGGGCTGGGGATTCCCATTTCATTTCCGATTGTGGAACTGGCCCCCCAAGTTTTGCTTTTTCCTCTGCCTGAATCAGTTGTCACCATTTCTGGATATTGATTTATTAATTGATTGATTGCTGCGCCACAGTGGCATGTGAGATCTTAATTCCCCTGACCAGTGATCGAACCCGCCCCCCTGCAGGGAAAGCGCGGAGTCCTAACCACTGGACTGCCAGGGAAGTCCCTGGATTTGTTTTTATTTTAATTACTTGGATTAGGATTCAGGTGCACATGTGTAGAATTGCACAGGCTTTGGTTTCTAAATTCTTTCTTCCTTCCTTCCTTCCTTCCTTCCTCTCTCCCTCTCTTTCTTCCTTTCTTTTTCTTTCTTTCTTTCTTTCTTTTTTCCTTTTTTCTTTCTTTCTTTCTCTCTCTCTCTCCCCTCCCTCCCTTCCTCCCTCCCTCCCTTCTTCCTTCCTTCCTTCCTCTCTCTCTCTCTTTCTTTCTTTCTTTCCTTCTTCCTTCCTCCCTCCCTCCTTCCCTCCCTTCTTCCTCCCTCCCTCCCTCCCTTCTTCCTTCCTTCCTTCCTCTCTCTCTCTCTTTCTTTCTTTCTTTCCCCCAGACAGAGGTCAAGCTTCCTCACCTCTGTGGGCTGGTGAGCAGTGTTTATTCTCTGTGCTCCGTCCCCGCCTCGCAAGGATCTGAACCCCAATGATACCCCGCTGCGTGAACATTAGCCCCCAGCCCCTGGGGTCTCCACAGCGTCAGCCCCCACCCACTGCTCTGCTGTGAGTCCCTCTGTTTTTGATACCTGAGAATTTTCTCTTTCCAGCTTGGCTGTGATAAGATTTTTCTGTTGTTATGTTTTGTCCAGCATTTCTACATATTTGAAGGGGGCGGGCCTCTTCTACACTAGGTCAGTCTCTCAGGATGATTGTAAATCATCCGACCTCATCTTCTTACATTGGTGGAAGCTCACTTTCATTTTTTTCAGTGAGCTAACGTCACTGAGTCAACTAGATCTAAGGGCTACAGTGCGGAGTGAAGAGACTCCACCTGCCCTGCCCTCCCAGAAGGTGACACCCAAAGAGGGAGACAGCCTTGAATCAGGTAGCCTGAGGAATAAATGTAAACTTGCAGCCCTAGCTAAGGAAAGGCACATTACTCGGAGGCCGTGGACGTTCCAAGTGGGGCCTTACTCAGCCAGCGGTCAGGAAAGAAGCAGCCCAGATGTCACAAAGGCCAGAGGACAGCCTAAGGCGGCGGAGTTGTCCCCGGGGCCCTCCGTCATGCCCTCCCTCCCCCTTCACTGTGTGAGCTCGGCTGCCCTGGGAGCTAACTTTCTCCCCACCAGGTAGCAGGCTCCCTGGGTGATGAAACCCTACAGATGTGAGGGTGGGTGGCAGGGGCAGGATTTCCTGTGGCACGATGCCCTAAAATGCTGTGAAATACCCCCAAATATGAGGCCATGCATGCTGTGAACGAGAAAAAAAAGGGATGTGAAAGACTTGTCTGTGGAACATTGCACCTGGTATATTTTGACTAGCAGGATGGAGAAAGAAAAGCCAGAACTGTATTTCTTTTGTCCTCTGGGTCTAGAGTTGGGGATCTCTTCTCCTTCCAGATGATGACCAGAAAAAAAAGGGTCCTTGGTTATCCTCTAAGTAAAACTTTTTGGTCATTCAAGTAGCCCGTGGAGTGATGAAGGAAGGATGGGGGGGATCTGGCTTTTTAAAGAAAGGGCCCTGGGAGAACCACAGCCCAACTCTGCCTCTGATTTCCTGGTGGGACCGCCGGTCAGGGGCACCTGCAGCCAGGCCCCTTCCCTGTAAGGTGAGGAGGCTGCCCTGGGGCTGGAAGGACCCTTCTACCTTGGCTATTCAAGATGCCTCCCCAGGGGGGGTGCTGGTGAGGCCCAGCTGCCCCGCATCCCCACGGTCCCCAGTGAGCTGTGGCCCCTGGGGCCTCTGTACCCATATTCACGGGGCCGTGAAGCAGCCTCCCTGCTCACCTCCACGGCCCCCCACTTCCTGTCACCGATAGCCCCGTGATCCAGTACCCTCCCTCAGGAATTTTTCTGTCCTCAAATCCATCTTGGCGGCCAGCTCCGCCACGTTGTGCCATGGAAATGCAATCTCTGTCGCAAGAGTGTGAGTGTGCGTCTCCTCTGTGTTTATTAACCTGCCTGGGTCAGGTGGTGGGAAGCGAGAGCCGGGCCTCCCTTCGGAAGCTTCCTTTTATGGACACAGCTTGCTGACCAATCCCTCGCAGGCCTGTGCTAATCCAGGGCTGGCCCCGAGCCTCCTTTCTGTTGCTGACCCAGTTTATAACCTGGAGGCAGGGTCGAGCTGAAAAGTTAGAGCCTGAGGCAGGGCAGGAGCCCGAGCTTCCCTGGGCCTCATTCCCCTCCCCTTTCCCCCACTCTGCGCTCCTCTGGACCAACGTTTTCTCCCCGTTCCACTTCCTGGGCGTGATTCACCCAGTGGCTCCCTCTCAGCATGGCAGCTATGTGTCATTTCCTTACGCTGGTGAGACCCAGGCTTTGAGTGTGTCCCCCCTTCCCCGCCCCGTGACTCCTCCAATCTGATTGAATAGGACTGAAAGGGTTGGACCCTCAAGCCCAGGGCAGCATCCTGGTAGGGATTTATCGTTGGAGTGAATTTACCTATCACCTGTGGGAGGCTGTATTTTTCACTGGGAGGTGTTTGGGAGATGCAGGGGCTTGGGACAGCTTCATCCTGTTCTCTGCCAGCCGCCCCTCCATCCCCAGCCAGGCCCCGGAACTGTTCTGCTTTCCCCTCACCTTCCCCCCAGCAATGCGTCCTTTGGGCTTGCTCGCAACCCCCTGTACAGCAGCCTGCTGTTCACTGGGGAGGCCAGTGGGGTGGCGCTGAGCCCTGTGATTGGGAAGGAGGGGCCCAGCCTCACAAGTCCATCCCCGGCCATCCCCGGTTAGCGCTCCTCTATCGGACCAGGGAGAGAGAGACCAGCGAGCAGGCAAAGAGCCATTCCTGTGTGAAACCTAGAACCGCTAGGTGGAAATGAGGTTCAGGAACGCGGGCACGTCGCTGCTCTGTAGGCACTGTCCCACTGCTTTGTGACAAGGGACACAGACATGTGTGATGCCCACACGGCTAGAGTCAGCTGGGAATCCTTGTGATATGGGCTCCCGAGTCAGGTCTTCCAAGGAGAGCAGCCATCCTGCCGCTCACGGTGGGACATGGGGAAAAGCGCATGGTTCCCACTGACCCCGGGCAAGTCTCCCTGTTGGCGGAGGGACCAGGACAGGGCCAGCTCGGTCTAGAAGGCCATGGTACTTCTGTGGTCTTGGACCCAGTTCTGAGGGCCCCCTCTTGAGCTAGCGGTAAAGAGCTTGCTGGAAGGATCTAGGGAGACGAAGGATCGGAAGGTCTTGTCTCGCGAGAACTATTTGAAGGCCCGGAGGCAATCTGGAGGAGCAGGTGAGCTGTTTCGTGCTGTTGAGAGGCTGTTTGGGGAAAGTGAGATGTGCTTTGTTACGTGCAGGTCCGGGACACGGGCTCTGAAGGTTACAGAAAAGCGTGTCCAGGCTGCATAGACATGGCGGCTTGCCTCTAATGAGAGCTCTGAACAATGGAACAGGCCGCTAGCATTTTGAGATAGTGAGTTTCTTATCACTAGAAGAATTCCAGCAGAAGTTGGCCAAGGTGGAACTCCTGCACAGGCGTGAAGCTCGGGCTGGCCTGTGCCTGTGCCTGGGGTGGGCCGTGTGATGGCTCTTGGCCGAGGCCCCAGAAAAGTCTGCCGTGTGCTGAGCTGGTCCGGTCACCGAACGTTTCTGTGACGCGTTTCTGTGAATTCTTACTGCTCATCTTACCCGCCCCCAGTCCTGTAGGTCAAGATTACTCTCCCTCGGGAGGCAGATGAGGAAGTAAGGAAATACCCAGGCCACTGCAGGGCTAAGATTAGGCCCGGAGCCTGCCCTGCTGTTCCTGACGCCGTTCGGGGAGTGGCTGTGTGCCCCATGCACATCCTACACACAGCCTTAAGGCAACGCTGAAACAGCTGTGTTATCATCCCATTGTACAGAGGAGGAAACCAAGGCTCAGAATAGTTGGGACTGTGTCTGGGACACAACTAGGAAGGGACAGAGCTGTGCTACTGGCACCTCCACCAGGAGCTGTGAGGGGCATCCCATGGACGTGCAGGAGGGAGCTCCGTGCAGCTGCCTGCATGTACCCCAGGGGATTGGGCCAGAGCCGTTCAATTCCATACTCCGGGGGGATATGACCTACTCCATATCCTGTGCTAAATACAATGGGGGGAAAGTGTACAAGGTCCTATTCCCAACTTATGAGAAACCTGTGGTCCCAAAGAGTGAACATAGCGTGTTCACAATAAGCCAGGTATCCCGCATCGGGCACAAGCGGTCAACTCATTGAAGAACAGGAGGGAAAGCTTCGTAACAGAGATGGAGCTTGAAATGGCCTTTGCGAACAGGAGCCTTAGGTAACCGAATTGGGCCCGTGAAGTCTTGAGCTGTTGTCAAGCAAGCGTAACTGACCCTCCCATTTTCTCTACCCACCCGTGGGTGGCCCCAGCCCCCAAGAGAACTGTCCAACCCAAGCTTCTCATCCTCTGACGTGATGAAGAGCCTCACCAGGCTCCCAGCAACTAGAGAAGCTTGTGGGCGACATCACCTCCTCCTCCAATCCACTCCCAATTCCTGTGGCTTCTACCGTGGACATCTCCCTCTATCTATCCCTTACTGCTACCTCCCATCCTGGGTCAGACTCTCATGCTTCTTGCCTAAATCAATGCATCAGGCACCAAGTTGCTGCCCCCAGGGTCTTTCCTTATGCATAGCTGTGAGTAGAGTCAGCTTTATAAACCTTGGCACTTGGACCGAATCCTCAGCAAGCCTTCCCTTTCCTGCCATCTCGCCCACATTCATTCTAACCTTTGCTGATGGCCTTCCCCACCCACCTCCTTTGTTTACAAACCTGTCCTTCTTTGAAGTCCCCTCTCACCCCCCCCCCGCCTCCCCCCCCCCCCACCCCACATGCTACCGTGCCCCATCAGGTGAAGTTAACGCCTTCTCTTTCCTTGCTCCCGGATATGATTTGATTTATGCCTCTCTGGTAGCACATACCACACTTTGCCACGTGAAGTTAATTTGTGGACACATCCGTCTGCCCAACTTGGCTGTACGTTCCCACATCACGCTTTGCTTGCCTTTGTCGTCCCTGTCCTGTCCGCTGCTCAGTGATGTTTATGGAGTTGATTGTAATCACAGCGCCTGCGGTCCGGCCCCAGGCTGAGGGGGTGCAGACGGAGACCCTGGGAAAGCGGCTGCACACAGGACTTAACCTTGACCCAGCGCATCGCAGGCTTTCTGTGGAAAAAGAAACAATTTAGCAAGAACAGGGACCTGCCAAAGCCCTGGTTGTTTTCCTCCACAATGTGAACAAAGTCCTAGATGTTTCCTTAAGAGACATGTGATGTACTGGTGAAGGAAATAGGAGCCTGATCTGCCATTTCCAAGCTCCGTGACTCTGGGAAAGTTCATTTGACCTCTCTATACCTCACGTGTAACATGGCAGGAGAATAACAGTACCAACATCTTTGCTTTGTTTTTGAGAATTAAGTTAATATTTGTAACTGGCAAAATATACATTACAAATACCCAATATACGTCATTATTTTAAGGTTATTATACTAACTTTATAATCATAGTTATACTGTAACCAAAATCATATAATAATAATATGTTGCTAATAACCTGGCCTCCTCCTAGCAGGCAAGACGAGCACATCTGAAAACTAGGGAGCTGTGAGGGGCCCCAAGTGATGGGGACTGCTGGGGGTGGTTGTTGGAAGTGTACCTTCCTGCCAAAGGCCACAAAACAGACCCTCGGAGGGTTCAGACGTGCAATGAGGTGATGAGGGACTGCAGACTGAGCAGTCCTGAGAGACGGATTCCGAACAACTCCACTCAGACCTTACGTTTTCACAGTGTTCCCTGTTGACGCTACCCCAGAAATGAGAGACCTCTGGCTGTCAGCCCCAGCAACACCCTATCGTCTCTTCTTTGCTCAGCTTCTTTTTCAAATAGGACAATAACCTACCTGATATTCCACTTCCTGTGCTCAACAGGAAATCTGAAACCCAAACAGGCCAATCATGGCTAGGAACTTAAGTATCAGGGTGACCAAGCACATTCTAGAAAATCTCAGGGGGTGCTATCCCATCCCCGACCCCAGAATCAATTCAACCTCCCTGAGGACAGGTGCCCCCTTAGCACTCCCACCTCCTCAATCTCTCCATCTGCTGGGATCTGAAGGTGTGTCCCTCCCACCCACCCCCGCCACCCATACAAATTCATGTGTTGAAATCTACCCCCACCCCAGGTGATGGTATCAGGAACTGGGGCCTTATGGGAGGTGATTAGGTCTTGAGGGTGGAGCCCTCATGAATGGGATTAGTGCCCTTATAAATGAGACCCCTCAGAGTTCCCTAGCCTCTTCCACCATATGCGGACACAATGAGAAATCTGTAACCCCAACCAGAAGAGGACAGTGGCACCCTGATCTCAGATTCCCAGCCTCCAGAACTGTGAGAAATAAATGTCTGTCATGTATAAGTCACCCAGCCTGTGGTATCCTGTGATAGCAGCCGTAACAGGCAAAGATAGCACCTCAGGGGTTGTGCTAGTACACAGTCACCCTCCCCCGACCCAGGAGGCTGTGGGCTTATTTCAGGGCTTCGGACTAACTCTGAAGTTAGTCCCCTCCCCCCTTCCCATGCCATAGGTTTTCCAGTAACCCAGTTTGTTTCCTATTTAAATGGCACAGTCTGTCCAAGCAAAACCAGCTTCTAGATGAGGGTGCCCAGGGTCTCGTGGAGGTGGGCAGCCTCCGTTCAGGAGGTCTTTCAGCTGCCCGGTCAGCATCTGCCCAAAATCCTGCAGAGACTGCCCCAGGCCAAGATCAGAGTGGCATCTGGGGATGGCAGAGACCTCTGGCCTCCTCCTTGTCCCCCTCACTTCCTAAGCTCCCCCTCCAGGGCGGGAGGCAGTGCCCCTAGCAGGGTTCCTGTGTTGGTCGGACTGCACAATATGCAAATTGCTTGTGAAGGAGCCTGTATCTCCGAGGGGAGCAGGAAGCCCCGTTAGAAACTTCTGAGCCTGTAGAGCAGAAGCTGGGAGAGGACAGCTCAGGGGCTCCAGCTCAAGTTTGTCAGGGGTGTTTGTGTTTGTGGGTCTGTGTGTGGGGGGAGGAGAGGGTGCTGCAGGGCGGGGGTGGGGTGGGCGCTGGGCAGAGGGGAGTGGGGCGCAGCAGCCTAGGAAACAGCAGCAGGTGGAGTAGGGGTGAGGAGGGGAGGAGAGGGGGAAGGGAGAGAGCCGGAGGCTGTACTCTGTCTTACCTAGTATTTGAATCTGCGATTTGAAGAAGTAGAAGCTCCCTGAAATTGGGGTCTCTCAGGTTCTAGAGAGATCTGAACCTCTTCCATTTTTGGAAACTCTCTGTATTAAAAAAGAAGAAGAAATATCAAAAGAGGACAACAAATATCACGATGTATTTTAAATGTTTACTTTCACCAACCAGTAGTTTTAAACACACGCACACACAGATACATGGTGACTTTACGAAGGGACTCACTTAGCAATAATGTCAGAGGCCCTTTGTCCTGTGAAGCCTGAGCCAGCGGCCCTCTTAGGCTTTGGGGAAGCCCAGCCCTTCCTGAGAGACCCTCTTGGGAGCTTCGGGAGGAAGATGGAGGTCTTGGCATTCTGGGCGGTTAAATGAAAAGTCCAGAACGTGTGTCCTGGAAGAGACCTGGTTGCACCTGGTCCTGCTGGAGGTGGTGAGGGGCTGAACATGCCAGGCATGCAAGTGTCTGGACCTGTCCATTCTCAGCCAAGTGTCCAGCTAGGCAGGGAAGCAGACCGTGGACTGCTTGGGGGGAACCAAGAAATTCTCCTCTCCCCCTCATATCCATCCTCTGCGAGGGTAGTAGGCGTCAATGGGAAACTCCTGTCAGGCCCCTTTGACGCCTCATCCAGAGCCGGGGGACAAAGAGGGCTCCATGGATCAGAACGTGGTGGGGTCAGGCCTAGACTGGGCCTGCTCTTTCAGGGAGGATGGTCTTTCTGTGGGTCCAAACCTACACCGCCTGTGTGACCAATTCCAGGTAGCCGAGGGCCATCCTTTCACTCTGCCATGGGGTGAGTGGGTGACCGTCTGGTGGCCCTTATCAGAGCTGATGCTCATATTGGGTTGTTTCTGAGGAAGCCATTGCTTTCCAAGAGGGGAGGCAATGGGTCTCCCCTCAAACTACTCATCTCTCTGCTTCCCTTCTGCTGGCAAGGACCCTCTTCTTGACCAAACTTTAGTCAGGAGCCCTCTTCTCAACTAGGCCCCATCCTGGGCCTGACAAGCTCAGTTCATCAGGAATACCGCCACCCTTGATACCTAATCAAGTTCCTCTTAGTACTTTTCCATCCTCTGATTCCTTCGACTGCCTGTTTGCTGTAAACCCCCAGCTGCCCCTGTTGTATCTGGAGATGAGCTCAGTCTCTCTCCCCTGTTGCAATGGTCTCAAATAAAGTCCTCCTTGCCTGTTGAACTCCCTCTGGTGCAGTTTTCCTTTGTGCCTGTATGTGTATCCACACAAACTCTTAACAAACTCTCTGGTTCTGTTGCATTGTCTCATTATCTGTCCTGAGCTCCAAAAAGCTGCTGGGAAAGGATATTCAGGTCTGGGGAGAGGAAAGCCATCTGTCACACCTGGCCATGGGACCCCTGTCAGGGAAGAGTTGATCACTGTCACCAGGGCCTGCAAGCAGAGGCAGAGCCATGCTCAGCTCCATGCCCTGGAGATTCTGGAAAGAACCACTACTGCCTTGGACCAGAGGGAGGAGGAGGGAGCCGTCAGGGCACCCAGGAGTGTCCCCTTCTAGGCTCTTCTGCTTGAAAAGAGCTGTTCTAACCTTGCTTCCCTCAGAAGCATTCTGTCATTAGAGGCGTTTCTCGGCATATCTATTTTGGAACTGCAGCTGGTTGCTTCTTAGAATAAATAGAGCTGTGATATTGGGATAAAAGAAGAAAGGAATATCATCTCCTCTTTATGCCCTCTCTCCTCCCAATGTTTTCCAAACTCCACTTTCCTCTTTTTAAAGGCCTTCCCCTAAACCCCTTCCACCTCCCTCCCTGCCCTGTAGCTCTCCTTCAACCATCTGATAATCACAGAATCCCCTCCCAGACACGTATGGGCCCCTGCTACATAGCCAGCCTGTGCTAGGCTTGGAGGCTCCAGGGCCTGCAAAGAACTCAGTCAAGTGACACAAGAGTTCATATAATAAGGACTGAAGCCAAAGAATGTTAGAGCTGGCCCAGCCTCTCCTGCTTAGATGAAGCAACCAAGGTCCCGCTGGGGATGTGCTATGCGCAGGGCCTCAGTGCTCCCGGGAGTTAAGGTAGGAGCTGTAACACCCTGACCTGCAATTGTCCTCAGACCTTCCTGTGTCGTTATCAGAATGGCCGTGTTGTACTGAAATCATTGAAATAGAACACGATGCTTCCGGGACAAAAAGAGAAATCAGACCATTGTTTGTTCTAGACAAAACAGATGTGGGGTACCCAGTGTATTTGTGGACTGAAATGGCTTTCCTGAGGGATCAAGGCAATCAGGGATGCTTTCCAGATACAAGGGTGTGGAGGGGCTGGTCATTAAGGAGCAAATGAAGAGACCTCTGTATGTGGCCACATTCGAGATCAAGTTATTAATCACCCTTTGCTGTGCCTTCTACTCCAAGTGGGTCCGACAGCGTACCCATGATTGTGCAGACTTCCCACCTCCTTGTGGTCCATCTGGAGCCCCTCCTTCACTTCCCTCTCCTGCCTCTTTCCTGTGCTTGCTGTGTTTTCCCTTTCATGAGCTTTACCTAACTCCACTCATCATCTGCTCTTTAGCTGCTGGCCTGCTGTGTGGCTTGACCCACATGGGGTCACAGAGGCAGAAAGTAAGGAGGTGGTAGTTTCTAGAAATTGTGCACAATTTCCTCAAAACCTTCTTCCTACCCAGGGCCAAGAGTGGCCAGCCTCTCCTCAGTAGCTCTATGGTCTGGCCTCTCAGCCTGGGCGTCTGCCTGCTCCATCTCCTCTGTTCCCTGAGGCAGCTCTGAGAAAAGGGGGTGAGCCCTTTTCTCACCCAAGACCTCTGTGGCGAGTTTTCTCTCTTGCTTTCGTCTTATTTTTAAAGATGAAACTGTGGTTAGACTCTCAAATTAGTCTTTAGAAACCTCAGTGGACGGCTTGGTAACAAAACTATCTATTTGGGGGTAGGTGAGGGGTGCTGAGCTGTGAAGGCGCTCACTCTGGGCATCCCCATTAGCTGGGAGGGTTGTAGGCATGAGTGTCAAGGTCTGGCACTGGAGAGGGGCCTGACTCTTCCATGTGCACCGGGAGGGGGCAGAGGCTCAGGAATGTGGGATCCTAACTCAAGTGAACTCGGGGTTGTGTCTCAGCTCCACCATTCCTTAGTCTTGTGACCTTAGCTATTTAGTGTCCCTGAGATTCCATTTCCTCATCTGTAATATGGGGATATTAATCCTATCTATTTTAAAAAACATTTAAATCAACGCATAATTTATTGAGCACCTCCTCCTTGCCAGGTGCTTGCCAGGCATGAGCATCAGTGGTGGGAAGGACTGATACGGCTCCTGTCCTCATGATACTCAGGTGTTCCGATAAGGGGAACAGGTGGTGTTCAGATTAAATAATAAGGTATATGTATATGTACGTATGCATACATATGTGTGTGTATGTTACCTAACACCATTCCTGATGCACAAAAAGTGCTTGATAAGTGGTGGTTGTTACCGTTATTATATATATATATATATTTTTTAAATTAATTTATTTTTGGCTGCGTTGGGTCTTCGTTGCTGAGCATGGTGTTTCTCTAGTTGCGGCGAGTGGGGGCTACTCTTTGTTGCGGTGCACGGGCTTCTCACTGCGGTGGCTTCTCTTTGTTGCAGAGGATGGGCTTTAGGTGCGTGGGCTTCAGTAGTTGTGGCACGTGGGCTCAGTAGTTGTGGCTTGTGGGTTCTAGAGCACAGGCTCAGTAGTTGTGGTGCACGGGCTTAGTTGTTCCACAGCATGTGGGATCTTGCCGGACCAGGGCTCGAACCCATGTCCCCTGCATTGTCAGGAGGATTCTTAACCACTGTGCCACCAGGGAAGTCCCACTGTTATACTTAACACTAAAAATATGGTAAAAATGGTCAGGCAGAGAACCAGAAAGGGTGTTTTCATTCCATAAAATGTTTAGCTTTTTCAGATTTATAGATCTCTTTGGTTAAGGAGAGAGTGTATTAGTCAGAGTTTCCCAGAGAAACAGAACCAATAGGAGATGGATATATATATCTCTCATATATATGATGCATATGTATGTGTGTGCGTGTATATGTATATGTAAATGTATAAAGAGCTTTGTTGTAAGGAATTGGCTTATGTGATTATGGAGGTTGACAAGTCTCAAGATCTGCAGTAGGCAGCCTGGAAACCCAGAAGAGACAATGGTGTAGTTGCAGCCAGCAGCCTCAAGACTCAGGAAGAGCCAGTGTTTCAATTCAAGTTCAAAAGACAGGAAAAATCTGATGTCAAAGATTCAAAGGCCATCAGGCAGGACGAATTCTGTCCTATTCAGGGAAAATTCAGCCTTTTTTTTTTTAAATTAATTAATTAATTTATGGCTGTGTTGGGTCTTCGTTTCTGTGCGAGGGCTTTCTCTAGTTGTGGCAAGCGGGGGCCACTCTTCATCGCGGTGCGTGGGCCTCTCACTATCGCGGCCTCTCTTGTTGCGGAGCACAGCCTCCAGACGCGCAGGCTCAGTAATCGTGGCTCACGGGCCCAGTTGCTCCGCGGCATGTGGGATCTTCCCAGACCAGGGCTCGAACCCGTGTCCCCTGAATTGGCAGGCAGACTCTCAACCACTGCGCCACCAGGGAAGCCCTTTTTTTTTTAAACATTAGGACTTCACCTGATTGGATGAGGCCCACCCACATTAGGGAGGGCAATCTGCTTTACTCAGTTTACCAATTCAAATTAACCTCAATCTAAAACACCCTTACAGAAATACCCAGAATAATCTTTGAAGAAATATCTAGGCACCCTGTGGCCCAGTCAAGTTGGCACATAAAATCAGCCAGCAAAGGGACCCATGGCTGGAGGATGTTGTAGCTGAGAAAGCCCTTGGGGAATCACTGAGCAACCACCCAGCCCTGAAGGGGAAGGTAACACTGGCTGAGATCAGGACAGGATGCAAACTAGTTTTCCTGGGGCTCTGTGAAGATGTGTTGTTGATAGTTTACACTGCGTTTTGTAAGTTTTTGCCAATATTTTAAAGAGTTCACATTAAAAGTCTGAATTTCTGGCTTCTCATGAAAAAATAGAAGTGGTCATGTAGAGGTTAGGCAACTGAGCCAGGGCTGCCCACCAGCCTGGGTAACCCCAGCCTGCTGGCTTAGCCTCCACCACCCACATCTGACCCACTGCACTCATATCTGTTACTACCACTCCTGCTGTAGGAGAAAAGACACCCGACCTGAACATCAGGGCTCCCCCGCTGCCCCCAGCAGAGAGCCCATGCCGACAGCATGCTATGTCATCTCCTTGTGAGAGCAGAGGGGGAGGCAAAGTACACACCCGAGATCTTGCCCCGGTTCCCTCACAAGCTTCTCTCCAAAGTGTCGTTGTGACCACAGACCTTCCATAGCTGTTTGACTGACAGGGGCCTTAGGTGGCAGTGGGAAAACTTAAGATCCCCTCCAACCAGGGAGTAGCCAAGCCATCCAGAGGGAATTGTCCTTGAGCGAGTGGCTGGGAGAGGACCAGCAGCTCCATGCTGCTGCCATGTTTTATAAGTTTGTATCAACATTTAAAAATTAGACTTCACATTCAAAATCTTGTGAAAAACTAGAAGAAGTGGTCACATGGAAGTCGGGCATCTTTAAGGTCAGGGTGTCTTTTCTTCTCCTTCAAGCTTGATGCTCAGAGATGGGCCCTAGGATGGAATCTTCTAGAGTCAAAGAATCATGAAAAACATGACTTTCCACTGATGAGGCACAATGAAGGAACCGGGGGTATTTAGCTGGAAGAAGAAATGCCTCTAGGGGAACCAAGAGCTGCTTTTAAGAAGCTGAAGAGATGTCATCGGAAGCAGGATTGCACCAACTCTGTACATCCCGAGGGCAGGAATCCAACCAGGGACCAACAGCCATGAGAAGGCAGGTTTGTGGTGAGCATAATGCAGACTTTTCTAGCAAGGAGGGCTCCTTAGAAGTAGAAAGGCCTAGTGCATACGGCAGTAAGGCCCCATGGCTGAGGGGGCAGTGGAGGCTACAGAGGGGATTTGATGGTTAGACTGCAAGTTGACTGGATCAGTGGTCCCAAACCTCCTTCGTGGGTGGTACATGTAGACGGTGAAAATATTTGTATGACACGTGGGAGGTTAACTAGTGGGGATTTTAACCCCAAAAGGGGTTGCATACAGGCCTAGAGTTCCAGGCCATGGCAGTTTTGAGGAGACCAGGGATTAATTTTAGGCAGGTCTGGAAAGACATGCAGACACGGAGATGACTGTCCTGCAGGAAGAAGTTGACACTCACGGGTCCCTAAAATAAGAGGCAGAGAATGCCACGTTGGGGGTTCACATGGGGAAGCACCAGGGAGCGTCAGGAGGCAGAGGGAGTGAGGGAAAAACGTGGGCAAAAGCCTTCCATGTGATGGACTTCCCTGGTGGTCCAGTGGTTAAGACTTCGCCTTCCAATGCAGGGGGTGCCGGTTCAATCCCTGGTATGGGAGCTAAGATTCCACATGCTTTGCGACCAAAAAAACAAAACATAAAACAGAAGCATTATTGTGACAAATTCAATAAAGACTTTAAATATGGTCCACATCAAAAAAAGTCTTAAAAAAATCCTTCCATGTGATTTCCTTGGAAGGGAACAAGTAAAACCGGGTAAGCAAGTTTAGGATTAGCTATTTTGAATAATTTCAGCAGGCCCTGGGACATGGGGAGTGTCCCTGGTTGTCTGGTACCTGGCGCTGGGGTGATTAGGGCAGGGGGTTAGTGACCAGAGCGTGAGAGCCCAGTAAATGAGGTGATTCCGGGGTGATTAGGGGCTCTGGATTCGTTGGTTTGTACAGGAAAGGCACCTACTCAAGAATGTGCTAACAGAGCGAGGAGCAGTCCCTCCAGAGTCAGCAAGGCCCCAGGGCTCAGAGCACCAAATACAGAAACCTGGAAACACGGTTATTAACAAGGCTCTGCCCATGGGCCCGAGGGCTGAGGAGATGGGTTCCTCCAGGTGCACCAGGAGGGGAGTGCCAGACGAGGTGTTGCCTGTTTCCTTCCAGCCCAGAGGTGCTGTCTATCAGACAGCACCTCCGAGCGAGAAGTGACCCAAGGGTCCAGCCTTAGTCTCTCTTTGTTCAGAGGGGGACCCTGGACCCAAAGAGGTGAATGGACTTAGTCAAAGTCTCAGGTTCACTGCAGAGCAGGGCCCGGAACCCGGTGCTCTTCGGGCCGCTCTCTGCGGTTGGAAGGGGCTGGAGGGAGAAGGCAGAGAATTCTCATCCATGAGAGTCCACGATAGGAGAACATGGACTAGGAAACGCCTGTAGCCTGCGGCACCCAGGGTCCCCAGGGCAGGTCAGAAGTGCAGCTCCTGCCAGCACAGCAAAGCTCCTGACTCCCCCTCCTCTGCCCTGGATGCACAAGGAAGACCTAGGACCGGGATCTTAGAGCAGATGCAGCCTGGGACGGGGAGCCCCTACGCAGGTCCCAGCTTTGTTGGCCCTGCTCTGAGGGTCTGACTTGGGCAGCTTTTCTCCCTCCCTGGTATCAGGCTTATCAACTGTGATCCAGTCATTCCGAACCTGCTGTATGTCATCCTTCCTGTTAAAATAGACGTTCCTCTTCCTCTGCCCCACCCGCTCATTCTACCTGATAGATCTAGAGTGAGCCGCCTGTATTCGTGACAGTCTGCCCCTGAGGAGCATCCAGACTGGGGAATCTTAGAGACCGTCTCGGATGCTAAATTCCACAGTGTTCTGGTCTGTCCAGGCTGGTCCACGTGGGGAGGGAAGGGGTGAGAATCAGAACCCACATCTCCTGCCTGTGTTAGTCTGCTCGAGCTGCCAGAAATAGATACCACAGACTGGGGGGCTTACATTTATTCCTCAGAGCTCTGGAGGCTGGAAGTCCAAGATTCAAGGTATCAGCAGTGTTGGTTTCTTCTGAGGCCTCTTTTTTGGCTTGCAGACGGCTGCCTTCTCTCACAGGCTTGTTTCTCTGCATGCAGCTGGTGTCTCTTTGCATGCCCAAATTTCCTCTTTTTATAAGGACACCAATCAGATTGGATTAGGGCCTACCTTAATGGCTTCATTTTACCTTAATTTCTTATTTAAAGGCCCTAAATACAAATGCAGTCATCTGAGGTCCTGGGTGTCAGCTAGGGTTTCAGCATTGGAAGCGCATGGCCCTGCCTCCTGGGGCTGAGTTCTTTCCTCTCCCCCACATGTCTCGCCCATAGTGAGCCTCTCCCCACCCCCTTCCCCACCCCCAGTTATGCACTTAGCCCTGCTCCCCACTTTTGGTGAGCCCAGAGTATGTAACAAGTGCACCGTGTCCATCCACGTCTGGTGCAGCATTCTGCCCTTACAACCTGTTTGCTCTCAGAAGGGCCGTGGGCTGCAGCAGCACGCAGGGCAGCCCATGTTCTGGGTCCTTTATTCCCCTCACCTGGCACACAGCCACGTGCAATTAGACACTTGACAGACAATGGGGATGGTGATGGCGATGTTGACAACCGAGAATAGAACCCGCAAGTGGGAGGTTGTTTGCTCAGCCAGTGCTGTGGGGATGAAGGGGGGTGTGGTTGTCACCTCAGCTCGAGGATGAGCAGGGACCAGTGTTCACAGTGGACTGAGTGTTCCCAGGAGCCCCATCAGTGACTGCAAGGCTGTGGGAGAAGGGCTGGGCGTGTATGGTCTTCAAAGCCCATATGCAGCTCTAAAATCCTAAGAACCTAAGTCTAGACCCAGACAGCTGGGAGCTGGGGCAGGCTCAAGCCAGGCACGTCTGGGCAGGCCCTGGGGGCCTTGACCGCTGGAGGTTGAGTGGCCTCTGCAGGCAGCCGGTTACCATCACTGGTGTTGGCATAGCTCATCCAAACGATTTCTAAGGGCTTCTTGAGGTTGGCATTAAAGTGTGTATGTGCAGCGGGTGGTCCTGGTGTAGAATGATCTGTGAGTCCCCCAAACCCGCATGTTTCTCTGCAGCCTTGTGTTTAGAACCAGGACTGGCTGTGCGAAGCAGGGGTGAGGGGGCAGGGCTCATGCCTGGCAGCTCCTGAGGCAGATCTAGCACCTACTGGTCGAAGCTGCAGAAAAACTCCTTTAACACAGCATAGGAAAGACCTCTCCAGTACTGAAAATGGCCCCCAAATGGGACAAATGAGTTTCTTTGACAGGAATGAGTCTCTGTCATGGAAACGTTTGCGTAAACACTTGAAGGAACCAGAGGATCACGGATGAGGTGTGATTATGACCGATGCTTGATGTTAAGGATTTGGAGTTTACCGAGTGTTTTTATAGTCATTGTTTTCATTCATCTTCACAACAGTTCAGGGAAGATAGTATTAACATACCCAGCTCCTGTGGGTGAGAACAGTGAGCTTCAGGGAGGTGGCAGGATTTGTCCCAGCTGAATTGCCTGGGCGGGGACAGACCTCCAAATACATGCTTCTTCCGTGCCCAGTATGATATGAAACTTTCCTCTCCCGGAAGGCCTCCTTTGGCTGCTGGTTGGGAGGCCTCAGTTCTGGCCCCGCTTCTGCCTCCTGCTGAGCGTGGGCCTTACCCTTTCTGAGCCAGCGTACCCTCCCTTGTAAAGGGGCCTGTACCACCTCCAGAGAGAGGAGAAAGGAGAAGGGCAGGTGGCCTGTGGACTGTCGCTTGCTACTCCATGTGTGAGGGGAGAGGACTTCTACCTTAGGCCGCCATTAAAATGTAGACTCCCTTTCTGGGCAGGAAGAAACCTCTCCCAAGAGGGCAGTCCACCATGGGCAGGGCGAGGTAAAGACCACCGAAGTGTTGGAACCAGATGCAGAAAGTTCTAGAAGGCAGAGGCCTCCTCTGTTTAACTCTGTGCCCGGCTGGCATCACCTGAGTAGTCAGTCGATATGGGGTCACCAGGACTCTAGCACCCACAGGGGATTTCGTTTGGGTGAGATGGACCTCCTGACAAAAACTCAGGTCCTCCAGTCCTGTTGTTGATGCATCAAAGGGTCCCTGCTCTGCTCCCCGCATCAAGATTTCAGCTCTGTGTCTTTGGGAGGGTCCCTTGACATCTCTGACCTCAGTTTCCTCACCCGTAAGACAAAGGAGGTAAAAATACATCATTTATGAGTCCCTTCAGCTCTGGTTCTCACCACCAATGAATTTATAATCGGAGTTGTTATGTTTTCTCCCTCATCAATATCCCAGATTGTTCCTTTTCTTTTTGTCCTAATGACTTACCCCTCCCTGCTCCTGTTTCAATGACCTGGGGTCTCTCCTTGGGGCTAATGATCTTAGCTCCAAGACTTTTATATCCAAGAGGGCATTTTGGGAAGCATCTAATCTGGTCCAGCGGCTTTAGCCTGGAATTCAGGGCCACTGAAAGGTGTTTTGGAGGGGTTTATAAACATGGAAGCATTTCAGCCAAACAATGAATTAAGCCACCCCAGGAGCCACTGGTAGAGTTTGAAACATTTGTGCTCAAGACTTTGTTGGAAAAAACATTCCTCTAACTCAATCCCCTCACTTTTCAGATGAGAAAATTGAGGTCCCAGGAGATGAGGTGACTTGACTGAGTTATCTAAGTATCTTTCTGGCATTTAGGTTAGCTGTGATTCAAAAGATTTTAAATGCTGTAGCTTTTGTGGGTGTACGTGAGGTAACCGGAAATTTCTCAGCGTCTGTGTCTCTACTTCTGCGTAGAGAACAAACGTACGGATATCAAGGGGGCAAGGGGGGTGGGGTGGGATGAATTGGGAGATCGGGATTGACATATACACACTACTATGTATAAAATAGAAAACTAATGAGAACCTACTGTATAGCACAGGGAACTCTACTCAGTACTCTATGGTGACCTAAATGGGAAGGAAATCCAAAAAAGAGGGGGTATACGAATACGTACGGCTGATTCACTTTGCTACACAGCAGAAGCTCACACAACATTGGGAAGCAACTATACTCCAATAAAAATTAATTAGAAAAAGAGAAAATTCTCAGTCAACAGGAGAGAAGTACTAGAACTGGTTTCCTCTGGGGACTCTGGAAGGCCCGGCTGTGAACATAACCCTCACCGCCCTCCCTCCCATCTCTGCCGGCTCCCACCCCTGCCCTGTGGTGTGAGGAGGGCCCACCGACGGCTCTGGGCTCCCCCAGCCCCTCCTATGACGCGGTGCCCTTTCTGGGTTCTGCTGTGCCCTGTCCCTCCAGGTCTGCGGTGAAGCTGTGGAGAAGTGGGTTGGCTGTTCTTTTTTCTGACTTCCTGTGTGCTTCGGAAACCTCAGTGAAAGAACAGCTAAAGGAAGAAAGGGCTGAGGACCGTTATGCCAAACATAGACTTACATCCGACCTGGGGGGGGGGGCTAGATTCATGATTCCTGTAGAAAGAGAGCCCAGGATTCTGACTGCCCCCCCCATTTCCTACCTGGCTTCTAGGGAGCACAAACGCTTGGGGCTGGAAGTAGGTAGGGGGGTCCTGGATATTTTCAGGTTTGGATCAACTGTACCTTGGGAGGTAGCCTAAGTGATTCTTGAGAAGCATTTATCACTGAAACCAAACCCATTAAAGTGGAACACTTAATTACCTCTCTACCACAACTGTTTTAATTTCTCTTTTCTGCATACACCTTGCTATAACCGTGGGCGTGTATTTGTGTAGCAAATATGCATAGAATCTTTGGAGTTTTTTATTTTACTTTAATTGTGTATGCCTAAGTAGTCTCTTTACAAGTACCTTTTAGAACACGACAGGAATTGATTTATGAGTGAAGCTCTGTACCTGGGTGAGAAAGACAGAACTGGGGAAATGCCAGGCTCGCTCTTTTTCTTTCTTCCTTCCTCCCGTCCTCCCTCCCTCCCTTCTTTCCTTCTTTCCTTCCTTCTCTTTTTTTTTTCTGATGGCACATTGTGAGCTACCTGCCCATAAACCCCCATTCTCAGGGCCTCCTACTCAAATTGTGACCCACAGTTGGGTCCCTAAGGGTCATTTCTTCCCCAGCCTAGCCTAGCCACCTGGCTCCAAGTTTGTATGCCTGCCTTTGGGTCCATGAGAGCTTTTTCTTCCATAGCTCTTGTAAAAGGATAACAGCAATTTTGCTACCATTCGGGCTCAGAAAATTTTGGCTTGGGACTTCCCTTTGTATTTTATTTTGTTTTTCTAACCAGGGGAGAAAAAATTCCTACCACACTTTGAGAAGTGGTTGAGAACATTGTGAGAGAAGAGCTACAAGCGAGGGGATTTCTTGCCACCGTACTCAGGGTTTCCCTCCCTTGGAACTACTGTGGCCAGAGTTCGAAAAGGCCAAAGTTCCCCCCAATTTTTTGATTTTTCTGAGCTCCGAATAACTGAAGCCACCTGTTTCTGCTCTTTCTGCCCATTTCTCAATAATAGGCTTGGGTAACAGTAAGAAACTAAAACAGAAACCACCACTGTGCTCTGGACTCCGTCTCAGAGACAGCCAGGAAGGTCCCACACTTAAGAATCGTAATTCACTGAGGTCTGTCACGGCACCAAGTGTTTGTCAGACCCCACCCTGCCAGTGGGAGCCTGCAGCCTGGGAATGGGGAGACCTGGGTTCCAGCCGAGAGGCCTTGCATTTTAGTCTCTCTGAAACTCCGTGCTCACCAGCAAGACAAGGGCCAAACCAGCTGTTCTGCACCCTCACTGGTATGTATCAGAATCACCTGGGTTGTGATTTAAAAATACAGATGGCTGGGCCTCAGCCCAGAGGTCTCCATTCATGGAGAGGAAGACAGGACTGAGACTTGGGATATATATATATATACATATACATATGTATATATTGTTAAAGCAAAATTATTCAGATACTTGCTAAAGAATAGTAAGGCAGACTTTATTCAGGGAAACTACTACAGTGGAGTTTTGCAGTAGGGGAAAGAAATTGAAATAAAACAAGGAAAAGTGGAAACGATCGCCAAGGACCAGGGTGGCGGTGCTGGTGGGGTGGCCAGTGGATGGACAGGGTGAGGGGGCAGGGTATTCCTTTTCTAAGTTGACCTAACAGGACTCTTGCTGAAGACAGGCTCCAGTGACCAGACGTTATCTGGGGGGTGGGGATGGGCAGCTATAGAAGGTGGGGAATTCTGGCTAAACCCACTTAGTGGGATTCTTGCTAAAGCCGGACTCTGCAAAGACAGAGATGGAAGCCGACATCCAGGCCTACTAGAGCAGAGGGCTCAGAGGAGCCTGACTGAAGTTTGGTCGTGGAGAAAATCTTTGTCTAGACGTGTATTAACACATGTGCCCACAGCCAGGTGAGGAGGGCCGGGTCCAAGTGCTGTTAGGGGTGATGTGTCAGGTCAAATAGTCCACTGTTCTCACCATTAGAATCCAGAGCCCTGGGGTTGTCTGTGGGCGGAGGCCTCCTTCTCCGGCAGTCCCGGACCCATTACTGCAGGGTGTGGCAGTAAAGAGCCCACACCCGGAGCCCTCAGGACAACATGGGAATCCCAGTCTGGTCTCTGCCTGCCCTGTGATCTTCAGGAAGTCATTTCCCTCAGCCTCAGCTGCCCCATCCTTGAGATGGGTGATTAACAGTACCTACCTTTTCAATTTCTTCTTAGGATCGAACGGGCTCTGGGTTAACCGCTGTCAGTTGTCAGAATTGAGCCTGCCGCAGGCGTGCAGGGGAGGAGAAAGGAAGGGGACACGGGCTCAGGGGCTCAGGGCTGGAGACGGAATCAAGGTCACAGTGTGGCAAAGACCCCCCAGGCCTTGGCAGGTGCTCTGGTCTCTTGGAGGACTGTCTAGAGTTAAGGATAACTTTCTGTAGTCCCAGGTTCTCTTGACAGATTTTATTGAGCTTTCTCTCTGCCTTATTTACCCCAATTCCTTTTTTTTTTTTTTTCCCTATTTGGCCAGGTGGCCTGCGGGATCTTAGTTCCCTGACCAGGGATCGAACCCGCGACCCCTGCAGCGGAAGCGTGGAGTCCTAACCACTGGACCGCCAGGGAAGTCCTGACATCTAGATTTGGGGCCTGTTTACTCTCGAGCCTAACTCTGGGGTAAGAGGATTGGCCACTCTGGGCTACGTGGAGAGTACAGAAAGTAAGAAAGTCAGGCTGTCAGAGGAGGAACTAGAGGCTGAAAGGAGAAAGAGGGCCAGCATCTGGCCTCGTGGAAGCCACTTAATGTTTATATATATTTAACCAACATAACAGCAAAACTTAAGGTCTATTAACTGTATGTAATTCTAAACGTACATGCATTTTTACGTAGTTATAGTTATAATCAGTATGTGAACTTCATTCCCTGTCACTTAACATTTTTAATATAAATATTTTCATGAATCACCACTGTTCATGTTTTTTAATGGAGTATATCATGATTGATATTGCTTAGAATTCCCCCCCTCAGCATTTCCCTGAACATTTTGTTCTGATTTCGCTTTCTCTCTATTATAAATAGTACGGCTATGAACATCTTTGTGCATGTGATCCTTGCTTCCTCTTTAGATACGTGGGGTGTGCGTTTCCCACAGTTGGGTGGCCAAGTCAATACATGTGAGCTGTTTGTGTTTTATTGAAGTGTAGTTGATTTACAATGTTGTATTTGTTTCTGGTGTACAGCAAAGTGATTCAGTTATACACATGTGTGTGTGTGTGAATTTATTTTCAGATTCTTTTCCATTATAAGTTATTACAGGATATTGAATATAGTTCCCTGTGCTATACAGTAAATCCTTGTTGTTTATCTGTTTTATATATAGCAGTGTGTATCTCTTAACCCCAAACTCCTAATTTATCCCTCCCTCCCCCCGCCTTTCCCCTTTGGTACCCATAAGTTTGTTTTCTATGTCTGTGAGTCTGTTTCTGTTTTGTAGATAAATTCGTTTGCACTGTTTTTTAGATTGCACATATAAGTGATATCATATGATATTTGCCTTTCTCTGTCTGACTTACTTCACTTAGTACAATAATCTCTAGGTCCTGCAGGTTGTTGCAGATGGCATTATTTCATTCTTTTTTATGGCTGAGTAGTATTCCATTGTGTGTGTGTGTGTGTGTGTATATATATATATATATATATATATATATATATATATATATATATATACACCACATCTTTATCCATTTATCTGTCGATGGACACTTAGGTTGCTTCCACGTCTTGGCTATTGTAAATAGTGTTGCTATGAACATTGGGGTGCATGTGTCTTTTCGAATTAGAGTTTTTGTCTTTTCTGGATATATGCCAGGGAGTGGGATGGCTGGATCATATGGTAACTCTATTTTTAGTTTTTTAAGGAACCTCCCTACTGTTCTCCATAGTGGCTGTACCAATTTACATTCCCACCAACAGTGTAGGAGGGTTCCCTTTTCTCCGCATCCTCTCCAGCAATTATTGTTTGTAGATTTTTTGATGATAGCCATTCTGACCAGTGTGAGGTGATACCTCATTGTAGTTTTGATTTACATTTCTCTATTAGTGATGTTGAGCATCTTTTCATGTGCCTGTTGGCCATCCGTATGTCTTCTTTGGAGAAATGTCTGTCTAGGTCTTCTGCCCCACGTGAGTCGTTTTCTATTCAACTAGCTTGCTCTTCAGGAAGCCGGTTCTGAATCAACAGGCAATTGTACCAGTTTCATTTCAAGCCCATAAACATAAGATTTTATTATTTTTCTCCAGGTATCTTGGCTGTTTAAAAGGTTTGTAGTGATACCTCAGAGTGGTTTTTATTAGCATTTTTAACTGCTGAGGATTTTCCCATCTATTTTTAATTTTCCCGAGTCTTTTCACACACAGGTGGCATCCTGTTTGCTGGACGGAGCATCTAAATTCCCACTAAAGTGAAAGCTGATCACTGCAGTGTACAGATTGGGGGCACCGTCCTATTTAATGGTTTGAATATCTGTTTACAGAAAACAAATTTGCAGTGTCTACTGGAGTTGCAAAGAGTAGCAGATTGGGGTTGGTAGGTGGAGAAGCTTGTTCAGGAAGATGTTTGGTTGTGTTTAAGGTGGTACTGGATGAGGCGACTATACCTCTACTGTCAGACCTGGCTTTGTACTTTCTGGTTGAAAAAAAAAAAGTACTTGAGTTTTCTTTTCACTCTCAATTTTTTTTCTGTTTATTAAATGTATCATCAAAGATAACAAAATTCTACGTCGCCATGATTATTAAACATATTAATATATAAAAGGCCAGTATTCCTTTTAGCGCTGCAGGGCTGGAAACTGATGTTGATGTGTAAGTTTTTGTGTGAGCAGAATTCTGGGGCCATATCAGAAAAGCAGTGTTCATCTGGAACCACCTTGCTGTGCGGAGACAAAGCCCCTAGTGGTGGGACTTGGGCTGTGGGCTGTGTTTGCTGGGCTAAAATGGGAAATCTGAGGGCTGGTCCTGCCGCTGCCACTTAAGAAAAGTGACCCCAGGCAAAGTGCTTGGTCACTTTTCCCCATCCTCCAAATGGGAGTGGCGTCTGCCTTGGGAGATAGGAGCAAGATAGCGAGGGTGCAAACACTCTAGAAAGGGGTGCACGGTGGGTGTTCTGCGCATGTAAAGACCACCGCTCTTTTTTTGTATCATTTTTTAAAACTTTTTATTTTATATTGGAGCATAGCCAATTAACAATGTTGTGATAGTTTCAGGCACACAACAAAGCGACTCAGTCATACATATACACGTATTCATTCACCCAGACTCCCCTCCCATCCAGGCTGCCGTATAACATTGAGCAGAGTTCCCCGTGCTATACAGTAGGTCCTTGTTGGTTATCCATTTTATTTATTTATTTATTTATTTATTTATTTATTTATTTATTTATTTTTATTTATTTTATTTATTGGCTGCGTTGGGTCTTTGTTGCTGCACGCGGGCTTTCTCTAGTTGCGGCGAGCGGGGGCTAGTCTTTGTTGCGGTGCATGGGCTTCTCATTGCGGTGGCTTCTCTTGTTGCGGAGCACGGGCTCTAGGCGCATGGACTTCAGTAGTTGTGGTGCACGGGCTCAGTAGTTGTGGCTCACAGACTCTAGAGTGCAGGCCCAGTAGTTGTGGTGCACGGGCTGAGTTGCTCTGCGACATGTGGGATCTTCCTGGGCAAGGGCTCGAACCCGTGTTCCCTGCATTGGCAGGCAGATTCTTAACCACTGCGCCACCAATGAAGTCCCTGGTTATCCATTTTAAATATAGCAGTGTGTACATGTTGATCCCAAACTCCCTGACCATCCCTTCCTTCCACCCTTCCCCCTGGTAACCATAAGTTCGTTCTCTAAGTCTGTGAGTCTGTTTCTGTTTTGTAAATAAGTTGATGTGTATCATTTCTTTTTAGATTCCACATATAAGGGATATCATACGATATTTCTCTTTCTCTGTCTGACGTACTTCACTCAGTATGACAATCTCTAGGTCCTTCCATGTTGCTGCAACTGACATTATTTCATTCTTTTTAATGTCTGAGTAATATTCCATTGTATATATGTACCACATCTTCTTTATCCATTCCTCTGTCAATGGACATTTAGGTTGCTTCCATGTCTTGGCTATTGTAACCAGTGCTGCAGTGAACATTAGGGTTCATGTATCCTTTCAAACCATAGCTTTCTCTGGATATATGCCCAGGAGTGGGATTGCAGGGTCATATGGTAGCTCTATTTTTAGTTTTTAAAGGAACTTCCATACTGTTCTCCATAGTGGTTGTACCAGTTTACATTCCCACCAACAGTGTAGGAGGGTTCCCTTCTCTCCACACCCTCGCCAGCATTTATTGTTTGCGGATTTTTCGATGATAGCCATTTTGACTGGTGTGAGGTGATATCTTATTGTAGTTTTGCAAAAAAGTCTGTTGCGCTTTTTAAAAAACCTTGATTTGGATGAAGGAGTGGGGTCCATCTCTTGCATGGCAGCCCTGCAGCCATTTGAAACCAGCAATCCCGTCCTCACTTCCCAGGACTCCCATCTCCCTTTAGCCTAAGGGTCTGCCTCCCAGGCTCCCCATGCTCTGAAAGTCCTGGGATGTTCACCATAGAACACACTCTCTCAAACCTCGGGGCTGTGGGCCACCAGTTCTGTAGATGCAGTTGTTTCCATGCCCCGGGGGAAATCACTGTCCTTATTTTAGGGATTTTCTAGTAACCCCAAAACCACGTTAACTTTTTTGGCAGCTATTTCATAGTGACTAACAGTGAGTTCACAGCTTAAACCCCATTTTTTAAATCCATGCTGTTGCTAAACCACGTCTTCCTCATCCCAGACTGGGGAAGATTTTTTTTTTTTTTTTTTTAAGTCTACGTGAAGAACTTCACATTTATCCCATTTCACTGGCTGCATTCTGTTCCCCTTGGCGTGTCTTGCCTGCCTGTGCAGATGTCAGGGGCCCTTTGTGGTCTTCAACCAGAGTCACAGTCTCCCCTAATCCTGTGCTCAACATGGTGCTTTTTGTCTGATAACCACAAACTCCTTAATGCCAAATTAAGAGGCGTGAACAAGGACCCATTCAAAATGTCATAGGTCCTCAGGTTAATACAGACACTTGACCAGCAGTTGTGGGGAAAAACCATTTGGCCAGTTACGAATTCACCTCCTTGTCACTTGGCCTCCTCATTTTCCTCTCAAGAAAATGGGGAAGAACTCAAAATACTCAACTGTAGCGCTGATCCATTATGGTACCAAATTTCCCAGCCCAACAACCAACTCTGTATCGCACGCAGAGAGGGAAATGGGATTTGCTGGAGCTGCAGGCTGGGAGAGAAGGAAGAGGCTGAGATTGGGACTCGAAGTGGAGAAGAATTTAGTTTGAGGTTAACGAGGACAGAGTGTGGCTTTGAAAATTACAACTTTTTAGGAAATTGGAAAGTAACAGGAGCTCCTCGGAGGAAGGAGCACATCTTAAAATTCTGTGCTGCCGTGCACCTTGTAGATTGCTATCTTGAAGTGTTGGGTGGCGATACCACTGCCGGGACCAGACAACATCAAGGGTCAGAGGCAGGCTTGAAGCAAGTGACTATAGAATCTGCCCCCATCCTACTCCTGGGTCACTCACTGTTCAGGCCGTGTGGTGCTGCAATCAGCTCTCATAACACCCGTTTCTCCCCAAGTCTGCCGTCAGTGAGATCATGTTGGTAGCTTGAAATCAGCAATGACGGAAGTATCTACACAAGAGAAATTGGCAAATGCTGCAGATCTGGCCATCTTTGCCCTGGATTACTGGTGAAACTCATGCCAAGGCCTTATGTGAGACACTCTTCTGCCTCCTAGCTCATGCCTGGCTTCATCCTATGGCCAAAATTACATTTTTTAAGTGAAAATCTGCTTCTCCATGGGGTCTTATATTGTCACCAACTCCTCTCACTTCCCAGCAACCCTTCAACACCCTCCTGACCAGCCCTATATCATAGCATGTGATTTCCTGAGCTTGCTGTGTCACCTTTTCCTGAGATCCAGGGGCCCCAGAGGCAAGTCCTCTCCTGTGATCATCTAATACCCAGCAGAGACCCCTATTAGATCCCATATCATATGGTGGCTGCTTTGCTCTAATCTTTGTCCTTTTTACGGTATTGTGAGTCTCTGCTGGACGGGGACCCTCTTCCCACTTTTGTTTATCTTCATACCTCCAGAGTCTGGTGTGTCTCCTGAAAGCAAGGCAGAGAGAGAGAGAGAGAGAGAGAGAGAGAAGTGGAGGGGTGGGGGAGGAGGGAAAGGGGAGAAGAGGAAAAAGAAGAAAGGCGGCGGGGGGTGGTGGGGGGGAGAAAAACGGTCCAGTCCGAATCACTCATGAGCTGGCCGGCTAGGAGCAAGGTGAATGGGATTTCTTGAAGGGTTGGGGAGCTAGCGGCACCCAGAAGTCACACAGGAGGTAAGAAAACTCTGCCCTGCTGCAGGGATCAAAGTCCTTGAACCAGTGGGAGAACAGAGGTTCTGTTAACAAGGAAGGACAGGTAATGCGTCTCTGTCGCCCCCCTCCCAGTGCCCTGAGAGCCAGCTACGAGTCAGGTGACCTCTGGGTCGCAAAGTGCTGGCGACAGAATGGTCTTGAGTGGGTCGTGTGTGCGGGGGTGGCGAGCTGAAAATGTGGGAGACTCTCAATAAAGGTTTTTTGAATTACATTGAATTATAGCTGGTGCTAATCACAACCTTCCTGGCTCCTTCCTTTGCAAGGTAATGGGGAGGGACGCTCGGAGAGGAGGGGAGGGGATTAACCAAGTGATGGATTGGGTGGCCCTGGAGTGGGCAGAATGCTGGCCCTCATGGGACCTGGGGTTTGAAAGGGCTCGGGGCTGGGGAGGGAGCGCTGCGTGGAGCAGTAGGGCCCAGCTTCCCAGACACACAGGCCTGGCTCCCCAAGACGGCAAGGTCATTGCCAATTGGTTAAGTGGCTGTTCTCAGCAGGCCTTTGCAGAGGAAAGGCATGTGTTCCCCATTTTGTTGATGGGGAAACGGCAAGAGGAAGTGACTCAGAGACAGAGTGGAAATAAAATGTGTGTCTCATGACATTCTGGCTTCTGCTAGATCCAAAGGGCTGGTGTTTCAACTGTGTCCTGTGTGGCCTCGGTCCACGCTTCTGTGGGTTCTCAGGACAGACGACGGCCCTCCATGTGAGCAGAGAGTAGGAGGTAGAGGTGTTCTTTTCAGGTGCCCCGGCAGGTGGAGAAGGTGGGTCTTGGAGGAAAGGCAGCCTCAGAGCCCTGGAGACAGGAGGGGCTGCCTCCACCCCCTGAGCCTCGACTTACTGGGCCAGTTTAATATTTTTAAGTGGGCGCTGGTATTGGGTTTCTGGTTCTTTCTTCTGCCAAGTCACAGGCGTTTTAAAAATACATGTGCCAGGGAGTTTACAGAAGTAATCTCTGATTTTCCAGAAAGTTCTGCAGGATAGGTAATGTTAGCCTCCTATTCCAAGAGAGGAAACTGAGGTCTAGAGAGGTGACCTTGTCCAGATCACACAACTGGTAAGTGGCAGACACTTAAGGCTACCACGTTGCCTAGCTCTGAAATCCTTCGTGAATAACGGCCTAGACTTCTGCAGCATGGCAGCCCCGAGGACATGAGTTTTAAACCCAGGTTCAAATCAGTCAGATGTGTGCACCTTCTCCCTGACATCGTGCCACCTTCCTGACAAATGGTGCCCTTTCTGTGCTCCCTGAAATCATGGGCAGAACTTTCAATCCTCAAGACATTGCCTTTTACCCTTGGAACTCCCAGCGTCACTCTCAAGTCTGGTTCCCGAAGAGGCCAAGCTTCAAGGCCAATTGGTAAAGGCTATCGTTGTCATCTCATAAATGAATTAACATTGAAAAACCAAAAAAAAAAAAAAAAGGGTGGAAAGACAAAGTTAGAATAAAGGACTGCCTCTCAAATGGAATACATTCAGCTTTATGATGGATTCTTTACAGTGTTTTTATTTTTCTCATTTTGCCATGGACACGGCAAAACATCACCAAAGGCCATCATCCAGCTGCCAACCGCTGTTTGGGAACTCTGTCCCATCCCAGCGTGACGTCTCAAGGCATCAGAGCCAGTTGGTGGCAGAGCCGGACACTAAGTCCTAAGCATGGTGGCAGGACGTGACACCAGCAGCCCTCTCGCCATTGGCAACATGGTGGCCTTAATTCTCTGCCGCTTACCAGTTGTATGCTCTGGACAGTCACCTCGCTAGACCTCCCTAACGTTACCTATCCTGCAGAATCCTCCTAGAGAATTAGAGGTTACTTACATAAACTCCCTAGCACACAGTATGTGTTCAATAAGACGTAACATTACCTTGCAGTGTCTTCAAGATCAAGAGTGTATTTTTCTGTGATGTTGACCCCTAGAACCCTGACATCTTCCCCACAGCAGGAGCACAGCCCTGGGGACAGTGACAACCCAGAGTATCTGAAGGGACTTCAGTGCTGCTTCAGTCTCCCCTCCCCCTTCAGGCAGGTGAATGTCTTGCCGTGCAGGAAGAGTGTCATTTATTTTCTTCCTGAAGACTTCAGGGACTCAGAGATTGTACAGCTTCCCTCAGTGCCCTTGGCAGGTCTTGGCCAAGACGTTCTTATAGCCAATCAAAACTTTTCCTGTTTTAATTTGAGCCCATTTCCTTGTGTTTGTTATTCTTTGGCTTTGCCTTGGGCAGATCTGGGGGTTGGGAGACAGCCGGAGCCCACGGTGGCTGTGAGCCAGGGTTTTCTCCAGTGCCGTGGGACGGACGGTCTCTCCTCGTGACAGTGCTCATAGGGTCTAGGGCAGGCCAGCATGCAGGGAGGAAGGATCGCCAGGCTGGGGTCCAGGTCCGACCTGCAGGAAAGAGCAGGGGTTTTGGCTCACACACTTAGAGTCAGAGGACTTTGTGATCAACAAAATCCAGAGACAAGCTACTGATGAGAAATTCAGGTTATCAGGCAAAGTCTGGAGGAACAGGCAAGTTCTATTGTCCAGAAACAGAAGCTAGAGTCAGCAGGTCATTCTCATGTCTTCCTAACTACGCCCAGTGCCGTATGTTGGTAGCTTGCAATCAGCCGTCGTGGGCCTGGAGAGAAGACCGTGCGTGACGTTGAGGGCTGTGTTCTCCAAGACCCCCAAGGCAGGTGACTGAGGCTTTCCTTATATAACACCTTTCAGTTACTCTGCTTCAGAGAGTTTTGGGGGACCCCTTGGCAGTTTACTGCAGATCTGTACTGACAGTTGGGAGTTTTGGATGCCCTTGAGGGAGTTGCCACGTGTCAGCAGAGATGTGGGCACCACCTTTCTGGGCTGAGGTCTTTTGGCCAAACACCTCCAAGACCTCTCATGGCCAAGCCCTAGCTTGGGTAGAGTGATGCTCTCTAAGCCAGGAGGACTCTGGATTCTTCACAGACTGGGGTGTTCCATGCTGGGTTGACACATTTCTTCTCGCATGGAGTTTGTGCCCACGTCTGTGGTATCAAGAGATACTACTTTCTTCAAAGGCACATGGGAAGGTGGGAAAAACTTTGAACTTGGATTCAAATCTGCTTTGGGATCCGAGTTTGCTACTCAACAAGCATGATCCTTGACCAGATGGCTTAAAATTTCTTGAGTATGTTTTCTCATTTGTAAAATGGTCATAATCATCTGTGAACATCTCCCAGGGTTGTTGTGCAAAACACATATGTTTCTTTTAAAGTTTTTTAATTGTAATTGTTTTTGGAATGGATAGCCCAAGGTTACCACTACAAAGGACTGAAGGCAGACCTGAGGGACCAGCATCGGTCTGAAGGCAAAGGTAGATCCCGGGTGACTGAAATGACTTTGCTAAAATATTTCAATGGGAGCCAGGTTGACTACTATGAATGATGGCTCCTGAATGAAAGGCCAGGAAAAAACTGATGACGATAAGAAACCAGTGTCATCCGAGTGTGTTGGTGATGGCCAACGTATCAGTCTAGGTTGGATGTAGAACATGAATACTTCTCTCTGATCAGGGTCTGGTGCGGGCTGGCTCCTGCGTGGGCCAGGCACCGCCCAGTCAGGCTGGGAAAGGGGAGTCAACTATCGGGCTGTGGTTTCTCATCATCACATTTTTTTCCCCCTTAATACACTTTATTTTTTCAGAGCAGTTTTAGGTTCACAGCAAAATTGAGCAGAAGGTCCAGAGATCTGCCACCTACCACTTGCACTCAAACAAGCACAACATTCCCCACCAGAGTGGTACATTTTTTACAATTTATGAACCTACAGTGATGCATTACTATCACCCAAAGTCCATAGTTTACATCAGGGTTCAGTGTCGGTGTTGTGCATTCCATGAGTTCCGACAAATGTATGATGACATGTATCCATCGCTATAATATCATGGAGAGTATTTTCACTGCCCTCAAAATCCTCCATGCTCCTCCGACTCATCTCTCCTTTCCCCCAACTCCTGGCAACCACTGATCTTTTTACTGTCGCTGTAGTTTTGCCTTTTCCAGAATGTCATATAGTTGAAACCATTCAGTCTGTAGCCTTTTCAGATTGGCTTCGTTCACTTAGTAATATGCATTTAAGGTTCCTCCATGCCTTTTCATGGCTTGATAGAGCATATCTTTTGGGCATCGAATCATGTTCCGTCGTCTGGGTGTACCATAGTAAGGTAAGATGTTAAGAATAGGGGAAACTGAGTGAGGGGTATATGAGCACTCTCTGTATTATCTTTGCAACTTTCCTGTAAATCTAAAACTAGTTTAAAATAAAAAGTTTATTAAACAAACAAAGAAATATTCCATTGTCTGGATGTACCACAGCTTATTTATCCGTTCACCTACTGAAGGACATCTTGATTGCTTCTAAGTTTTGGTAATTATGAACAAAGTTGCTATAAACATCCATGTGCAGGTTTTTGCGTGGACATAAGTTTTCAGCTCCTTTGGGTAAATACCAAGGAGCGTGACTGATAAATCATATAAGAGTCTCTTTAGTTTTGTAAGAAACCATACAACTGTCTTCCGAAGTTTGCACCAGTGATAAATGAGCATTCCTGTTGCTCCACATCCTCGTTACATGTTTACATCCTCCTGGCTCCTCAAGCTTAAAAGTACCGCATCTCATTGCACCACTGGCTGTAACTGCAAGGTTAAAAGCACTGTGGGGGTCTGGCCCCCTCCCCCTGCAGACTCTGCCCTGACCTCTGTCCTGGCGAAGCTTTCTGACTTGCTCTACCTCTGATACTGGGCTCTGCCTTTCAGAGAGGGCTTCTCTCCTTCACTCTTCTCTTCAGCCAATGACACACATCACATGTGAAAGTGGAGCTTCCAAGATCGTAACAGCCAGATCTCTTGAATTTTACTGACATATTATTCCTACCTAACTGTTCTCTTTCAAACTCTCCCCTAGTGTTTCGGGGAGTCCCCAGGGTGTCTCTGTGTGCTCGCCAGCACCAGTACCCTTTGGGTGGGAATGCTGCCTGGGCTGGGGGGGTATCTTCTGAATGGCACCCCATCCCCTTCACTGTGGATGTCCAGAAGCCACGTGGTGTGACCTGCAGTTGTGGGTATAACGACCTCCTTCCAGCTGTGAGTCCACGTTCCCACTGGCCAACATGATGACACTGCTTGCACCCCTATTTTCCAAATGGTCTTTGGGGTGTAGGCCCTTTGGCTTCCATTGACATGATCTAGTCCCTGGGGACAGACACCATATACTGCTCCATTTCCTTCCTACCCAGATGCCTGTTCCACAAAACTGTGTCATGAGACCCCTGCCTAGAAATTAGTTTATATAAACAGATGCCCTGGGGTCATGGGGCCCCTGGCTCAGTAGACACAGGAGATCCTGAATCTAGGACCAGATATGTGTGTGTTATTGATGGTTATATATATATATGCAGTTTGTCTGTATGACTAGAGTGTATGCTCTTCAGGGGCAAGACATCCTTCCCTCATCTTCACATCCTATAGCAGGTTTGTCATGTCTGATGTCCCCTTGGGCCTCGCCATTTCGGTATTCGGCTTACTTTTTCCTGCCAGCATCTGCGTCCTTTTGCCTGGGGACTTCCTCTGGCTCTGAGTCCGCTCTGTGCTTGTGCAGAACTGGCTGGAAACGCTGGGACAATGACGGTTAAGCAGTGGCGTGGCTCCCTCCCTCCCTGGCTGGAGTGGCTCTGCAGCTGGGTTCTGTCCTCGCTCCCAGGGCTCCCAGCAGGGTTCCTCTGCAGTTGTCCAAGCGATCGCTCCATTGATAACAGGCCACCTTCCTTTCCCTGTCCCACACGTCCCACTCCCTAGTAGGTTTCCTGGGGTTGCCTCTCAAGCTACTTCCTCGGTTTCCTTATTGAAGGTCTGGGGAAACCGAGACACACACCCAGTACGTAGCAGAGGATTGGCACACGGGACAGGTCCAGTAGACACTGAAAGAAGGCATGGGTGCTTCTAGAATACACATACTGGTCTCTAAAATAAAGCAGACTGGATAATCTTTTCTCCATCTGTCTTGTCCCAAATTCTGCCTGCCCAGGTGGGCTCAGGCTGGCGCTCTGCTCCTTGTCTGCCTGCCCCGGTGGAAGGGACACGTCCTGCTTCTTTCCTTGTCCTCATAGCATCTCTTTCATGTCTTCATAATACACGCTGGCTTTTTAAAGGAATGACTCCTTGCAGCTAGTGACTGTCTACGTTTCCCTTCTAGTGCCCAGCAGTGTGATTGAATGAACATAGACTTTGCTTCCACATCTAAAATATTTGACTCCACATTTGTACTTTTTTAATTAATTTTTATTGGAGTCTAGTTGATTTACAATGTTGTGTTAGTTTCTGCTGTACAGCAAAATGTATGTTATATATATACATATATATCCAGTCTTTTTTAGATTCTTTTCCCATATAGGTCATTACAGAGTATTGAGTAGAGTTCCCTGTGCTATACGGTAGGTCCTTAATAGTTATCTGTTTTATATATAGTAGTGTGTATGTGTCAATCCCAATCTCCCAATTTATCCCTCCCCCCCTCTTCCCTCTTGGTAACTGTAAGTTTGTTTTCTACATCTGTGACTCTACTTCTGTTTTGTAAATAAGTTCATTTGTCACATTTGTGTTTTAACTTTGCCAACTCCGTCCTTCAGCCCCCAACTCCTAGTCTGAGGAATGTTCCCCTAAAATCACAGTCTCCTGTTAGAAGGGAGAGATGCTTCTGTAAGAATGGGTTCCAAATGAGAGCTAAGCTTAGTCTAGAAGAGGTTCCCAACCCAGCCTGAATGTTAGAAACATCCTTAGAAATTTAAAAATACCAATGCCAGGCCTCCCATGGACCACCTCAGTGACAATCTCTGGGCACAGGGTCTGCATTTAGACTTTCTTGACAGCTTCCCAGGGGCTCCTAATGTGGAGCCAAGATCGACACCTCCAGTCTGGAGACAGAACTTCTATTGCTTCCTTTGGGTATTTCTGCTTTAGACCAGTGGGAATAAACCCTACAGAGCTGTTTGTTGTTGGATCAAGAGGCCAGGACCAATCTGGCTGAGATTTGGGGTGATCTAAAGACTCCTAGGGTTCTTACAGTCTATGTAGATGTCAACCAAACTGTCATCAGAACTGGGCTGGGTGTGGAGGCCCAGCCCCACCCCCTCGCCCCCCAACACAAAGACCTCGCACATTGGGCTGCCGGGGTGCTGTCCCTCTGCATGCGGTGCATGATGCTCTAGGAGATGACTTCCTGTGGGACTGAGGCTTCGAGCCCTGAAAGCCCAGGTTGGCGGCTGCAGGTGGGGGTGGGCGAAGCCCTCAGCTGCTAGGCTGGCCCCCCAGCCTGGGCCCTTGCCTGTCTTTCCCATTCCAGTGCCCTGCAGGCCACCTGTTCTCCACTTGGATTCCTTCTCAGCTTCTCTCCCCTTGTCCCTGTTTCTCTCCTGCTATTTTCTACTGTCTCGCTCTTCGCTTTTTCTGCTCAGCTGTGCCTTGGAACCAGGCTGGGGCTGCCTCCTCTCAGAGCTGCGTTGGCAGAGTGTGGGCCCCTTGCCTGGGAGCCAGCGTGGGAGGAGAAAAGCGATGGCGAGAGGGGGCTTCTAGCAGAGAGCTCACAGCCTGCGAGCTCCGGGTCCAGGTCGATACCTGGACGTTTACGCAAACTGCTCCCCTGTGCTTCCGCTTCCCCATCCGTGAAGCCGGATGCCTTTAAGGGGGGTTTTCGGGAGTGGGAGGATGTGTGCTTTGCAGAGGTCTCGGAGCTTGTTGGGTGCTGTCCCTGGGGGATGAGGCGTGTGGGCCCACACCACTCATTTCAGGGCTGTCCCTCTGCTGTCTCCGCAGGACTGCGATGTGCCGGTCCTAGCTGCCGTCTGAGAGGATGTCTGGGGTTTCTGAGGCCCTGAGCCGAGTGAAGGTGGGCACGTTACGTCGGCCTGAAGGTCCCCCAGAGCCCATGGTGGCAGTGCCAGTAGACGTGGAAAAGGAAGACGTGAGGATCCTCAAGGTCTGCTTCTATAGCAACAGCTTCAACCCCGGGAAGAACTTCAAACTAGTTAAATGCACCGTGCAGACCGAGATCCGGGTGAGTGTGGTGGGTGCTGCCTGCTCCGTCCGTTTGTCTGTCTCTCCCTCACCTTCCTGGGCAGCTGAGCATCCCTCCTTCAGCCTAGCAGGCTCTCCTGTATCCACCACCTGGGCTGGGGGCCCTGGAGGGATGTTCTCAGCCTGTGGCTCCAGGCCTCCTCTCCAGGGCTCTGCAGCCTGAGGCACAGATTGTGTAGCCTTTGTTTGAACCCCAGATCATTTGCTCAAGCTTTGATTTATCTCATTTCAACTCATTCAATATTTATGACATTTGAGGCTCTGCAAGGGATGTAAGCGCCACCCCCCCCCCCCACTTCAGAGGGTTTACACTCTCATGGAATTGGAATACACAGGCGATTGCATTGAAAATAGAACAAAAGTGGTTTAGGGCATGTGCTGGGTGCTTACAGAAGGGAGCTGTGAGATGTTTAGAGGATGCTAATGAACTAGAGATGCCCTCGACCAGGGGCATGGTTGCCAGGCCCTTTCTGAGGCAGTACTTCAGCTGGCTCACTTTCACCCAGGGCCTCGGAATCTGTTTTGCAAATCCAGGTACCCACAGTCATCAGGGCACCTAGACACCAGGAAGCCAGTTCTCTTTAGCCAAACGTGTAAGAACTTGTCGTCAGAAGCAGAGTCACAATACACTGATTGATTTTAAATGCCTACATTTATTGAATAATTACTATATACATGCCTGAATCAATCCCTTTACATTATCTCACTGAATCCTCCGCACAACGCCATGAGGTAGATACAATGAGGATATCCCTTTCCACTGCTCAGAATATTCCTTTCTGATGATGCAAAAGAAAGCCAAATCGATTCTCCAGAGGTGGCTTAGTGGGTCTGTAATTTGAACAAAGGAAGCAGGAGAACCTTGGGAAAACCACCCAGGTCTGAGAAAGCTGGATGAACCATCTCCAATCCTCTCATCACTAATCCTTCCCTGCCCTGGAAGTCAGCATCCCCCAAACTCAGTCAGCGTCTTTTCTGGTCGGTGCTGGCAGCAACCTCTCCACGTCTGTCCCTCTGGCTGCCTTCTGTCTGTAACAGCACACGCTGTACTTCAGTACACCCGAGCAGAATGTAATTGATTAGGTCACTGTCTTAGCCAGTTGTCACAACTGATTATGGTTTGGTTCTTCCCTCTGTTTCCTATAACTGATTTGATTAGGGCCTTGTTTGCATCTTATGGTTCTAGATCCGTAGGTACAATTGTGTCCTGAGAGCAAGCCCTGGGCACCTTCCTCCAGGAGGACGTTTTCATGTCTCCTTAACTATCTACTTCTTGAGTCTTCCTTTGGGTGTATCATCGTCGCAGATAGCTGATGCCATCCACTGTGGGGTTTACGAGTTGAATTTTCAGAAGGCAGCCTGATTCCCATGTTCGGAGCACCTCCCTGCCTTTTTGTGCTGAAACCCAAAGAGCATCTGCTTAGACCAGATTAGGACATGTTCTGTGGCATTATGGTGAAAAGGGACCCTAAAGGATTGGTAGATTTGAAGAGGCAGCGCTGAGGAGAGCAGGGGGCTTTCCAAAAGGAGGGGGCAGCAAGAACAAAGGCAGAGAGGCTGCTCATGGGAGCCTCCAGGGAGGCTGGAGCATGGGTTATATTTAGAAAAGTATCTAAAGTCAAGATCAGAAAGGAAATTTGATGGCCAATAAGGGAGGGCCTAGAATATCAAGCTAAGGAATTTGGATTTGGACAGGCATTAGAAACACACAGCTTTTAAGCAGGGGAGAAGCTTTCCTGGAGCTGTCTGATGTCTTGCTAGGTGTCTAAGGGGAAAAAATACAACAGCCTACAGGAAGGGCAGTGAGACCCAAGCTTAAGAAGAATGGCTAGCTCTTGAGGCATTACCTGGAGGGGTGTGAGAACAGAGGTGGAAAAAGAACAAAGAAAGAAGTGATAGCCTTCTAGGCGTTTACGTCCCAGCCTTCTGATTTTGCCTGTTTCCAATGTGTCCTATAGGCAACATGTCACCTGCTTATTGCAAACAGCCATGGCTTTCGAATCACCTAGACTTTGAGCCCAATGCTGCTCTACCCTTATTGGTTTTATGGCCTTAGACGCAACACTTAACTAACCTGGCTCAGTCCCTTCACTTGGGGATTATGCCCACCTGTAACCTTGTTGTAAGGATCAGAGATGATAGATGAGAAGCATCCAGCATATAGCAGGAGCTCAATCATTGGAAGCTATTGACTGTGTGGGTCATTACCCTGCTCAAGAATCTCCAAGGGTTTCTAATCACCCACAGAATAAAGTTCAAATCATCTTCTTTTAGTGTTTATCCACTTATCTGTCATATTTTCAAATAAAGTAAGATGATCAGATTTGTATTTTGAAACAGTATGTAGTGTCCTGCAAGATGTTAGGACGTGCATGCTGGAGAAGGGTTTTTATGGTCGAAGAAGTTTGGGAAATGCTTGGTTAAACAATTCTGAACCAATTCCTTTGTGACAGGACTTCTCAGAATCTTAAATATTCTGTCATGCATGGTGGGTCACCAAGAAAGAGCCACAGAGGTGATGTTTTCTTAAGTCAGCCATTTCTTATTTGCCTAAGAAACCCTTCTCTTAAAAGTTGGACAACCAGTTCTCTAGGAAATCATTTAGGGATCCGTTTTTCCTAAACTCTGACCAAAGTACAGAAAGGGTAAGAGAGAGGAAACGCTGGTGAAAGGGAGATGGATTAGGAAGCTGTGGCCATAGTGTGGGTGGGAAATGATGAACTAGGGGAGCGGCATTGGGAACAAAGACAAGTCAACAGATCTAAGTGCATCTAAATAAGCAGAGTCAACAGAACTTGATGATTAACTAGACGTAGGGAGGAAGAGAAAGGAAGGAGACAAGGATGACTCAAGCTTTTGCTTGGGCAGCTGAATGGGTGTTGATGCCATTCACTGAGATACCATCAGAGAAAGGAAGGGTGTTCTGAGATTTCAGCTTTACATGTGCTGTGTTTGAAGTGTTTGTGAAACACACTCGTAGAGGAACGTGGGCCTGGAGCTGAAGAGGGAGAAAGGACCTAGAGGTGAGGATTTGGGAGTCATTCTGCAGTGGATACCATGCGAATAGGTAGAATCACCCATGGAGAATGAGCAGAGCAAGAGAAGGAGTTCCAATTAGGAAACCTTGGGAAACCAACCTCTAAGTGGCTGATAAAGAGGGACAAATGAAGGGAAAAAGAAGAATCATCCGGAGAAAGGTGAAAAGAACCAAGAGAACAGGAAGGAGACAGAAGCAGAGGAAACTTTGAGGAAAGAGTGGTTAGCAGTGTCAGACACTCAGAAAGGTCAAATCAGATAAGGCTAAAAATTGGTTCATTGACTTCAGCAACAGGTGCTATGATGATCTTTTAC
Source organism: Balaenoptera physalus (assembly GCF_965194825.1). Classification (NCBI taxonomy): domain Eukaryota; kingdom Metazoa; phylum Chordata; class Mammalia; order Artiodactyla; family Balaenopteridae; genus Balaenoptera; species Balaenoptera physalus. The sequence continues at coordinate 112,169,260 of NC_138886.1, forward strand.
TGGGCAGTTTCAGTGAAGAGATGGGGGCAGAAGCCATTGTGCAGTCAGTTGGAGAGTGGAGACAGTGAATGTTACCATTTCAGAGAGGTTTTGCTCATGAAGGCAAGGAAGGAGGAACAGTGTTACTGGCAGAGGAAATAGCATATGCTAAGATCCTGAAGTGACCAACACACATGTCAGGTTTGAGGCTAAAGGATGTCCAAGGTTGACTAGTTAGACCATGTTAATGATTTTGGATTTTACCCCATCTTCCATGGGAAGCCACTGATATAGTTTAAACATGTGAGTGATACGAGATTGCATTTTTAAAAGGTCACTTGGGTTACGTAGTGGAAAATAGACTGGAAAAGGCAAGAATGGATGTGAGGAGATGTTAGGTGGCTATTGGAGTGATCCAGATAAGAGATGTTGATAGCTTAGATTAGGATTGTAGCCACAGAGATGATGATGATGATCATGATGGTGATGATAATGTTGATGGTGGTGATGGTGATGATGATGGTGGTGGTGATGATGATGGTGTTATGGTGATGGTAGTGATGATGATAATGATGATGTTCATGGTGATGATGATGATGGTGATGATAATGTTGATGCTGTTGATGATGGTGGTGATGGTGGTGGTGTGGTATGGTGTTTATAGTGATGGTAGTGATGATGATGGTGATGGTGATGATGATGATGATGGTAGTGGTGATGGTAAGGATTGATGATGATAATGTTCATGGTGTTGGTGGTGGTGATGATGGTGATGGTAGCAATGATGATGATGGTGGAGATCGTGATGATGATGGTGATGATGATGGTGGTAGTGACGATGTTGATATTGGTGCTGCTTATGGTGGTGGTGGTGGTGATAATAGCAGCTACCCTTTTGAAAGCACATCATATGCATTATCTCATCGACTTCTCAGAAGAATCCTATGAAGCACATACTATTATTATCTCCATTTTATATATAAGGAAACAAGGTTCAGAAGAGTTAAGCAAATTGCTAGTAAGTGGTGGAGACTGTTTTCAAACCCAGGCAATCCACCTCCAGAGCCTGCACTCTTAACCACCATGGTCTATGGAGAGAAGTGACTGTAATCCAGAAAATTTAAGAGATGAAAATGAAAGGTTTTGCTGATGGACCAGAGATGCAGGAATAAAGAAGAGGGAGGTGTCAAGAACAACAGCCCTGGGAATTCCCTGGCAGTCCAGTGGTTAGGACTGCACGCTTTCACTGCCGAGGGCCCGGGTTTGATCCGTGGTCGGGGAACTAAGATACCGCAAGCCACACAGCATGGCCCCCAAAAAAACATAAAAAGGAAGAAAGAACAGCAGCCCTAGTTCAGGTGGAGAAAGTCCCACTCCCCAAGATGAAGAAGACTTAGGAGAAACTGGTTGGGGAGTGGGGAACTCACAGGTTCAGTTTTGGACCTGTCAAGTGCAGCTGGGATGCTGTAACATTTTCACGTTACATTAAATATGTGAAAATGTTGAGTAGGCTTTTTGATATGTGATTCTGGAGGAAAGAACTGGGCTGGAGAGAGACATTTGAACCTTATCAGCCTCTGGGTGGTGGTTAAAGCCATGGCTATGGGTAAGTTCATTAATGAAGGAATCCTGAATAATTTCATCATCCATTTCACAAGTATGTGTTGAAAGGGAGAAAGAACGCTCTGGAGAAAGAAAAAGGAAATCATCATGCTCATACTCAAGTGAAAGAAGAGCTAGAGAAAGGGAGAAAGAACGACAGAAGAAGGGATTGCCTCCAATTAGATCTAAAACATTAAGTGTATGTAGTACTACTCTGTGGGTAGACAAGACAGCAACGCAGCAAGATTTACCCACCTGTTTGAAGAGTTTGGACAGATTGAATCCATTAATATGATTCCTCCCAGAAGCTGTGCTTATGTCTGCATGGTTCATTGACAAGATGCATTTTGGGCTCCTCAGAAACTTAGTTCCGTGTCATATAAAATTGAGTCCAAGGTCATTAAGATGGCTTGGGCTTTAAACAAAGCTGTAAAAACAGAATACAAACAATTCTGGGATGTGGATCTTGGAGTTACATGTATACCATGGGAAAAAGTACCTGACACCAGGCTGGTTATGACCTGGAAGTATCATCAAATCCCAAAACCCAGAGGCACTCCCTGCTTTCAATGGGTTTTGAGGCCAAGGACTCACACTAATGAATGACATTGACCCCCACTAATGAATAAACCTTTACAAATGGAGGCAAGAGCTCTGACAAGAAGACAGAGATTCTGTGAGAGCACAGAAGACAAAAGAGCTTGGTCCAGACGTCAAGGAACTGCTTTGCTATTCTGGGCCTGTTTGTAGATGCTGTGTCCAGTCGTGTAGGTCCAGACCAGCTTCCCTGCCTGAGAATCTCCTGGACCGGCCCCTCCCACCCGCTGCTTCCACAGAGCATTTCTTGCAGTCTCCTTGCCTAGCTGGGCTGCATCCTCTAATGGATTTTTCTACTTCCAGCTCTCTATCTTCTTTCACCATCTTCTATGTGTCAAAGTACTACCAGCCCTTTCAAGCTTGCCAAGCACTTGTCCTTCCATAAGAACACTCCTAAAATTCTGACACCTCCGTACAGCTGTGTCTGATCAAATAGAAGCAATGCAGAATCGCCCTGGCACAGTCCATGTGGTAAAACATTTTCAAAACATGGTTACTCCATGCATACTTGCTGATTTCATGTTTTCCTTTTTATTCTCAGCTTCTTTCTATACAAATGTAATATCCTCAGATGCTTTCTCTGGGTTGTTAAAAGCTATGTAAATAAGCTCTGGCCCTTGTGCTTAGGACCCAACAGAAATTAGACAGGTGTTGGAGGGAAGGGAGCAACGTGCCGAATGAGAAATGGATTTTGTTCTTCTTGATTTTCCATTTCCCTTTTGATTGATATTCATAGGAAATTGTGTTTGTTTGGGAGCTCTGGAGCTCTGGAGCAAGTGGAGTCTTCTATCATTATGTATTTTTCTAACATGCTAATTTACTTGTCTGGGAAAGGGGTTAAGATAACACTTTGTAAACAACCAGCAGAGTGCCACCCAGACGTGCCCACCCAGAACATCTCTCTTTGACTCTTACAGCCTCTCCTTCATTTCTCTCTCTCTCTCTCCCTCTCCTTGCTCCTTTTCCCATCTCCATTCTTACTCTCTTCGGGGTAGGTTGACCATATGTCCCGGCCAATCAGACAGTCCTAGTTTACACACACTGTCCAAGGGTGACTATGAACAGTGCCCCTGCCAATCTCAAGAGCATCATGAATCGGAGGATAAATGGTCACCTACTGCTAACTGCCGTTCTCACTCCTCTCTGCCTGGCACACCGACTTGCTGACTCGTGGTGTTTTTCCCTCCCCTGCTGACCCCAGCTGACCCACTCCCTGCATGGGCCCATCTCTGTCCATCAGTGGACCATCTGTGTCTCACACAGGAGGGCCTTAAGCAGAAAATGAGGCAGTTGTGTGTGATATGGTGTGCTTCCAAGGATGCCAGCAGAGCACCGACATTCAAAAGCCCTCTCCCTCGGCCAGCCTCTATCGTGCTGAAAAGCCACGATCAAGACCCAGCCTTGTTTTGTCCCGAAGCGTCACCCCACTTAGCATCCACATTTACATCCCTGACGGGAGGGTTAGAGACGGAGCCATCCTGTACCCTTCCCGCTGGTCCAGTGGTGTCCCCTCCCCTCGACAGCAGGGATTCCAGGCTGCGGGGTGGCCAGCAGGTGCCGCTCGCCTGGCGTGTGAGGAGAGCACAGTCCAGTCCCAAAGGCAGCCTGCTGTACACATGCTTGGACTAACTGCCCTCCCTGTAGACTCAGCGGTCATACAATACATTCCAGGATATTCCCAGAGAAGCAGATTTCAGATACTGCGACCCACTGGCCCTGCACTAGACTCATCAGACATTCATCCCAGTTACTTTCAAGTTTAAACCTATCGCTTAACCAGACACAGGGTATTATGGATTGAATGTGTGTTCCCCCCGACACCCCCCCAAATCCATATGTTGAAGCCCTAACCCCCAATGCAATGGTATTAGGAGGTCGGCTTGAGGTCATGACAGTTGGGCTCCCACGATGGCTTAGTGTCCTGAGAAGAAGGTGAAGGGACCAGAGCTCTCTCCCCTGCCGTGTGAGGGCACAGCCAGAGGGTGGCTGTCTGCAAACCAGGAAGAGAGCAACCACCAAGAACCCAGTCTCCTGGCCCCTTGATCTTGGACTTCTCAGCCTCTAGAACACTGAGGAATAAATGTTGTCATGTAAGCCACCCAGTCTGTGGTCATCTGTTGTAGCAGCCCGAGCAGACACAGGGGCAGCAGCTCCGTGTGGTCAGAGGAGAGTCTCGAGGCCACAGTTCGTGGGCCCACGTCCTTTGTTTCCAGAACAATCCCCTCTGCCCTCTTCACACGTCTCCGCGGGCAAGACCATGAGGTTGAGGTGCAAGAGGAAGGGAATTCGTGACTCCTTGTCCCGGGAAGCTGCTGTCGCTAAAAGAAAGGTTACCCTAAAGAGAATAACGGAGCCACACAAGGCCAGCCCCCCATGCATGAGAACAGCCCTGGGAAACCTGAGACAAGGGGTTCATCCAGGAAACCACGGACCAACACCACAGAGACACTCACAGTGCTATAAAAAGAGGCACATTCACAAGGACCCCCTCCTTTCTGCACCCCGTCCCCAGTTCCTGTAAGTGCGCGGCAGGCCAGCCCACCCAGCCCTGACACCTGCAGAGGCAAGCTCGAGGCAGACGCGCAGCATTCTGGGCCCCTTTATTCACTGTGCGCCCAGATTCATGCCGTCCACAAATCAGCAGCCAGGTGCCTGCGCTTACGTTTCTATTTTTAAACAGCAGTCGCATTGCTGAATGTCCTTGTTAGGTACAGGCTTTTAGCACATCCAAATGAAAGCTTTCACAGTAAGTTATGTTAACTTTTATTATTTTGCTCTTCAATCATTTTTTTTTTGAATTTTTGAATTCTGTTTTATTTATTTTTTTATACAGCAGGCTCTTATTTGTTATCCATTGTATACGTATTAGTGTATATATAATTTTTAAAAAATTATCCCTTAGGTGTGTGAAGAACTCAGAACTCGTATTGCTGTTGTTATTTGTTTCCTAGGGCTGCTGTAACAAACTACCATGATCCTCATGGCCTAAAACAACAGAAGTGTGTTCTCTCGCAGTTCCAAAGGCCGGACTGTTTCAAGGGGTCGCAGCACTGGGCTCCCTCCGAGGCTCTAGGGTGGAATCCGTCCTTGCTTCCTTCAGCTTTTGGTGGCTCCAGGCTTCCTTGGCTTATGGCTGCACCACTCCAATCTCAGCCTTCATCTTCGCATTCCTTTCTCTTCCTTTCTCTTCCTTCTGTGCGTCTCTCCTCTGTGTGTCTTTTATAAGGACACTTTTCATTGGATTTAAGAGCCCCCTCCCCCCAGATAGTCCAGAATGATCTCATCTTGAGGTCCTGAACTTAATGACATCTGCAAAGACTCTTTTTCCAAATGAGGTCAATTCACAGGTTCCAGGGAATGGACTCATCTTCTGGGGGCCACCACTCAAGCCACGACAGCCATTAGTTGGGATCACAATGGCAGTTGCTGGCACCCCCATTCAGGGGCACACAGACACACGTACACAGCACACAGGGGAGTACGAGCATTTTGCACACGTATGCACACCCACAGTGACGCAAGGCTGAGTGTCGGAAAGTGACCACAGGCTGATGAAAGCCTGTCACTTTTCCTTGCCCTTTCCTGGGATTCTCAGTTGCCGGCCAGCTGTGGGTTGTCCCCTCCCTGGCCTGATTCCCGTGACACTGACAGCCTGTATGTCACCACAGGCTGGTCCCTTGTCACTCCTCAGGTGATCTCAGCCAGTCACATAGCTTGAAATTCTCATTTTACCCAGTGGTGCCCAAATCTGAAACGCTGGCTCCAGCCTCCTCCCATAACTCCAGGCCACATGTCCACCTGCCTGCCTGCCATCTCCGCTGGCCACCCAGCCTCCATGCGAAGAATCAGCTCAGAATCCTCTCCTGAAACTCTGCTTCTCTTCCAGTCTGTCCAGCTCCACTAACTGCAGCTAAGTTCTTTCAGTTATTGTGTCTCAGGCTTTCGACCTAGGAGTCTTCCTTGAATTCTTTCTTCCTCTCACACTCTGTACTTCATCCATCAGGAAATCCTGTCTGCTCTACCAGCAAAACATATCCGGATACTGACCATTTCCTTCTCGCCACTTCTGTTGCCTCTTCCCTGGTCCAGGCTGTCAGCATCTCGTACCTGGAATGACGCGTTCACCTCCGAACTGCCTCTGCCCTTATCCCCCTGTGATCCATTCCACAGGTAGCGGCCATGGTGAATTTTTAAAACACAGGTCAGTTGGAGGGATATATTTAAGGTATAGCTTCGAGCATATCACTGCTCTACTTTAAACTCTCTGATGACTACCTTCCTCGCTCAAAATAAGATCCAAAGTCCTTACCCTGGCCTGCAACAGGGGTCAGCAAGCAAGGCCTGCAGGCCAAATACGGCCCACCACCCATTTTTGTAAATAAAGCTTTATTGGGACAAAACCCCACTCAGTTGTTTACTATTGTTTATGGTGCTTTTGAGCTACAAGGGCAGAGTTGAGTAGTTGCAACAGAGACCGTCTGGCCCACAAAGCCTAAAATATTTACTACATGACCATTTGTAGAAAAAGTTTGCCGAGCCCTGGCCTGGCCCTTCTGACCTTTTCCCACATCACTTTCCTCTGTTCCCTCCCCACTGGCCTCTTCACAGTCACCCAGATGTGCCAAGCACACAGGGCCTCGTAGATGCCCACCTCGGGGTCTCTGTGCAATCTGGTCCCTTTGCCTGGAAGGGTCTTCCCCCACGAGGCCACCCCTCTCTCCCTGACTTCCTTCAGGGATCCATTCAAATGCCCCCGTATCAGAGAGGACTTTGCTGGCCACTCCATGTAAAATAGCAACCCCACCCAACCCCTCCCCCGGCGTCATTCTTGTGCCCTTACCTGCTTTGTTTGTCTTCCTAACACTTATCAGAACCTGAGATATTATTATGCTTATTTGTTTATTGTTAACCCCCAATAGAAAATAAGCTCCATGAGAGAGAGATGTTTTGTTTCCCCAGTTTGCTGAATTAATTAATGAGTAGTTATTTAATGATGGATGGATGGATGGATGGATGGATGGATGGATGGATGGATGGATTCCAGTTATAAAGCCCACAGAGACTGGTTAGAATTCCATGTCTCAACTCCAGATTCCAGTAAGGGAGAGGGAGCTTCAGGCTGACCTGGTGTGTACAGGGGGCGGTGTCTGGGGTCAGTGGCATTAAATGCCAAGAGGTGCTGTGAATGGGGTGTGGGCAGAGGGTTTCATATAACCACTGCTACAGTCTTCCCAGATGAGGCAAGCTATCTGAAGTCACCAGGGGCGTTGAAAAATATCAGTTGTGCAAGTCGCATCCAAATTCACTGAATCAGAAGCTCAGGGGTACTGGGACTGACCACTGCCCTGAAGTACCCACTTCTTCCTGCAGGATGCCTACCTGGCTCACATGCCCTGGGGAAGGGTTATCAACCATCCCCCAGGTGGGGCGGAGCCCCAGGGTAAGAAGTCATGGTAGAGGATCTGAGAACTCACAAGATACTCAGAGTCTTGGAGGGTCTGTGAAAGGATGACAGGAGCAGGCTTGATGGGGCAGAATTGAAGACAAGGTGTGTAGGTGGGCATCAGGTGCTTGGAGGTGGCACATTTTGCTCCCGTTTCCCTCATCCAAGCACTTGACAGGTTGTATCGTAATTGCCTCTTGTCAGTCTCTAAACAAAGGTGGCCTCCTGGAAAGCAGGGATTATATCTTGCTCATCATTATCTCCCCAGTGCCTACTTAGAGCCTAACACAAAGCAGGCACTCGGTAGATGTCTGTATAATGAATGAATGAACAAGTGAATGAGCTGAGCCTACAGAGCACAAATGAGACTAGGAATCTCCTACATCGCTTGATATAAAGACCAAATAGGAAGTTGACTGGAAGGAAGTTTGGCCTTCATAAATGATAAAGTGTAGGAAGGTTAATAGAATCTCAGCTGGTTTCAGATAGAATTTCCTGTATACTCCTGGGCAAGTCACTTGACCTCCCTGGGTCTCAGTGTCTTCATTTAAAATCAGAATCAAATTAAGTGATCTCTAAATTTACGTAAGGCTCTAAAATTCTGGTCTAAGTTTTATGAGCTTATTAAAGTCTGAATAGTTGAATATCTGTGGAGTTGTAGATTTTATTCTTATGGCCACATCAGTGAGGTTTGCTTTCACATATGAGCTTCTAGGATCTAGAAGGCAAAATAGCCGTTCAGCTTAACTTTCATCAAGACCTGAGTGAATTTTGGCCATTCTTTTTCTCTCTAGCCCTGTGACATTTACTGCTAGTCAGCATTTTAATTTTATTTACTTATTTATTTATTGGCCGCACCGTGCAGCACTCGGGATCTTAGTTCCCCAACCAGGGATCGAACCCTTGCCGCCTGCAGTGGAAGGGCGGCGTCCTAACCATTGGACTGCCAGGGAATTCCCAGCATTTTAATTTTAGAGTTTTATATTTTACAAGGAGTTTATTCATCTCTTAAAAGCTGAGCCTATAAGCAGGGGAGGAGGTCTCCACCGGGTAGCACGTGAACCAAGCTCGTGGGCATAAGCTATGGCATTTGTCTCAAGTTGGAAGCTGATGTCTTCTCCTGTCATTTAACTGTGGATTTTTTATGCCTAATCTGCTAAACCAAGCCCAATACAATAGCTAAACTTAGACATTTATTTTTGAAGAGATTTTTTTACAAGTATAAAATAAATACATGGAAGACAAACATGAGAGGAAAACTATAAATCATCTCTCATGAATGTATATGCAAAAATCCTCAACAAAATATTAGAAAATTGAATCCAACAATATGTAGAATGAATACATGTTCACTCAATAACAATAATAATAATAATAATAGCATTTTATTTAGCACTGTTATGGACAAGGCATTTTGCTGACCTCTTTACCTGTATCATTTCGTTAAACCCTCACAAGAACCCTATGAAACAGGAAAATTTTTACATTATACAAATGAGGAAACCAAAGCAGAGAAGTTAATTTGCCCAAAGTCACGAAGCAAATCAGAGACTCTGACTCTTGAGGCCATTCTCTGAACCACTACAATATATACAGAAGTTCAAACACAGGAAACCCAGAATAAAAACACATATGTGTATAATTGCACCCCTGCAAGACAACACTGTTAACATTGTGATATGTTTCATTCTGGATTTGTTTATTTCTACTTCTATCCCTATCATGCTTTGTATATGATTTTATATACTATAACTCCCACTGTCGTAACAGGGAGTTAACAAACTCTTTATGCAATTTTACAAACTAGCACATAAACCCTGTGTGGTCCTCCCATCATTTTCATGGTCCTTTTCAAACTATTTGGATTGGTTGCTTACTGTGGGGCTTTTGCTGTTTTTAAAATTGCTACAGTGAGTTTCTTTGTATACAGAATATTTCTGTATTTTAAATCGTTTCTTCAATTTATGCTTCGGCTGCCATAACAAAATGCCACGGGCCTGGGGGCTTAAACAAGAGGAATTTATTTCTCCCAGTTCTGGAGGCTGGCAGTCCAAGATCAGGGTGCCAGGACGGCTGGGTTCTGGTGAGAGCCCGCTTCCTGGCTTGCAGATGGCCATTTCTTGCTGTGTCCTCACGTGGCAGAGAGAGAGAGCTCATCACTCCTGTGTCTCTTCTTATAAGGGCACTAATCTTATTCATGAGGGCTCCACTCTTATGACCTAAGCACCTCTCAAAGGCTTCACTTCTAGACACCATCACATTGAGTATTAGGGCTTCAGCATATGAATTTGGGGGTGACACCAACATTCAGTCCACAGCATGCTTCCAGGCATAGAACTAAGGCCAAGATATAAACACATTTCAGGTTCTTGATACAAACATATACTCCTTTGGTATCTGTCCTTGCAGTAGGATGGGAGCTCTCCGGGGCTGGGACTTTGTCTCACTCTCTGCTGTATCCATAGCACCTAGAAGGGGGTCTGATACGGGGAAAGTGCCCAGTATGTAATTGTTGAATGCATAGGTAAGAATCATTGAGAGGTTTTCTTGTGTAATTCTTGGTATATGCAGAAGAAAATAGGTACCAAATAGACAAGTCGGCGGTTCTCCCTGGGGGCTGTTCCACATCTCCTGGAAAGTGGTGTTTGGAAACGTGTATGAGCCTTCTTTATTTTGCTTGTCACGTTGTCATCATTGTCAGGATGACCAGGACCAGGGGCAAGGCATTTGTGGGTGCTGAATGGCACCACACAACAAAGAATCATCTGGCCCCAAATGCCAACGGCGCCCGTTGGGACTCACTAATGTGAGTTATGGAGCATTATGGTGAAATGAACACCCCAAACCCATCACCCTGTGTGAGAATAAAACCTCACTAGTCATGCTGAAGTGACTCACTCTGAGGCAGACACTACACGCCACACAAACAAATCACAGTCATTACTTTAAGAGATATTTTGGTAGGAAGACTTCTTCAAAGAAGTTCATGAAGTTCTCCCGGTTCTGTCCTAATGGACCTATCACATTCTTCATCCCTTCTAAATCTCAGCTTGGCATCCAGAGCCTTTCCTTGTGGGTTATTAGTAAATCCAAACATTTGACATAATAGTGTTATTTTTAACAGAATATTTTTCAGAGCCACCTCTTACGTTCGGTTCAAGTCATTTAAAAAGAAGGTCTCTTGTTGCCTTTTCCACCTGTTTTTGCACTTTCTCAGACCCTCACTTCCTGTCTGCACGTGTAGCAGAAGGGGAAAGGAAGGAGCCTGCTATCGTGAGCTTCGCCCTAGGAACATAAAGCCCTTCGTGGCTTTCTTGCTCCAGGCAGAAGGAAGTCATTTTTCTCTGCATTTTTTCTTCTCCATGGCCACGACCTGACATCCTCCAAGGCTCATTCATCACGCGTCAGCCTCCTGCTGCTGCCACTACCAGCTTAAGCTTGGAAACGGTCTCAGATCCCTTTTCCAGAGATGGCTTTCCTCCCCCACCTGCACCTCTTCTGCGGACCTGAAGGGCTGTTGGAAGTTACCAGCAACCATGGCTCCCTCCTTGGCCACTGCTCAGCCAGTTACTCCACGGGAGTGGATCCCGTTCCCAGGGCACCAGCTCCCACTCAGGCTGGGAGAGTCTGAGGAGCCTCTCTGCCCAGGGACACTTAGACTCCATTTCGGGCTCTCAAATACATGTCTCGGTTATAGACTTCTTGAGCTAATTACTCCCCAGGATGGCTTGAGCTTGAGCCATGCTTATCCCTTCTTCTTTGTCCGCCCATCATGACCATGGCCAGCATTTATTTAGCACCTACTGTGTGCTACCATTAGGCTAAGCTCTTTACGTGTCTGGAACCCCATAAAGCTGGCCAGCTTGCTTTTCCCTCGAAGCCAGTCTCAGTAGTATCACATTCCAAAAAACTATTAGTCTGTCATGTAAAAATAATTGGAAATCAATTTAAATCTTTACTGAAATCTCTTTGGGGAAAAATATCATTGAGGGATCACTTTCAAGATAAATAGCAAAATTTCTGAAAATTTTTATCACCATTTCTTAATATCCAATAGGGTTGGCTCCTGTCCAAAAATATCTTTACTTGCATTTTTAAAAATTCCTGAAATCCAGTCCACGAAGGCTCTTATCTTTCTCCCCTCTATTGCTCATGGCAAAATCCATTCTTTTTTTTCCCTCAGTCACTTTTTGCTTCTTCCAGTGTGTAAGTCAAATTCAACTGGATTGGAACCTCTCTGCTTCACGCTCCCCCATTACCAAGTTCACGCGACGAAAGTTCAAGAGTTGAGTGGTACATGGAAACTTCCTTAGATGATGGGGGGGGGGCAGGCAGTGTCACATGTTTATAATTTTATATCTGCTCCTTTTATTCATATCACATGTTATCTTATCTAATCCCACCCAAAAATCTCATGATGGAAGAGATATGCTCCCCATTTTACAGATGAGGAAATGGAGATTAAGTGACACAGCCACGACCACACAGTCTTGGCCAGATCCAGTAGACACCAAAGCCTTGGTGATGTCATTAATCACCACACTCCTGACCTCTTGAACATTTTTGAATGTGGGTCACTGTGCCTCATAACCCCAACTTGTTATCCAGAGAGCTGACTCCTATTCATTTAATCATTCATTCATTCCTCAGGTATTTGAGGATCTACTTTGGGCCAAGCTCTGGGCTTGTAGAGGACAATACTGCATCTAAGGTTTGCCTTTTGACCTTGCATTTGAAAGGTTAAAAAGGCAAACATCAGTAATGATCTTAGTTCTAATTGGTAAATGTCTGTATTCATTTCTTAGGGCTGCTATAACAAAGTATCACAAATGGGATGACTCAGAACAACAAAAATGCATTGTATCACAGACCTGGAGGCTAGAAGTCCAAGATCAAGGTGTCGGCAGGGCCATGGTCCCTCTGAAACCTGTAGGAGAACAGTCTTTCCTTGCGTCTTCCTAGTGTCTGGTGGGTTGCTGGCAATCATTAGTGTTCCTGGGCTCATAGAGGTATAACTCAAATCCCCCATCTTTACATGGCATTCTCCCTGTGTACATGTCTCCCTCTGTGTCCAAATTTCCCTTTTTTATAAAGACATCAGTCACATTGGATTAGGGCCCACCTTACCTACCTCATTTTAACTTGATTAGTCTGTAAAGACCCTGTTTCCAAATAAGGTCACATTCTAAGGTACTGGCGGTTAGGATTTCAACCTACCTTTTGGGGGAGACAAAATTCAACCCGTAACAGCATCTTGTAAGATGTGTGTGCAAACTTCTTTGGGAACCCAGGGGCGGAAACAAACCCTGTCTAGGCAAGTCAGGGAGGGCTTGCCAGGGGACCTCACAGTGCTAATGGGCCTTAAAAAGGATAACTTGCAGCTCAGCGAGGGGGAGGACAGGAGGGGAGGGGGCCAGGTGTCCTCCAGGTGGGAAGAGCATGCTGGGCTTGGAGAAGAAAGACAGTAGTCCTGGGAGGCGGGCACTTAAGAGTGCATCATGGGTGAGCATGGGAGATGTGGCTGGAAAAAACGTACAGAGGAAAATTCCATAGGGCCTTTTATGCCTCAGGCTAAAGAGTCTGGATCTTATCACATAGAAAATGAGGACCCAGTGACAAAAGTCACCTGTTTAAATTTGCCTTCCATCTCAAAGGGATATCTTTTTAAAGAGAATTTAAGCAAGACTTTATCAAACTAAGGCTTCAAGTTATTAAAATTTTAAGTTCCATCATTTTTAAAACGAGGAGCATTTTGTCTTCATAAGCCAAAGAGTAGAGAGGGTGAGTCAAATCAAGCCTGGAAAACAAATGAAGGCCAGATCCTCAGATGGGTTCCCGGGAAGCAGACCCCGAGGTGCCCTTTGCAGGCAGGAAGCATCAGTAAGCCCCCGTGAACCTCACCTGCAGGGAATGAGAGAGCAGGAATGGGCAGAGAGAAAAGTTGGGCTGTGACGCGGCCACATCACAGGGAGCGCTGGAGCTGGGATGGCCCAGCAGAGCTGTTCCAAATTAGGATGAAAGGACAGGGCCTTTAAACCCCCAGTGTAACCAGTCAGTGGCTGCAGGCTGCCGCCAGTAAGGGGTGTGACCTCAGGCAAGGTGCAGGCACTTCTGGGGGAGGGAGTGGGGAATGCAGCTGTCAGGCTGCTTCTAAAAACCCAGCCACTAACATGAAATATGTTTCATAAGCTCAAGGGAGAAAAACCAAAAAGCTTTAGGTGTTTTATAAAAAGAAAATTAGGTGAACCTGAGAAAATCACGAGAATACAGGGATTACTACAGAAGTTATAAAATGTGACCGAGGTACAAGGACTATTAGATCAAAGCAACAGAGAAAGAGACAAGAAACAGCCCCACACATATAGGCCCTGAATGTTAGATGTCCTGGTGAAATCAAATTCATGTTCAGCCATACCTCACGCTATATACAAAAATCAATTTCAGGTTAAAAAAATGTGACTCAGCTCCAACAAATGAGTGAGAAAGTGGATTGAGTAATTAATCGCTTGGGTGACCTTTTTCTCTTTGGAAATAAATTGTTCTGGGCCTGGGGACAAGCATCTAGTCCTGTTCCTTCTTTGTTTCTGATGGGCAAGAGGAAGTACCAGAGAATAGGGAGAGAGGTGAAGGCAGTTTGGGGTCTTCACGCTATCTGATAAAGCCAATAAATCAACGTCAGCCAAGCAGGAAGAAAAGCCATAGAAATCCCACTGTTTGCAAGAAAGCCTCAGAAGCTGTGAGCCATGGGCTGTCCGGGGGCCTGCTTTTCAGTAGCCCTCAGCGTGGGTGGAAGGAAAGGTTTTTCCTGTAGCAAAATAGAATCCTGGGCTTAGCTAAATAACAATTGATAAAATGAAGACAGCTTTTTTTTTTTTCTTTTCTGTCATGTTACATATGGCAATTTTGTGAGTAGGTAAATATCTTATACTGTTGTTTTTAAAAGCGATTTATTCATAGAGAAAGAAATATGGAACTCATTAATGACGAATTGTGAGCCGTGGGTGGAGGGCTTGTTTTGCTGCTCCCACCATTTGCGTGAGAAGCTTTGTAAATATGAGAGAAGAGGCAATGAAGTGTGAGGGAAAGCCAGGGCTGATGCAGAAGCCTCCACGGGGAGATCATGTCAAACCTTAAAGTTTTTTCTTTTAAACTGATTTCCCAGCCCACTCTGGGGCCCCCGCCACTTAAGCTGCTTTCCTCCTCTCACCCCCTGAATAGAAGCTTCTTGAGGAGAGGGCTCTGCGTGAGCTCTGGGGCTCCTGCTACACTTTGCAGAATGCATACGTCATAGGTAGTTGCTGATGGTTGGAATGAAGGAACCGTCTGCAGCTTCACAGGACAAGGGCAGGGAACAGCAGGAAGGAGGCTGTGGCTCGGGGAGCTTGTCATCCTGCTAGAAGTACATGTCAGAACGGGGTTCGCAGCCTGGGCTTGGGTGACTCCAAAGTTAGTGCTCTTTGTATGTCACCTGTGGTTGTCAACTTTGCCTCTCCCCAGGTATGCCTGGAGGATGGACACACTTTGCAGTGAAGTTCTGACCCAGTGCAATTGGGGAGCCAGCGCAGACTTCACAGGTTGAGGACACAGTCCTCCACAAGACACCCTTCCTCGGAGTTCCCAGGCTACCCACACTTCTGACCAACTGGCTAAAAATTTAGGGGCCCCCACTACCTCGGTTTCAATAATTTGCTAGAATGACTCACAAAACTCAGGCCAATTAAAATTTTATTATAAAGGATACAAATAGGAACCAGCCAAATGAAGAGACACATAGGGTGAGTTCTAGGAGGGTCCTAAACATGAAGTTTCTGTGTTCTTAGAACATGTCACCCTCCAGCTAGCATTACCATCCAGGCAGCTCCCCCCAGCTTTAGTGTCTAGAGTTTTTATTGGGGTTTAATGATGTAGACATACTTGATTGATTGATTGACTGTTGGTTGATTGGGTCATTGGCCATGTAATCTGACTCAATATCCAGCCCTCCTCGTCTCCCTGGATGCCAGGCTGATATCATGTGACTCAAAGCTCCAGACCTCTAATCACATGGTTGATCTTTCCAACAAGGCCAGCCCTCATCATGAGACTTCCTAAGGGCCCACCATGAGTTACCTCATCACCATAAACCTTGGTGGTGAGGTTTGGTCCAAGGTACCCATCAGGAACAATAAAGACACTCATCACTTAGGAAATTCCAAGCATTCAGAGGCTCCCTTCCCAGAAGCAAGGACAAAGACCAGCCAAGTTCTTTCCTATACAACATCCTGTCATCAGTAACCAGCAGGGTGACGGCGATGGTGGGTGGAGTAGCCATTTGGTAAAGCTCCATCTCCCCAGGAACTTCAGGTTTTCTCCTCCAGGAAGAAGCTCCCCTGCAACCCAATAAAAAGTCCGTTCAGTACCAGGCAGCCTCCCAAGAATGCATTTCACGTTTAGAAAATCCCCAGATTCTTCCTTACCTGAAACTGAAATCAATCTTCCTTTGAAAAATCCGTTGGATGAAGAGTCTCTTAATGAATTTCCACCCCAAGGATCTAGAGTTAACCTTATCCCAACATCCCTACAACAGAAATTGGTTGCTTTTTAGCAGGAAACCTAGACAAAATTTTGCATAAATTATGCCCTGGAGAGTTTCACAAACCACAGAGCCAAGAGCTGGATTCAGTCAGGCCCCTCTCAGAGACTCTGAGTGGAAGAGAAGCTGAAAAGCCCCATCTAGCCTGGCAAAAATTTTATTTGTCCATTTGATATGGTGCCTTTACTTCTCATATGGCTGGGAGTCTCCCTCACCAGAGTGTCTCTTCATTTTGAAATTATTTCAAACTTATAAAAAAAAGTTGAAAAAACAGTCCAAAGAACTCCCATATCACCTTCACCCAGATTCCCCAATTGTTCAGATGTATCGTTTGCCATATGCAGTAGCTCTATCTCTTGATAAACACACATACAATATGCCCACTGTCATTATTCTCTTTCTGAATTATTTGCAAGCAAGTTGCAGCGATACTGCTCCATCACTGAAAAGACTCCAGTGTTTAATTCTCCACACAAGGACACTCTCCTACAGAGCTATACTGCGACCATCTAAATCAGGAAATCGCCATTGCTGCAAACAGCTCTACCCTCCGAAACACAGAGCCCATTCAGATTTTACCAACTGTACCTACAATGTCTCTTTTTCCTGTCTGGTCCAGGAACACACATTGCATTGCGTTGTCATATCTCTTTGGTCTCCTCCAATCTGGAAGAGTTTCTCAGTCTGAAAGAGTACAGGCCTTTTATTCTATCAATCTCTGAGGAGACCCCTCACCCAGGTCTCATGACTAGACTCATCATGAACTCTTAGCAGGGATAGCTCAGAAATGATGCTATACCCTTCTCAGTGTATCAAGGTGGGAGGCATGTCCTGTTTACCTTGTTCTAACGCTGGTGATGTTAACTTTGATGACCTGGTCATTTGTGTCTGCCAGGGTTTCCTTTGTATTTGATTAGTGTCTGAAAGGAGATACACTAAGACCGTGTCAATGTCCTATTCATCATCAGACCTCCACCCTCCAGCTTTATCATCCATTGATGAACCAACCGACACTGAGTTTGTTGCCAAATGGTGGTTTTCTATTTCCATCCTTCCTTCTACATTTACTAGTTAGCAATCTCCTGGAAAGAAGAGCATCCTCTTCTCCCCCATTTATTTATCTATCTGTCCTAGATTCTATTTTATTCAGTGGATGCAATCCATTCCTACCATTATAGACTTCAATGCTTAGGTTCTCCCAGACTTGGCCCGTGCCAGCCCCTTTAAACTGATACTGCTTCCTTGTTATATGTCCCCAACATTCTCTAAACACTTCCTTTTTTCTAGCACAAAAAGATATTCCAGGCTCATCTTGTACCTTCTTTGCCCCAGCCCTGGAATCAGCCATTTCTCCAAGGAACACTAGATCCATTTAGTGGAGAAGGATATTTGGAAAGTAAGACTGGGTGCTTGGTATGCACTTGACTATCAGGGTGTCATTGGTCCTAGGCTTTCTCAGTAAACAAACCTCTCTCTCTCTCTCTCTCTCACTCTCTCTCTCACCAATGCTTTTAATTCCAGTTCCTCGCCTAAGGTTCCTCTCTATTCTTCCTTTCTCTATATTTCAAATACTTTCTCCAACGGTAAGAAACCTATTTCCCATTATCCTCAATATATTGACTCCTTTGCTCAATCCACCTGTATGTAACCAATTTCCTAACCACTCCAGACCTCTCCACCCCTGGCCCCACCTCCTCCTTTGATCCGCTCCTGGCTCTGCAGCCACTGCCAACCCCTCAGCCTCACTACTTTGACCCCTGGGCAAACCACCACCTCCAAGGGAAAGAAGAAAGAAAAGGAGATAAAAAGGTAGCAGAAGAGGAAAGCAGAGTTTTGTTTTGTATTTCCAATCTTTCTTTGTTTTTACAAAAGCACCAGAATCTATAAGAGATTGCTGTGTTAAAATAATGCTAAGGTTTTTTGAGTGTTTACCTTGCGCCAAGTTCTGTCTTAAGGGGTTTTATCTAATTTAATCCGCGTAAGACCATTAAAAATAGATACTGCTATTTTCTCCATGTCACAGATGAGAACACTGAATGCAAAGAGCTTAAATATGTTGTCCAAGGAAAACTAGCTACGTGGTGGTGGGTGGATGGAGCACTTGTAGAAGTTTGACACCAGGGCTTGTACTTCTGGCTATTGCTGTGTTGCATGATGGCTGCCTGTGACTTGAAGAGAGCTCTCTGCTCCCCAGCCCTTTCCCATCTGCAGAGAAGACAGATTTGTTCATTAACATACTACATAGATTTCAAAAATGGTGTCGCTTGGCTGGACTAATCTTCCCACATAGAATAATGATAAAATCTGGACAAAATAAAAAATCAAATTCTCTTGAAGATTCTGGAGAGAGACCACAGCAAAGCAGAAGGAAAATCTGCTCTTGAGAGCTGAACTGCAAAGAACGAAATCTGCAAATTTGTGGCTTTTGCCTAATGGCACTTTCCAATCTGGGAGGGGCTAGAGGGGCAGAAAGCAGCAGCCTTACAGGTTTGAGGTGTCAGAGGATAGAACTTGGGGCTGGCAGCGTAGCCAGAAGATTGAGGAAAGTCCTGGAAAACAGGGAGCCACAGAGAGGGTGAATACCAAAATAGAAATTTTAATTTAATTTTTTTTTAATTTACAGAAGTATCAAATAAATTTAACAAAAGAATAAATTAGGAATAAATTTAACAAAAGACCTGTACAACGTATATACTAGGAACTACAAATCATTGCTGGCAAACATTAAAGACGAGCAAAATAAGTGGAAAGATATACCATGTGTGAGGATTGGAAGACTCAGTGCTGTTAAGATGCCAATTCTCCCTCGCTAAGCTATAGATGTAACACAGTCTCAATCATAATTCAGCAAACATTTTAAATAGAAAGTGACAAACTGATTCAAAAATGTATATGGAAATGCAGAGACCCAGAATAGCACAATAATCTTGGGGAGGAAATGGTGGAAGGCTTACGCTGTTTGACTTCAAGATCTCCTCGAAAGCTACAGTAATGCAGACAGCGTGGTGCTGGCATAGTGTAGACACAGATCAATAGAACAGAACTGAGAGTCCAGAAATAGACCTAAACTTATATGGCCAATTGATTTTGACAAAGACAGCAAAATAATTCAGTTGGGAAATGAAGGTCAACAACCAATTTTGAATAACCATAGATCTTTATGAGAGAAAAAAATGTATTTTGACCCCTACCTCACACCATACACAAAAGTTAATTCAATATCAATCACAGAGCTAAAGGTGAAAGTTAAAACTATGAAGCTTATAAAAGAAAAGAGAATATCTTCATGATTTGGAGGCAGGCAAAAATTTCTTAGACAGGATGCAAAAAGCACTAATCATAAAAGAACATTTTGATAAATGAGACTTTATCAAAAGATGCTGTTAAGGAAATAAATAACAGGCACAGTACAGACCTAGAGAAGATATTCATAAAACATATACAATGTACTTTTAGCTAGAATGTATAAGGATCTCCTACTTCAATAAACACACACACACACACTCACACCGAAACAAAGTGGGCAAAGAATTTAAACAAGTACTTCACAAAGGAAGACATATTAATGGTCAATAAGCAGATGAAAAAGTGCTCAATATTGTTAGTCACCAGGAAAATGCAAATTAAAAGCTCAATGAGATTCTATGCATACTCACTAAAATGACTAATATTAAAAATACTTATATAACACCAAATGTTGGTAAGGAGGTGGTGTAATGGAAATCTCATATATCACAGTGGAAATATAAAATAGAATAATCTTGGCAATTTCTTATAAAGTTAAACATTTATCTACCTTTGACCTAGTCATTCCTCTCCTAGGTATTTGTCCAAAGGAAATGACAGCATACATACACAAAAAGACTTGTACATTAATGTTCATAGTAATTTTATTTACAATAGCCAAAAATGAGAAATAGCCCAGGTGTTTAGCAACAGGGGAGTGAATAATATATGCTAAGTGATTCCATTTATATGAAGTTCTACAACAGGCGAAACTAAGTAAAAGTGGGAGGAAAAAAATCATTGCCTAGAATTGGAGGTGGGAATGTGCATGAAGTTTGACTGAAAAGGGATATGAGGGAACTTTCTGGGGATCTGGAAATCTCTTAATTGGTATGTGGGTTGCACAGGTGTATTCATGTGTCAAATTGTATAGCTAAAATTTGCGTGTTTAAATTAATATAAATTTCACTGTAAAAGAAGAACTGTAAAAATTGATAATAGTTGAGTGATGGTTAGGGAGTAGATGGTGTTGTAGAAGAAGCAAGAATGGCTGAATGTTAGTAATTGTTGAAGCTGGGCGATGTGTACATGGGGGTTTATTACACTATTCTACTGACTTCTGTTTTCTTCGTATATATTTGAAATTTTCAATAATCACAGGGGTCCCAGTTCTGGGGAAATCAGACTTGAGTTATATAAGTTTTAACTTGGGTAGGGAAGTCTCTAAGTTTAAAAACACCAGAGCCTGGGACTCCAGTTTGGGAGTCTGTATGGAACTGACATGGGGGCTCTGGATGGCCAAGTGGACAGAGAAGTACAGAGGGTGGGTGGCAAGAGAAATGGGTGGAAATAATGACAAAATGGTCAACTCCACAGTCTTGAACTCTTCCTCTTGTCTGTGTCCCTCTCACTGTAGGTACCATTGATCACAGCCTTCTTCCTCATTCCAGGACCGAAGTTCTGATTCCTGTGCTGATTTGTTACCGCAGTTAACATCTGCATTTCGTGCCTCAGTTTCCATCTCAGAGCAATACTTGACTGCTCTGATGGGCATTTGCTTTCCTAATGGGGAAGGGATTTTTCAAGCTTAGAGTCTTTTAGCTTCACAACTCCATGGAGTTAAAGTGGGCTGACAGGAGGCAGAACTGGACTAAGACATGTGGGTGCACAGGCTGAAGAAGAATTTGGTGTTCTTTCAAAACAGTATTTTTTAAATATTAGTTGGACATTTTATTAGTGAAAATAAGAAGAAACTGATTTTCTTCTAAGAAAAATGGTATACCTTTCTTTTTGTTCCAATTAAGGAATTGATTATATTTGATTTACTACATTAGACAACTTCTTGGGAGATGTAACAAAAACATAAAATTTAAATAATCCGGGGTCACTGTTCTTCCTGATCAGACAGCAACCCACCCTGCATTGTTCTGCCTTCGGGCTGGTTGTATATAGGCTAGGTGGCATGCGTTGCAAAGGTACTCAACAGAGATTAGACAGTGCTTGTGAGTTTTTTAATTTGCCTTTGAGGGTACTTTTTGCTCCATCAGGAGTGGGCTTGATTCACCAGTTATGCATGGAACCACATGAGAAACCTGAGTTAAAGTGAAACCAATGTGATTTCAGAACTAGACGGGACCTTATAGATGATGGGTTTCCAGGCAGCTGCCAGCGTATCCCCTCTTAATCCAGCTCTGGCTCTAGGCCAGGAAGCTATGGCATCAGGTTGTGGGGCAGGTTGGCTTCTGGTCAAGAAAGCAGGAATAAGGAGAGCACCTAATTTCTTGTCAACACTCTATTTCCAGTGGCCATGCTTCTTGTGTGGGAATTGTGCCATTTAATCTTTAATGCAAGTCCTGTCCTTCTATCTTGCCCAGCCCACCTTCCCATTAAGCAGCTTGGTCTAGTACAAGTCCTCAGAGTCCAGTGGCTCAGGGTTCAAGATCCCAGCTTAATTCCATGAGCTGTGTGACCTCCCTCAGTTTCCTCATCCGCCAAATGGGGATGTGACACCTGCTCCCCTGTGTTGCACAGATTCAATGAAACAATGCATGTACGGTGCCCAGAAGTGCCTACTGCAGACGCTCAGTAATGCTGGCTGAATTGGGAACCATTCAGAGGGTCCTTCTTACACAGCGGATGCTTGGTTTGATTGGTTTGGTTGGAATGAAATACAGAAGCACAAAATCCATGTTCTTTGCCTCACTGCATTTTCCCCTTGGCTTCTCCTGTCTCCTCTCAGTTCCTCCATCTCTGTGTCATTTTGCCAACTTGCCCATTCATCACGTAGAGCCTACTGTGTACCACGCCTTGCACTAAGTGCTAGCGAATCAGTGATGAATAAAACGTTAAGTCGGAATCCCACCCTAGAGAATCACACCTCCAGGGCCTGCATGAGGACTGTGGGGGCCTAGCAGGGGCACCCCTGAGTCATGCCCCCTCTCTTCTCCTCTGTAGGAGGTCATCACCTCCATCCTGCTGAGCGGGCGGATCGGGCCCAACATCCAGCTGGCAGACTGCTACGGGCTGAGGCTGAAGCACATGAAGTCGGATGAGATCCACTGGCTGCACCCGCAGATGACGGTGGGCGAGGTGCAGGACAAGTACGAGTGTCTACACATGGAAGCTGAGTGGAGGTAGGAGAGGAGCCCTGTGCTCCTAAATGGGGGGGGGGCGGTAAGTGAGGAGTGGGGAGACCCTGGGAGGTCCTTTCTTGGAGCACTTCCCAACCTCTGAGAATATTCTAGAACATTGCAGTGGCATGTTAGGTTGGTCCTTCTGCAGCGTCCAATGCATGTGTTTGTTAAGAGCTAGTATGGGCTCACAGCACATCCCAAGACAGACATCTAGGCACAGCCCTAAACAGGATGCCGTTGGCACTATGGAGAAGGAAGAACAGAAGTGCAGGGAAGAGGGAGAGCCAGGCCAAGGGCTGGTCTGTGAACCTAAGGTAAACAGCTGCCATCAGAGGGAGAAGATGGAGAGTCAGGACCAGCACTGACCACCATGCGCTGGCCAGCCACCCCTCTGTCCTTCATGGTCCTCCAACCAACCACAGAGAAAGGAAAGAGGAGCAAGTCCTGAATGGGAGGCCAGGAGCTCCACGGGCAGCCCCTGGTATGACCAGCTTCCCTGTGTCAACCAGAGAGTCTGAATTTCCTGTCCCAGGTATGACCTTCAAATCCGCTACCTGCCAGAGGACTTCATGGAGAGCCTGAAAGAAGACAGGACCACACTGCTGTATTTTTACCAACAGGTAAAAGTATTTTATCTTGTGGTCCCCATGGTCATATGACCATCCTCTCCTGGAGAGATGGAAAGACAAAGCTTAGATTTTGGAGGTCCCATTCCAGGAAACTTCTCTCGGGGACATTCCTTGGTCCCTGGTCAGCTGTCCAACCCTGCTTCCTTCACAGCTAAGGGTTGGCTAACCCCACCCCGTAGGCACAGCCTCTCTTGGGCTTTCCTAGTGGCTTTTCCTAGTGCCCAGGAGACCTGGCTGGGGAAGCAGGCAGAGCAGGTCCAAAGAGGAGGCAATAGTCTTAGCACACAGGCTCGGCCGTCTGACACACCTGGTATCTACCCAGCTGTACCGCTTCCTAACCCGGTATCCCTCGGGACTTAATTTACCTGCACGAGGCTGTTTCTTCTTCTGTAAAATTGGGATGATAGTAAGAATACCTACTTTACAGGGCTCATGTGAAGGCCTAATGATAGCATTAGCAGTGTGCTGGTAAACCAGCTCTCTGATTTGTAGCACTTGCCAATTTCCATGGTGTAAATACTCCCATCATGGTCTATTTCAAACTACCAATATTTCAACCAGCTTGCGAGATTTTGGAAAACGTAATAACTGGCTTCCATGAGCTCTTTAGAGCTGCTCACCACACCCCTGGCTATAATGCACATGACGTGCCCAGAACGGGACCCGGCAGGGAGTGAGTGCCGGGTACAGGGAGTTGCCCTCGTTGTTTTCTGCCTGGCCTTAGCCCCCTCCTACACCTCCCTCCTGGTTCACTAGAGACCAAGCCAGACTTTTCTTCTACAGTGGATGACATCTGTCACCACTTACCAACAAGGCTTTGGATAAATTACTGAGTCCTCCCCAAATCCCCAGCATCCTTATCTCCAAAATGAGGAGTGGGAGAGGGGAGCCTGAACTTCCTGCCTCGTGGATCCATGAAAGAATGTGCTGTGAAAGTGCTTCAGAAACTCGAGGGCCTCAGCCTGTGGGGGATCACCACTGCCCAGGGCTCTTCCTGAGTCTCCCCTTCCTGCTATTTATCTCCTGCTACGCATTTGTGCATAGCTGGGGGTGGGGGTGAGAGGTAGCTCAGGGTGGCAGGATGGTGTTCAAAGCACCCACCATCTCCTGGGGCCCTGCTCATCTCAGGGCAACAGGGAACAAGGGCGGGAGTCTGAACTTTGGCCTTTCTCCCTGCCAGCTCCGCAATGACTACATGCAACGCTATGCCAGCAAGGTCAGCGAGGGCATGGCCCTGCAGCTGGGCTGTCTGGAGCTCAGGTATGTGGCCTCAAGGCCTCTCCAGAGTGGGTGCCTGCACCTCCCCTCCTGTACTGGGCTCTTGGCCAGCTGGGACTTTCCTCCAGTGTGGGAAGCAAGAGTGGGTATGTGAGAGCTGGAAAGGGACGAGTTGTGGCCGACAGAGGGTAAGGCCCCGAGGTGCTCAGCGTCTGGTCGTTGGGAGAGAGGTGCCAGCTCCCTCTGTGGTTGGTGTCCCCTATCTTCCTTTGGCTGCCACTGCTCTTGCCTCCAGTTTGCCTGCTTCTTAAGTGTACCTGCCATCCAAGTGATCCAGTAAACGTTTCTTTGAGCACTAGGCAAGTTTCTGGGAGATATTCGAACGCTGGGATTCCATCTGTATCATTCACTGCTGTACCCCCAGCTCCAGTAGGTGCTAATAGATACGGACAAAGTTAGTAAATCATCCGGGGAGGCCCATAAACTTACAGTGTTTGGGAGGTGACAAGTGTGTCTACAATTGATCATAATACAGCAGAATGAAATAAGCACCAAATAGACATACATATAGGAGCCAGTAATCCTGCCCGAGGACATCAGGAAGAGGGGATGTGAACTGGTCCAGGAAGCAAGAGAACGATTTCCATCGGTAGATACTGGGGGGAACTGGGAGGTGGGGAAGGGTGCATTCTGGGCTCAGGGACCAGTGGCAGGAAAAGAGCATACTGGAGGACCGTGGGAGATGAGCTTAGGGAGGTGAGTTGGGGTCGATGGTGGAAGACTTTGAATGACAGTATAAGAAATAAACCTTATTCTTGGCTGTTGGGAGCACTGGGGGCAGAGGGGGAGGATGTTAAGACCGTGCTCTAGCACTTTCTCAACCAAAGCAACACCATTCACTTTCACCATCCACCAGTATCCATGACCCATTCTGCCCTCTCATCACCTTTTCTGTACTCCTTGTCTGTCCTAGAACAGTGGTTCTGAAATCTGGTTGCAGATCATAATCATCTGGGACCTCATTAAATTAGACATTCCCTAACCCCACCCTTGGAAACTCTGGTTTAGTAGATGTGCTTTTTTAAAAAAATTTATTTATTTATTCATTCATTCATTCATTTATTTATTTATTTGGCTGCGTTGGGTCTTCGTTGCTGTGCGCGGGCTTTTCATTGTGGTGGCTTCTCTTGTTGCGGAGCGCAGGCTCTAAGCATGCGGACTTCAGTAGTTGTGGCTCGCAGGCTCTAGAGCACAGGCTCAGTAGTTGTGGCGCACGGGCTTAGTTGCTCCGCAGCATGTGGGATCTTCCCGGACCAGGGCTCAAACCCGTGTCCCCTGCGTTGGCAGGCAGATTCTTAACCACTGCGCCACCAGGGAAGTCCCAGGACATGCGTTTTTGACAAGTCCTCCGGATGATTTAGAGACAGTTAGCCTCGTATGAGGTGACGGTTCCAGGGTGAGTCTTGCCCTATCTGTGACCTTAAAGGTATAGAGAATAGGACTCTGCTGCTGCTTCTGCTAAGTTGGGGGGCATCGAGGAATTCTGGCTCCCATCCTGGGTATCAGAGAGAGTGCTGAGGTGTCCCCCAGGGAGAGCCGTGGGAAGGGGGGCTTCTGAAACTGTTGGCATCTGTGACAGAATAGGTCAAGGACAGCCTCGGAGGGCTCCTTCTTGCTTTCCTACTTGGTGGCTGTCTCAGCAAGCCAGGGAGCACAAGGGTCCCCTGCACAGAGGAAGTCTGCACCCCTGATGCCAGTTGGAAGACAGACCACCTCGCCGCAGTTGGCAGTGGTCCTGGGAGTTGCGTGCTGCTGGTTCGGGGGCTCTCCGTGAAGTTTACCTTATTACGTGTGCCATTTATGCCTTCCAAGACCATCACAGCATTGCAACTTACACACGCCTATCTTCTCCTCTGAAATTAGACAACTCAGAAAAGCCCACCTTTACCTTTTTGTTTGTGGATCTCATACCCAGAACTCCAGTGTCACTTTGAGACTCTGATCACTGAAGTCACTATCAAAATATCATCACTTAGTAGTAAAATAGCAGTGTAGAGAAGACCCGTGAGCATTCTAGTTCATGTTCTTCTTTCCTCGAATCACTCCCAAACTATTATTGGTTGTAATAATAATGACTATTATTATTTAGCACCGGGCACTGGGCTAAATACACTGGAGGACAAAGCGCGCCAACTGACGTAGCTCCATTTATAGTCTTATAAGGAGTGGATAGTCTCTTGGTGTTGGCTATCTTATCAACTCAGGATTATTCCAAAACCCATGCTTGTTTTACGACAGAGATGTATTATTTCACATCTCCCCTAGCCTGATGAGCAGAGCCAGGTAAATGTTCCTATTCTTATGGGCTGACCTTTGAGATACAACTTATATATTCGGGAAAGGATATGGAAAACACCTATTTTGTAAACTTCATAGATTTTCAAGCCTCTAATTTTTAAAGTTGAATACAAAGCTATCCATTATCAAGGACTATTTTAAAGTCAAGTTATGACTATTTCTCACCAAGAGAGACAGATACACTTCTGAAAATCAGGCCATAATGCAGAATTTTCCAAGGCTGTGATTTTTTTTCCTGAAAAGGTTCCAGAGTGCAGTCTACCTACAGATCATGGGCAAAAGTCCTATTAACATTGTTGTGTCACCTGCCTACTGATAATATAGTGTCTCCAGAAAAAAAAAAAAGTGTATTCTTTCCTAGCTTAAACAAGAAGTATGGTATATGCACAAGATATGAGATTACCAAGATGAACCCTCAATGGACTCAATTCGTAGCAAGGAGCCATTGGGCATAATGTTGAAGAGCAAAGGGTCTGAAGCTGGGCTGCCTGAATTTGCATGCTGGGTCTTCCACTTGCTGGGCAAGTTACTTCATCTCTCTGAGCCTCAGTTCCTTCATCTGTAAAATGGGAAGGATGATAATGGTAGCAACCCTACAGGGTTGTTATGAGGAATAAATGAGTTAACATACTTAAAGTAGTTAGAACAGTGATAGAGACAGAAGTATTCACTAGCTATTCATCATTTGTACTAATTAATTTTTTCTCTTTACCTTTATTTTGTTGTTTATTTACTTTAGTTGACTTTATTTTTTGGAACAGTTTTAGGTTCACAGGAAAATTGAGTGGAGAGTACAGAGAGTTCCCATAAACCCCTGTCCCCATCAACATCCGCCACCAGCATGGTTCATTCGTTACAACTGATGAACCTACTTTTACACATGATGATTACTCGAAACCCATAGTTTACCCTAGGGTTCACTCTTGGTATTGTACATTCTGTGAGTTTTGACAAGTGTACAGTGACAATGTATCTACCATTACGGTATCTTAAAGAACAGTTTCACTGCCCTAAAAATCCCCTGTGCTCCCTATTCCTCCCTCCCTCCCCTCCCAACCCCTGAAAACCACTCATC
This sequence comes from Balaenoptera physalus, assembly GCF_965194825.1. Classification (NCBI taxonomy): domain Eukaryota; kingdom Metazoa; phylum Chordata; class Mammalia; order Artiodactyla; family Balaenopteridae; genus Balaenoptera; species Balaenoptera physalus. The sequence goes on from NC_138886.1 coordinate 112,197,092, forward strand.
TTTTACTGTCGTTATATTTGGCCTTTTCCAGAATGTCATGTAGTTGGAATCATACTTAATTAATTTTTTTTGTTGATTTACTGGAAGTGCTTTATAAATGCCAAATATTTTCTCTAAATATCCCCCTATGAATTAAAGTGTGAAATTCATGGCTCACATGCTAGAGTACCCTCCCAGTTTGAGGAACCAAATAGCCTCCCCCTCACCAGAGACATCCAGGACTATTGTCCCCTCCCAGCAGAGCCCCAGAACACTCTGACCTAAAAACTCAGAGTGAATGTGTAACCCAACAGTAGTTAGGTAGTAACGGATAATAAGTAAAGATTAGAGAAAGAACACTCAGCTTGTTTCAAAAGGCATTTTATCTCATAGTTGATTTATAAATGTTGGCGGTGAGTTAATATTTCTGTTGCTTTTCTTTACTCTCTGATGTCCTTACCTGAGTATCAGTCAGGGACCTGTGCCAGCCCGGAGGCCCTGCTGCCCACCTGGTGTTTGCCAGTCACAGTGGCGGCCCAGGCTGCGGAGAACCAGCCAGGCACTAGAGGGTACTCCTAGCAGGTGCAGCCTCATTCAAGGATGGCAGTCGGGGCGGGTTGGGGATCGCTGACAGCAGCTGAGACGGGGCTCAGCACAGAGGATTGGGAAGATCAGTCTCAGGCGAGAGGGTACATCTGATGAGGGGTGGTGACTGCTTCTCCCGGACATCCCAGTGATGTTCCAATGCTCCAAACATTAGGGACACAGATCACAGCACACTTGAGTGACTGGGCACCGTTGTCCAAAGTTACACAATAAATGCTCTTTAGTGCATGAGAGAAGGGCCATCAGTGATACAGGCAGTAAGCTGGGTTTCTAGAGATTGGGATGGTGTAGATGTGTTATCTTCCTTTTTCCTAATAAAAAAGTTTTCCACTCACCACTTCCTTAATCATTCTAAAATTGCTATTATTGTTCATGCTTTTTAATTCCTTGGTGTTCATTTCCAGATTTGTTCACCTTTCCATTTAGCCAACCCCATTTTTTTTTTTTTTTTACTAAGGCTTATTTAAATACCCCAGTCCTCAGGATTCTTTCATCCATCCCTAGTCTCAAAACTCATTCATTCATTCATTCGTTATTGTAAACCAGGAGTGATATTAACAGACCGCTGTCACCTGGGACTGGGAAGCAGATGTCACCCCCTCCGTGGGTAGTGCATCCCCTCTGTCTGGAATACTCGCCTGGTACCCCTTTTCAGCCTGATAAACTATTCCTTGTTCTGGCAGCTTTAGAAAATGCACTGAGCCAGGGTTGCCCGCTTGCCCTCTACATTCATAGAAAACCTCAGAGCACATCTGAGAAATGTTGGCAATAAGCAATGTGGCCCTGGGCTCTTCCTGCAGAGCCACCTCAAGGGTCTCTCCACCTCGAAACCTTCCCCTTGCCTATGCCCACCCCACCCGTCCTACCCTGCAGGGATCTGCCATACTTATGCGGCAGGCACCGAGTGGTTCACATCCGCTAGTCTGAAATCTATCAAACCCTGGAACTCAGGGTTGGTGCCGCCTTCACCTGGCACACGATGAGAGCACAGTATGTATTTGAATGAATGGATAACCCTGAAAGATCTCAATTCCTCTTCTCTGGTGGACACGTGCTAACATTTATTCTGTTAGAGTTACATAACTGCGTGCAGCAAGCCAATTCGTTCAGTTACCTGGGAGTACATTTTGCAGCTCACTCACCCCAGGAGGAAATGCGGGTGTCTGTGCTGCCTGTCGTGGAAGCCGCACAGGCGTGCTCTGAGCTTTCCTATGAATGCGGACAGCCGCAGGGAACACTGGCCCAGAAAACTTTCTAAAGCTGCCATGACTGACTGGAAATTTTGGATCTCAACTGCAAGTGCCTTCAGGTGGAAGTAGGAGGAAAATGATCTTCCATCCAGGGGAGAACCCTGGATAAGTTCCTCGTGCCCTATAACTGAATGTCATCCCTGCTCACCTGCTGTCTGATTTCCAGAGTGCAGATCTGCCCTTACTCAGCTAGAACACACCTCCAGCATCTACAGTCCCGCTCTGTCAGGCACCCGGTAGGAAGAAGCGGGGTTAGGGAAGAGCCACTCTTTCTAGTTTCCCAAGTTCTCCCCTTGGATCAGGCTCCCAGGGGTTCCCAGCCTCAGCAAGAAGGACATTTGGGGCTGGATAATTCCTTGTTGTAGGGGCCATCCTATGCATTGTAGTATATTTAGCTGCATCCCTGGCTTTTACACACTAGATGCTGGTAGGACCACCCCTCATCCCAACCAGCTGTGACTGAAAAAAGATCTCCAGACATTGACAAATGTTTCCAGGCTGGGGAGAGGGAGCAAAATTGCCTCTGGTTGAAAACCACTGAATTAGACCATTGGAAGGTCATACACTCAGACCACATTTAGTCAGGCCCTCCTACTCTCACATTTACTGAATTGTGCTTTAATGTTATATGACTGGTATTTACCAAAATTGCAGCAGGAGGAAAAAAACCATGAAATTGGCTTCACATTTTTTTGGTAAAATGAATGTTACGACTATTAGTTTTCTTTCAATCAGTGGTTTTTCGAACTTTTTAATTTACGAAATGCAGTCCTTGTTTTATGATTAATATTATCTCCTGATGAACTAAGCACTTGGTGGGGTTTTCTGTCCACTACCCTGGCTGCCAGGACAGCCACCCCAAGCCACAGATTGGCACATTTTTTTATCTCATTTACCTCATTGCCTGATTTCTTTCTAACTCTATTTTGTTTAAATATGTTTTAAAACTGTATCTTAGGGACTTCCCTGGTGGTCCAGTGGTTAGGACTCTGGGCTCCCAATGCAGGGGCACGGGTTCCATCCCTGGTCGGGGAACTGAGATGCTGCATGCCGCACAACACAGCCAAAAAAAACCCCAAAAAGAACAACAGCAACAAAAAACGAAAAAAAAAAAAACTGTATCCTTGCATCTTTTCTTAGAAGGAGATAGACTAGAAATACATTTCAATATTGTGAAATATAATTCAACAATATTTACTGAGCTGTCATTAAATATTATTACTCCTTGAAACTCATTTTAATGTACTCATCTTTGATTCTATAAGAGAAATTTTATATGAAACTTTTTATCTTTTGCTTTCCCTCCATTCCAACTGCTGGCATTTGAAATAACTGGCCCTGCCCCAACTGGAAAGAACCGCTTGTCTTCCTGTGCCCCTCTCACCACAGAGCCAATTTTTCTTTCTCATTCTTACTTTGCATCACTTTTTGTCATCTGAGTGAAGCGGTTGAAGTAATTGAGGACAATGCCCTGGTGTGTGTGTGTGTGTGCGCGCGCACGTGTGTGCATGTGTGTATGTGTGCGCGTGCGTGTGTGTGTGTTGGGGGCTATAAGAAGAGAGCGGACCATAATGAAGAGAGAAGTGATGATAAAAGAATTGCCTTCAAATATATGGCATCTAAGAAAGGATTAAAGTTAGTCTCCGTAGCTCCAGGGTCCTAATGAGAGGACGGGAAAGGAAAGAAGAACTTTCTACATAGGGGAAACGTGTAGAGGATGCCATCTCAGCAGGGAGTGAACCCAGAAAACTTGTGCATTACGATGGTTTGACTAATCTCACTGCCTTACATTTTTTTCAGGTAAAAAGGGTAATACCTGTTCAAGGTGGAGTATTTGGGACATGTAGAAAGGGGGAAAGAATGACTAAAATCATTTGAAATTTCATTAACCAGAGATAACCTCCATTAGCAGGGTAGATCCAGTCAGGTTTTTTCCAATGCATTTTTTTCTCTAAAATTGAGACCATAATTATTAAAAGATAACTACTTATCTTGATTGACAATATATTCAAAAATACCATTTATTAAAAATTGTTAAGGACATAGCACTACATGTTTTAAGTTTTTATTGGCGATCTCTTCTGTGATTTCATGCTTTAGATATTCTTCTCAATCCCATGATTTGGGAATATTTCCCTAGCTTTTCTTCTAGTTTTAAAATAGTTTCATTATTAACATTTCCCCCTTTAATCCATCTAGAATAAATATTTAGAATAAAGTACAAGGTGAGGATCTAACCTTACTCTTTTCTAAACACTGTGAATTATGTAAATTTATTGCTTTTGAATCATAAGTTGCTTGCCCCTCTCTGCTTATGGTATCTGTAGCTTAAAACTATTCCCAGATGTGCACAAGGACACCCGGGTTAAAGTAACACTGAGTTACTCTAATGTACAATCAAGAGTGGGACAATGTCTGCAACGGTTGAAGAAATTACTAGACACAGTGATCCAAGCAGGGAAGGGAGGATAACACAAATGGGGACATTGGCTATTTGATCTCCACTTAATTGTTATAAATACATAATACATAAAAAAATCTTCATCAAGACATACATTTTTAAGAGAAAATGGGACTTAAAGAATATGTATAACAAATTAATAGATGTCACCCCTGGTGGCAGGATTATGGATTATTTTTATTTTCATCTTCTGTTCCATAAATTCTAAAGTTTTCCTGTGTACTATTAATACATTTAACAATTATTTATATACACACATATACAGAGATAGCAAATGAGGGAAAAGGAAATCACAAAGGGAACCCAAAGCCTAAAGGTGGAGGTAGGTGTTCCTTAGCTGATAGGTCAAGTGTTGGCAGCCTTGGGTCATTTATTTTTAGAGGCCACTGGTGGAAGCACCATCTTCTTCCTCTGCCCAACAACTGTGTAGTCCCAGATCTGGGCCCCCCAGAGCACAGCTGGAGTCTTCTAGGAAGGAAATTTGTGGGTTTTCCTTTTCTTCATGGTTTTCTAAATATCGAATTTTTTGACTCTCCTAACTTTTCCCTCCCAGTGGTTCCCACATCGGGCAGGGGAGGGGGCTTCTAGGCCAACGTGTGGGCATTGGGTGACCCCGCTCCGATGGCCCCATTCCCCAGCCATCAGCCTCTCCCTGGCTTCTCTCTCTCCAGGCGGTTCTTCAAGGACATGCCCCACAACGCACTGGACAAAAAGTCCAACTTCGAGCTCCTGGAGTAAGTCCTGGGACCGGCCCCAGCCTCTCCTCCCTTCCTTTCCTCCTGCCCTGCTCTTCCTGCCACCCCATACGCCCCCTCATCCCCAGACCACAGCCAGGAAGGACCTGTCTCCCTGGTTCTCTCCTTTCCCTGATTGCCCAGAAGTCCTGGGTTGGGGATGAAGGGGAGTCAAATGCTGCTTTCCTCCCCCTTCTTTCAGGAAAGAAGTGGGGCTGGACCTGTTTTTCCCAAAGCAGATGCAGGAGAACTTAAAGGTGAGGAAACCAGTGGGTGAGGAGCTCAGAAAGGCTCCCTGTGTGCCTCCTTTGTGTCCCCCTAGGACTAGAGCTAAAGGGATGGGGCTGGAGGTAGTCGGGGAAGCCAGGGGTCTGCACTGCCTTGGACCATCCGGACATAGGACCGCTCCATGCATCCAGCGGGCCCTTTCCATGGCTGGGAATCAGGAAACCTGGCTCTAGTTCCACATCAGAGGCCAATTAGCTTCGTGGCCTGAGCACTGGGGATGCCATCTCCCCTGCCTCCCTCCCAGGGCCGGGCCATGGTGAGCTCCCTTGAGACAACAGATGTGCACTTTAGGTAAGACATTACCACTGCCCTCGTGGCAGAGGCCTGGGGACCATCCTACAGCAGCAGGCAGGCTTGTGATGAGATCGTAAGGGAAGGAATCAGGCCCCGCTCACCCCTGGCCCTCTCCCCCAGCCCAAGCAATTCCGAAAGATGATCCAGCAGACGTTCCAGCAGTATGCCTCGCTCCGGGAGGAGGAGTGTGTCATGAAGTTCTTCAACACCCTTGCAGGCTTTGCCAGCATCGACCAGGAGACCTATCGCTGTGAACTCATTGTAATGCCACGCTCTCTTTATTCTCTCCCTGACCTGAATTCCAGGCCTCTCAGGCAAGGGGGCCATGAGGGCAACTTGGTGGGGGGGTGGGGGGAGGGGGGAGGGGGGCACAGGACGTGCCGAGAAGAGGCTTTGCTTGCTTGTAAGTTCTGTAGCATCAGGGCCTCCCTAATGTATCCGAAAATGCAACTAACGCTAAGCCACTTGCCTGATGAAGGGAACTGAAATCTTGGCTCCAGCTCTGGGAGGTGGGCAGTGCTGGCAGGGTCCTGGGAGGCGGGTAATCTGTATGGCGGGGTGCGGTTAGGATGGAAGGAGCTGGAGGTCCCGGGAGACAATGGCGCATGTCTAGCTTAGTGAGCTGTTTTCAGATTTCTGAAATATGGGAGGGCAGAGCTGGGGCAACAGCCCGTCTCTCCTTTGATTCCAGCAAGGATGGAACATTACTGTGGACCTGGTCATCGGCCCTAAAGGCATTCGCCAGCTGACAAGTCAAGATGCAAAGGTAGAGACAGGTGGGGGGGCAGGCCCCACCCAGCCCCAGGCAGAGCCGTCTTCCCCTTTCTGCTACCTTGTACCCTGGCCTGCCCCATTGGTTCTTCCTCCCCCATTGCTGAGAGCACAGAGGCCCTTGGTTATCAGTAGCTGTGGAGAGGGTGTTTGGGATAACAGCATGGGGCAGATGGTTCTTTAAATCCCTGTGACTGTCCCCTGCACAGAGGAGGGGGGCAGGGGTGGTTTAGCGGGGAGGGGATGAGGGAAGGACACTACTATGGTTCTTCTGGCTCAGATGAAAGAGTTGCTCTTTCAATGGCAAAATGGGGTAATCATGCCCCCGGGAGTCAGAAGGCCTGGGTCCAGCCCTGGCTCTACCACCAACTTGGCGTATGACCTTGGGCAAGCCCTGGCTCTCTCCAGGCTAATTGTTTTCTTCTGCAAGGGGCTTGGGCTAGATGATCCTCCTTAATCATTGTTGAGTCCCTCTTCATCCCCCTGAGAGACTCCAGTTCTCAGTTCTTTCTTGGGCCCCATCCCCACACCATACTGACCAATCTGCATGGCCTGATCCCAGGAATGGGATGGTCTGAAGGACCCCTTCTTTTCCCACAGCCCACCTGCCTGGCCGAGTTCAAGCAGATCAAGTCCATCAGGTGCCTCCCGCTGGAGGAGGGCCAGGCGGTACTGCAGCTAGGCATTGAAGGCGCCCCCCAGGTGAGCATCTCTGGGCACCCAGAAGCTTGGAAACATTGGGAACAGCTGCAGGCTGGGAGCTCCTGCTCAGGCCAGCCTGGCCGGGGCTTCCCTGACTGCTGAGATCTTGTTAAGAAAATGGCACCTAGTTCTTAGACGAGTTCTTAGGATGATGATAAATTAAAGAAACTATCTCAGGAAGCAACGTTATTGTTAAAAATGTCAAGAAAGAAGTTGTAGGAGATTGGGGGGGCGGGAGCGGGGAGCGGGGGTAAAGTGATCAGAAATCAAGGTATGGGTCAGAGGTCTAACTTTGAACAAGTGACAATGACTCAGAATCAAGGCCTTGGGGCCCCAGGGCTTTTTGTGGGTGGGAGAATCAGAGAGACCTCAGGCTGTGAACAGTTTGTCTATCTCTCCTTTCATCCGTCTGTCCCCTGCCCCACTCCTTCCCTCTTCCCTTCTCTCAGTTTCTGCTCTTGCATACTGAGCGCCTCCTAGGTACAAGGCATGTGCTATGCCCTGAAAGACCAGAATAAGCCAACCTGGAACTGCCTTCCTAGAGTGTAGGGTGGTCAGTTGGGAGAGGTGATGAGAGCGCCCTCTGGCGGCGGTGGGGAATGCAAGCTGAGCCCCAGGAGAGGGGCTGATGGCGTCGCGGCCGGGGGTGGGCGACAGAGTCCTGCAGTTTCTTCTCCAGTCCCTTGGGGTGGACTCTAGCCAAGGCTCTGGGGTCTCATCCTTGGCTGGTCTCTTCCCTGCAGTCCTTGTCCATCAAAACCTCCTCTCTGGCAGAGGCCGAGAACATGGCTGACCTCGTAGACGGTTACTGCCGGCTGCAGGGGGAGCACAAAGGCTCTCTCATCATTCGAGCCAAGAAAGGTGTGTTTCCACTTGAAGGTAAATTGGACCAACGGGCAGATGGCGGCACAGCTGAGCCAAACCCCCCCAGAGGCAGAGCGGGAGAAGCTAAACCATTGACTGATATGTGAATGAAGAGGCTTTGGAGGTGTGGGGTTGGGGCTCACCCAGCCCTGTTGGTTGCTCCCCGTGGTCCCATCCTGGGTCCTTGGCTACAGCCCTGGCCCCGCTGGCCAAGGGCGGCATGGGGGCTGGCTTCTAGAGGAGAGGATCTGTAGCCCCGGGAAAATCAAAGCTATTGCCAGAACATGGCTGGTCCCTCCTCTTTGGGGATGGAGTCAGAAAGCAGGGGTCAGGCTGGAACACTCGACAGTGGCAGAGGAAGCCTGAGAGTTTCTTCTACTAAAAAGATTCCAATTCAGGCCAGACTTCTACCCAGCTTCCACTCCGACTTTCAGGGGCCACAGAAAGGCGGGAGGGGTGTCCCTTGTGTTGGCCCCTAGGAGCACTGCACCCAGGACCCTGTGTCCCTGACTCCAGCTCCCCCTCCTCTTCCCTTCTCCCCAGATGGTGAGAAGCGGAACAGCCTGCCCCAGATCCCCACACTGTGAGTACACCTGGAAGGCGGGGAACTGGCCCCTCACTCAGCCTGTGTCTTCCCAGGAAAGGCAGAACAAACAGGGAGCCTCCCCACCATGGTTTCTGGTTTCTGGGCCCCAGGAGAAAATGCTGGAACCCCAGCATTTCACAAGTGGTGATTTTTCACCAGTAAATTTCTCCCAGAAAATTCATGCAGGGATATCCCTGTGTCCTAATGCCACCTGGCATCATCTTTAGTGGGGGGAGGGGGTGGTATTGTTGCTGTTCCCTCCCTCCTGCCCCCTGGCTGCCTGGGCCGTGCTCCCAGGTTATTGCCATAAGGACAGGCTGCTTCTCCAGGCAGGGTGGGTGGGAGAGAGGGGGCTGAGGCTGCCCTGGGGGAGCATTGCCAGGCTCTGAGCTCACTTGGCCCCTGCCCTCCCATCTCCCCCTATAGAAACCTGGAGGCTCGGCGACCCCATCTCTCAGAAAGTTGCAGCATAGGTAAGCCTGCCCATCTGGCGTCCTCTGCCTGCGCCCAGAGCCTCTCTTCTGCCTGCTCCTGTGACATCATCAAGTATTCCCTCAAAGTTGCAGAAAAATGAACTTCCCCCATGACTGCTCAATGATGGCTTAAAATATCATTAATCATAACAGTTAACCTATGTTGGGCAGCTAGTACAGGGCACCGTGTTTGTCTTGGTCAGCTCAGTCTCCAAAACAAAAACCACTGGCCCAGGAGCTTAAACAACAGATACTGATTTCTCACAGCTCTGGAGGCTGGAAGTCTAAGGTCAAGGTGCCAGCATGGCTGGGTCCTGGTGAGGGCTCTCTTCCTGGCTTGCAGACAGCCGCCTTCTGTGTGTCCTCACATGGTGGAGAGATGGAGAGATCTGGTCTCTCTTCCTCTTCTTCTAAGGACACTAATGCCATCATGGGGGCTCCACCCTCATGACCTCATCTAAACCTAATCACCCCCCAAAGGCCCCAGCTCCAAATACCATCACACTGGGGATCAGAGCTTCAACATAAGCATTTGGGGGGGGGACACAACATTCAGTTCATGACAGCATTAAATACATAATAGGTATGATTTTATTTAATCTTTGCATTCCCCAGAAACATTCATTTCACAGAAAGGGAAACAGATTAAAGGAGACGAACCAACTTGCCCCAAATAACAGCCGCGAGCAGCAGTGAGCAAGGACTCAGGCCGAGGTCCCTGGGCCCTGTGGCCACTCTGAAATGCAGGACAGGAGCCCAGTTCTTGTCTGGCTCCTCCCCACGCCCCTCCCGGTGATGTCAGCTTGGTTCCACTGACCTGCACGGGGGAGCCCCACACCTGGTTCCTGGTGGTGCCCCCTGAAGCATCTTGCCCATGGGGTGTCCTCCTTCTGTCATTCCAGAATCAGACATCTATGCAGAGATTCCCGACGAGACCCTGCGAAGACCAGGAGGTAGATCCCTGACCACCCCACCCCACCCCTGCACGTCAACCACAGCCAGGGCCCTGGCAAGTGACATTTGGGGACACATGTGACACCAAAGGGGGACTTTCTTTCCTTCCTTTGTCCTCTCCCACGTGTGCCTCAGACAAGGCCAAAGCTGAGTGAGGCATCTTTGATTTTGAAAGCGGAGAATATTGTTTATATCCCCACACCATCGAACTTTTGTGTGCCCTGGGGAGGGGGGGCGGAAGGAGCCTAAGCCTGTGGATATGGGACCCAGCCTTCAGAGGGAACAACTCTTCCCCTGTCTGAGACAATGAAACCTTCTAGATCCCCTTTCCCAGCCCAGCCCCTGGATCCTGGCTGAGGGGTTGGCGGGGGCTGGGGTGGGGGTCTGGTAACGCCTGGGCAGGAGGGGGCGGAGCCTGGTGTTAGAGCCTGCAGATGCCCAGCTGCCCAGGGACGCAGGTGCTCAGGTTCCCGGGGATGCAGATACTCGGATTCCCAGGGGTGCCAGCCGGTTTCTGCACTCCAGGACTGTCTTGCTTTCTCCACCTGTGCAGGCCCACAGTATGGCATTGCCCGGGAAGATGTGGTCCTGAATCGTATTCTTGGTGAAGGCTTTTTTGGGGAGGTCTACGAAGGTGTCTACACGAGTCACGTGAGTTCCAGACTCTTCCCTGACGCTCCTCCTCTGCTCTTCTGTAGAATGAGAAAGGAGCTCGAATACTGTAGAGGTGGAGGAGGCTGCCGTGGTGTGTGGGTCTTCCCCAACTTGGTCTTTGCAGTATTTATGAAATACGCAGGGAGTGATGAAAGCAAGAGTCATTTCCAAGAAAGGCAGCAATAGCCGGGATCCAAAGAGAGGCAGCACCTGCCGGGGGGTGACTGACTCTTGGTGCGAGAGCACAATGGGGAGGCGCCACGTAGTGCAGTTGTGAGAAAAGGAAGGGTGGGATCTGAGGCCGCCGGTGGGGCGGGACAAGGTTTGCCTTTGTGGCTGTGCTTCTACCAGGCCTGGGGGGAAAGCCAGAGCAGAGGAAAGGGGCAGCAAAAATGTAAAAACCAATGATAAAGAGAAAGAGACCAGGACGCCATGTCTGACAATGACCTTGCACGTGCCCCAAACAAGCCCGCTGACTTTGGGCAGATCACGTGGCCCCTCAGGCTCCATGTCTTCATCTGGACAGCCCAGGGCGCGAGGGATCTGATCTCGAAAGTTCTTCCAGTCCTGATCAGGAAGAAGGGGGTGGGGAGGGGGGGAGGGGAAGAGACAGAGGAAGAGCAGGCTTTGTAGAGACCCAGACGCCCAGACATCACCTGTTTCCCTGTGGGAAGACCGTGGGAACGCCGGGGAGGGAAGTGCTGGCCGGGACTGAGGGGCCCTGGACACACGCTCGTTGCAGAAAGGGGAGAAAATCAACGTGGCTGTAAAGACCTGCAAGAAAGACTGCACTCAGGAGAGCAAGGAGAAGTTCGTGAGTGAGGCAGGTAGGCGTCCCCGAGGAGGCCCCCAGACCAGGAGCTGGAAAAGGCCCCGAGACTGTGCAGACCCGGAGACAGGGAGGGCCCGGAGCGTGGGCCGGGAGGCCATGGACGGCGCTGGCGCCCACAGGGGAGGAGGGTTGCGCCGGTGTCTCCAGGTTGGACCAGCCAAGCCCGATTCTCACCTTGGACCTCAGAAGGGCTCGGGCCCGTCTCTCTCGCCGCCACTTGCAGTGATCATGAGGAACCTGGAGCACCGCCACGTCGTGAAGCTCATCGGCATAATTGAAGAGGAGCCCACCTGGATCATCATGGAACTGTACCCCTACGGGGAGGTGAGCTGGGGGGGCCGAGGAGGACCCTTCCATGACAGCTGGGCTGCAGGGGAGCAGGGCCTCGGGGGGCGGGGGGCGCGCTCAGAGCCAGGGGGCCCTTAGCTCCCAGCTGAAAGAGCCCAGAGGCCGTTTGGAGAGGAAGTTGCTAGACAGTCCTGCCAGCCTGGGCGTGCCCTCCCCCTCCCCCCAGCTCCATGCCCCGGCCGCGCAGGATCTCAGGGCGTCTTCCCCTTCGCGCAGCTGGGCCACTACCTGGAGCGAAACAAGAACTGCCTGAAGGTGCTCACTCTTGTCCTGTACTCGCTGCAGATCTGCAAGGCCATGGCCTACCTGGAGAGCATCAACTGTGTCCACAGGTGGGGCTCGGCGGGGGAGCCTGGAGAGGTTGGGGTCAAGCAGGGCTTCGTAGCCGCACAGAACAGGGGTGCAGGCCTGGCTTTGGTCCTGCCTGCGTGACACTGTGATCACCTTCTCGGAACCCATCTCCTCCTCTGAAGAGTAGAACAGCAATATGTTCCTCCCAGGATGGCTATTAAGAGGAAGTCTGAAGTCCGAGGTGCCTGCCTGTAACTCAGTGCTGTCTAGGCCGCCTCCCTGGGGGTCCAGGAAATCACTTCCCTGCTTGCTCCTCGCTTGCTCTCCTCCAGCAGTCCCATTTGGTGGCACCTGGCCAGGCAGGAGAGACTGGGTCCTGGCAGCGCTGGTATGATCTTGGGGTCGGGGCCCTGCCAGCCCAAGTGGCTGGCACTGCCCTGGTCCCCGGCACCTCCAGGCTGCCAAGACCAATCCTCCATCTGGCTGTGGAGCTTCTCCACCCGGCTTTGTCCCCATTCCCTGAAAGGAGGTCCCCACCATGGGGAACATGACCCCCTGGAGGAGACAGACGGGGTGCTCTCAGAGCCCTGGGGTGAGTGGGTGAATTCTTCATCCAAGCCCATCGACCTCAGATATGTGCCCGTAGGGGTGACACTACACAAAGCTATGTCGGGGGATATGAACATTCATTCATTCATTCACTCACTCATGCAACTAATATTATCGAGCTCCTACCGTGGGCCTCCAGCCACTGTCCTAGGCTCCGGGATGAAGTCATAATCAAAACAGACAAAAATCCCTTTCCTTGTGAAGCTCATCTTCTAGCATCTTCTAGAGTGAATAGTCATGGGGCAAAGGTGGTGAGATACTAGATTTGCAGCTTTGTGTGAAGCTGTCGTGCTTTGAAGTCATCTTTTCAATAATAAAGAAAAACGGTAGGGTGTGCAGCCTGCCCAGAGAAGCAGGAGACGAGCCAGTCTGGGGCTAGAAGTGATGCCGGGAGCGTGAGGTAACTGAGTCCGCGCGGGCCCCCGGGGGGTGAGAGCTCAGCCCTGGGCTGATGCTTTTCCCCACCGGCCAGCTGCTGGGCACGTTGCACCAGCTCTCTGCCCCGCTCTCCTCCTCTGTCCCGGGGTTCTGAGGGTCTCTGTGTCACGGCTCGGCTGTGTGTAGTCTTTGGAGGGTCCTGGCTAGCCCCGTGCTCCCTGGAAGTGAGCTGCGAGCGGCTGCTGGCATCACAGAACAAGAAGAGGTCAATTGTGACCAGGAGAGTGGTTGGGCTTCTTCCCTGAAGAGTCAGCAGGGTGACGGCATCTCTGGCGGAGGCGGAGGGGACAATACAGGCTGCAGGGCAGTGACTGGAGCAAGTCTGGGGAACCGAGACAGGCTTGGAGGCGGAGACGCGGGAGAAGGGGTGATGGAGACCGGGCTCAGCAACGAGATGGAGGGAGACGACCGGCATGTGTGTGGCAGGGGCGGTGGGCCAGCCGAGGCTCCCGCCTGAGCTGGGCTCCAGCCAGACGGCTCGTGGGTCCAGGAAGGACTGACTGACAGAAGCTGCCCGATTCTGCTCCGGAGGCCGGGGCCCTGAGGCTCTCTTCTCCTTTGCTTCTCTGTCCATCTGTCTGTCTGTCTGTCCCCCTGAAGCATTCTGAACCGACTCACCCGTGTCTTTGCCTCTTCCTTCCAGGGACATCGCTGTCCGGAACGTCCTGGTGGCCTCCCCTGAGTGTGTGAAGCTGGGGGACTTTGGCCTTTCCCGGTACATCGAGGATGAGGAGTATTACAAAGGTGAGGTGCAGGTGGTGTTACGGCCTTGTCCCCTGGAGGGGTCGCTGAAGCCAAAATCCCCCCAAAAGGTGACTGTTAGGCAAGCCCAGGCCAACAGTCTCTGGAGAATAGGCTGCATTTCTGGATAAATCTGGATCTCCTTCTCTAATAACTACTGTAAACCCTTTGTCCACCCAAAGCTTCTGTGACGCGTCTCCCCATCAAATGGATGTCCCCTGAGTCCATTAACTTCCGCCGCTTCACGACGGCCAGTGACGTCTGGATGTTTGGTGAGTGGACTTTCTGGAGGGCGTGGAAAAGCGTTCGATTCTCACCTCTGTGGCCAGGTTAAGAGGGGGCACAGGAAGCAGGGGTCTGGACCCGCAGGTCCTGTTTTGCTGCAGCCACTGAGAAGTCCCAGAAGTGGGGAGGCCAGTGGTGGGTCGGGGGTGACATGGGCTAAGGGCCAACCTGGGTTCATCTTCCCAGAAAAGGCTCTTGAGATGAGCATGTGCTCCACCAACCAGCCCCGGGACTAAGGTGGGCCACCCTGGAGGGGATCCTCAAAGGCAAAGCTGAGGTTTTCTCCGAGAACGAGGTGCAGGGTGAGGTGAAAGCCAAACCAGGTGACGGATGGACAGCCGCTTACAGAGCACACAGCCGTGTAGATTCTCCCTCTCAGGTCCCCAAAGCCAGCCCAGTAAAATCTCATTACTATTCTTCCCATTTTCCAGATGAGGAAACTGAGGCTCAGGCGAGTCAGGGGCTTGCCCGCGATCACATAGGCAGCAAGCATTGGTGCTAGGCTTTGAACACCAGCTTTCTTTCTTCTTTTTTTTTTTTAAATTAATTTCTACTGGAGTATAATTGCTTTACAATGTTGTGTTAGTTTCTGCTGTACAACAAAGTGAATCAGTTATACATCTACGTATATCCACTCTTTTTTAGTTTCCCTTCCCATCTAGGTCACCACAGAGCCCTGAGTAGTGTTCCCTGTGCTATACAGTAGGTTCTCATTAGCTATCTATTTTATACATAGTAGTGTATATATGTCCCAACTGACATATATACCAGCTTTCTGTTGGAGGTCCCACCCCCTCCTAAGAGGAGGCACTAGTGGTCCCAATGACGTGCCTTTGATGGTCCCCTCCTCATCCCACAGACCCTAACAGCTCCGTGTGGAAGGGGCCGGTGGGTGGGGGGATCAGTTCGCTCATGGATGCAGCTGATTGGTCCCTTGGTGGACCGCCATAGTGAGCAAGATCCCAGGGATGCTACAGGGGGCGCGGGGGAACGCAGGGCGGTTCCCGGCAGGCGCCGAGTGCGGACTGCCCGCTTGTTCCTGGGGAGGGTGGGCCGCCTCTCTAGGCAAGAGTCCCCCCAGCAGGGGCCCTGAGACCTCTCCTCCCGCCCTCAGCCGTGTGCATGTGGGAAATCCTGAGCTTTGGGAAGCAGCCCTTCTTCTGGCTGGAGAACAAGGATGTCATCGGGGTGCTCGAGAAGGGGGACCGGCTGCCCAAGCCTGACCTCTGCCCACCTGTTCTCTACACCCTCATGACCCGCTGCTGGGACTACGACCCCAGTGAGCGGCCCCGCTTCACTGAGCTCGTGTGCAGCCTCAGGTGAGCAAGGAGGCCGGAGGGGGGTGCAGGCCCAGGGCCCCTGAAGAGCAAGTCTCCTCTTCAGTAACGCTTACAGGTTTACAACATCCTTCCTTAAACAAGATGCAGCCGGCGTCCTGGTCCCCTCCGAGGGAGGAGGGAATTCAGGCTCAGCTGGTGACTCAGTGCCCAAGGCATGGTAGGTGGGGCTGGGACTTGCCCCGGGACCGCCCCCCCCCCATCCCGCCCCCTGGCCAGCGCAGCGCCTTGTGTTCCAGCGAAGTTAGCCCATCCTCCCAGCGGAGGAGGCCTTACAGAGGCTCAGTGCTGTGTGAAAGGCAGGAGGCTGAACCCGAGTTCACTGTCAGATATGAACTCAGAGACGCAGAGCTGGGGTCAGCCGCACCATCTCTGCATCTCTTAACCGTGAGCACAGGGCGTTGCTCCTAGCATGTGCCCAGAGAGTATATTTTAGGTTTGAACCCAAAGGCTGCATCAGACTTTCACTGCAGTGCCTGTGCTCTTTGCTGAGGTTTGGGGTGCATCTTACAGGCACCCAGCCTGGGCACGGGACCTGCTTCCCTGGCAGCACCGCTGTGCCTTTCCTCTGCCTCTGATTGTTCCCCCCAGACAGCAGGGAAAGGAGTGATTTTTGGCTGTGAAGCCAGTGACAAGGCGTCCCCTCTCCCTTCTGAATGAGGCACTGGTGGCCTGAGGGTCTGATCCTTCTCAGCTGCCCAAGAGCCATTACCCCCGGGTGCTGGGAGGTCCTTGGTGAAGGTTGCTGTTGGAGAGCCTTTTAGAGGGTACTCCTGTTTCCTTGGTGGCCCGCCTGCCACCAGTGCCCCCTTGGGTGGTCTGACTTCTTTTGGCATCCTTTAGGGCCAGGGTCAGCAAACTTTTTCTACGAAAGGTCAGACAATAAATATTTGTGGTTTTGCAGGCTATACAGTCTCTGTTGAAACTACTCAACTCTGCAGTAGCTCGGAAGCAGCCGAAGACGTTACATGAAATGAATGAGTGTAGCTGGGTTTCAGTGACACGTTATTTGTGGACACTGAAATTGGAATTTCATGTAATTTTGACATGTCCTAAAATATTTTTCTTCTTTTAATTTTTTTCAGTCGTTCAAACGTGTGAAAACCATACTTAGTTTAAAGCTACACAGAAATAGGCAGGGGACCGTATTTGGCCTTGTGGGCCTAGTTTGCTGGATCCTACATTAGGGAACCTAGTGTTTAATTAATGTTAAATACTGCAACTTTAAACACTGCTGTCAACATATGGGCATTTTTTTCGGAGAAAGAAAATAGCCCCCAGAAACTGCCTTGTGGGGAGGAGCCCCAGGGGGAGGCTGGGAACCCCAGGTCCAGGCAATGGGAAATATACTGCATTTGTTTGTGGGCAGGGCTCCAACACAGTCTGCAAGACCTCCAGCTTAGAAGGCCTCTCTGTTCCTGACTCTCCCCTCACTGATGCTCCTGATTAATTCTAGACTCATCTGTTGGTCCCTTATAAGGGAGATTTGAGAAGCCAAAGGGTTCCGGGAGAAAAGTGTTTGAAAGACGTAACTTGAGGGGGGGGCAGAAGCTCTGGGGTCACGGGGTCTTCATTCATTCTGGAGGCTTGAGACACATGGGGAGACTCTCTCATATGACCCTGATGACCCCAGGATACCTCCCTCAGGCCCAAGCCTGACGATCCTCCACTGGAGCTAAGAAAGGATTTCATGAGGTCTTCCAATCTTTGGGGGTAGGAAGAACCCTCTTAATGTTGAATTTTGAGAACTCTTCCATGTAACATACACTTTTAGAATCCACTGATTGACAGAACGCAGTAAGCCGTATAATGAATTTTTTATTGCACACAATATAATGCATATACATCTGAAAACACAATACCAAATATTATATATTTAGTAGTACTGTTAAAAATTATTAAAGAAGACAATTTAAGTGATACAGACAAACTTTATTTAACACTCCATGAAGTGGCAGTCTCCGTTCCCAAGGGCCAGAGTGCAAAATGGGGTGGAAGTCAGGACACTTTTATAGGATAAAGAATAAGGAACAAGGAAGAGAAAAATAGAGAATGAATAAAGAACAGGAAGTAAGTATAAAGCCCAGAGCTGGTTTGGCGTTGGGGTTGGCCAACTGGATGGTACTTTGTTTCTGGTCAAGCAGAGCATTTAGAGGGACACGAAAGTTATCTGCATTTTGGCTTGCTGATGTGACCCCCTTGGGCAGGAGCGGCTCCCTCTTGGGCTTAGACATTTATTTCAACAGTACATAATACTTGTCTACAGACAGTGCTTGGTACACATGTGAACATGTGGATTCATGGACCCCCTGTAATTATTCGAGTCCTCTGAGGTCTGTGATTCCCAGGTTGGGAACCACTGGATTGAGTTAAAAAGGCAAGAAGCATGCACTTAGCTAATCTGGGAGGGAATCCACAACCCTTTCCCATTAGCACACACCAGGAATGCATGGGTGGGAGGTTTAATGAAAAACAGGAGATGTAGAGCACGGGCCTCTGTCACGAGGTTCTCTGGGACATCAGAAATCTACACAGGTGATCAGTGCCAATAGGAGGGACGGGAGGGCAAGAGGCATGGCGACGTGGGCAGGAGACACACTCGCACTGTCCGGTGGGGCTAGGACTCGTTCTCCGAGGACTTTTCCCCACCCTGGACCCATTCCGTGATCCTCCCAGCCTCGGTGAGGGGGGCCGCAGCGTCCGTACTGCAGCCTGTCTCCGAGGGGTCTCCCCAGTGCATTCTGCAGAGGACATGGGAATGGGATCCGGACCGTGGTGGAGCACAGAGAGGAGCCCCCAGTAGCATTTTTGACCCTGTTTCTCTCTCCTTATCTGACCTGACTCCCCGGCAGTGACATTTATCAGATGGAGAAGGACGTCACCATAGAGCAGGAGAGGAACGCTCGCTACCGACCTCCCAAAATCTTGGAGCCCATGGCCTTCCAGGAACCCCCACCCAAGGTGAGCCAAGCCCTGGCCTCACTGGCCCCGTGAATCACAGCAGAGCTGGGCCCCTGTGCAGCCCCTCCCAGGCCTGGCTGCCTAACTCCCCTCACAGCGTAGGTAGGATCGCGCCCCTATGGTCCTCTCCGCCCTTCGACCCAACCATCCATCAGCACATCGGCAGATGGAATCTGAGACAGCAAGAGAGCAGGCACCTTGTGGGACGGCTGGAGCAGGGGCTCACCCTGGAAATATTTCCCTTGAGAGACTGGAGCACTTTTCCTTTTGGTGTTTTTACCCTTGAGAGTACATGATGGGGAGCATCCTTGGGCCCCTGAGGTCCGGCCTCCGATGTCCATGGCATCTCTGGGCACAGGAGCCAGTGCCCCGCTGCCCTGCTATTAGGTGGGTGGGTTGCGAGGGACCACGCCTGTAGTAGTCAGCTCGGGGTGCCATACAAAGCACCACAGACTGGGCGGCTTAAATAACAGACAGCGTGGAGGCTGGGAAGTCCAAGACCAAGGTGCTGGCAGGTTCCCGTCTGTTGAGAACTCTCTTCCTGGCTGGCAGATGGCCACCTTCTTGCACGTCCTCACACAGTGAGGAGAGCGAGCTCTGGTGTCATTATTATCATTATTGTTGTTGTTGTTATTATTAGGACACTAATCCCATCATAGGGGCCCTACCCTTGTTACCTCATCTGACCCTAATTACCTCCCAAAGGCCCCACCTCCAAATACCTTCACACTGGGGGTTAGGACTTCAACATATGAGGGGGGAGGGTGGGGGGGGGAGGGGCGACACTCAGTCCATAACAAATCCCTATGGGTGCAGGGCCTTTTTCACTGTCCCCTTGCCTGCTGTGCCCTGCACCTTCTCTCAGTCAGGCCCAGCTCAGTTTTCGTCCCCTCCGTGAAGCTTCTGTGGGTGCCTGAGCCTTCCATGACCCACCTCTGGATGTCTGTGGCGCTTGAGTGCTAATTTGGCAGGCACTCCCACATCCATAGAGGCTACACACAGAGATCAGTAACCCCTCCAATTAGCGGCAGCCCCCAGGAGGGCAGGGAGGCTGGCCGCTTTGTACCTTCCCATCACTCAGCAGGAACAGGTGCGCAGTTAGTGGACGCAGATGATTTTAGTGATAACTTTGTGCCCCATCTTCTTCATTCTGAACGAGCCCGACCTGTTTCCTACCTGATCTTCCCCTTGGTGAGCTGTGCTCACTCAAGGAGAGAGACAGGGACTGACTCATCTCTGTGTTCTGTCTCCAGCCCAGCCGGCCCAAGTACAGACCCCCTCCACAAACCAACCTTCTGGCACCCAAGCTGCAATTCCAGGTAAACATGTAACCAGAGGGCTGGGGAAGTTCAGGGCCATTCCTCATCTCAGTCCTTCCCGAAATTCCATCCTTGTGCCTTAGAGGAGCAGTAGTCACCTGCTCGGGCAATGGAGACGGGCTGCATTGGCTCTTCTTGGGTACCCAGAAAAGAATTAACATACCCTTTATGATGTTTAAACATACCGTTTTGTGATGTTTAAAATAGTGGGGTTTTTTTTAAGGTGTGTATTATATATACATATACATGTGGGTTAATCATATCTGTCAAATTTGTAACATGATGATGGAATGTAACTCTTTTCTGAAGAGTCCTGAAGGAGGAGACGTACTCAGTAGGTCAGTAACACACATGGACCCATGGTATGCACCACGTCACGGGGCGGGCTGTTGGATGGTAGAGAGACCACCGTGTCTGTGCTGACTTCTAGCCAAGAGCCGTGTATGTCGCTCCGCCGTGTCTCCCAAACGGGGCCAATGAAATGCCCACAACTTGTTCTTTATTAGCTCCTGGAGAGCAAGTCCTGTTTCTCCCATGGAGCTCTTGTATCGTTTCTTTGTGCTCGTGTTTGTAGCAGCTAATTGTCCACCTTCTTGCCTTGTCCCTGTGCCTGGTGCTTCTTTGCTTCTCCTGAATAGGTCCCTGAGGGTCTGTGTGCCAGCTCACCCACGCTCACCAGCCCTATGGAGTATCCATCTCCCGTAAACTCTCTGCACACCCCACCTCTCCACCGGCACAATGTCTTCAAGCGCCACAGCATGCGGGTAAGAGGGCTCTGCATGCTGGGTCCCAGCCAGGACCGAAGAGGCTGATAGAGGGAGGTACCTGGGATACCGGGAACCCCACGTCCTCGGGCTCAGGAGGTGCCGTCCATGTACCAGTCAGGCCACTGAGGGGCTCTGTGACTCCCTCTCCTCTGCAAGCACATCAGAGTTAAGGGGCCAGGCCAGGTGCTGCTCTTGAGGACACCAGCTGGACCCAGACCTGCCCCATCCCTACTCTGGTACTGTGGCGAAGGATGTAAAATCTCGCCCCTTCCTTCAGCCCTGGCGATTGTGTGAAAGCTCGCTCATGGGAAGAGGGCAATCAAGCCTGATGGTGCCAGAAAAGTAAAAGATCCTGGAGGTTCCGCCCCGCTCTGCCCTTCCTGTCTGATTGTTGTGGTTGCTCAATCTCTCCTCGGTCAAAGGAAAGGCTTCCTTATGGCTGCCACTCCTGCTGCTTTGTAAAAGTTGCTGCTGTACGAGAAGGAGCTTGGGGGCTAGTGTGGGGCTAAGCCACACCCTCCCCAGTCACCTCTTTATTTTCAGCTGCCAATGAGGCCCTGAGTATTTTGTGGACTAGCTTCTAATTGTCAAGTCTTGTTAAAAAAAAAAAAAAAAAAAAAAAAAAAGCACCTTTGCCTGTCCACTTCTAACTTGCCCTCACCCATCTTCTCCTTCAATACAAATGGTCCCTGTGGTCAGTTGCCATGAGCACTTGATATATTTTACCAAACGGAGTCTTGATATGTGACATAACAGACTAAAACCCTTCTTATTTTAGCTCTAACTCCATTACCATGCCTGATATTTCAGACTCAGTATATAAGACTCTAAAAATTGAGGGGAAGCTACATTTCTATTATAATACATTTACAAAATGTAGGAAAGTATGTTGAGATATCCTGTGCCATTACTCTTAATTTAGTAAAACTTTGAAATGATTAAGATAATTTCGAATTCTAGGCAGTGAGATCTTAGTGGAATCAATATTCCCCTGACCTAGCTCATTTTTCTCTTTTACATTAATGTAACCAATTTATATCTTAGCATATACTTAACGATAATAAAACTGCATTTTTAAGCATGTACTATCATTTAGGCAGTGTTCAATTCCTCCACTCTCCTGCCCTTGACTCTTTATTCATAATTAGTTGAGTTTTAGTGAGATTGGCTTTAAAATGTGTCCTTTCGGTAAGAAGGTATTTTGTACATTTGAGGGACGGTACTGCCTTTTTCTAATCCCTGATTCACCATAAGGACTTTGTTCAGTTCCGTAAAGACAGACTGTGTGGCAGGAAAAGAAGACCTTTTCTGTCAGGGGTTTAGAAGTACTTGCCATAAGGAAAGTCTGCCTAAAAGAACATAATGAGCATTTCTTAAAATAAGCCAAAAAAAAAAAAGTTAAAAACATAAACTCCATTTTATGGTATACATCAGAAACATCGAGAAAGCCTCTTCCAGGTAGAATGCTGAAAAGGTATAATAGGCTCCCTGCAAAGCGTTTGAAAGCATTTAACAAAAATCAGAGATTTTTGTTCCCACAAAAACAATTTTTCTATTGACTAAGTCTATTGCTTGACTCATCTGAGAATCTGTGGGATTCCATACCAGAGTCAGGATGGCAGCAATCTCCCTCTTGAAGACCTCACAATTGAGGTTTAAAATAATAATAGAATTCAATAAACAGCACCTTTTTTAAGGGACACTTTGCTGGGCTCTGTCCTAGGTTCTGAAGGGAGAACTGCCTTCAGTGAGCTTACCATCAGCCAGAAGGAACAGGGCAGACGCATACGTGCCTGAAATGCAAACCAGAAAGCTGTGAGTGGCACACAGAGGTACAGTGAAAGTGCAGTGAGAGTTCAGAGGGAAAAACAACCCTTTCCAGCTTCTTTTTTGCAGCTGGGCCTCAGTAGATGGGGAAGATTTGGAGGGGAAAATACTGGGATGCAGGGGATGAAGGAGGCAGAAGCATCAGTTGGAGCCAAGATTGAGTGATGGGAAACCATAGGATGAGTGCAGGAGCTGTTTGTCGAGAACAAGGAAGGTGCGTGTGGAGGCAGAAATAAGACTGGCAGCATGGGGGGTAGCCAACTTATAAAAGGTGTCAAAGCTTATCAGAGTCTTTTTAAAACACCACAAGGACCTGATTTCTCTTAAAAATGACCAGCAATGTAAGCATTCATTGCCAGATAAGAACACCTGAGGTATACTTCAGACAAGTAAGCCCTGAAGAGGTCCAATTTAAAAAAAAAAAAAAAAAAAAATCATTCGCTCTTTGAGTTTTATGAGACAATTGGAAGACATAAGAACACATCTACCAATACATGTTAAAATATTTGGTAAGGTGGTGATCAGGCCTGGCACATACTAGACATTTGAGCGGTAGGAATCTTCTTTTGGCAATTACAAAACTACATAGTGTTTTCTTGAGTCTGGCAACTCCTTCTGCCGGTATTTACTCTAGTCTTCCTCAGTCCGTACATTTTTCTTATACCTGGAGATTCCTAACTCTATCTTCAGAATGTCTGACACTTAGTTTCTATTTGTCACTATTTGTCAATAGCCTACGGTAGACATGCCATTGTGTTTGCAGGTGTTGGCATTTAACTGAGGATATTTACAGCCTTAAAATCCCCTCATTTGGGGGCATCAGCTGTTGTGAAGTAAATCTTATTTATTTTTATCAATTCTATGATTATGAAATACTCTTATGTTCTGAAATTTGCTTTACTAAAATAAGATCTAACTCAGTAGCTCTCAACTCCAAGGGGACATTTGGTGACATCTGGAGACATTTTTGTTAAACAACTGGGGAGGTGCTGTAGGCGTCTAGAGGGTGGCGTTGCTGTAAGCATCCTAGAGGGTACAGGAAATCTTCCCCCCAATAGTGAATTATCTGGCCCCAATGTTAATTGTGCTGAGGTTGAGAAACCCCAGTCTACTATTGGTTACTTGGACCCATGAGAACAGGGACACTGCATATTTAACCATCACTGCCCTCCCAGCACCCAGCTCCATCCCTGCCACATAGTAGCTGCTTAATAAACAGTTATTGAATAGAGTAACGAACAAAGAATATTTCAGCAAGAAAATAAACTTATGAGGAGAAGTATTGTTAGAAACTGAGAGCAGTAATTGTAGCTGAACAAGCCTAGGAGAAACATACCAATGTAACTATTTTCAAACTGTGTGTTATATTCAAGTGTGTTTTAGAGACTTTGGTGGGATAATCTTTTTTAGAGGCTTGGCAGAGACTATGCCTTGCTAAAGTAGACTGAGAGTAATTTTTAGCATTTTATGTAAGTGACTTGTATGTAAACTGGCCAGTTCAAAGGAAAGAATCTTAGTGGCTTGCCAACCTGAATGTCATGGAAAGGCCACATGCGCCTGGCAAAGGCTGCCCCAGGATTTATGCAATCAAAAGAATGCCAATAACACTCCTATGTCCAGGAGACCCAAGTAATCTTGTGCAGCAGAAAAAAAGCAAGCCAGTTTAAAGGGACTGAGCAGATATTTATATAAATGAACCCTGGGGAAGATTGAGGGAAGAGAATTAATAGGAAAACATGCAACACCTTCTGTTTAAGAAATAGTAGGTAGAACTATGAATAGATCCAAAGCCCCACACGAGTTAAAACAGGGTTAGATTCATAAAGCTGGGGAGAGGAAGCATTTATTGCGTATCTATAGATCCTTATTTCTTTAAATTTTGCTCTTCACTTTATCTCTTAGCTCATGCATCTGTTTTAACCTTTGGTTAAACAACCCAAGCTACTTTCTTAATCAAGAGTCTGTTCTAATAAAGAGGCATGATCGTGGGTGCGTGCTGTGCTTCCACCTCCTCTCAGCTGCCACCCGACTGTGGACAGCTCTGGGGAAATCACACCACTGCTCCTCAAAGCCTCCAGACCTGCCACCGCGGTCTTAGGTGGCGATAAGCGCCCAAGGCTTCCCAGAGGGCTGGCTTTGCATTTCCAACTGTACTAAGTGACAGCAGCCATGACAAATGCCAACTGAGAAAATACTATTAGGACAGCTATTTGAAAATAAAATGGTAGTGACAGATCATGTGATCGTTTGAAAACAATGCCTGTTAAACTATGTGCGCTTGGGTTCGGCATTTCACTGACACACAGGCGTGTGTTCGCGGCTGACGGACCCACAAATGACTGTCTGCGTAGATGGCTGCAGATTTAAGGACCACTTTACAAGAAAAAGGCAGCCGGTGAGGCCAAGGCGTGTGGCTCCCACAAGGCTGTTCGGAGGGTTGTCCCTCCTGGGTGTGGGGACTGGACTGACCGTGTCCTCTCCTGTCTCCCCGCTGTCCTCCCAGGAGGAGGACTTCGTCCGACCCAGCAGCCGAGAGGAGGCCCAGCAGCTGTGGGAGGCCGAGAGGGTGAAGATGCGGCAGCTCCTAGCCAAGCAGCAGAGGCAGATGGTGGAGGACTACCAGTGGCTGAGGCAGGAGGAGAGATCCCTGGTGAGCGGCCGCTGCGCCCGGGGGAAGGGGCACATTCCCCGCAGTGCCGCTGGACCGTTCTGATAACCGCGCTCCCCTGGGAGAGATGTGCAGGCCGCCGTGTCACTTTGTGTCCCCTGTCGCCTCCCCAGCTGGCTAGAGCGAGCGCTCTCCGTGCATCCTCGGGGGCTTTAGTTCTAGAATTCTAAGTCACCTGCTTTGGTTTCCTCCTCTGCAGGACCCCATGGTTTACATGAATGACACGTCCCCGTTGGTAAGTCACCGGAAGAGGTCCCTGCCTTAGGGGGAAGGCCTGGGAGGGCCTGGCAGTCAGCGGGACCCCGGCTCCAGGCCTGCCCATCTCTCCCTTTCTGCCTGTCACCTCGGGAGCGCGTCTTTCCCCTTCACTCTGGTCTCCACAGGCCCCTTCCCTGAGCTCGCACTTGAGCTGCACCCTTAGCGCCGCCTTCCTCGGCCACAGGGCCCCCAGGTCGCTTCCGGTCAGGAGCTCCCCAGGTCCTCCTGCAGCTATGATCTCTAAAGCTCTAAATGGACACCTGGGGGTGGGGAACAGGCCAAGGAGGGACGTGGGTGGTCCCAGAGCCGCATCAGTGACCTGTTCTCTTTCCTTCCTTCCAGACCCCAGAGAAGGAGGTCGGCTACAGTAAGTGTGAGCGCCCTTCCTCTTGGCGGGAATTTCCTCTTCACACCTTGGGAGCAGCCGCCATCCCTGCCCAGGGCAGAGAGCGGCAAAGGGAGCGTGTTTGCAGTTGGAAGAAACGTCTGCCCTGTTTGAGTTCAGAACGTGCAGGGAAGCGCAGTTTGGGAGTTGATATCCACCACCTCCCACCCTCCACCCCACCCCGGTCCCCCTCCGTATGCCGCCCCTGTTCCCACCTCTCTGGGTGGCTGCATTTATTTGGAGGAGTTGGTGATCCTTCCTTTCTCCCACACTCCGTTGGAGGCTCTAAAGTAGCTCCACCCGTCTCTCCCAGGCGATGCTCCTCCCCAGGCCCCAGGGACAGAAGAGAGAAAGAGGGCGGGGCCCACTGAGCTCGCAGGGTCTTTCCTGGAGCCTAAAGACCCTCTGCTGCAGGCTGGCCGGGTGGAGATGGCAGTGAGCCAGGCTCTTCATCACCATGGTTGGGGGGGGGGACTGATGACAATGGTGATGGTGATGGTGACGATGGCAGCGACCAATGACAATGACAAGCACTGGCCCAAGGTGCTGAAAAATGTCAACTTGTTTAATCCCACAGCAGTCCTTCCTATATGACAGGTACAATTTATTACGATGCCCATTTTACAAGGGACATGAAACAGGCACAGGAAGGTCAAGTGACTTACCCATAGTGATTAGCAGAGCTAACGATTAGTGATTAGCAGAGCTCAGATCTGCTCAGATTTGAGCTCAGGCAGTCTGGCTCCTGCAGGGTCCCTTCTGAGCGAACCCTCCCTTTTGACAGAAGACAGTTAAGGGCCTGGGACTGTCAGTAAGCTGCCCCAGGTCACCCAGCTCCCTGGTGGTAGAGGTGAGAGTGGACCCAAGTCTTCTGACGTCTACTTCAGGCAGCTCCACGGGGCTTGTGTGTGCCTTTGCTCATCAGAGTGGAGAGAAAATAGCATGCTGCTTCTACAAGTTCACTTCCTTGACCCCCCAAATGGTCAAAGCAGACAAGAGGGAAGCCTCACAAATCTACTGCACAGCGGCTGTTGCACCTGGGTGGGGCTTCACGGACTCCTGCTGCCTGCAGAGTGGGCTTCTCCCTCATGACTGTCAAGGTCAGGGTGTCAGGGCCCAGGGTGCAGCAGCCCCGAGGCTGGAACACCCCCTGCCGTCACTCCATCTCTGCGTGACTTTGGCTTTTTCTGTCTTTGAAATGGACAATAGTGCTTGTCCCTGACTACAGAGGACCAGGGAGGCCAGAGGTTATTTTCCCCGCCATCGTCCTGGGATTTGGGTTTCATTTCCCCGGGTCTCCTGGTAGTAGTGGAGAGGGGCTTTGCTGGGTTCTCAGCAGGTACTAAGGGAGGGGTCGGGGTGCTGAGAACACCCTGCGCTCACTGTGCCCCCTCCCCCCTTGCAGCGGAGTTCACGGGCCCCCCAGAGAAGCCACCGAGGCTGGGCGCGCAGGTACGTGCTGGGTCTGCTGAAGCTGGCCTTGTCTAAGGCCACACAGCTAATTCATAAAAAAGCAAAGGGAAGACCAGTGCCCTGTCTCCCGTGCCCCCTCCCTGACCTGGAGGAAAGCTCACTGGTCCAGCCCGAGGAGCAGGAGGTGTGGCCCGCCTCCCTTTCTCGAGCTGCGCTTTGGCTCCCGGCACCCACGTGGTTCTGGGGCCGATGCTGGTTGCTTCACTCTGGAACAGCAGTTCTCAGCCTTGGTTACCCATTAGAATCCTCTGACAAGCTTTGAAACCACGTGGCCCCCAGGCCCAGGTGATGGTTCAGTTGGTCTGGTGTGAGGCCGGCCACCAGTATTTTTTTAAGACTCCCAGGCAGACTCTAATGTGAGAACCACTGCCCTGGAAGCAGAAGGGAGGGAGGCACCCCCAGGACAGGGCGCTGCTATTTCGGAGAAGAGTCTTCACCAGTTGGGCTGGTGGCTGAGTTGGCACCGGTAGTGCCTGCCCAGGAAAGAATGTCTGTGTCCGCCTGACTCGCCACCCTCCCCTCGGGCCCTCTGCTTCTCTTCCCCCGACGGCACAGTCCATCCAGCCCACAGCCAACCTGGACCGGACCGACGACCTGGTGTACCTCAACGTCATGGAGCTGGTGCGGGCTGTGCTGGATCTCAAGAATGAGCTCTGCCAGCTGCCCCCCGAGGGCTACGTGGTGGTGGTGAAGGTGAGAGGCGGGGCGGAGCCATGGCCGGGGAGAGGCGGGCTGCTCAGCCCTGGAAGGGAGGGGGAGGGGCCGAGCATCCCAGGCTGCCGGGTAGGTGCCTCTCCCAGGAAGACCCCCATTAGAGCCAGGGGGTCAAAGGGAATCTAGTCCCAGGTAGCCTCGGAAGGCAGGCACCATCCCAGCAGGGCTCTTCCCAAGGGAGACGTGGCTTTCTCAAAAAAAGCAAAGCTGACGGTCGCCCCGCCCCTTTCTCTCCCAGAACGTGGGCCTGACGCTGCGGAAGCTCATCGGGAGTGTGGACGACCTCCTGCCCTCCTTGCCGTCGTCTTCGCGGACAGAGGTGAGTGTCCTCGTGCCAGTCGGTGCCATCAGCTGTCACTTGCCCCCTTCACCTGCGCCAGCTGTGTTTCGCACAGGAGACTCAGAAGGGCCGCCTGGGGCAGCCTCATCTGCGCTGGGAGCCGCCAGCGGATGGCTCTGCACGGCATATCTGGGAAGGCACCACAAGGGGGCGGAGTTGGCACCCGGGGACCCGGCCGGCTTCCTAGGGCGAATTTCCTAGTTTAGGTCTCAGATGGTTGTGGTGACTTCTTATTGCGTGAGGACATGCAAAGGATGACACACCCTCCTTTTTACCGCCCCCTGTGATTCTTTGCCTAGTACCCACCATACTAAGGTCAAGGTGAGTGCGTCATGGAAATAGCCGTTAAGGTTTCTTCAATTGATCATTTAATCGATTTTCTTTATTTAAGTGAGAAACAATCACTGAAAACCAAAATGGGAGTGTTGGTGCTCTAACTTGAGATGGTCCCAGTGGTAGGCAGAGTGATGCCCCCTAAGATGTCTACATCCTCAGAACCTGTGACTATGTGACCTTACATGACAAAAGGGACTTTGCAGATGGGATTAAGTGAAGGATCTTGAGATTATCCAAGTGGGTCCAATGTAGTCACAAGGGTCCTTGTAAGAGGGAGGTGGAAGCAGAGGTCTTATGAGTCAGAGAAGGAGATGTGATGATAGAAGCAGAGGTTGGAATGATGCCACTGCTGGAAAGATCTGCAAGCCAAGGAAGGCAGCAGCCTTTCAAAGCTGCAAAAGGCAGGGAACAGATTCTCCCCTCGAGCCTGCAGAAGGAACGCAGCCCAGCCGTCACCTTGACATTAGCCCCATGGGACCCATTCCAGACTTCTGACCTCCAGAACTGTAAGAGAATAAACGTGCGTTGTTTTAAGCCACGGCGTTTGTGGTAATTTGTTACTGCAGAACTGGAAACTGAGGCTGTGCCTCTGAACATGTGTTGGTTTTCTGTCTGGAAACCAGCCACAGGCTCCAGCAGAACACCACACCCCCTGCCAGGCTGTAGCTTGACCCACCATCTCCCAGTGGTCAGCAATGTGACACAGGTGACCACTGCATCCCACCACTGTCCCCACTGTGACCACGCATAGGGCAGGAGAGTCTGGGCATTTCCCGGGCTCCCTCTGGGTGGCACCAAGAACCCAGAGGAGCCCCTGCCCAGGCTGTCCTGTCCGGCTTGAGAGCGCCAGTCATTCATTTCACTTGATAACTATCTCTTGAGCGCCAAGTATATGTTCAGCAGTGCACTAGGCATGGGGATATGGCGGTAAATAAAACCCTACAGCCCAAACCGCTGTCCCTGATCTCTTGATTTGATGGCAGACAGTTAACAAATGAGTGAATGCACTTGACCCCTGACCATTCACTCCACGTCGGGCCAGCACGAGGGCATGATGGCACAAAGGGAGGGTCTCTGGGGCTGGATCGGAGGGGGCTGGCGTAGGCGGGCTGGGGCCTGGGGTGCCCGCAGTGTCTGTCCTTGCCGACCTGGCCCCCAGCCCGCACTGGCCTTGGATTCAG
Source organism: Balaenoptera physalus (assembly GCF_965194825.1). NCBI lineage: Eukaryota > Metazoa > Chordata > Mammalia > Artiodactyla > Balaenopteridae > Balaenoptera > Balaenoptera physalus. The sequence continues at coordinate 112,226,818 of NC_138886.1, forward strand.
CCCAAGCCTGGATCAGACCCGCCCCCCAGAGAACGTCCGACTTCCTGGGCCAGCGCCAGGTGGACTCCCGTGTGGCTTCCCCATCCTCCCGGCCTGCACGTCGCAGCCCCTCATGGTCCCAGCCCCTCCCGTGTGCTCTTCTTACAGATCGAGGGGACCCAGAAACTGCTCAACAAGGACCTGGCGGAGCTCATCAATAAGATGCGACTGGCGCAGCAAAACGCCGTGACCTCCCTGAGTGAGGAGTGCAAACGGCAGATGCTCACCGCCTCCCACACGCTGGCTGTGGATGCCAAGAACCTGCTGGACGCCGTGGACCAGGCCAAGGTTCTGGCCAACCTGGCCCAGCCGCTGGCAGAGTGAAGAGGGCAACGCCCCCCGCCTGCGTCTCCGCCCCCGCCCGCCGTGTCCCTCCCTGCCCCGGCCCCTGCCTGACCTTCGGTCCTGTGGGTCCCCCCCGGGGGGGTGCAGGCGAGGAGAGTCCTTCTTCCCCTGCCATTTTGCACGTCCCCTCTCCCCACCCCGCCCTCAGACTGTGCTGCTCAGGCCGAAGCTGGACAGAGGTGACTCGGGGCCGCAGACGGCAGGGGGTGACAAAGAGGGCTCAGAGGGAGCGGGGCCGCTGTCCGCCAGCCGCTGCTGCCTGGCCTGAGGGGGTCACGCGGGGGCCCCTTGCGGCCACGCCGGCTTTACGCCTCGTGTAAAGGGCAGCGGGGAACCAAGCTCTTCCTTCTCCTTCCTCCCCCGCCCACGGAGCCCCGCCCCACGCCGTGCACAGAGGGAGGGGCCGGGAGGGGCCGGGAGGGGCTCTCGCTGGGGAGGCGGGCGGCTGGTGCCGTGAGGGATGGAGCTGGCTTTCTTGTACAGTGTATAGTGGAATTTATTTAATGTGCGTTTGGTCTGGACTGGCAGCCGTGTGTCCCCCTGAGGGGAGACCTGGGACAGTCCAGGGACAAGCTACTGGGAGTCGGGACACAGGCGACTGTGTTGTCCACGCGCCAAGAGGGGAGAAGGGGAGAGACGAGGCCAAACTGGACTGGGGCGCGACCCGCATTCCTCGCCCCCTTTCCCTTCTTCCCTCCCTGGCCCCTTCCTTCTCTTTTCTTACTTGTCTTCTCTCCCGCTTTCTCATCCACTCCCTCCCTCCCGTTCTTGTGTTTGTGCAGAACACTCTTTTACCTTCTTTCTATTTGACTTGTGGATGAATTAAAATTGTACCATTTGCTTTGTGGTTTGATTGTTTTGTTTGTTTGACCTTCGGGGCGGGTAACGATGACCTCCGGCCGCGGCCCTGGAAGGAATCGATTGTGCTTACTTTGGGCAAAGATCAAAGGCTGAAGCCAGGGCTCAGCCCCCCGGGGCACGCGGTGATGCCAGGGCGGCGGGGTCAGGCGCTTGCCCCAGGCCTTTGCCCCCCGCACCTGAGCCAAGGGCGACTTTCCAGTGGGGTCCCAGGCAGCCCCTCCAGGGCCACACAGGGATGCCAATGGCACTCTGCCAGCTGCCATCAAATAGCCAGGGCTCTGAGGGGCTGGGGTGGTCCCAGGGGTACTGGGGAGGGGTCCCACCGCTGACTGAGCAGGCCTTCATCTTTATTTGATCTCTTTACTCACTTGCCAGTTGGGTGGGAAACGGAATAACCAGAGGGAACATCGCTGCACCAGGAGGTCCAGTCTGGGAGCACCACTGCTCCAGGAGAGCCAGCGGGGAGGACAGCGGAGGTTGCAGCTGCGTCCGCAGAGCAGAAGACACCAGAAACCAGAATGGCCTCTGAGTGGGGGTCTCGCAGAGAACTGAGGCAGGAGGCCTGGGCCCGCTGTGGCAGGGTCCCCCGGGGTCTGTCAGGGAGAGCAAGTGGGGCTCAGAAGGAGGAGACTCCGAAGGTCAAAGAGAACTAGATGCTTGCCCTGCTCGGCTGCTCACCCAGGGTCCCCACCCTGTCCGGAGGACCCAGTGCCGCGTCTGTTAGGGCTGAGGTTCTGCCCTCAGGCTGGACGGCGCTGGGGTGAGGCCCGATCCCGCCGGCAGCTCCTCTCAGTTCAGGGCGAGGGACTGCGGGATTCCAAGGGGCAGGACAGGCTGCACAGAGCCAGTCAGAAGACATCACGGGGCTCCGGGTAAGAAGGGCGGGCAGGCTGGGAAGGGAAGGGTTCCTGCAACGTCTCGGGGTCCAAAGCCATCCAGCTCATTCCTCTCAGTTCCTCAGAGCAAAAGTCCTGGATGCCTGGGGGTCGACCACCACTCACCCTGTGCGGGAGGGAGGGAGCGCACCGCGGGCTTGAGTTGGGTCAGGAATGGCTGGAGGTGTCCTTCTGGTTTGTCCATGCGCATTGAAGGACAGATAGCGCCCCTGCAGGTGGGGAGTCTCAGTGGGGCCACACCTTTCGGAGGGCCGGCTGGTGCTGAGCCGGTCTGCAACGGGGAAGCGGGGGGTGCTAAAGGTAGGGGGAAGTCTGGGCTGTAACAAGAGCTTCCAGGTGGGTGGGACGGCCCAGCTACCTGCATCTGCCCCACTTGTGGCCCTCCTCCTCCTCTTCCCCTTCCAACCTCCTCCCTCTGTTCCCCAGCCTCAAGCCCACCTCAGCCTGGCTATACCCCCTGCCTTTTGGGGCTCGTTCCTGAATCCCAAATGTTGTTCACAGCCCTTCCACCCCCCCGAGGCACACTCTCCCTACACACCCCTCCTTTGAGGTCTGAGCCTCCTCACATGGCCCTTCCCCAACCCCTGGGTTCCCCCCACCCGCATCCCTCAGAGTCTGCATCCCAGGAGCAGCTTATATGTCTTCACGTTGTCATCACCACGTCGTAAACTTCTGCAGAGCAAGTTCCTTTTGGCCCAGCTCTTCAGCATCCGAACAGGGCTCCTTGCCCAGCAGATTCTCAGCACAAACTACAATAATGTCAAGTGAATCATTCCAAGAAGCCTTCCATGTCCGGACGCCATGGAAAGGCACCTGTAGTTGGATGGTGTTGACCCCAAAGGCATACTCCAGAGGCGGCAGCCGTTAAAGACGGTCAGCTATGCCACGTCTGGGCCAAAGCAGGCGATGTGGCATCAGATCATTCCAGCGAGGAACGGAGGGAGAAAGAGTCCGACGGTCCCCAGGAAGCAAACAAGGATAAACAACCAGAGGAATATCCTGTCGATGACCATGGCCACATACCTCCAGTCTTCCTTCACCTGCAGGGGAGATGGGTGCACAGTGACCGACCGAGGCCTTGGGAAAGGGGAGGTGTCCCGCGCATGCGCAGCCCCTGTAAGAATGGCACTGGGGATAGCGGTGACGCCACTGAGACCTTGGGAGCTAAGGAGGGGGGGGCGGTAAACAGGGATGTCTCAAGACTCAAATAACCCTCTCCTATCGATTCCCATCCTATACCACCCCTATGACAATAGCCCAGAGCCTTTCCATAGGCTCTCAAGTTCCAGGTAAGGGAGGCTGGAGGGACACAGAAGGTTCTAGAATCACCCAGGGGCACGGACCCTCCCAGGGGACCTGCAGTGATTTAAACGCAACACTCAGAAGTTACAAAATGGTGAAGACTTTGGGCCCCCATGTTGCCTCCCGACCCACTCACCCACTCGCTGGGGGGGTAGGTGAGGGTAGGTGTGGCCCAGGGAAGGGCGGGGTGGTGTCTGCAGGGGGGTAGGGGCTTTGTGGAATTGGGGCCTACAGCCCAGGCAAGTGGATCTGGACTCCTAGCTGCTCCCGGATTAGATAACAATTAATTTGTCTTATCTACTCAGCAAGGCCACCCAGTAATAACCTCCTGGCCTTTCATCCTTCCCTAAGTTGATAAGAAGGATTCTGTGACCCTGGGCAGTGGCTTGCTTACCTAATAATGCAGGACACAGCAGGGGGCGGGGGAGGGGAGCCCACCAGGCCCACCCAAGCTTCCTCAGTGTTTGTGAGTGAATAGTGAAGCTCACAAAATGCCCAGAGCCCAGAACAGGAAGGAAGAGGAGCCCTTCAGGACAAAGGGGGAGGCTGGATTGTTCGGGGTCCTCCTGATGAGTTCCCTCCCCCTCCCCCCACTCCTCCCCCCACCCCCCACCCCCGCCTACGGGCAATGGTGGGAAATGGCCTGCGTGAGGATGGCGTGGGGAGACCCCCTCCATCTCTGTCCTGTGTCTCCCAGTTAGGCCGAGCGGGGACATTCTCACTGCTATTCTGCCACCCACCCAATAAACGTTTTCAGAGCTGCCAGCTAGACATTCTCCATCACAATTCATTCCAGACTCCAAGGCCGTGACTAAGGGAGATGGGTCCTCATGGAGGAGCCTGGGTTGACCCAAGCTGACACCCTGGAGGGATGGCTCCCGACTAGGCTGGTGGAGTCACCCGGGGGACCGGCCCCTCACCCAGCCCCCACTCACTGAGGAGTCAGCATCCTCGGCCCGCAGGTGATCGGCAATATAGCGCACGCCCTCCAGTGCTTTCTGTATGCGGGGTGACAGCAGGAGCCCACCCTCCGGCAACTGGGCCTCCGCCTTGGGACCCGAGGCCCCTGGGTGCCGACCACCATGGCTGTAAGGGACACCTGTGAAGGGGGACGAATGACCCGCACACGCCCATCTGCCTTCCTCCTCCTCCTCCCTCTCCTCCGCATCCACGTTGGTCTCCAGCCAGCGGTAGGAGGGGCAGAGCTTCTGATCTGGGGGGTCGCGGAGCTCCAAGGGTGGCAGGGGCCGGCTTATCAGAAGCCACCGGGACACGCAGCCCAGAAAGACCACCCGCACCCAGTGGGGCATGTTGTGGGTGCTGGCGGAGCGGTGGTGCACGTTGAGGACGAAGACGGTGATGACGATGGAGAGGGTGACGAAGATCATGGTGAAGAGCAGGTACTCGCTGATGAGCGGGATGACCAGCGAGGTGGACGGGATGATCTCGGTGATGAGCAGCAGGAAGACGGTGAGCGAGAGCAGCACGGAGATGCAGAGCGTGATCTTCTCGCCGCAGTCGGAGGGCAGATAGAAGACGAGCACCGTGAGGCAGGAGATGAGCAGGCAGGGGATGATGAGGTTGATGGTGTAGAAGAGCGGCAGGCGACGGATGACGAAGTAGTAGGTGACGTCAGGGTAGATCTCGGCGCAGCAGTCGTACTTCTTGGTGTTGTAGGTGCCCGTGGCGTTGACGATGGCCCACTCGCCGCTCTCCCAGTAGTCCTTGAGGTCTACCGTCTGCTCCATCTGCACCAGGTCGATCTTGGCCTTGTCATACGACCAGGAGCCGAACTTCATCTTGCAGTTCTGCTGGTCGAAGGGGAAGAAGGTGACGTCAATGCTGCAGGAGCTCTTGTAGATGGCGGGCGGTACCCAGTGCACGGTGCCCGAGGAGAAGAGGTGGGCCTTGGTCATGTGGGTCACCACGAACTCCCCATCTGCACTGCGGAGAGGAGAGGCATTGGGGGGACCCTGCCCACCCCAGGCACCCAAGCCAGACTGCTCCAGATAACCCTCAGCAGGGGGACCCCAATAACACAGCCGGACCAGGCCAGGTTGTTGGGATTTGTGCAAGTAAGACTCCCCAGCACACAGACATCTAGAGCTACCTGAGTTGTCTTTCAAACACCGTCTTTTTAACTACAAAAGTAGGAATTTTTAAGAATATAGGAAAGTACCAAGAATTTTAAAAATAACCACTATTAACATTTTGATGTTATAGATCTATATCTATACATATATGAGATATATCTACATCTCATATATATTTGATTGTCATCTAGATAACACATACAGCATTTTTACGTTTTTGTGATCATGTGGTATATATGTAGTTTGATGGCCTGTCTGTATTCATTTAACATTTTAGAGTGATTGTTTATATGAGTATTTTTTCTCTCCTCCACCCCGCCACGCCTGCGGATGGTGAGTAAGCCCCTCTGCTGGGGGTCATGTCATTTATACCTGAGATTTTTACTTCCCTGCTCAGAAGACACCTGACATCTTTGCTGGTGAAGGAAGACGTCGTCCGTCTTCCTTCAACATGCATTTCTGAGCCAGCCGCACCCACTGGGGCCTCTGCAGGAGCTGTTGGTGGAGGGGAGACTCATGCCTGCCCTTAGGGAACCACGAGGAAATGAGAAGCAGGCCTGAACACCTACAACGCCAGGCAGGCGGTTTGGCAACAGCATTATAACTACTGGGGGGAACCCGCTTCCGGTGAGCAGGGTCACCGTGCACACTGCCATTTTAGCAAAGCGCTGATGGATGGTAGGATTTGGCAGAAAGCTGGGGGTGGAGAGCGGACCAGCAGAGCATCCGCAGAACAAGGAACACAGGAGGGAAAGGATAAAACTCACAGTGTGTGTTTGGACTGGAGGAGCTGCTGGGCCGAGTTGGGGGCGGGGCGTGAGTGAGGGCGGGGCCCGAGTGGGCGTCGTGAGGGCCTTTAAGGCATCTAAGGGCCCATGAGGACGCAGGGGACACTGGAACAGTGGTGACCAGTCGGGCCTGAGTCCGATTTCCCCCTGCGAGTTGGCGCAGTGAGCTCTTAGCCCCCGCCTTCCCTCCCTCTCCAGTTCCCACGGTCAATCCTAAAGACAGGGGAACCAGAAGAATACACAAGAAAAGGGACTTCCCTGGTGGTGCAGTGGTTAAGAATCCGCCTGCCAATGCAGGGGACACGGGTTCGAGCCCTGGTCCGGGAAGATCCCACATGCCAGGGAGCAGCTAAGCCTGTGAGCCACAACTACTGAGCCCACGTGCCACGACTACTGAAGCCTGCGTGCCTGGACCCTGTTCTCCTCCACCGCAATGAGAAGCCCCCGCTCTCTGCAAATAGAGAAGGCCCGCGTCAGCAACGAAGACCCAACGCAGCCAAAAATAAATAAAATTAAAAAAAAAAAAGAATACACAGGAAGAGAGACTTCTTTCCCTTGAAGTAGTTCCAGGATAGAGAGTTAGGCAGGTTGGAAACCGGAACTTTGAAAGGGAGTTACAAACAGATCAGGGCAAAAGTTCAAAAAAAAAATTTTTAAGGCATTTTTGTCATCATACAGAAGCACCACTAGATGGCAACATGTGCCCCCATTTTGAGGAAGGAAAGAAGCAATTCCCTGGGTCTTCTTAACCTGGAGTGGAGTGGGTGGAGGAGATACCCTTCTTTAAATGTCTGCAAGAATTTGGTTTAAACTTTTGTCCTATCAAAAGAATTTCCTGTTATAATCAAGTAACACTTGCCAAAGCCTTACTGGCAATCCTAAAACTCTGGGTCCTATCTGATGCTAGGACTTTGCTGCTGCCCTCTGCCAGGTGCACAGGAAACAGAAACTAGAGAGATTCTGGGTGCAGACATGGGGTGAGGGGTCCGTGAGTCCAGTGGCAATGTTAGACCTTGCAGGTAGTTCATGCTGAATGTGTGTTTACAGAGATGGCTCAGATGACAGGGCTTTGGGCCTGACCAGGACTGGGCAGTGTAAAGGGATCACTGTCACCCCCCTCTGACCTGTCTGGAGACACCTAACTTCAGAAGTGGATCTGTTTCCCTTTATTCTATTGTTTAAAAATAGCTTTTCTAAATGTGGGTCAAATGAATTGGGAAATGCTGGGCTAAAGGGGTTTCTTGTCTTTACAAGTTCTAACAACATTTAAAATGACATTTTCCAAAGGACTGGGGCTGGGGTGCAGAAAGGGTTTTAACGACATACAATGTTATCTAAAATTATTTGACCTCAGAACTATTTTTCATACCTATTCATATCTCCAGGAACTAGTGGTCCCTAGAGCCCCACTTCAGAAAATATTTTTAGACAAACATCATGCCAAACATCTAAGTTCTTCATTTCTAAATGAAGAATTACCTGGTGCCAAACATGAATGAAATTATAGCTCTTTATATCTTCTATTTAAAAAAAAACCGACTTGGTCCTCTGGGGCTCTCTTTAGACTCCCCTGCCTTTTACTAACTTTTAGTCATTATGTTCAAAGATTGGTCCTCTTTGGTTTTGAATACAGGGCAACTATAAATAATATTTTTTAAAATACCCATGCTTGATCCCTTCAAAGTTGTTATCCTGGGATGCTGCTTACCTGTTCCAACAATAATGCCATCCTGCAAAACTCCAACACTTAGGCATTGTTTTCACAGCCTGCACCAATCATATTTTTCAAATAATGCTCAGTGTTGGCACAGCTGTGTCCCAGTAGCACAGCGCAGGCACTGATATGCAGTAGGTGCTCAATAAATTTTGGGTGTATGAGTGAGAGAACAAGATGAAAGAAATAAGGGAATCAAGAGAAAAGGTGGTGCGGCGAGGATGAGCAAAGCAGGAGTTGAAAGGAAGGCCACGCATCTTGGACACAAGGGGGCGCACTTCCCAAGTCCAACCCAGCCAAGCCTCACGTTACCCGCCCCTCGCAGGGAACCCCCTGTCTCAGGGGTCCCAAGGGGCCTCCACAACCCCAGCCGTTTCCTACTTGTTGTAGAGGACGATGTCGGGGATCCAGATCATTTCCGAAGGGACCCGGAGGGATGTGATGTTGCCGAAATCGGCCGGGTTCCAGCGCAGCTTGTAGTCGTTCCACTCCTGTGCGTGGGGAGGGGAGTCAGGTCAGCAGCCCTGCCGGGGGAGGGAGCCTCGGGGCAAACCTAGGGCAGCCTGGGGACGCCCAGCAGCCGGATTCTGGAGCGCCCGGAGCGCCCGGAGCTCCTCACCTAGCCCCACAGAATAGAAAGGGCCGCGATGCCCGGAAAGGGCCCCGAGATGGGAACGGAGAGTCCCGTCTAAAATAATCTAGCCCTCGCTTTGCCCCCACTCTTGCACTCAAAGTCCCGGGCACATCTGGAGGACGGGTCACCCTAGTCCCGCCTCTGTTCTGTCACTCCTTAGCTGGACGACCCCGGCAAGCAGCCTCAGTCATTCGTAGTAACATTTTTTACTGTATCGCAGTTTACAAAGGTTTTTCACACCCTCTGTCCAGGAAGACCCTCAATGGGACAGCCGGGCAAAGAGTGCAGAGCAGGTGGAAGTATTTCCCCATCTAACAGATAAGGAAACTGAGGACAAGAGGGGTAAAACAACCCCTTTATCAGAGTTACACAGCTGAGAAAGGGGAGTCACCCGGTGGATTTCCAACTGTGCTCTAGAGCGCCCCCTAAGAGCCCTGTTTCCACCGGCTGGTCCAAGCGAATCTGTTTTCTCGAGTGAGGCTTAGAGGGTACTCTGTCAATAAGTGGCAGCACTGGGGCTTGAACCCAGCCTTCCCTGTCTCCAAACTTGCCCTAATTCTAGGGGCCATTTTGCTTTTGTGCATTTGCACTAAAATAGGGCAGTGATGTGCCCTTGAAAAGTCTCCATGCGTGGTGCCTTTTCCCCTCTAAGGATAGTCGTGTAACATTTACACAAACACATCAACTGGCTAGGGATCCAGGAAGAAGTAAGGGAAACAGGAGTGTTTGCAGGAAGCAGGCACATGAGAGGAAAAGCACTGATCCAGCCCAATGGTTCACAAACTTCAAACACTCAAGTCCCAGCTTCATAATTTTTGCCAATATATTTGCACTGCCTATATTAGCATTTACTTAGTATTTTCCTTTAAATTAGTTCATTATTTTTAAACCTACATACATTTTTGAATTTTACATCACTGAAATAACTGGAAAACCCACAGCGCTTGAAACCATCCACTAAAATAGAAATATATGACTATTTTAAAGAAAGGATTGCGACCCAACTAAAATCATCTCACAAAACTGCCGTTGGTACCGAAACCACACCTGGGAAGATGCTGGCCCAGCAGTGGTGCTGATTGATTTTCTGTAGGGGAAGGCTTAGGCAGAGAGAGGGGCCAGACTTGCAAAGTAGGAAAGATAAAAATGTTGCTAAAATTGTCAGGATTTCTCAGGACATTGAGGAATAATTTTGAAAGGGATTGGTCTTCATAAATGTACCCCCTTCCCCCAGTCCATTGTCTGTTAAGTTTTCAGGTTCAACCAACATTTGGGGGGCATCCACACCAAGTTGTGTTATATTAATCGGCAATAGATTATATTGTCCCCATTTTACAGATGAGCAAAGTGAGGCTCTGAGACTAACTTGCATGGTATCACAGGCTAATCAGAGGCGGTGCTGGCTGGCCTGACTCCTGCTCCAGTGCTCCTTCCTCTCCTCCCTACTCCAGTCCCTGAAGCCTAGGTAACTGGCCTATGGGGACAATTATGGCCACCCAGGTTCTAGGTCTGACCCTTGCACTGCTATGGCTTCCCAAGTCCCTTCATGGCTCTGCACCTCATCTGTAAAGAGGAGAGAATATATTCAAGCTGTTATAAAGCCTGTGCCCCCAAGTTCTGCCCCAAGAATGGCACATCAAAGAGGGCTACCCATCCATTGGCCAGGATTGGTGCTGAGCCAGTTTCTGGTTAAGAGACAACAACTTCATTTCCTATCTCTTTGGACCCTCGCTCTGGGGTCCCTGGGCCGTCAGGTGAGGAGTCCGAACTCTCCTACTGGAGAGAACAGGCAGAGAGACCCTGAAAGTGCCTGGAGGAGAAGAGCCCAGCTGGGCCTGGCTTCCAGAACCTTCCAGAGACTTCCAGACATCTCTGCTGAGGGATGAACCTGTGAGTGAAACCATCTTGGACCCTCCAGAGCAGACCAGCCACCAGCCAAATGCCACCAAGTAACCCCAGGAGTCCCCGTGCAAAGCAGAAGAAACCACTAAAACTCCTAGCCATAAAAACTAAAGATGTAATAAACTGTCAGTTGCTTTAAGCCAGTGAGTTTGGGGGTAGCTTGTTAGGCAGCGTAGACACAGAACACTCAGCGTTCTCCTGCAGAAGGAGCCTCGGGTTCTAAGTGGGGCACACCTGGGCCACCCTTGTCTAGACCAGCTGCCCTCTGCTTCTGTTTTCCTCAGCTGTAAAACGGGCAGAATTAAACCTCGCATGGTTTTCGGTGATGACTCGGCGAGCTGATCTGCAAACGGTAGCAGGGACATAGGCAATGCCCACTCCCAGAAAGGGGGCCACGTGGCTCTTGTAGGTGACATTCTCAGGTGCTGGACAGAGCCTGGCCGCACAAGAGCACAGCCCCTCACGAGAAGCAGTCTGCAGTTGGCTGGCCTTGGGAACATCCTGAGTGGCAACTCAGGCAAAAGGTAAATTCAGAATCATGCTTCTAGTGGAAGAGTCCTGGGAGGGGCTGGGGTCTGTCTGTGGGTTCCCACCCCGCTCCTGTCTTGCCCGGGGGAGGGGCCCTCACCTGCTTTAGCCAGACTTTGGTGGTCATCATTTGGTTCTTCTCATCCTGGCCGGTAGCGGGAAAGAAAGCAATTAGAGTGATGAACGAGCCCCAGAAAACAAGGTAGAGTAGGAGGGGCTTATTCAGGCCCCCCCCTCACCAGAGAACCTCTTAGGTGACACCGCAAGCCCAGCCAACCCACCACCCATCCTGACACTGCCACCCTAAGTCATATTATCTCCACTGGGTCCTCTGGGCTTATGTCAGGTGGAACAAGCAGGGCAGGGCATTTAGAAAACCCACTGCTGCCGGTCAACGCCCTCCCAGGAGGGGTTTCAGGGCTGAGAGCGGGAGGGAGATGGAGCATCCCCAGGCTCCGAGGGGTGTTGCTCTGACTGAGGTGGGCTGGGAGGGCTGGGGCTGGGGAGGGACGAGGAGCCCCAGAAAGGGGCCCATGCCTGGGGCTGATCCCAAGGGGGCAAAGGATGGTGGGACAGACGCACCACATCGATGAGCTGGGCGATGGACAGCCCGAAGTGCACGATCACCACGTCCGAGGTGTTGGGCACCGGCCTCGCCCAGCGGTTGTAGCCCCTAAAGAGGTGTTGGAAGAGGCGGTCCTCGGCTTGGGTGGGGGAGGCCTGTTGCACGGATGCTGTGGGACAGGAGGGGAGAGAGGGGTCTCCGGGAGTCCTTGGTGCTGGGCGCTTGGCTCCCTCTCCTGTCCAATCAGAGCCACTTAACCTCACTGAGCCTCAGTTTCCTCATCTGCAAAATGGGCACACTAATCCAGAACCTATTTCAAAACACTGTCGAGGAGGAAATATAATCATGTCTGTTAGAGCTTACAAAGCAACCAGCACATGGTTGGTGCTCAAGAAATGTCAGTTACTCTGTGACTGATGGATAAGGGGTGAAAACAAGTGCTGAGAGGGGTGCAGAGCAGTGGGAAGAAGTCAGACAGGGCATGAAATCCAGCCTGGAACTGGGGAGCCCCAAGGGACAGCAACATGGGGGAGACGCCCGATTGTGTGGGGTGAGCTGCAGGGGTAAGGGCTTCACGTGTCATCGTGAACCTGGCCCCAGGAACTTTCACTCCCATCCTCTTGTAATGAACCACTAATGCTAACCATGAAATTCTCTTCCATTTGGAGCATCTCGCCTGTTTATCCTCAAACCACAGGCATTTGCTCCTTCTCATCAGCTGGGCAGTGTCCCCAGTTGTCTGATGGAATCATCCGTGTCTGATTTCACCGTGTTCTGCAAACAGCTTCACCTCTTCAGGGTTCTCCTGCCTGAGCAGGTCGAGAACTACTGCTCTAAAATTCAGAACATCGATAAGAACAGCTGCCGTGTGCTACGGTATCCCGGGCGCTAGTCACAGGCTCTCATTCCAGGTCACCACACAATAGCCCTGGGAAGGTCACAGTGCAGTTGGCATTTTGCACATGGGGAGCACTGCGACTCGGGGTGGGGTTCAGGTGACGCAGCGATCGCCCCCCCCCCCACCTTCCCGTGGTGGAACAGCTACTTCCCCTGCGGCTCTGGCGGTTGCCACCAGCCCACCTGCAGGAGTTTCCTCCCTGAGGCATGTGTGAGCTCACAGGTGTGACAGGATGCCCTAGGGACCATCCCCACTCACCTGCCGGGATCAGAAAAAGCCACCACAGCCCGAGCTTTGTCGTGGACGGGAGTGCAGGGTGGGCGGGGCCCATGGCTTCAGAGGAGGGGTCTGGCTGCCGCTGGACATCAGAAGGAGGGCAGGCAGGGCCTTGGCTGTGGGTTGAACCTCGGACCGCTTCCCCAGCAGGGCCTGGGGAGCTGGCACAGCGGAGCTCCCTGGCGATTCCACGTGGCTCCCTCTGACTGCCAAGCCTGAGTGAGCCCAGGAAAGGGTTCTTAGGATGATGCATCTTTGACACAAGTGAACCTTCGTGCCTCACACCTTTGACCTCATTTGGGCCTCCCATCACCCCTAGGAAGGTATGGGGAAGGGTTATTATTACCTCTTTTATTTAAATTAAAAAAACGCTGATGTTCAGAAAAGTTGACTGATTTGCCCAAGCCACATAGTTAAAAAGCTATGAAGTCGAGATTCAAGCTCACATCTTCAGCTTCTAAACTATAACGTGTTCAAGTGCTACTCAGTGGTGCCAACTAGAAGGATAACTTTGTATGGGCAACTCAGCCAGTACTCGCCTGTGTTTTATAGATCTTAGCACCATGACTGTCATTGCTCAGCCATGATCACGACTGAGGTCTGTGGCAGACAGGTGGTGACAAGGTACAGGTGCCCTACCCCGAATCCAGGCTCACCTGGATCCAAGGTTCTAAGAGGTTCCTCTGTGTGCAGCTTTACTCACCTCTCCTTCCAACTGACATCACGTGCACAAATCCCAAGGCTATAATCTGTTTCACCTTTCACTCAAGGGCCCTAAATAAAAGCATGGGGTTTTTTTCCCCATTAGTGAGAACAGGGGGAAAAGAAATAGAAGTCCAGGCATGCTGAACTTGCATCGTATAAAGATCCAACCAGAGACATCCTGGACCCTCTGGAAGAATGTGCAAATGAGACTGAATTGACTCCAGCGGACAAATTCCTGCAAGATGCCTCAAATTTGCATCCCTTGTAATTAGCCCACTATGATAATTTCATTAATTTGTCACCGGAAACCAAAGGAGAAATTCTTCCAGGTATTTGACAGTGATTAAACTTCCTCCTCTTGTTAGAAGGCTATTGAAAGAGGAAGAGTCCTGGATCCTTTGATCCTCTAAGTGGTCGGATTGGCAGGTTCAGGGGGGTGGTGTCTGCGGGCTGATGTCCCTGTTTATAAAGTGGGTCTGGGTGAATGGAGTTCACAGGGAAACCCATACAAAAAATACTGCATATGTAAAGGGCTCAGACGCCAATATCCTCACTGTGCTTGTATCGCTGCAATGTACCAGTGTGTCCAGACCATCCTGCGCCCCATACCTCAACTCAAGTCAGCCTCTTTTGCCCACATCCTGAATCCTGGTTCCATTGAAGTCAAGGTGATGTGGGCTGACTTCTTTGCCCATCTTCCTACTGCAGCCGGTTTTCAACTTCTCACCCCCATTCTATTCTTTTCACAAGCCCCACCTTCTCCATAAAACCTGCTTCAATTTCACCCCACACTTCTCCGCCATCTGGCACAATCCCAAGCCTGGGAGTCATTACTCTCCCATAACTGTCAACACCCCAAAGAAAGTCTCTTAATTGAGGAAATGACAGTGTCTTTTCTTCCAAATCATTTCAAATCATTGAGGAAATGACAGTGTCTTTTCTTCCAAATCATTTCATCAGAGATGCTTAGGGGAGAGAGAGCCTATTTCTAGCTTTTATATTTGATCTGCTCAATACATCAATTAATCACAGAAGCTTGCCATCTCAAGGTTGGGTGGAATCTTAAAGGTCATTTGGATTACCACACCAGCTGATCATTTTCCCCCACACATTCCAGCCTCAGAAAAAACCCAGCAATGAAGAACTTGCTATCTTCCAAGTCAGTGAATAACACTGATGTCTGTTAGCCTTTGTTAAAGCATGTACAGTATTTACTGAGTGAATAAATAAATGACAAAAGAGGAAGAGTGGTAATAAAGACATAGAAGCAGAGTCAATAAAGTAAAGCCAATAACTCCTGAGATGGAGCCACCCTCACCAGTGGGAGGGGGTGACTGTCACTGGGATCGGAGCAGCCCCAGCGGGGACAACCAAAAGACTAACATTTTTCTAGACGCAGGCAACTCCCAGCATTCTGACATACCTCCCTCCTAAGTACCCAGAAGCTGCTAATCTGTTCATATCACTTCGAACCGCCCTCACAACGTCCCCAACACAAGCTCGGGGGCGCCTTTCTTACCTGTGACCACAGAAGACAAGCCATTCAAAGAACAGAGTACCAGCCTGGCTTGGAGGTCCTGGTCAGCTGACCAAAGTCGCCCCAGAATGGAAAGGCAGGTGCAGAGCCCAGCTGGGTGTCTTCATTTCCTGGTCAAACAGATGCTGGGACAGGACATGCCTTGGCGGATGAGGGACACCTGACCCTGAGAGTCAGGTTGGTTTCCTGGGGAGGGCTGGACAAGTTCTGAAGACAGGCTGCTGTGCCCAGGCTCCCAGCTCTGGTGACCGGAGAAGCTGCAGGCAGGTCCTGCTGAGGAGGACAGCACGGAGAGCCTGGAACAGATGCTTCTGCAGGTAAGAGGCAGGCGGGTCCACGGGAGGGACCGCCAGCTTGGCAGGCACACAGACGGACGCTCATATTCCCTCTCTCTCTCTCTCTCTCTCTCTCTCTCTCTCTCACACACACACACACACACACACACACACGCTGGAGGGAAGGAGAAGGAGCCTGTGACTATCTAGTCCTTGCCCAGCGGGGACCGACAGCAGACTGCCTGCCCTCTGTGTGGTTACGAAGCTGCTTCGTTCTTTGCTCTGAAGGACCCTGCGCTCCAGGATCGCTTCCTGGGTCCCCCAGCCTCACCCATAGGTGGGGAATCTCCTGGGTCTGTCTGTCGACAGAGCAGTACAGTTTTGAGTAAAATAGGACCAAGGACAGAGCCGCCAGTCCGCAGCCTGCAGTTCTCTTCTTCCCCTTCTCCCCTGGAGGAGCCCCTGCTCCCCGCTGCCAGCCTCCTGCAGGACCCCGGCTCCCTCGTGCTGCCGCCTGGTTTGGCTGCAGCTTGCCTGTTTCCTCCTCGACCTCCTTGCTGGGTGACCTTGCCTTCAATTTCCCAGATAAGGAAGCTCACCTTCCTTCAAACCATAAATTGACCCTTTGCCTCCTTGTCGCCCGCATCAAATCAGGAGTTCTCTTCCTCCTGCTGTGCGTGGCGAAGCGTGGCCCTGTGATCCTGACGGTGGCCCCATCTATCAAATGTCGCCCGGCTCTCTCGTATCTTCCTCTCCCTCTCGCTTGTTCCTTCCCCTCAGCCCATAAGGAAGCTCATCCTCCATCCTAAAAACACTCTGGGGTCTGCACCTTGCTATCTCATCTTCCACATATTGTTAATAGCCAAGGACGCAGGACATGACTGCCAGGGTTTAACTTCTGGCTCTGCTCCTTTAAAGTTGTGTGGTTTTGGACAGGTCTCTAGAGATTTCTGTGCCTCAGTTTCCTCATATGTAAAAGGAGGATATGAATACTGGCTCCACTTCATAAGCCTGTAATGAGGAGTAAATGAGTTAGTATAAATAAAGGGCTTAGAAAACTGAAATAATACATGATATATATGTGTACGTATGTAAATATTGGTTGGCCAAAAAGATCGTTCGGGTTTTTGTAAGATCTTTAGAAAACCCAAACGAACTTTTTGGCCAACCCGATATATATGTGTGATATATATAAATATGATATATATGTGCATATATTTACTCATGTGTATATGATTGCTAGTATTATCTTTTGAGAATATTAAAACACATAAAAGTAACCACCAACATTCCCACTATCCAGAATTAACAAACGTTAAACGTTAATATATCAATATGAAAGTACCATATGTACTTTCATATTGATATATATGTATATCTGTGTGTATATAAAGTTATGCAAGTATTAAATGCATACAGAGAGAAAGATAGGAGGAAGGAAGGAAGGAAAGAGGGAAGCAAAAGGGAAAATAATAGATTGTATCAGTCAGGATCTTTGGTTTGAGCAATAAAAATCTATTGATTAATTTAAGCAGAAAATGATTCTATTAAAGGGCAACGGGAAGTTCACAGGTGTACTTACAAAGCTGGAGAACCCCCTTGGAGCACAGGTGAGAGCAAGGGAAACACCAGCCGGACTAAAGCACAAGTCACAAGCCATTACCGGCATAGTGGGCCCTGCTGCTGCAGAAATGGATGCAGAACCTTGCACCGTCTGTCACTGGTACTGCTGTCACTGCTGTCCTTGGAAACCAGCCATTTCTGCTGCTGCCAGAATTAATTCTCTTCTATTCCTACCTCATTGTGTCACTAGCTCTCAATACAAAGGTCAGGATAAACGCATCTGATTAATCATGTGCTCGTGAACTAAATGCATGGAAGGCTGAGGAAGCAGGAATCTGGTGTTTTGAGCTTCTATGTGAAAGGTGGCTTCTGCCACATTCAAGGTGGGAACTTTCCCAGAATATTTGAAAGGAGTCTAAATGCTGGGAAACTCCCGCAAATCTTGCTCTTTGGCTCCTCCCACCAATGCAGACCCAACTTTCCATAATTACACTTTGAAACAAATGCTTACACCTACCCATTCTGTTCTAAAATGTGTACCCAGAATTTGTTTTAATCAGGTATGGTAAGACATGCAGACACGGGAATGATTGTCACAGAGGAAGAAGTTTATACTCACAGATCCCCAGAAGCAGGAATCATAGCATGTCACGTAGGGCCACATGGCGAAGCACATGGGCCAGACAGAGGGCAGGAAGGGCAAAGGAGAAAGCATGGCCCAGAGTATGTATTGGAGTTTCTGTAGGGAAGGTAAGGCAGGACAGGGTAAGCAGCCTAGGACTGGATAGTTTGAATAATTTTGGTGGGCTGTGGGTATAGGGGTGGTCTCTGGTGATGCAGTACCTGGTGCTGGGGGGATTCAGTGCAGGGGAAATACTGGCCCGGTGTGAGAGAGAGGTAAAGGAGATGGCTGGGGGTGTGGACTTGAGATTGGCTGGAGGGTTTGTAATACGATGTCTGTACTCCCATGAAGGCTGGATCACTGGGAAGATGTAAACAACTTTGGCCATTAGTTGCCTTGTTTGTAATGGATGCCAAACCGACCAATAGTGAATCTAAGAAAACATAGTTAGAGCCCTAACAACACAAGACAGCCATTCCTCACAGACACAAAAGAGCTCATCGCAACCCCAAAGGGATGAAGTCTTACGTCTCGTCAGTCACTCCAGTTAGCTCCAAGTCTTGCCTCTCTAGACAATGCACTTTCTTGCTCTAATCCTGACACAATGTCATCTTGAAATTCTGTTTCGTATGGAATAAACCATAAAGTCCATCAAAAGCATACTGCATATAAAGTAATGGAGTGGGCAGAAAATAAAATAGATTAACAAAGTAAGGAAGAAAAGAAGGCAGGCACAGCCTTCATCATTGTAAAAGGTTAGAGTTGGACCCTATTGCTGAAGTGCTCACACTGTGAGTGTCAACTATAACGCTGAAACTACTGCTGCCGAAAGCAGAGGTCACAGGGCCTGCGCCATCCCTGCCAGCTGGGGACACCGGCTGCTGCTGCTTCCCCGAAACTGCCAACCAAAACCTTTCTCCTCTTGCCCTGCTCACCTCACCAGCTCCTGCTGTAAAGTCTGGACTGGGTACATCTGATTTGCTGAGCTAAGCTCACAGGCCTTCACCTGAGAATGTGAGCACTTAGCATTTTTGGATTCTACGGTCATAGTGGCTCTTCCTTCTAAGATTCATAAGGTGGCTACGTCTTACAGGGTTCTTATTTGCAACCACAGACATTTCTCTCGGTCTTATAAGCAGAAAGGGTCTTATTATAGGATACTGATAACTCACAGAATCTCAGGGAGGACAAGAGAAGCAGGTGTGGAAACCACACAGCCAGGAACAATGCAGTGACAGCAAACCACACCAGGTACAATTTTAACAAAGCCATCACTGTGTCACCCCATTGGCACCATGCACACCCAGAGCTAGACTGGAGAAGCTCCGTCTCAGCCTCCCCAGAGAATCTGAGACAGGAGATAAATGGTCCCCTGGGCTGGACAGCTGGTGTTTGTCAAGGGCAGTAAAATTGAAGCTTTGTTCTCACCCAGATACTCCAAGGACAAAGCTAGTGGCAGAAGCTGAGCTCCGCTGAAATAAAGAGATAAGATGGCCACTCCTGAGGTCAGGAAAACTTCCCTGACTGCACATGCGCAGGAAGGCTCCTTGGGGGTCAAAAAGGGAGGGGGCGCCACTGCATATAGTAAGTGTGGACACGCGCCCACAGGCCTCTGCGGTGGGATCCACCTTAACGAAAAGTTGCGCATGCATGTTGGGGAGTGTCCTGGGACCAGTCAAGTGTGGAAAAAGAAACAAGATAATTGGCCAAGTGTAAACAAAGACCTGGAAGGACTGTCCTATATAAGTGATTTAAATCATCTCTTTCCTGCACTCCCCATTCTGGACTCCCGCACTGTTCTCTGGGTGTGTATTTCTGCCTTGCTTCTGTCTTAAATAAATGAACTGTTTCTCTGTGTGCTCTCCCACATGTTATGCTGTGTCTCTAACAATAAACTTTGTACCTGTTTTTACAGTTTTTGCCTCCTTGAAACATTTCTAGCTTTCAAACGGGGAAAAGAGTCAGGGCCACTTTGCCTATGACCTCTAGCCCCTGCTGTCTCTCTGAGATCAAAACTAGATGCTTCTGCTACTGCTGTGGCTGGAGGAAAGTTCTAGCTCACACAGCTGTTGCTTCACTTTGCTCATTCCCATACCCAACTCTCACGTGACTGGCAGAGCCCACGTCACGTGATCAGTGTTAAGGGAGCCCAGCTAACGTGGTGTTTGTGGAGGCTACCTTAAGAAGGTAAAACTCAAAATGTGAGATATTAAATCAGAGCGATGTTTGAAGGACATTGTGCATCTCTGAATGACAGATGTACACTACGGGGCAGAATTTTCCAAATGTAGCAAGAGGTTATAGGTGTTGGCAGCCAAAACAATGACAAAGAAGAAACACGACGAGTAGCCACCATCAATATTCCCTGTCTCATTTTTCTCATAGTCCCACGAACAACTGGCAACTCCTTGAATTCATCATTCCACTAAAATGGAAACTTCTTGGTCATCTCTATTTTTTTGTCTGTTTTATTTACCAATGAATCCCAATTGCCAAGAAAGCACGTGGCACATAGCAGGTGCTCCATACATATTTGTTGAATGAATAAAAGAAATTCATTTGCTGCACGAAAGAAAGACAAAGCTTCAGGTGGAATGTGGGTTTAGAAAACAGCTTGAGACAACTTTAAGCTTGATTCAAACACCTACAGCAGGAGAAGCAGCAGTGTGAACCTCTCTCTCAACCACTAGGAATTAAACGGAGTGTTAAAGTAGCGTTGGAAAATCAAGGTCTAGCAGGAGGTGGGAAAGGGGTAGCAGGGGCAGGAAATCCAACATGAAATCTAATGAGTTCAGTGTAATGAATTCAATACAAATTTAGTGACTGACAGCAGGTGTAACTTCTGAATTTTCACTACTACATTAGCCGTGTTTTATGAATCCGTGCTATCACCTAAAACAAATTTTATAAATATTCAGATTAGCAGACATAAGGGTTAGGATGTACATTTCAAAAAGATATCCCATTTCCATAGCCCAGCTGAGTGAGCTCTCATCTTCCTGTACCTTGGGTGGCAGAAAGCATAGCAGGACCATGACCGATGAGAAAGAGCAGAGCACAATAAAATGCCATCGAGACCGCTAATCCTTGCCTAAGCAATTCATCCAGGAAGTTCTGTAACTCACCAGGTGTTATAGTCTACAGCCCTGGAATAAACAAAGGTCCATAAGACAGCTCCATAACTTCCTCTTCACCAAAGATGATTTCCATCTAAAGTGGAGTCTCATATTCTAAGTTTCTTATTTTTTTTTAAGGGGGATTTATAAAATCCAGTTCGGTCAGTGTGACCTTTCTCTTCACTTTGCTACATTTTACAAACACATACATGTATTCCTAAACAGTACTGCATCAGTCAGGCAACAGAAATCACTCTAGTTAATTTAAATAGGGAGAGACTGAATACAGGAAATTAGGAACCTGCAAAATCTTTGAAAAGAATGGCAGAGTGAGCTCCAGACTGGGCCTTTAAGAAAGTCTCCCAGAAAAACACCACCACTGATGTGGAAGCTGTCACCTCTGCCCCAATCAGCTGGCCACTACTGGGAATGAGTTCAAGGACACAGGGCTTAGCTGGGAACCAGGGGTCTGGAAGCAGCTCCAAGTTCTTTGAATTGAGCAACTGAAAGAGAATGCCCTTTAGTAGGACCAGGAGCAGGCTTGGGAGGTGGGAATGCAGCCAGAGTTCTGTTTCAGTCATGAGAAACTGGAGATACCCTATGAGACATTCATGAGGAGGTGCTGAATAAGAAGCTGCACATGCAAGTGTGGAGGTAAATGGAAGTCTAAACTGGAGATTTCAATTTAAGTGGTTTCATACTACATAAGCATGCTGCCATTTGCTTTCTTTTTTTTAACTCAATTTTACTTTTGAGATCACCAACTTCTTGAGCAACTACTGTATGTACTCACTTTAACTCTGGTTCAGTCTTCAAACCTAGGGCAATCTAGCGTCTATCTCCAAAAACTCCACTGAAAGTGTTCTGAAACAGGTCACCCAGCGTCATCCAAGTGCAATATCGAATTTTTTTTTTTCAGTTATTTCTACATTTGGGGTTGTTAATTACTTCCTGCTTCTCAGGAGTGGATCTCAGAAAACACTGTCTCAGGCACAATCCCAGAAGAGGTTATGAAGCAAGAGAAGCAAGCGTGGTCCTGGTTCACTAGAACAAGATACCCCAAGGCAGACTCATTTCTCTTGTCGATCAGATTGATGGTTGGTAGATCAAGTATTTCTTGATTTCAGCAGGGTATCTATCTCTTACAACATTCTTCTAGCTAAAGGGGGAAAATATCTTGTGTAAATTCACAGATGACACTGTGAAGGAGGGAGGGAGGTCAAGAGGGAGGTCTTCGGCACCTATGTCCTGAGCCGTGCTCATGGCAAGTTGGAACATCAGGCCAGGAGTATGTTTTAATTCATGGAGCTGACTACAAAGGCACAGAGAGTCCAACAACCCGTTTGCAAGCACAGCTCGGACACTCCTAAGGCTTAGGTTTTCCAGAAACACAAATGAGCCAAGAGTGTGGTTTAAAACAAAGCTCAAACATTTTTAGGCAGCATTAGTATAAGAAGACTGTACAAAGGGGTAATCATAGTTCACATTTATTCCTTCTAAACTTCATTTCACAAAAGACTGGGATGGACGTATTCTGGGTTGGCATACAATACCTGGAGCATGATATTTTATTCTAGAAATACATTTTGCTTTGACAAAGAAGAGCGTGACTAGAGGCTCATGGTCAGGATAGTGACAGACCTGTAACTATATGTACAGAATCTAGAAAAGAAGGGCAACAAAGCTATTACTTTACTAGATATGACAACCAAAACAAATATAGAGGATCCAAATATTTAATGAAGAAACTTTTGGCATCTCTCTCTCTCTCTCAAGGGTCTGTGGCCTCTGGCTCTTTCTCAGGCCCCCCTTCTCTCCCGGCCTGCCCAGACTGTGGAAAGTCTGGCAAGTTCTCTTTTAGCGGTCAGCCTCTCCCAGGGCTGGGTCCATCTCTTCAAGCAGCCACTGCCGGGGCGCGGGGTTACTTAAGGCTAGGCGACGGAAGGTGATTCATCCAGAAGTGAGATTCTAGCCCCGGGTCCAGGCGCCGGGAGGCGGTGGAGATGGAGCCCCGGGCCGCCGTGGGTGCGGGTACATCAAGGGAGGCCCTGTGGGACGCAACGCCGGCTGGATCAGGACAAGGGGTTGGGGCGGAGGTGGGGCGTGGTCAAGTCCGGGACAGGGGGCGAGGCGGAGGCCAGGGCAAGGGCGGGGCGACCGGGGCCAGAGCAGGGGGCGGGGCGGGTGTGGGGCGTGGTCAAGTCCGGGACAGGGGGCGAGGCGGAGGCCAGGGCAAGGGGCGGGGGCCCGGGGCCAGGACAGGGGGCGACGTGGGTGTGGGGCGTGGTCAAGTCCGGGACAGGGGGCGAGGCGGAGGCCGGGGCAGGGGCGGAGCCGGGGCCAGGACAGGGGGCTGGGACGGGGCCGAGCTCGACTTGGGAGGCCCCGTCGGCTCGCCGCTCTGGTCCCGCGCCCCGGCCTTCGTCCTGGGTGGAAGGCTGAGGTGCAGGCAGTCATGGCGCTGCGTGCTGCCGTGTTCGACCTGGACGGGGTCCTGGCGCTGCCCTCGCTCGCCAGCTCCTGGGACCGTGCGGAGGAGGAGCTGGCGCTGCCCAGGTAAGGGGACCCGGGCCGCTGCCCGCACTCAGAAGCCTGAGCGGGTGGGTCCGGGCGGCAGGGGCGCGACCCCTTGGAGAAGTTGCCTTTCGGGACTCCCAGCCCTGGTTTCAGATTGCTGTTGGGCGAGAGCGCTAGGTGAAAGGTTAAAACAATTACTCGACCCTAAAGTACCAGTATATGTAACTAGATCCACTGTCTTTCTAAATGCTGGTTATTTAAATCTCTCTAAGGACTCCAAAATTGACCTTTATATTGAAAGCTTTTCTTAAAGTAAGAGAAATTGCTCCCCGAGCTGTCTGCTGCCCGCTTACTTCTCTGTAATGGAATGGATCTTAAAGACCTAAGCTGAGGTTTCTAGAGAAAAAAGTCCTGTGCCCTGCACATTATAACAGCAAGCCAGAAACGGTCCCAAAGCCTAAGCACTGGAAAATGGTAAACAAGGAAGCATCTCCAGTAAACGTGACGTTCAGGAAGAGATTTCAGTGACATCAGAAAATATCTGTCATAATAAGTGCAAAAAAACTAACCCACCAGAGCGTACAGCTATTTATACAACATGGAAACTATGGAAAAACTATTTTTCAGCTATGGAAAAAAGCTACATGTTGAATATGCCTGGAAGAAATATACCATAATATCCCTCTGGCTGCACCAATTTACATTCCAGTCGGCACTGCACAAAGGTTTCCCTTTCTCCACATACTTGCCAACACACATTATTGCTTGTCTTTTTGATAATAGCCATTCTAACAGATATGAAGTGATATCTCACTATGGTTTTGATTCCATTTCCTAGAAGCTCTTTTAACCATGGTGTTGCTTCACTTTTTTTTTTTTTTGGCCCATAAATTTTATTTTATTTTTTAAAAAGACATAAAAAGGGAGTAAGCTACAATATGAGCTATGTTTGTACCTGTGACCTCGTCTATGTGGGAGTGAACATGACTTGTGAATATACAAGTCACAAGTATACTTGTGAGTATACCAGTGAATATACTTGAGAGTATATTTGTGAGTACACAGGTCACAAGTGTACAAGTTTACAGATGTGGGGAATTTCAAAGAGCACTGGTCTCTGAGTCAGACCCAGGTTAAAATCTCAATCCTAACACTTAGCGTTGGGTGACCTTGCTTAACCTGACTTAGTCTTAGTCAACTTAACTGAGACCTTAGTCTTAGTCTTAAAATAAGAAAACACCTCCCCCAAAAATTTTTGTGCTAGTTAGATTAGATGACATGTGAGGTGGGTGGGTAGCTGTGTTCCTGATACATTTTTTTTATTTATTAAAATCTCATGCACATTCAGAGTGATTATTGGGCATATTTTGTTCATCTAGTGTGACACTGACTCACACATTCTCCCTGTGACCACGGTCACGATTGTTCCCAGAAGCCATAAACAGGTTATAGCAAACCTAGCTGACCCCAGGAGGTCAGAGTCCATGACTTTGACCTGATTAGCCTATGGAGTCTGTGAACTAACCATGAAGGTGTGAATTCAGACAGTGAGCCTCAAGGGCCTACCTTGCACTGGGCATTTCCAACTTGCTTGCTATCTGGTATAAAAACTCAGACATCCACAGATGCCATAGTTCAAAATGAAGGCAGTGCCATGAGAGGTACAGAGTTCTTAGTTGCTTCAAAGGTGGGAGAGATTAGGTCTGATCAGGGGGAATCAGGCAGACCCTGAGAAGGCTGATAGGCTGCTGATGAGGAGAGATGTGAAGGGAGGACTTTCCAGGTGAGGGAACAGCATGAGCAAAGGCTGGGAGGTGGAAAACAAGGAGAGTTCACAAAACACTGACTATTCCAGCCTAGCCAGACAGGAGGGAAGGCATGAGAGGGAAGTGGGGAAGTTGGCTGGGCCTGCACTGTAGTACCACGCGAAAGTCAGGCTGAGCATGTACCTAATTTGATAGCAGTTGACTCTGAGTTGAGTTGGGGTGGAGATGTAGTAAAATAATTGTTGCTCACCATCAGCTGCGGTGATGGATCAAGTACATTGGCAAGAGGAAAGAGGCCACCGCTCCCAGTTTAAGATTTGAGAGTTTGGCAGCTGGAGGGGGAGCAGTGTGGAGAGATGGTGAAGCCCGGTGGAGACTGGAACGGAAGCAAACGAGACCTTCCTGAGCTAGGAGTTTGCAGGGTCATTGGCATGGAAGACGAAGATGAAGATGAAGAATCCAGGCTCCAGGGCCCAGCAGAGGACAAAGGAAGCCTGTGAGGCTGGTGTTGAAGCTGAGAGTGCATTAGGGGGTGAGGGCCCAGACATCTGTAAATACCTGCCTGAGGACAAGGTGATGCGGGGGCCAGTGGCTGTGCTGAGCTCCAGGAGTGGAGAGATTGTTGAATACCTGGGGTGAAACAGAGAGATGCAGATTCCTCCAGCATCATACAGGGGAAGGAGGGAGAGGGAGCTCCAATCTCATCTGTGGTCCTCCAGACCAGAGGCCGCTGAGGGTGTGCTTGCTGGAGATGGTGGTACCTTGGCAACTGAGACTGACATGATCTGGAGGAGCCAGGATGGTTCCTTGAGATCCAGATCTGACATGTAGACAGTCATCGTGTGCTTCATTTAATACCTTCTCACCCAGCCTCGTGGAGGGTCTGCCTGGCACCACTGGACTGACTGAACCCTTGGAATGATTAAAGTGTCAATTTCTTTCAAAAATCTTTACCCTAGAACTAGAGGTGCTTGTCATATGCAATGCTCAGTGAACATTTTCTGAGCAAGAGAAACAAGTGACCAGCAAATACAGAATAAGTATTCGAGAACCAGGACTTCTACTCATATCCTGTGTGCTATTTCAGGAAATATTTATTGAATGTTTCCAGGAGCTTCTGGGGCAGTTCCCAGATTTGGGGTTGCTTTTTGCACCTCTGGGCTTTTCTGTACTCTCTGAAGCATCTTTCCTCATTTTTAATTTTACATATGGGTTTTAATTTGACAACTGATAACATAAATGCATTCTTATTATGAAAATATTCAAATGAACAGAATAATGTAGAACAGGAAATGTAAGTGCCTCTTCACCTTTCCTTGTTCCTCTCCCCATCCCAGATATCATCTTAGTTGATACATAGTTCATTTATCCAAAACCAAGGGTTTAGTTTGTTTGTTTTCATAATTTTTTGGCAGTAAAATCCGACCTGTCTTCACTTGGTAGCAAGTCCGATCTGAATAAGCATGAGGCTATTTATTACCATTATCTATCCTACTACTGTAAATAATCACACATCTCACTGTAAACATATTAATGAGTTTGATTATGAAGGCTGCTGCAGGCTGTCCTGGAGATGTTGCTTAATATGTGGTATATCCCCCATTTTACCTTTACAATCGGAAAAATTCTGACTTTTGAAACTCATCTAGTTCTGAGGTTTCAAATAAGGGATCGTCAGCCTGTCACTTATTTATATGAATTTGCAGACACATTTATGCATAGATTGGTAGGTAGGTAGATTGGTAGACAGGTAGGTTTAAAAAAACACAATAGAAACATAGAACATATATTGTTCTAGGTTTTAATATTTTTACGGAATTTTAACTATTTTATTTCATTTGACAGTTGGATATCTTCTGTGTCCGTTTACACAGATCTACCTTGCTCTTTTTAACCACTCCTTAGTATTCCACAATATGGAAGTGCCATAATTTATTTAACCATTTTTCCCTGTTGGTGGACATTTATTTATTTGTTAGTTGTCACTGTTACAAATAATGTCACTGTAATATTTCTGTAGGGTAGTTTTCTAAAAGTGGAGTTGCCAAGTAAAAGTGTATGTATTTACATTTAAAATATTGACAGATCCTGCCAAGCTGTTCAAAAAATGCTGTACCTGTCCCAACATTGCATGAGAAGGCCAGCCCAGATCCTCCCTGCAGAGGAGATGATCCTCTTAAACCTTTTTTTTTAAAATAAATTTATTTCTTTATTTATTTTTGGCTGTGTTGGGTCTTCATTGCTGCGCACAGGCTTTCTCTAGTTGCGGCGAGCGGGGGCTATTCTTCATTGCGGTGCACAGGCATACAAAATGTATGCAATATAATCTGATTTAAAATGATGGCTGGGAGGGAGAAAGAGGAGTATTGTTTAATGGGTACACAATTTTAGGTTGTAAAGATAGGAAGATGAAAAAGTTCTGGAGATGGATAGTGGTGATGGTTGCACAACAATGTACTTAATGGCACTGATCTGTACACTTAAAAGTGGTTAAAACAGTCAGTTTTAGGTCCATATTGTTTAATGTATCGGTTAAAGCTTGAGTTTCCTTATTTATTTTCATTTTGGATGATCTGTCCATTGGTGAAAGTGGGGTGTTAAAGTCCCCTACTATGATTGTGTTACTGTTGATTTCCCCTTTTATGGCTGTTAACATTTGCCTTATGTATTGAGGTGCTCCTATGTTGGGTGCATAAATATTTGCAATTGTTATATCTTCTTCTAGGATTGATCCCTTGATCATTATGTAGTGTCCTTCTTTGTCTCTTGTAATAGTCTTTATTTTAAAGTCTATTTTGTCTGATATGAGAATTGCTACTCCAGCTTTCTTTTGATTTCCATTTGCATAGAATATCTTTTTCCATCCCCTCACTTTCAGTCTATATGTGTCCCTAGGTCTAAAGTGGGTCTCTTGTAGACAGCACATATATGGGTCTTGATTTTGTGTCCATTCAGCCAGTCTGTGTCCTTTGGTTGGAACACTTAAACCATTTACATTTAAGGTAGTTATCAACATGTATGTTCCGATTACCATTTTCTTAATTGTTTTGGGTTTGTTATTGTAGGTGTTTTCCTTCTCTTGTGTTTCTTGCCTAGAGAAGTTCCTTTAGCATTTGTTGTAAAGCTGGTTTGGTGCTGCTGAATTCTCTTAGCTTTTGCTTGTCTGTAAAGCTTTAAATTTCTCTGTCTAATCTGAATGAGATCCTTGCTGGGTAGAGTAATTTTGGTTGTAGGTTTTTCCCTTTTATCACTTTAAATATGTCCTGCCACTCCCTTCTGGCTTGCAGAGTTTCTGCTGAAAGATCAGCTGTTAACCTTATGGGGATTCCCTTGTATGTTATTTGTTGCTTTTCCCTTGCTGCTTTTAATATTTTTTCTTTGTATTTAATTTTTGATAAATGTGTGTCTTGGCATGTTTCTCCTTGGATTTATCCTGTATGGGACTCTCTGCACTTCCTGGACTTGGTTGACTATTTCCTTTCCCATATTAGGGAAGTTTTCAACTATAATCTCTTCAAATATTTTCTCAGTCCCTTTTTTGTTTCTCCTCTTTTTCTGAGACCCCTATAATTCGAATGTTGTTGCGTTTAATGTTGTCCCAGAGGTCTCTGAGACTGTCCTCAATTCTTTTCATTCTTTTTTCTTTATTCTGCTCTGCAGTAGTTATTTCCATAATTTCATCCTCCAGGTCACTTATCCATTCTTCTGCCTCAGTTATTCTGCTATTGATCCCTTCTAGAGTATTTTTAATTTCATTTATTGTGTCGTTCATCATTGTTTGTTTGCTCTTTAGTTCTTCTAGGTCCTTGTTAAACGTTTCTTGTATTTTCTCCATTCTATTATCAAGATGTTGGATCATCTTTACTATCATTACTCTGAATTCTTTTTCAGGTAGACTGCCTATTTCCTCTTCATTTGTTTGGTCTTGTGGGTTTTTACCTTGCTCCTTCATCTGCTGTGTGTTTCTCTGTCTTCTCATTTTGCTTAACTTACTGTGTTTGGGGTCTCCTTTTCACAGGCTGCAGGTTTGTAGTTCCCGTTGTTTTTGGTGTCTGCCCGCATTGGGTGAGGTTGATTCAGTGGGTTGTGTAGGCTTCCTGGTGGAGGGGCCTGGTGCTTGTGTTCTGGTGGATGAGGCTGGATCTTGTCTTTCTGGTGAGCAGGACCATGTCCAGGTGTGTTTTGGGGTGTGTTTTGGGGTGTCTGTGGCCTTATTATGATTTTAGGCAGCCTCTCTGCTAATGAGTGGGGTTGTGTTCCTGTCTTGCTAGTTGTTTGGCATAGGGTGTCCAGCACTGGAGCTTGCTGGTCGTTGAGAGGAGCTGGGTCTTAGTGTTGAGATGGAGATCTCTGGGAGAGCTTTCACCGTTTGTTATTACATGGGCCAGGAGGTCTCTGGTGGAGCAATGTCCTGAACTAGGCTCTCCCACCTCAGAGGCTCAGGCCTGACACCCAGCTGGAGCACCAAGATCCTGTCATCCACATGGCTCAGAAGAAAAGGGAGGAAAAAAAAAAAAAAGAAAGAGAGACAGAAAGAAAAATAAAATAAAATAAATAAAGTTATTAAAATAAAAAATAAAAAAATTATTAAAAAGAAAAAAGT
The DNA here is from genome assembly GCF_965194825.1 of Balaenoptera physalus. Classification (NCBI taxonomy): domain Eukaryota; kingdom Metazoa; phylum Chordata; class Mammalia; order Artiodactyla; family Balaenopteridae; genus Balaenoptera; species Balaenoptera physalus. The sequence continues at coordinate 112,256,363 of NC_138886.1, forward strand.
AGTAAAAAAAAAAAAAAGTAAGAAGAGAGCAACCAAACCAAAAAAACAAATCCACCAGTGATAACAAGTGCTAAAAACTATACAAAAAAAAAATGGACAGACAGAACCCTAGGACAAATGGTAAAAGCAAAGCTATACAGACAAAATCACACAAAGAAGCATACACATACACACTCACAGAAAGAGAAAAAGGAGGAAAATATATGTATTTATAAAATTTTAAAAAAAGAAGAGAGCAACCAAATCAATAAACAAATCTACCAGTGATGATAAGCTCTAAATACTAAACTAAGATAAGCATAAAACCAGAAACAAATTAGATGCAGAAAGCAAACCCCAAGTCTACAGTTGCTCCCAAAGTCCACCTCCTCAATTTTGGGATGATTTGTTGTCTATTCAGGTATTCCACAGATGCAGGTACATCAAGTTGATTGTGGAGAGTTAATCCACTGCTTCTGAGGCTGCTGGAGAAATTTCCCTTTCTCTTCTTTGTCCGCACAGCTCCCGGGGTTCAGCTTTGGATCTGGACCTGTCTCTGCATGTAGGTCGCCTGAGGGCGTCTGTTCCCGCCCAGGCAGAATGGGGTTAAAGGAGCAGCTGCTTCGGGGGCTCTGGCTCACTCAGCCCGCGGGGAGGGAGGGGTACGGAGGAGGCGGGGCGAGCCTGCGGCGGCAGAGGCCGGCGTGACATTGCAGCAGCCTGAGGCGCGCCGTGCATTCTCCCGGGGAAGTTGTCCCTGGATCACAGGACCCTGGCAGTGGCAGGCTGCACAGGCTCCCGGGAGGGGCGGTGTGGAGAGTGACCTGTGCTCGCACACAGGCTTCTTGGTGGCGGCAGCAGCAGCCTTAGCGTCTCATGCCCGTCTCTGGGGTCCGCGCTGATAGCCGTGGCTTGCGTCCATCTCTGGAGCTCGTTTAGGCGGCGCTCTGAATCCCCTCTCCTCGCGCACCAGGAAACAAAGAGGCAAGAAAAGTCTCTTGCTGCTTCGGCAGCTGCAGACCTTTTCCCGGCCTCCCTCCCGGCTAGCTGTGCTGCGCTAACCCCTTCAGGCTGTGTTCACGCCGCCAACCCCAGTCCTCTCCCTGCGATCTGACCGAAGCCCGAGCCTCAGCTCCCAGCCCCGCCCACCCCGGCGGGGGAGCAGACAAGCCTCTCGGGCTGGTGAGTGCTGCTCGGCGCCGATCCTCCGTGCGGGAATCTCTCCGCTTTGCCCTCCGCACCCCTGTGGCTGCGCTCTCCTCCGTGGCTCCGAAGCTTCCCCCCTCCGCCACCCGCAGTCTCCGCCCGCGAAGGGGCTCCTAGTGTGTGGAAACCTTTCCTCCTTCACAGCTGCCTCCCAGAGGTGCAGGTCCCGTCCCTATTCTTTTGTCTCTGTTTTTTCTTTTGTCTTTTGCCCTACTCAGGTACGTAGGGAGTTTCTTGCCTTTTGGGAGGTCTGACGTCTTCTGCCAGCGTTCAGTGGGTGTTCTGTACGAGCTGTTCCACATGTAGATGTATTTCTGATGTATTTGTGGGGAGGAAGGTGATCTCCACGTCTTACTCCTCCACCATCTTGAAGGTCCCCTGCTAATCTCTTTCAAGGGTTTTAATTTCTCTTAATTTTGTAGTTTTTAGTGTAGAGGTCTTAAACCTCTTTCATTAGATTTATTTTTGTGTTTTTTTTAATGCTAAGGTAAATGACATTTTTTAAAAATTTCATTTCCAATTGTTTGTTATCATTTCTTTTAAACCATCTCTTTCCTGTCCTCAAGATTTTTATTTTGCTCTGTCTTTAAGTTGACTAGATGTCTTTCTTGAATTCTTTTTCCAGGAAAGGCGTGATAGCAAACTGCTGTATTAGCTTTACCTGTCTGAAACTGGTTTGTGTGCTTCTCAGCTTATCAATAATCAATGCTGTGGTCGGACCAGTCCTTGTGGTTCTACTGTGACTGCAAGACGCCCTTCAGGAGTAGTCATCAGGGAAAAAAGTAAAGGTTTGTTACTTACAAGCCCTGGAAATTACACAGCACTCCTAGGGCCACACAGTGAGGACGTGAGGAGAAAGAGAGCGAGCACATGGGCCCGAATTCTGCTTTTACTGGGGATCATGGTGGGGGCCGCTGTGGTTTTGTGGGCTCACTCTTTATCGGTGAATTTAAAACAAGAGCAGGAATTTAAAGCATGGGAAGAGGAAAAACCAAATGACCCAACTGGTCAGTTATTGAAATCAACCAAGATCTCTAAAACAAAGGCGCCTCACTGGACATAAAGTAAGTTGTCTGCAGATAGATTTGGGGGGTATTGTTTCTAGTTATCTTTTTATCTCAATGTCTCCTGAGTATTACTCCACAATCTTCTCACATTTAAAGTTGCAGAATAGAGGGCTGTTATCAGTCTGAATTGTTTTTCTTTTGTGTATAATCTGTTTTTCTACACAGAAGGTTGTCTGTTATACTTTCTTCTCCCAGGAATTAAAACGTTTCCCTACCCTATGCCTGCTGTGGTTCTTTTTCATTAATTTTGCCTGGTGTTTGGCAAACACTTTTGATTTAAGAGCTCAGATTTTTCTTCAGCCCAGAGACATCTTCTTCCATTATTCCTTTGACTATTGCTTCTCTGATCTTTCCTTCTGTGATTTTTCTTCTTTATTGAAGGAATTTGGCCTCCATAGGTCTTATCTTTTTGCACATTAATTTTAATTGCTTCATCATTTTACTCTTTGTTCTTGGAAAATTTGTTGGGTCTTTTGATTGACTAATTTCATTTTCTGTAATAGCCATTTCACTGTTCACTGCTTTTATTAACCTTAAAATTTGAAAGTCATGCTTTCCAATGCCAACAACTTATCTCAAATTGCTTCTTTTTTAAAAAATACTGCCTGCTTTTGTCCTATAGAGTCATTGACATCTCCTTCCTCTATAGCTGTTTTCTTCCTTCAGTTCCTCTTCTTTTATCAGCCCCTAATCTTCGGGCAGAAAAAACAATTTTCCCTTTGCTTTTCCGTCTCACTCATCCACTGTGTAATAGTTATTTGTTTATATGTTGCCTCCCTTGTTCTCCTATGAGCTCCCTAAGAATAGATCCAAATTTTTCCGTTTTTATATCACGGCATCTGGCACAATGCCTTGATGCCTTCGGTCCTCAGTGCAAGATTGTTGAGTTGAACTGTATATTGCTCCTTGAAATTGGATGGCAGCTGGGGAAGGGCATGAGGGATCTTTTCGAGGTGGTGGAAATGCTCTAAAACTGCAACGTGGTGATATTTGCACACCTCTATAAAATTACTACGAGTCATTGAATCGTACACTGAAAACATGTGAATTGGGTGTTATGTAAGTATAATTTAACAATGCTGTTTTTTAAAAAAGACAACCGATGGCAAAGATGTGCCAGAGCCACTGCGGATGCTGGAAAATTGAGCAAGGCTACAAATAGTCGGGATATTTTTTTTTTATGTTTTGTCTAAAGTTGATTATTGTTACCTGCAAGAGGGTGAGTCAGGTAAAAGGTTGTTGACTGTTATCAGATATGAAACTCCCAGATATTTGTTCTCTTAACACGGGAATGGTAAATACTTTTAACTGGGTTGCCAATTCCAGTCCATTGTAAATATTTGCCTGGAACACTGTCCTAAGAGGGATCATAAATCAGTGTGTGGATGCAGTGGTATAGGATGTGGTGATGGGTTATTAAAATCGGCCAGGGATTCGAGGGAACAGAGTTGTGCGTGCATGCCAGGTACGTGCCATCCATTATCTGGCTGGTGTCACCCAGCCAGCCATGCTGGGGTAGCTCAGCCACTACTGGGTGTGGGAGATGATCAGGAAAGTGGAATGGGACCTTATGTTTTGTAATGTAGGGAAGTGAGAGGGTAATGAGCTGGTCTCTCTCTGTGTCTGCTACTCCTCAGGACCACATATAAGAGATGAATATGAATTGAGGTGTATTAATCACCTAGGGTTACCATAATGAAGGACCACAGACTGGGTGGCTTCAACAACAGCTCCAGAGGCTAGAAGTCCAAAATCAAGGCGTCTGTCCCCTACCTGCCATTGTGATGAAGTCATTTGAACGTTCCTGATGTTTCTTTGTGTCTTGCAGAGGCTTTCTGAATGGAGCTTTCATGAAAGGAGGCCCAGATGGTTCCAGTGCCCGCATGATGAAGGGAGAGATCACATTTTCCCAGGTGTGGCGACACCTCATAGACCCCCCTTGAGAAGGTGTTCTGTAACTACACACCCATCTCCCCCGCTGACCGTAAGCTCCGTGAGGGCAGGGCCATGTCCGCCTCACCCGTTTACCCCTTATAACACTTAACTCACAAGGCTGGGCTGGAGACATTTAAGATTGTTTATTGTCTCTTTGATCCAAGCAGAGGGCCACACCCCAGTGATTAGGAAATTTCCAAGCCCTTGAATTTCTATGCCAGGGAATTACAGCAGCCAGAGTAACTTTTTTTTTTAACCCCCTTAAGCTGTGGTTAAATACACATCACATAAAATTTACCACCTTGATCATTTTTAAGTATACAATTCGGTAGCGTTAAGTATATTCATGCTGGGTAACCAACACCACCGTCCATCTCCAGAACTCTTTTCATCTTGCAAAACTGAAACTCTATACCCATTAAACAACAACTCCCCATTCCTCCTTTCCCCAACCCCTGGCAACCACTATTGAACTTTCTGCCTCTATTTAGCTACTATACATATCTTATATAACTGGAATCATGCAATATTTGTCCTCTAGTGACTGGCTTATTTTGCTTAGCATGATGTCTTCAAGGTTCATCCATGTTGTAGCATGTGTCACAATTTCCTTCTTTTTTAAGGATGAATGATATTTCCATTGTATGGATAGACTACATTCTGTTTATCCATTCGTCTATCGATGGACATTTAGGTTACTTCCTCCTTTTGGTCATCATGTCTAATGCTGCTAGGAACATGGGTGTACAAATATCAGTTTGAAATCTTGCTTTCAGTTTTTCTGGATATACATCCAGAAGTGGGATTGCTGGATCATAGGGTAGTTTTCCATTTTTCGTTTTTTGAGGAAGCACCGTAGTGTTTTCCATAGTGGCTGCACCATTTTACATTTTCCTCCAAACAGTGCACAAGGTTTCCAGTGTTTCCACATCCTTGCCAACCTATTATTTTCTGTTTTCTTGATAGTAGTCATCCTTAGTTATTTTCAGACAAGGGCCACTGGGTCAGGGGAAGTTTTGTTAATTAATAACTATAAGATGGGTGGACTTTGGAATCTGATGTCGGGATTTGGATCATAGCTCCCACGTACAGACGTGTGAGCACAGCAAGTCACAGAACCTCTCAAAGTCTCAGTTTTGCCACCTGTAAAATGAGATCGATAACATGCTCCGTCTCCTAGGTTGTTATGAAGCTTGAAAAGTGCTTAGCACAATGCCTGGCACGTAATCAGTGCTCAGTGAATAGTAGTTATTGTTGTTACTACAACCTCGATTTTTTTAAATTGAAGTGTAGTTGTAGATTATTTTTAAATAAAGTAATCAGCATCTAAAACCACTTCAATTCTCAATTAGTGCCTCGGAGAAGAAAGGCTATTGAGAATCTACTCTATGAGCACACAGATGAAACAGTCTGGTTTTTTTTTTTTTTTTAATTTATGAATTACAGCCACCTATCAGTCTAACAGGGAACTTGGGGCCCATCCTAATAGAAAGCAAAGCCCACCTTTCCAGTGAAGACAAGTGTGGTCTTAGCGTGGGTAGTGTAGTGAATTGTAGTTACTTTAAAACTCTCTCTCTTTCACACACACACACACACACATACTCACACATGCAAACACACACACACACATATTTTGGCAACTCGTGAATGAAAACTGTAATGATACCATTGGGGATAAACATTACTGAAGCTTGAATCAAAAAAAAAGCTGCAGTAATATTGTTGGAAGGTAAGGAAAGGGAAAAATGGTATGAATTTCATTCATTTACACGTGACTATACGGTTTTCCCAACACCATTTATTGAAGATACTGTTCTTTCCTCATCGTGTATTCTTGGCTCCTTTGTCATAAATTAATTGACACGTGGGGTTTTTTCCTGGGCTGTCTATCATTCTGCTATTGATGGGTAGTTGGGTAATTTTTAGTTCGGGACTATTATATACGAGACAAGAGTGCTACTATGATAGTGTATAAATATACCACAATCCATTCTGCTATTAATGGGTGTATTCGTTTGCTAGGGCTACCATAACAAAATACCACAGACTGGGTGGCTTACACAACAAAATTTATTTTCTCATAGCTCTGGAGGCTAGAAGCCCAAGACCAAGGTGTTGGCAGGGTTGGTTTCTTCTGAGGCCTCTCTCCTTGGCTTGTAGGTGGCCGACTTCTCCCTGTGTCCTCACATTCTTTCTTCTGTGTGTGTCTGTGTCCTAATCGCCTGTTCTTATAAGGACACCAGTCAGATTGGATTAGGGCCCCCCCCCCCGACCTCACTTTTGTCGTGGTCCGAATGCAGGTTGGAAAAGAATTTCCAGACACAAGGCAGAATGTAAAGACGATAGAATTTATTAGAGGGAGGGGTGGCTGCCTGAACAGTGGGCCGGCTGACTTCCTAGTATTCTGGGAGAGTCGAGCCCGAACATGTGCTATTGATCAGTTTTTATAGCCAGAAAACAAAGGAATGGTCCGAGGTGAAAATTTCATTTACGGATTGGTCGAGGCACATATACCTTCCTTCTATAGGGTGGAGTGGGGCAGGCCAGATGCCTTTCCTTATTTGGGACAGGTCCCGTTGCCCAGGTGGGCATTGCCCAGGTGGGCTCAGGAATTTCATAACCATCGCAACACGGTGGGGAGAGCGAGTAAGAGTCCTGTAGGGGGTGTAACGCTGAAACTTTTACAGGCAGGGTCGTCCTTTGTCCTTGAAGCACCATTGCATTGTCCTTGGAGCACCACAATTTTACCTTAATGATCTCTCTAAAGACCCTCTCTCCAAAGGACAGTCACATTCTGAGGTCCTGGGGGTTAGGACTTCAACATGAATTTGTCGGGGACCCAGTGCAGCTCTAACAGGGGGATTTGAGTAGTTTCTAGTTTGCAGTTCTTAGGAAAAGTGCTGCTATGGACATTTTTGTACGTGTCTTTTGGTGAACATATGTAGACATTTCCACTGGGTATGTGTCCAGGAGTGGAATTACTGGATCACAGGGAATGCATGTGTTCAGATTTAGTAAATGCTGCCCAAAGCTTTTCCAAGTGCTTTCACCAATTGACAATCCCTCATCAATTCACTTTCACAGTGGATGCCATTCATGGAAGAAAACTGCAGGAAATGTTCTGAGGACTCTGGAATCTGCCTCCCTGAGAATTTCTCTATAAATCAGATCTTTGGCAAGGCGCTTGCAGCAAGAAAGGTCAACCACCCCATGCTTCAGGCAGCTCTCACTCTCAAAAAGAAGGGTAAGGATCTGATACTGGCCGTTCTCTGACCCAACCACACCAGAACCCTTGGGTGGGTCAGGTCAGAATACATCTAAATGTGCATTGAGATCACGAATCTTCTGGGCCTTGATGAAAAGCTCTTCTTCAAACATAGCCTCAAAGTAAGTTTCAGCGAATGGCCAAAATCAGCCCTGTCAGCTGGAAAAATGAACGAATTTTGTGTAATAAAGCGATTTATGCCTCATGAGCAAAATTCTCTCCCTACCAATGTACTACTAATGACCCGAATGACCCAACCTCTTGTCACATTTATTAGAAAACAAGGCCTTTTTTTTTTTTTTTTTTCCCCCTAAGCATGCGGAATCTTAGTTCCCCGACCAGGGATTGAACCCGTGCCCCCTGCAGTGGAAGCGCACAGTCTTAACCACTGGACCGCCAGGGAAGTCCCCAAAACAGAGCCTTTCAAGCAACCATGATTTTCTTAACCTCTGATGTCAGAGTAGCTGAGCTATGAGCTGGCTGACACGGATTCAGATAGTGTGAAATAGGCTAGGATACGAGGTCATGTTCAGTCAGTAGGAATTTATTTATTGCACAGAAAATTTAATTGTTAATTACAAAGATGATTTTAAAATATGGAAAAATGCTTTAGACGTGAGGTTAAATAATAAAAGCAGAATGCAAAACGGTCAGAACACTAAGATCACAGATATGTAAAAATGCAGTTGGATGTAGAGAAGGAAAAGGCAAGGTGTTGTATTGACAGGATGATAAGCAATTTCTTTTTTTTTTCTTTTGAAAATACCTTTTAATGTTCCTATGATATTCTTATCAGAAAAGTTATTTTAAATCAAAGCCAACCCCTTACGAAAAAGTTAGTCACTCCTTACCATGAAATCCATAAAATAAAACCTGCATGTGATAAATGCTGAAACATTTATTTTTCAGGTTCAAAAATAGTGTTGGAATCTGCCAAGGAGTCGGCTCACATTATTCAATGACGGGCGCATTTATACTCATATGTGTTAATAATTCCTTCGGTTGATTTTCCTCGAATAGGCATTTATTTAGTGGCAGAGCCCAGCTCTTCGTCACAGGCATATTTGAGGTCATCCTACCCACTTACCAGTAGCCTTACCTGGTTGTGGCTGAGACACATTTTTCCTGGTCCATATTTCCCACTGGTCCGTATTTCCCACTCATATTACATGGAAAGGGTCTGTGCATTGACTTATCCTTGTCTTGTTTCCAGCTTCTCCTGGTTCTTGTCCTGTCTGGTTAGGCAGGGGATAATGCTGTCTCTGTTTACATTTCTCTAGTTTTGAAATGGAAACACCATCTCTGCCAAGGCAGGTGTCTTGAAGCGTGGTCCAGCAGAGTTTGCAGTAATGTAGACTGGGAGGAGGGCTGGAGTGGCAGTCCAAAGGTGGGATTCTGGGCCCGCCTCAGCTCTGCCTGCAGTCTGCGGCTCTGGGCAGCTTATAATTTGTCTGAGCTTCCATTTTCCTGTTGGTAAGAGTGGGATGGTAAGATCTGCCCTGCCTGCCCCAAAGGTGTGAGGATTGAGTGGGCTGATGAATGTCAAAACACTGATCAAATGAGCTGACGAATATCACAACTTCTTGCTCTACGATTGCAAGAAATGAAGGGATGTAGTGTTTCCATCTGAAAGCCCTTGGTGCACACCGTTAGCTGGCTCTAGCGTCTGCGCCGGGAGGGGCTTATGGGTAACGATGGTGCTTTTCTAACTTGTCAGTTTAGAAGCCAGGCATCAGGAGATTGATGTAAGTGAGCAGAACCCCGCCTGGCCCCATCTTGGGGCCCCCTGTGGGATACTCGGAGCTTCTCAGAGCCAAGTTCTGTAGCTGGTCTATTCACTGGCACCTTCTCACTCAGGATTTACAACCTGCATCCTCACCAACATCTGGCTGGATGACAGCACCCAGAGAGGCAGCCTGGCCCAGATGATGTGTGAACTGAGGCCACACTTCGATTTCCTGATTGAGTCATGCAGGATCGGAATGGCCAAGCCTGACCCTCAGATCTACAAGTTCGTGCTGGACGTCTTGAAGGCCAGCCCCAATGAGGTACCTACACACTGCCTTTCAGTGGAAAAGAATGTTCTAGAGATATTGCAATCAAGAAAACTTGAGGAGGTGTGAACAGGTGGGAGACACCTGGGGCCTGGCAGGGTGGTCCTATGTCCAGTGACAGGTGCCACTTCTCACAGGCCAGGACTTCTAAAGGGCTTTTATCCACCCCTTCAACCTAGAAAGTTCTACCGGAGGTGGGCATGTGGCTCCTCTCCGTGGCTCTTACAGGACCTTGGTTAAAACAGGTATTGTCAAAAGCTGCCAGACCAGCTGCCTCAGTTTACCTAAAAGGAACGTAGACCCTGGGAGGCTTTCCCAAGACACAGGCTAGTCAGGGTCACCCCACCAAAGGCTGGGCGGGAATGGGCTCCAATACTGCAGGAGTCTCCTTGTAGGGTATCCCCGCACCCCTAAATTCTGTCTTCATGCCGTCTCTAGATTATCTAGTCTAAAATGCTGTTTTTGTTGTGTTTCCCTACTCTAATCTCCAAAAAGGCCTTTGGACCAAGATGAAATTCCTTTCTCTGGCATTTCTGACCCTTTCTTGTTAACCCTGCTTCACCCACACGCTGATCAGAGGGAAATCCTTACCTGTTCAATCCCAGAACTCTTCCCTCTCCTCTCAAACTTTGCTTCTGCTCTTCTCAGCCCCCAGATTAAGCATTATAACTGCGCTGTAAATTTTAGTATGCATATAAATCAAAGTCTTTTCATTGATGGCTTTTAGGTTGGAGGAGCTGCTTAGATATCCAGGCCTGCCCCAATCCAAGATTATTAATAACTGCCCCACGCTTTCTTCTACAACTTTAAGGATTTTCTTTTTTCTTTAAGGATCATTTCTTTTGACATTTAAATCTTTGATCTATTCAGAACTTATTTGGGGAATAAGTGAAGGAAGGACCCACTTTTTGCCCCAAACAGTTGAAATAATTAAATAATCTTTTAAATAATCTTTTTCCTCACCAATTGGGCATGACACTTTTATTAGAAACTAAATTTTCATTTGTATATGAGTCTATTCCTCAACTCTCTTCTATTTCATTAATATGTTTATTCCTTTTCTAGTACCAAACTGTTTCTTTTTATCTTTTGTAGCTTCATAGTTTTTCTTTTTTTTTCTTTTTTTTTTTTGGCTGCACTACGCAGCCTGCGGGATCTTCCCCGACCAGGGATCGAACCCTGGCCCCCTGCATTGGAAGCTCGGAGTCTTAACCACTGGACCACCAGGGAAGAACAAGTAGCTTCATAATTTGTTTTATTATCTGACTTTATTATAGTTCTTTTCCAGACATTTTTGGGGGGCTCTATTCATACATGTTGATTTTCCTAGACGAATTTTAATGTCATCCTGATATGTTTATATTCTTCTTTAATCTTTTTACAGTTTCAGAATTCAGGGAACATGTGTATCTATCTGTGTGTTTATGTTTATGCTTAGGTAATTAAATGTTTTTAATTTTAAGAGTAAACAGTTACATGGAGAGAAAAAATAATTCTTAATCTCTAATCAATCAATCTTATTATGGGATTATTGATTCTTAATCTCAACCACGGTTCTCACTTTAACGTGTTTCTGGCCGGTGGCCCTTGTGCATGAGTTTTGCTTTGGTCGAAGTGATGCTAGTGTCCATGCTCTGCATTCAGGTGGTTTTCTTGGATGACTCCGGGGTTAATCTGAAGCCGGCCCGTGACCTGGGGATGGTCACCATCCTCGTCCGTGACACTGACACTGCCCTGAGGGAGCTGGAGAAAGTAACCGGGGTGCAGGTAACTTGCTGTCTGCGCTGAGTCGGTTTTCCCGTCTCTCGTCTGTGTTTAGGTACGCAGGCGACAAAACAAGTGAGGGCATTCCCTGCTCCCGGTGTGGTTCCCAGTAGGGAGCTCCTAGGTGGGAGACCATGACCCTTTGTGCAATCAGCGTGATGTCCCTGAAGAACTTCCTCTTTCCTTCTCTGCAGTCAGTGAACGGGGAAAGGACACTCTGAGAGTAAGGATCTATACTGGTCAGACTCAGGGGACCAAGACTAGAGTGGGGCCTTCAAAGCCACACATTCAGAGTAAATACTGAGAATGCAGCTGCTGGGTTTGCCCCTGGGGTGTGGAGGGGCCCCCAGTCCTCCTCTGCTCTGCCTGGTCATGCTGCTCGCGCTCAGGTGTAGTGGCTTAGTTCCACCTGGGTCACGCCCTCTTGGCAGTCAGAGGGAAGGCTCCTAAGTCAACCTGTCCCGAGCCCGGGAGGCTGGGATGCCCGTAATAATGCCCCTGGGGGCTGATGGGATTAGCCTGCTCTGCCAGAGCTGAGGCACCTTTTGTTCTTGTAATTTTACCTAAGATCACTGATCCCACTGAGTCTGGGAGTGACAGTTTCATAGGCTTTTGCAGGCCATGCTTTGCTCGTGTCAGTGTGATGGGAAAGGAGGTGCGGGAGCCCATACACTTGATTGACGTAAAAGGCGTCACACTGTTTTTTCAAAGGGAACTGTATTAGCTCCCTACGGCTGCCAGAAAGTAGCACAGACTTGGTGGCTGAGACAGCAATCTCACTAGGAGTCTAGAAGTCCAAGAGCAAGTTGTGAAGGGTTGGTTTCTTCCGAAGCCTTCTCGCCCTGTCTTCACACGGTCTTCCCCTGTATGTGTCTCTTCTTGTAAACACACCAGTCAGATTGGATTCTGCCTCCAGGGGGCCCACTGCAGGGGCCTCATTTAAGGTTCATCACCTCTTTAAAGACCTTATCTCCAAATATTAGTCACATTCTGAGGTCCTGGGGGTTAGGACTTCAGCAGAGGCATTTGGAGGGCACACAGTTTTGCCCCCATAACAGGAACAGCTGACTTTTCGCCTTTAACAAATAAATGAAAACGTATATCTGATGACTCTACAACCTTAGAGCATCTCACCCAAGCTTGATGTGTCCTTCTGCAAGCCTGGAGGTCTCGTGCAGCGGAGACGAAATCATCCCGACTTGGAATCGGAGCATCCTCCTGCTGGTCCCACTTACCAGGTTCCTCCCCTCATTACACCTGAGCCACAGACACCTGTCCTGTAAAATTGGGAAAGTGAGCCATCGTCCCACCTATGTCTTCCTCAGGGGTATGGGGAAGGTATAAGGGAAAATGAGAATCATTTCTTTTTAAACAGAAGAGAAGCACCTCTTGTCTCTCAGGAAGGCTGTGGGAATCAGTCACGAATGGGCTTTGTAAACTGGACCAACACATGGCAGAATCATTACAGTAGGAAACCCGCACCCTCCCCACCCCTGGAACCAATGGGACATCCCCTGGTGTGTGACCTAGGAAGTCGGGGACACATCAGATAAAGGACCCCAGGGGACGCTGGCCCTGGTGGGTGTCTGGGCTCCTTCACTGCCGTCAGAGGCACCCAGCTGCCCATCCCCACGGGCCACACCCTGGGTCCTCTCCAGACGCCACAGAGGTGGGCGCCCACCTATCTCAACCTCTGAGGTTGCCCAGGCAGACTCTGCCGTGTTTCAAAGAAGGTGAATTCCATAGTCTACTCCCCCCCTATTTTAGAGGGCAGAAAACTGGGTGGTGGAGGAGAACGGCTTCTTCCTTAGGTCTCACCTTTAGGACTAAAGATGAGAAGTCAAACAGTGGGAGTCACTAACATGATGCTGTTCACAGAAGGTCCACTTACATGTGCTCAGCGTCCTGTCCTTTGTCATTTCTGTCTCAGGGAAACCGACACCAGTACATTACAGAAGCTTCTTAAGGATCCTTTGCTCAGGAATTTTCCTGTTTACCGAGATGGGCAAAGATGGGTAACCTGACCCCACTGGGGCTCCAGAGGACAGAACTGGGGCGGCAGGCAGAAGGATTTCATCAGCTGAATTGCGTCCCCCCCCCCAAGTTCATATGCTGAAGCCCTAACCCCCAGGACCTCACAATGTGACTGTATTTGGAGATTGGATCTTTAAAGAGGTATTTAAGGTAAAATGAGGTCGTAAGGATGGGCCCTAATCCATTAAGACTGGTGTCCCTATAAGAAGAGGAGATTAAGACACGCACACACACAGAGGGAAGGCCATGTGAGGATACAGGGAGAAGACGGCCGTCTACAAGTCAAGGAGAGAGGCCTCAGGAAGAACCAACCCTGCCAACACCTTCTTGGACTTCCGGCTTCCAGAACTGTGAGAAAATAAATGTCTGTTGTTTAAGCCCCCCAGTCTGCGGCACAGCGTTGTGGCCGCCCGAGCTGACCCGTACAAGGCCCGGAGAGTTCGATTTTGGCCGACTTGAAGAAGAAGCCCTTCAACAGAGTCATGTAATGATGGGATGACTGCTCTGTGAACTTGGCATTCCTAGCTGTGTCCAGCATGAGCCTGGCTGACCACTTGAGGAACTGCCCTAGAGAAGAATTACATTCATTAAAGTCCAAAATCTCAGTGTTTGGGAGCAAGTGGTGTTTATTCCTCGCAGATGCGAAATTCAGTGGGTGGTGACCAGGGGCTTGCCTCACAGCCATTCTAGGACCCAGGTTGATGGAGAACCCCCGTCTTCTACTGGTGGTTTCCTAGGTCACACTGAACACCAGATGTAAAGGGGGAAAAGAATATAGAGAATCACATAGGGCTTTTCACAGCTCTGGCGGTCAGGCCATGCTCTTCTTTTTTTATTTTATTTTAATGCATTTTTAATATTCTTTTCCATTATGGTTTATCACAGGGTATTGAATATCATTCCCTGTGCCATACAATAGGACTTTTTTGTTTATCCTTTCTAAATGTAATAGTTTGCATCCACTAACCCCAAATTCCCAATCCATTCCTCTCCCTCCCCCCCTCCCCCTTGGCAACCACAAGGTTGTTCTCTATGTCTGTGAGTCTGTTTCTGTTTTGTAGATAAGTTCATTTGTGTCATATTTTAGATTCCACATGTAAGTGATATCATATGGTATTTGTCTTTCTCTTTCTGACCTACTTCACTTAGTATGATCATCTCTAGTTGCATAGGCCGTGCTCTTTGTCTGCATCCTGTTGGCCAGAACTCAGTCACCGGACTCCACTGACCCTAGAGGAGAGGGGGCTGGGTTGGTCAGTCACCCACAGGACTCAGGAGGCCATGGCAAAGGTGACCCAGGGGCTGTCTTATGGAGTTTTGTGAACTCACTCTGAGGCCTTCTCGTGGAAGGAAGCAGAGCCGTCCCCCTCACTGTGTCTCTCTTACTTTCAGCTTCTCCAAACTGCAACCCCCCGACCAATCCCCTGCGATCCAAGCACCGTGAGCCATGGGTACGTGCCCATAAAGGTGAGTCAGCGCTCTCTCACCATCAGCTGAGTCTCTCTAACCAGCCCCCCTAAAACGACTTGTGAGACGTTTGTGAAACCTCAAGGGTAGCTACACATCCATCATGTATATGGAAATGGTATTTCCCACAAGTATGATTCCTCAAAAATCAATAGCAGACGTGGACCAATGTGGTCAGACTCCCACGGAACAACAGACCACGTGGGGCCTTGCTCTGTCCCCACAGCCTGCGCGTCTGGCACTTTATTTCATTATTTCCTCCAGTGGGTATTATCGGCCCTTCCTTTGTGTCAGGCACGGACCAGATAGGAGGGATGCGGGGAGGCACCAGACCTGCACCAGATACAGAGAGGGAAATGGGCAGTCATTAGCCCAGGGGTCAGGGCTGCAGCAAGACCAAGGCCACGTGCAGAGGGGCCCTGACTCCTGACCCAGCCGGGATACAGAGCAGGGCTTTAGAACATCTCAGGTTCACTTTGCGATCTTTCTTCATTTGTCACTGTGGCCATTTAACTAAGGACCTAAAGCTACAGGTTAGCTCACAAGCAAAACAAAACTCAACAGTTGCTTTGGAGCCAGATGGAACCAGTTTGAATCCTGGCTTTGGCACTTACTAAGTTGGCAAATGTGGGCACATTTCTTATCATTCTGGACCCCAGTGTACACAGCTTTATAATGAGATGGCGATAATACCTCCCCTCAGTGTTCTTGTAAGGATTAGTTGAAATACCCCATGTTGATCACGGGGTGTTAGTACCTTGTGCTCCATAAAGAAGAGAGCTGGTGTCCTGAGCTGTGCAGGTCTGGGACCTGGGGAGGACCTGCTGCCCTGGAGGAGAGCCCCATGGATGTTCGGTGAGCATTTGCTATTTGCAAGGCACAGAGAGAAATACCTAGATGAATGGAGGTCTTCTGTGACCTCAAGGATTGTATGGTCTGCATTCTGCCGAGGTAACATTCCCTGCAGTTACATCACAGGATGCGGCCCTAACAGCAGTGGCTCAAGCACTCAGAACGGGCTCTGTAGGGGGTGGAGAAAGTGACTGTAATTGCGGGGGATGAGATTCAGTGGTGAAGTGAGCATCAGAGGATGAGTGGGATTTGGATAGCGAGAAAGGGCTTTTCTGGTCAATGTGGCTGCTCTTATAACCCTGGGTACTTCTGGACCGGTTTCATAAGGTTTCATAAGCTCCCTTCAGACCTCGTCTCTAATATTGATGCCGAGTAAGGGGCTCTTTGCCTGGGGCTGGGGTCTGTCTGGGCTGTGACCCTGCATCTCCAACCCTACAGACAGGGTTACTCTCATAATCCTCCTGATGCTTGCGTATCCAGCCAGTTTCAGTAGATTCCCCATTTGACCTTGAAGGAGTGTGATCAGAGCTGCCTAACCACTTCCTCTTCCCTCACCCCAAAACTAAAGAGCTGGGGCAGTGGCCTCTGGGGAGCCCAGGCTCTGGGAGTGCTATTGCCTTGATGCTAATGCAACTCAAAGTGCGTTGATAATAGATCTTTTCCGTTTTCTGGCTTAAGGGCAATTTTGGAACACACTGTTCAAAGGATGGGAAAGTGCATGCATTTGCTGAGCTACTCAGCTGAATCAAATATGTAGCAGCAAGAGCGAGCCTTCTAGTTAAGATCCATTGAGGACAGAGGCGGATTAGGATCATTTGATTGGACATCAGAACTATAATATTTTTCAGTATAAAGGAGCATAGAATTTAAAGTTCAATTCCCTCCTTTTGCCAAGTACTAAAGGGAAGACTAGAGAACATATTCTGATAAAAAAAAAAGACTGTAGTCCAAGAAAGGGTTTGTAAAATGTCAGCCCGACGTTTTCTAGAGCAAAATAGCTTGTTGGGAATTGTGAATGAAACTTCCGGTTTGGAACGCCAGCTTGGAGTAGTGTGAGATGCAGCGAAATAGAGTTGTTCCAAGTGGATTTCTATAAAGTGAAGCTTATTTCTCTCATTTGTTTCCACTAGAAAGTTAGAGATAAGGTACTTTGGGGGAAAAATAGGGTACTTTGACTATATATTGCTTTAGTTCTTTTGCTTAGACCCCCCTGTAATAGTCAGAGCAGGCTCAGTGCTGTAACAAACAGCCCCACACTTTCAGTGGCTTGACTCCAAGTTTGTTTCTGGCTTGCAGCACAATCCCGTGTGGGTTGGGAGTGGGCTCTCTCCTCGCAGTCATTCAAGCACCCAGGCGCCTTCTTTCTGCAGGTTCTTCCTTCCTTAAGGCCCAGTCCATTCAGGTGCAGATAGGAAAAGAGAGGGAGAACCAGGTGCGCGGGAGGTTTACGGCCCAGATGGAGCACACATTTCTTCTGCTCATATTGCACTGGCCAGTCACACGGCCACACCCACTGCAGGAAGGTTGGGGGAGGCCTGGAAAATACCAGCAGGAGCCAAGAAGAAGGGAAGAAGGTGGATATTAGGCCCCAGCAGTCTTGGCCATACCCATGTAGCCCACAAAGGAGTGGAAGTATAGCAAAGCTGGAAAAAATTTTCATATTCAAGAGATAAACAGCTTTTAATGAAATAATCATGGTATTCTGCACCTTCATGTGAATACCATGCCCTGTACAAAATCAGCCCCCAGTTTAAAATACGGAAAACATGTCAAATGACAGCAGAAACTCTGACAGGATGAGGGCCTTTTAGGGAGGAAGGCCAAGGTGTTTTGTTTTCCAACATTATGATCTTCTTTTCAGGCTCTTCTTGTTCCAGTGAAACTGCCTGTTTTTATTGCACAGTTTGATCACTTGTCTCTTCTCAGACATTTTCTTCTAACATTGATGGGTTTTTAGTTGAGAAAGCTGGGTCAGGCGCGATCTGGCAATGTATTGAAATGGCCCGGGGCAATCTACGGAAGAGGTGCCTGGTTACCCCCGGCCTGCGCTGAGGTCACTCCCCGCTCACCTCTCTCTTCTACAGCCTGGGATGTGTCTGCATTTTGTGGAGCTGGGCTCCGGCCCTGCCGTGTGCCTCTGCCATGGATTTCCGGAGAGCTGGTTCTCTTGGAGGTACCAGGTAAGGGAAACTGGAGGAAGTGCGCCCCAGTCAGGGTGAGGGGAGAGAAGAGTCTAGATGGTGTGAGGCAGCCTGGAATATCATTAAGAAGCTGGCACCTTACCGTGGAACATCATCTCCCAAGTATGACCACGATATCTATGAAATGTTGGGGCCGGAGATTGCTCCAGAGCTCAGAGCTGTGCTAGCCTATAGGCCACCTTTGCAGATTAAAAACAAGCATACTTCCTCAAGATGCTTTATGCCACCTGCTGGGAAATCTCTGTAATGAACATAGAAATCTGCAAGGTCTTTGCTAGGAAAGGTGCTCTGTCAGGTGTGGCATTAGGTGCAGTGCACAAACCCTACCACCATCCATGGCAGCCGGGTGGGCTCATTCCAGCCCCATGATGAGGACACCAGGTCGTGCCGTGTGGCACTTTGAATTGAGCCATTTACAATAACAGGGAGATAGAAGGAAGCAAAGAGGTGGTGTCAGCAAAACACTGATGAGCCCACACTGGAGAGGGTCTGAATTGTTTCTTTTCTAGATCCCTGCTCTGGCCCAGGCGGGCTTCCGGGCACTAGCTGTGGACATGAAAGGCTATGGAGAGTCATCTGCTCCTCCTGGTGGGTGAGCTGTTCTACGGCTGTCGGTGTTGCTCATGCCTTCTGACTGTCTGAGCTCTCCAACTGCACTGTCTTCCCCTGGTCCCAGGTCAGAGCAGGCAGCCCTTCAAGGGGGTCTGACTTCCCCCTCCCTTCCCAGCTCCTGCAGTGTCCGTGTCTGTGCACTTTGGGCCCCAGATGTCTCTCCTCCTCATACTCTGAATGAATACAAGAAACCCAATGGCCTGTGCCCCAAGGGACTCTCCTGCTAGCCATTGAGGATATAGGATGTAGGAGGTACCGTCCAGCTCCAGAACTATTTTCATCTTGCAGAACTGAAACTCTGTACCCATTAAACAGTAACTCCCCATTCTCCCTCCCCTCAGCCCCCAGCAAGCGCACTTCTGCTCTCTCACTCTATAAATTTGACTAGTCTAGGTACCTCATCTAAGTGGATCATACAGTATTTATCCTTTTGTGACTGACTGACTTCACTTAGCATAATGTCTTCAAGGTTCATCCATGTTATAGCATATGTCACAAGTTCCTTCCTTTTTAAGGATGAATAATATTCCGTTGTATGTATAGACCACGGTTTGTTTATCCATTCATCCATCGATGGACACTTGGGTTGCTACTGTGAATACTGCTGCTATGAACATGGGTGTACAAATATCGCTTTGAGTCCCTCCTGTCAATTCTTTGGGGTATATACCCAGAAGTGGAACTGCTAGATCATATGGTAATTCATAGACCAGATTCTTAACCCAGCGTCTATGGATCCCAGTGGGAGTCTTTCCAAGGATGGGTGTCAGGGACCTGTGGACCCTTGAGAACATGTGTGGGTCTATGAGCATTTTCCTTGGGGAGGGGGGAGTCCATTGTTTTTATCAGTTTCAGAGGGATCCTCAGCCCCAAACCTTTAAGAACCCCGGGTGGAGGCAGGAATGGGAAGCAGCCAGGTGTGCAGCAGAGTCGCTGGTCCTTCCATGGTCAGTGATGCTCTTAGCAGCTTAGCAAGCCAAGCAGCAGCTCACCACCCCTTTTCTGAGCTGCTTTGGCTGCGTGCACGTCAGGCCTGTTGTGTTGAGTTTGAAGCCCGCTGACATGGGCTGGGGCTCTCAGTCACTCAGGAGGCCACCACCAGGCCACTCAGCCTGTCATGACAGAGATGTGCTTCCATGGTTGTTCCCTAAATGTCATGGTGTCGACTCAGCTTCTGCTTACTGCCTCTTGAACAATGCAGAAGCATTTTAGACAAAAGGAAGGACTTCAGTCCAAATATTCAGGAAAGACATCTTTTTTTTTTTTACTTCATTATTTAAATGTTTATTTTTATTTATCTATACTGCAATCTTCCCTGAATCCCGTGGGCATTACTTAGTAATATAATTTATCGTTCAAACTACAACACTATTAAAAGAGAAACTATTAATAATAACACATAAACTAAAACTGTCCTGGACAAACTGGGACTTATGGTCATACCCTAATTATGACTCTTTTTTTTTAAAGAAAAACATAATTTACATGTTAACTGTTGTCAAAGATCATACATAACATTAATTCTAAAGCCAAGTGCAATGATTCTAAAGCCAGGTGCATATATATACATTTCAGATCATTTGTGTATAAATTTCAGATCATTTGGCAATAGATTTTAAGTAACAAATTATTTTCCCTTAAAATTATGAAGGCTTTGTCCTAGTGTTTTCTAGCTTCCCTTGTTGCTATACAGCATTCCAGTGCCATGTTACCTTTTTTCCTTACCCTTGAGACTTTTAGGATCTTTATCTGTTGTGTTCTAAAATGTTATGGTATTGTGCTATGATATGGGTCTTTTTTCATCTACTTTGCTGGGTACACTTAACTTTCAGTTCTTGGAAATTTTCTTGAATTACTTCTTTGATAAATTTTTTCTTCTGTTTTCTCTGTTTTTCTTTCTTTTTCTTTTCTGGAATTGCTCTTATTGGTAAAATGTCCATACTGCCCAAAGCAATCTACAGAGTCAATGCAATCCCTATCAAAATCCCAATGACATTTTTTACAAAAATAGAAAAAACAATTCTACAATTCATATGGATCCAGAAAAGACTACAAGTAGTCAAATCAATCTTAAGAAAGAACAAAGCTGGAGGACTCATACTTCTTGATTTCAAAATATATTACAAGGCTACAGTAATACAGTATGGTATTGGTATAAAGACAGACATTTAGACCAATGGAATAGAGAGTCCAGAAATGAACCCTTGTGTATCTGGTCAGATGACCTTCAACAAGGGTGCCAAGGCCACTCAATGGGGAAAGGACAGTCTCTTCAACAAATAGTGTTGGAAAAACTGAATATCCATATGCAAAATAATGAAATTGGACCCTTATCTTACACCGTCTACAAAAACCAACTCAAAATGGATTAAAGGCTTAAACTGAAGACCTGACACTAAAATTCCTAAATGAAAACATAGTGGAAAAGCTTCATGATGTTGGTATTGGCAATGGTTTCATGGATATGACACCAAAAGCACAGGCAACAACAACAAAAATAAGCAAGCAGACTATATCAACCTAAGAATTTAATATGATATATATATTTTTTTTTGCCAAAGGGGCTCTTTTAGTTTGCAGGTAATTTTTAAACATGCAAATTAAGTGTATTTCTTTTATTTTTAATTGCAGAAATAGAAGAATATTCCATGGAAGTGTTATGCAACGTAAGAAGGATCTTTGGGTAACATCTGTAACTTATTCTCCATCCTTGGGTTTTCACTGATATAAGACAGAAGTGTGGGTGTTCATTTAAATCCTAGGAAAGCAGCATTTCACAACAGTTGGGTACAAATTCTTTCTGAAAGTCAAAGTATTTTGAAATAATAGCCAACGTTGACTGTATATCAAGTACTTTTCTAAGCATTTGATGGAAGAGGAAACTGAGTCATGGGGAGGTTAAGTAACTGCCTGAGGTCAACAGCTTGTAGAGCCAGGTTTAAACCCTGCTCCCATGCTCCTGCTTTTAGCTACTCCACCATATCACCTTTCCATTCTGAGAATTTAAAAAATCACTTTATTGTGGTAAACACATTGTTGGCCAGATCTAGGGAGTTAGTGTGTGGACTGGGGACTGCAGAGGCGTTCCTGTTCTAAGACAGGCATACGCACCATCGGGGAGAGGGACCCTCATCTTAGAGCTTGCAGGGGAAGGCCAAGGCTGAGGTGAGGAGAGACTGCCACCCAAACCTCCATCAGCCCTGGAGCAAAAGCAAAGGCTGGAGGGACCGAGAGGAAGAAACAGCCTCCTGCTTGGCCAGAAAACTGGCGATGCCAGTGATTGTGCTAAAATTACAGAAAGCCTTCATCTAGGAGGGTCACATCTCTGCCTGGAGCACCCCATCAGGCCCCACATGTAGGCTTGATGTCTCATAAGGGGAGCATGGGAAAAAACTTAGTTTCCAGTTAGGGTGTCCTTCCTTCCTCAGTTTCTGAATCTTTGCCTCTTTCACTCTGCCACTTCTTGCTCGGATCTACCCCCTGAACTTGCCAAGATCTCACCAGCCTCTATCATCTTTAAAATACAGGGTTATAGAAAACATAATGAAGATCCTTAATGGTGCTTACCCTTAAGTGCCCCTAAAATTTTTTTCTCAACTACCTTCCCCCTCAAAAGTATTGAAAACCCTTTCTTCTTAACTACAAATTTGTGTGCCAGTTCATCAAACAACTGTTATTTGTTTTAGAATGGGTACCTTTAAGGGACCATAAACCTATTCTCTGTACGTTTGTAGTCCTAGGATTCCCAATTAGGAATATTGGGATGCGACACAGCAATAACACTGTCTTCTAAAGTTCATTAACGGGACTTCCCTGGGGGTCCAGTGGTTAAGACTCTGCGCTTCTACTGCAGGAGGGGCAGGTTCGATCCCTGGTCGGGGAACTAAGATCCCACATGCTACGCAGCGCAGCCAAAATATATTAAAAAACAAACAAAAAACCCCACTATCTTCTTTTTTTTTTTTCACACACACACACACACACACACTGTATTTTATTTTTACAAGAGATAAATACACTGACACCAAGCATTGTAAATGGATGACCACAACAAAAGCAACAATGATTGCAATTACCAAACATGAAACACACTCATACTATGTCATGATATTGACATTCAGTCCAGTAATCCTCCACTGCAACAGCTCCTTTACTTTGCAGTGATAATTGATTTGTATATTTTTTGCCTCTGAGTCCTTGTGGGATTTTTTTTTTTATTCAAACAGAAAGTCACAAAAATTATAATCATCCTCATCAGTTCACTCAGTCCCATGTAATTAATTTTTTTTTCATCTTGATCTTTTGTTAGCACTTTTATGAATTCATCAGTTTTCCATTAGAGTTCTGAAAATGCTTATTTATTCAGTTCAGCAGTATAGTCAGTTACCAGAAACCTGTACTTGTCAGTCTTTTCCATGAATTCCTTGAAGATGAAACCCTTTTATAGGAACATTTTTGCAAAAGCATCAGAGTACACCCAGAACTGTCTGTAAATGACAAAAGACTTAAAAATGACCACGGTTAAAGATTTGATGAAAGTTCATAATAATGCAATTGACAAGGAAATTTAGTTATTTCTGAGATATATATTTTAAAGTAATAACTAGAATTATGACTTATAACATTACCCCACTATCTTCTAAAGTTCATTAATGTCGGGAGGTTTATCTCCACCCAGTTGTCCCTTTCATTGGGTGTGACCTTGGGTAAGTCATTTAACCTTTCCAGATCATGCTGTCAGGTGTAAAATACAGTGAATGCGTGGGCTTCATGCTCTCCAAGGCCCCTCGAGACCTGAGCGTGATTCTCAGTTTGTGGGCTGTGGAAATAATGCTGAACTAATCTCCAGCTTCTCTGTTAATTGGAAAGTGAAAAAATAGTGGCCTGCAGGCAGTCCAGCAGGGATGAGGGATGCTTCATCTATGGTGTGCAGACCCTCGGGAGTCCATGAACCCCTGGTAGTGTGTGCAGAGGTTGAGGCAAAGGTGCCCATGAGTATTTTCCTGGGAGAAGACCCACAGTTGCCATCAGATCCTTGAAGAGGTCTAAGGAGACAGAGGAACCATTGTAGTTGGGGGAAAGGGGTAGGGGGATCACGACATATTCTGTCTCTTTTTTTTTAACATCCTTATTGGAGTATAATTGCTTTACAATGGTGTGTTAGTTTCTGCTTTATAACAAAGTGAATCAGCTATGCATATACATACATCCCCATATCTCCTCCCTCTTGCGTCTCCCTCCCACCCTCCCTATCCCACCCCTCTAGGTGGTCACAGAGCACTGAGCTGATCTCCCTGTGCTATGCGGCTGCTTCCCACTAGCTATCTACTTTACATTTGGTAGTGTATATATGTCCATGCCACTCTCTCACTTTGTCCCAGCTTACCCTTCCCCCTCCCCGTGTCCACAAGTCCATTCTCTACGTCTGCGTCTTTATTCCTGTCCTGCCCCTAGGTTCTTCATAAACTTTTTTTTTTTTTTTTAGATTCCATATATATGTGTTAGCATATGGTATTTGTTTTTCTCTTTCTGACTCACTTCACTCTGTATGACAGTCTCTAGGTCCATCCACCTCACTACAAATAACTCAATTTCATTTCTTTTTATAGCCGAGTAATATTCCATTGTATATATGTGCCACATCTTCTTTATCCATTCATCTGTCGATTGTCCTCTCTGTTTTTAAATTAAAGTTCCCCTGACATCATGGGTTTGGTCTGTTTGGTTCATTGCTGCATCCCCAGCACTTAAGTAGTATCTGGCCCATAGCAGGTGCTGAGTGAGTTTTAACTGTGAGGATAGATGTTGTTAAGCGGGGAGCTTACTGGGTTGTGTGTTGGTGATGGAGGTTTGGGAGGGAAGGGATGGGATTGCAGGTGCTTCTTACCAGCAGGATGAGGGGACCCGGCATGTCCAGGTATAATCCTACCTGTCCGAATGGCAAAGTACACTAAGTGAGTTTTCCAATCGATAGTTACGAGAGTAGGCCCCTGAGGATGTGTGTGGGTCCAGGGCCTTCCTTCTGGAAGCAATTTCACCAGGACCAGGGATCCTTTAGGAAGCTGTGAGAATGAGGCAGTTTCTTGTTAGAAATGAAATGGTCCCGGGAATAGCACAAGATTCTGGCTGCCCTGGAATTAGTGACCTTGATTCCACTTTGGCCTGTGAACAGCCTCTGCAAGTTGCTGAAAAGCAAAGCCCACGCTCTGAGTTGCTTCCACAGCAGAGGCGTGGGCTCAGCAAACAGCAGCCCGTGCTCGGGCAAGTCTGAGGAGCCAGTCTGAGAACCCCAAAGTTAAAGGAATAGTAAAGAAAGCAGAAAGCAGAGAGATGCTATGAATAAAACTGTAGTGCTGAGGGAGTGGTTTGGACAACACCAGCTGGGGGTCCTAGAAGGAGAAGGTAAAGGCGTCCCTGCACCTATTTAATTGCCCCCATTCCTCCTTAATCGCTTCTCTCGCTGATGGGGGTCCCAGCTCACCTCAACCACTGTAGCTGGACCACAATTCTGCACCCTTCATCCCTTAGAGACCCTCTTACATCAGTCTGTTGGTTCCTCATCGGGAACCTCATGGGTGCTGCCACTTTGCATGTTATAGGATTTCTGGGAAACCCTCAGCTAAATTCCCCATTAGTGTGTACGTTAGTCGGCTTGGGCTGACATAACAAGCTGACGTAACACCACAGACCAGGTGGGTTTTTTGTTGCTGTTGTTGTTGTTGTTTTTAATTTATTTATAATATATCTTTCTTATTATTTTATTTTATTTTTTAAATTTTATTTATTTATTTATTTTTATTTATGGCTGTGTTGGGTCTTCGTTTCTGTGCAAGGGCTTTTCTCTAGTTGCGGCGAGCAGGGGCTACTCTTCATTGCGGTGCACGGGCTTCTTATTGTGGTGGCTTCTCTTGTTGCGGAGCACGGGCTCTAGGCGCGTGGGCTCAGTAGTTGTGGCTCGCGGGCTTAGTTGTTCCACGGCATGTGGGATCTTCCTGGACCAGGGCTCCAGTGTCCCCTGCATTGGCAGGTGGATTCTTAACCACTGCACCACCAGGGAAGCCCTGTTGTTGCTTTTTAATACTGCTTTCAGGGGCCAATGAGAGGCTTGCCCATTGTCTCCCCACCACGTGAAGCTGGCATCATGGCCCTGGGTTTACAGGGCAGGCTTGGGGGCAGGGGCCTCAAAAGGAATCAGACATCTGTTAACAGCTTTTCCCTTGGAAGCAGTCACTGGTGTAGACAGAACTCTGCATCGCATCTTCTCCTTCCCTAAAAGGGGGTGTCCATCTTGGAAGGTTCCCCAGCAGAGGACTAAGACCAGGGTGGGGAATATCTGAACACTCTCTGATGCTCTTGGGGCAGAGATACGAGGGCTGTGGGAAGAGATACCCACAGCTGTGGGCTGTGGGCTTTTGTCTTGTCTCTGTCTCCTGCTGTCCTGAAATTTCCATCTCCTTGCTTAATTTAGAAGAAAAAATAGACCCAGCCCAGAGGAGGAAGAAAAATCACCCTTTATTCTGGAAGCACCTAGAATAGTAGATGATGGAAATACAATTGCATCTATTTTCCAACTCTTCAAACTCTTGCCTGTGCAATCTCTATAGCTCCCAACGAGGACATTTATCTGGAGAATCAAAAAGACAAATTAAGATTACTTCCCAAATGGTAGAAAAAGGGGAGGATTCCGGGGCTGGAAAATATTTAAAATAAAGTCGTTGGTCTACGTAATAAAGAAGGATGCCTTTGAAAGTTTTGATTTTGAGGTTGTGAAATCAAATAGACCTGGGATCAGTCCCAGTCCTGCCACTACTAGCTGTGTGGTCTCGGCTGCATCATTTAACCCGTCTGAGCCTCGGTTTCCTCATCTGTAAAGTGAAGACACACCCACTCCCTGCAGCTCCGCTTGAGGGGAGAGGAAACGATGGTGCTGAGCAAGGGCTCCATAAACGCAGCTCTGTCGACTTATTGTAGCGAGCAGAGGCCCCTCGCATTGGCTCAGGTAAACGGGTGGCGCTGACAAGTTATCTGGGAGTTTTTCAGAGGAGCAGGGCTGGGAAACAGGAAGCCACAGTTGCTTTCTGCAGGGCTGGGCGGCCCATCTGGTCTCCGCTTCATTCCCTCCACACGTCTGCCCTGTCCTCCCTCCACTATGTCCCCAGCAGCGTTCCCCTACCTGCTCATTCACACGTGGCCCACACAACCGTGCCAGCCCTGATTCTAGGTGACCCTTCCTCCCATGCCCAGAATCTCAGAACATAACTGCGTGTGGAGACACTTCCTCAGCATCTCATACACCTTTTTCAGGCTCCGTGGTTGCCAGCCATGTGGCCAGGTGTCCACGTCTGTTGGGAGATGGGGAGCAGGAGCTGACCGTCCTGGGGCGAGGCAAGCAGCCAGACCTCTCCAGGGCAGTTTTCTTCCCCTTTCTCCTTCCAGGGAAGAAGCCATGATTTCTGTCTTCCATTGAAAATGGTCCATTTCAGTTAGGGATGTGTACTGAACTACCCTGAATAATTCACTGGGTCTGTTGGGAGTCTGTGTGGTTATGAGAGGATGCTGGAAGGGGAAGGGAGATAACTAAAAAGCTAGTGTGTAGTGATTGAACGTGGTGTTAGTTTGCTGGGGCTGCCATGGGAAAGCAGTATAGACTGAGTGGCTTAAACAACAGGAATTTACCTCTCACCATTCTGGAGGCTGGAAGTTCAAGATCAGGGTATCAGCAGGGTTTCATGTGAGGCTTGTATCAATAGATGACCATCTGCTGCTTTTGTCTTCACATGGTCTTTCCTCTGTATGTGTCTGTGTCCAAATCTTCTGTCTTATATTGGATCAGGACCCACCCTAATGACCCCATTTAACTTAATCACATCTTTACTTAAGACCCTATCTCCAAATAGAGTCACATTCTGAAGTACCAGGGGTTAGGGTTTGGGCTTCAGCATATGAATTTCACGGGGGGGGGAAGGTGGGGGACACAATTCAGACTGTAACCAAGGCAAACATAGTAATTCTAACCTCAAAGCCGCTGAGGTGATGGATACAGTTCTGATTTTTTGTGTGTGTTTTCTTTCTTAGGACATGGTCACCTTCCTGGATAATTTGGTAAGTAATTATTTTGAACTGATCTCTTTGGAGAATTCTGTTTGGAACTGGGCAATTAAAGAAAAGATGTAACCTTTGAAGGTGTCAGCTGTTAGAGCCCTCGAGGGAGCGGTATGGGAGCGGGAAGGTGGGGTGGTGGGTCGGAAGGGATTATAAAGACAGGTTTGGAGAATATAGAGGTGAGATTGTTTTGGTTCTTGTTTCATGAAAAGCATCTTCCAGGGAATGAAATGTCTCTGTTGGCTTTAAGCCAGATGAAGAGCCTTAGTGCCAGCTGAAGAAGTTTGGGAAACATCTGATAGGCTAATATTTCCCAACTTCTTAAAACTTCCATCCCTTTTGAAATATTTAAAATCGAATGTCTTCGTTTAACATGGTTTGGAATGTCAAACTCAATGAAAACGATCAACAGTGGTCATCTGAGAATACGCTGCTGCAGGGCACACACACTGTTCTGAGACTTAGGTACATACTCTGCCATCCTCAGTCAGGTCACGTGGCAGAAGGGAGACACCGCAGCATGGCTGAGGGGGCAGAGAGCCCAGCCAGGACAGTGGCAGTGCGGGGGGGCTAAGAGAGAACCTCAGAGAAGTGGGATCTTTCTCCTGTTCACTGGGTGTGCGTTGAAAGAAGCAACTGAGATGACGAAGGAGTTCCAGATCTACAGCAGGGCCTGGTGTAGGACGTGCGGTAACAATGTCACGTCCCATCCTCTGCAGATTCTCAGTCCTGTGGAACTGGCTTTTTGGAACTTTTGAGTGTGATGGGGATAGCTAAGGCCCAGTGTGGCCGCCCCACTCCTGACTTTTTCTAGAAGATTTCCACCTGGCTGGGAACGTCTCTTATTCTGATGGTTGAGAGGGAGTCTCTGTGGTTGCTGGCCAGCTGGGTCAGGTGTCCGTCCCTGGCCCAGTCATGACTAGGATATGTGGGAAGGAGACTGGGCCAACCTGGACGACCTGGGTGACCAGATGAGGTGGTCATTTGCCACCTGGAGGTGGTGCCTGAAGCCTTTGGACGAGGTGAGCTCCCCAATGACAGGCCTGAAGGCTGAGCCGTGGAATAGTCCCAGGTGAGAGGTAGAGAGGGAGTAGTAGACTTGGGGAAGTAAGAAGAGTCTGGAAAGCACAGTGTCACAGAAGCCCAGGGAAGAATGTTTCAAAGGAAATGCCTCATGCTGCTGTTGACTAAAAAAAAAAGCACAACCTAAAGGTTGAGAATTGTGTTTTATTTGGTGGACAAACTGAGGACTTAAGCCCGGATACAGCATCTCAGATAGCTAGCTCTGAGACCGCTTCCAGAGAGGTAAGAGAGGAGCCAGGATATATAGTAGTTTCTGCAACAAAGACTAGGTAGTCGGAACATCAAAAGATTACTGTTAATTAAAGAAAACCAGACATCTCAAGTTAAAGAATTTAACATTTTTCTCTGTATTGGAAGGTGCAAGAGTCTGGGCTCATAGAAATCATTCCTTCGACATGCACCTCTGCTAGCTGGGGCCAGTATCCTGCTTTTCTCCATCCTGAATCCCCTCCGGGTGCCCCACTGAGGGTGGCTGCAGTGACTGAGGGCTTGGCAGTGGGCAGCCTGTTTGTCTCCATTCTGAGTTCCTTCAGGGTTCACCATCGGGGTGACTGCAGTGACTTGATGGCTGCAACATCCTTTGTTTACTGATACGCCAGGCAGCATTTTTTTTCACTCACACTGCAGAAAAATCAGAAGAATGAGAACCAAGAGGGGGAAAAAAAATGATTAGTGATTAGTAGCCTTTAAGAGAGAAGTTTCAGTGGACTTGGGTGTGGCAGGGAAGAAGCCACTGGAGGGACTTAGGAAGGTCGTTAGGGAGGCACCTGATATAAACCACTGTGAGAAGCCGGAGAACACAGGAGACGGAGCGTGGCAGAGAGCTGAGGCAAGGAACCACCCTTCCAGCTGGTGTTGAGGCTGGGGAGGATGGAGGGCCCTAAAGCGGTCAGCGGGTGGCATAGAGGAGGGAGCCCGATTTTAGGTTAGGGGACCTGGGTCTGAATGGCGGTTCCACCATTTACCATTTACGTGCAGGCTGGGCAAGTCACCCGACCCCTGTGAGCCGTCTTTTCATTTGTAAAATGTGAGTTCGAAGGTTACTGGGAGGATTCCAGATAAAGGGCCTGTGACACAGAAGGTCCTCCATGAAGGGAGCTGTCGTTTGTGGTTACAGCAGCAGAGGAGAGGAAGGTGCAGGGAGAAATTGGGAGGTAAAGGATGCTTTTGAGGCTTGTAGAAAAGATCCGAAAGAATGGGGAACAGAATAATAACCACTCAATGAAAGATGAGCACGGAGGGGAGGGGAGGTGGCATTCTAACGTGAAGACAAAAGGGAGGAAAGAAGGTGAAACAAAATTTGATTTGTGGGAAGGTAGAGAGGGAATTCATGGTCAATGGCCTCAGTCTTCTGAGAAGATTTAAAAGGCCAACCATTTGTGTGCAGGGTCGGTGGGGCCTGTACATGGGACCAGAGGCTTCAAGGGGGCGGCTGTTGGGAGTCGCCGCTGCGGTTAGGCCTAAGGGGAGCCCCATCCCCTGTCCCAGAAACCTACTCACACTCAGCCCCCTTCTTTGTCCTCCTAGGGGATCTCTCAAGCCGTGTTCATTGGCCACGACTGGGGTGGCATGCTGGTGTGGAATATGGCTCTTTTCTACCCCAAGAGAGTGAGGTAATTAGGCCTCGGGCATCAAGAATTTGGGTCACACTGGACTTAAATTCCCTAGACTCCTTCCTCAGGTCTTGAATTCCAGAAAACTTCTTGAAAACGATAGGTTATTATCTGGGAAGGTGACACCATAGCTCCTTAGCTCATTGGTGTATAAGTAAGGAGGGTTTAATGAGCTAACGTCTTGGGCACAAGGCCTGTCCCAATCACCAGTAATGCAACGCATAATTCAGGGCCTGAGTAGCCAGTGGGAATGCAGGAGAATGAGGGTGGACTTTGAGGGGAGGGAGTGAGGCAGCAGGGGATGTCAGATTCATAGAACTGAGTGCCAGGAGACACTTTAGCCCTGGTCAGAGTCAGAAAATGTGGCTTTCACTTTTATCCTGAACTGGCTACGGGACAAATCACTTCACCCGTTAGGCCCTGGTATCTTCAACCACAAAGTGGTAATGGTCACTCCTACCCGACTACTCAACCTGCAAAATACAGTAAAACAGATGTCAGGTTGGAATGGTCTCCAACATATGGTCTCCACCTTGTTTCATGTCAGGTTGGAATGGTCTCCAACATATGGTCTCCACCTTGTTTCATGTCAGGTTGGAATGGTCTCCAGCATATGGTCTCCACCTTGTTTCATGATCACCATCACATCACTCATAATCATTCTCAGAATGACATTTCAGGACACTAGTGGGAGCTTTCAGATGGTGGGTTTTGAACCTGGAGAGTCAGGTGGCCTTTGTGGCCACACCCCATTTGAGCTGGTAACTGCAGTTAAAGCCTGTCTGACCTCCCATTTCAGCCTCGGATCTTAGCAAATTAATTAAAACAACATCCTTAGCAGCCATCTGTGTTTCCCTAGCTAATCCAGTTACTTTTTATTTGGCTGAGTTTATAGGAATGGAAACACTGGAGAAACTTGGTTCAGCTCAACCCCAGCTCAAATGGTTGGATGATCTCAAAGACCAGAAAGAATCAAACATTTCCTAAAGTATTTTTAAAGTTTTTGCACCCTGTTCTGATCTCTTTAGCTTCTCTCTCTGTCCTCTCTGTCATTCAAAAGTGAGATAAGAAAGCTCTTAAGAATCAAGTTCACCAAAAAGTTACCCTGCAGGCTGTGTTAGATGCTCCTTGAAGGGAACAAAAAAGAAATAGAGCAACAACATATGGTCTCCACCTTGTTGTTGTTTTATTAAGCTTAATCTAGTTCTCTCTCCTGTGAGAATTTTAAAAGATTTAATGTGAGCCAAGTGAGGTTTTGTGCAGAGTAACATCAGATCTGAGATGCAGGCGTGCTCTGGTTTCCCGTTCCTCTTCTCCTGTGCTGTTTCCACCGTGCCTGCTGTTGATTCTGGAGTAGTCGCATTCTACGTCTGCTCTCATCAAAGCAGCCCTCTTACCTCCTTCCTGGGAGGGCGGGAGGGAGCCGAGACCCTCTCGCAGGGCTGTCCAGGATGGGACCCCGCATCTCTGGGTCTGGAAGCATCTTTTATTTAAGAATATTGTTAACAGCACTAATCTCTGCCTTTCTAGCCAGACAATGAATGAAAGAGAAAAAAAAAAGCCCACGTTTAATGTGGAATATTTCTTTGAATCCTTGGTTTCGCCTTTCTACTGAAATAAGCTTTGGGAACCTATTTAAAATAAGGGTCTACTCACTTGTTTGTTTTATATCCTTTCTTTAACAATCACCTGGAGACACTGCTGCCAGATGGAGGCTGTGGTTCAGCTTTTTCTTAATCTTAATGCAGTTGGCAGCAACATTTATATATTATCATCTCGTTTAGTGATGATATTTTTATATATGGAATAAATGATCTGTCAAAGCGATTAAAAAGAAAACCCCATTCTGTTCAGAATATTTAGTAAAAGCTAGAATTTCTTGACTTGTGATTTAAATAATGCTTAAAATAGGTTCACTATGGTAGCATTAGGAACTTATAGGCATCAATATAACTTATTTTATACCCTAACCTGCACTGTCTAATCGTGGCTATTGAACTTTTGAAATGTGGCCAGTTTGAATTGAGATTCCTGTAAGTAGAAAATACCTTCCAGATTCCAAAGACTTAGTATGAAAAAAAGAATGTAAAATATCTTATTAATAATTCTTAATACTGATTACATGTTGAAATTATTAATACTTTAGATATATTGGATTAAATATTAAATTAACATTTAAGTTAACATTAAATTTAAAATTAATAAGTTAATTAATATTAAATAATATTTAAAATTAATCTCACATGTTCTTTTTTACTGGTTTTAATTTGGCTACTGGAAAAATTTTAATTATATATATGGCTTGCATTATATATATATATATATATATATATTTTTTTTTTTTTTTTTTTTTGCATTATATTTCTATTGGTTGGTGCTGGATAAGCCTCACCAGTCCTTCCACTGATTGTTTTATTTGCCCTAATTATCCCATATTTCCTATTTTATATATCTATTTCTTTTCTGGGAAAAAGTTTCCACAGGGTAAGCGTGGGATACAGAATTCTTTGCCGACCAGCCAGGCTGTGCGGTCTCTCAAATTCACCCTCTCTTGTATTCCTTTTGCTGCCATCCTCTTCCCCTCAGGATGACTAATGCAGTAGTCTGCTGGCTTCTCCCCATCTCTGCATCCATATGATGGATCGCTGCTTGATACATCACTTCCTGACTGCAGCTTCCATCCACTCTCACCTCTTCCCAGAAGCCCTCATGGCTTTCTTTGTTTTCTGCAGCTTCAAGTCCAGACTCAGGGCCCTTCATGTTCCGGGTCCCACGAGCCTTTCTGGCTTCATTTCCCAAGATGCCCCATTAACCACTTGGCCTCTGGCCCTGTAGACTCCTTGCTCCATCAAACTCAACCCCAAGCTTTGCTTCCTTCTAGAACCGGCTCAGGCGACCTCATGACGTTTCCCTTGCAGGTATCGGTTCCCCTCCCCACCTCTCCCCAACCTGTAAAAGTCAAGTTCAAATGCTGTCTCTTCCATAAGGTCTTCCATGATGCCCAAACCTAGAAATCCTTTATCTCCTTGAATTCCTGTGGTATTTTGTAGGAATTCCTATGGCTCATGTTGCAGTCTATCTCATAATATAGTCATGGGTGTATTTGACTAGCCTTCCTTATTAGACTATAATAAGCTCTTGGAGTATTGGTTTTATATTTTCTCTCCCCTAGTATGTGGCATGGAATTACACTCAACACAGAGGAAGCAGTGGGTGAAGGAAGGAAGAAATGACTGTGTTTTTACAAACTAGAGAAAGATTGTACTGTTCACATATTCTAATCAAGGTGGATATACTGCATGTAACGTGTGTGTGTGCATGCGCGTATGCGTGTGTGTCTTTGTCGAAGGCAAGTAGGTGAGAAATACTGCAGTTTAGTGGCAAAAAACAAAAAAACAAAAAAAAACCGCACTGGGCTGGAGAGTCGAGCAGTGTGGTTTCAGGTCCTGTTCTCCCTGCACTGCTGGTGTGAGAGCTTGTGTGTAGCACCCTCCCACTCTGAGCTTGGGTTTTGACACATAAGGTCCTTTCTGGTCCTTACAGACTGTCTTCTTATGGGGTCTGTGTCTTGACACCTCTTCTTTCCACAGGGCAGTGGCCAGCTTGAATACTCCCTTCATACCAGCAAATCCCAACGTGTCCCCAATGGAGATAATCAAAGCCAATCCTGTCTTTGATTACCAGCTCTACTTCCAGGAACCAGTAAGTTTGGGGCCCTGTGAGCAATGATCCCAGCAAGGTTTTTGTTCTTCTTTTGCCTTCCTCGCTCCTTCTTCCCGTTGATCTGATTTATCTCTGTCCCCTTGAATTTTCTGTGGCTTTAATGAGAAATGAGTTCACAGATGGGTTCAGGTGAAGCTGGCGCCAGAGCAGGGCTGGTCCTTCCCGGCTGATGGTGCATTTCTCTGTGTGTGTATTTGGGATGATGAGGGGGGCAGGAGGGTGGGGATGGTGCATGGGGTTCCCCTGCTTCTCTGAAATTGGGAAATGGAGGCTGAACTCTATTTTGGAGCCGCTTCTTCTTAATTCTCTGTCTGAGAGGCTGGTGAAACCCACCTCTTATTGGTGACAGCTCCTGGCCTCCTGCCAGGGATTTGATATCTCTGCTGAGGAGTGACATTTGTGATTACAGAGAGTGCCAGAGCCTAAAAGCCCTGCATCAGGCCCCAAGTGTCCTTTGAGAGATGGTGCAAGGTTTCTAGGTGTCACCCATGTGCCACAAGCTCAGGATGCCTTTCAAAGATGCCCACTGGGGTTTGGATGATGTGTGATGGGTGTGGCTGCCACCTTTCACTGGGTTCACTGAAAGCAGCATCGTCAGGCCTGGCTGCACCCCTCATAGCTGCCCTCATCTGTGGAGGGTACCTGCTCCTCTGTTTGTGGGCTCTGGACCCCGATGCCCAGCTATGTCTGGGTAATTCCAAGGAGGATAAAAGATGTTTCCTAACACTCCAAAGAGAGAAGAATAGATCGAATTAATTGATAAAGAGCACGAGAGCATCTCACCACATCTCTCATCCAGCCCTAGCCCGTCTGCTACTCATAGGAGGTACCATCGCCAGCAAGGGTCACAGCCATCCCAGTTTTGATTTGGCGAGTAACTCTTCTCTAAGAATGATTTTAATTAATAAGATGGTGCCTTGGAAGAGGAACTTCTTGATTCAAGCAATAATCTGACTGATTCAGTAAGACACCAGGAGCCTCCAGCAACGTCATGACAAGATGCTTGAGTATCACACCCTCCACTGAGGCCAGAGCCCCACTGCCACAGCCCAGAGTGTGGACAGCTAATGAGCTTCCTTTGGCTTGAATTGAATCACAGGGTCTTGAGTTAGTTTGATCTTGAGAGATAAAGATGATTTAGATGGTATATTAGTCAGCTAGGGCTGCCATAACAAAGTGCCACAGCCTGGGGGGCTTAAACAACAAAATTTATTATCTCACCGTTCTAGGGGCCAGACGTCCGAGATCAAGGTGTCCACACAGTTGGTTTCTTCTAAAGCTGTTCTCCTTGGTCTGTACATGGCCCTCTTCTTGCTGTGTCTTCACCATGGCATTTCCTCTGTATGTGTGTGTCCCTGTCCAGATTTCCTCTTCTTATAAGGACACCAGTCACATTGGATCAGGCCCACCCTAATTACCTCATTTTACTTTAATTACCTCTTTAAAGACCTTATCTCCAAATACAGTCACATTCTGAGGTACTAGGAGTTAGGACTTCGTAGGAATTTGGGGGAGACACAATTCAGCTTGTAACAGATGGGGGACCATGAGGGTGAAGGGTGGGGACCGTGAGAAACTGACTTATTTGGACTGAGACCCGGGCTCATGGGACAGGAAGGAGGGCGTGTCCTTGTGCAAGGCCTGGAAAGCAGCCCCAGGTTTGTAGTCGATGTCGGAATTAGTAGAGAGTTGTTGTATGTTTAACGCTTATCGTAGGTGGCCCCCATCTAATTCTTTCGGCTGAACTAGAAGTCAGCATCCCAGACCAAGGTGTGATGCACTGCCGGTCACCCTTTCCCAGGTGTTTGCATCACTCAAGTGCATCTCAGACTGGTGAGAAGCATCTGGTGGTGGGAGAGAAACGAAGTGCTGCTTCTAGGTTCTTGAGTGGCAGCTGCCTCAGCCTTTAGGGATTGGAAAGCAAACAGCCCCACATAAAACTGTGAAGCTGGTGTTTGGGTCCCTCTCACCTCTTATCTGACCCTTTCTCAATCTCTGGCTCTGCTCGGTCCCCACCCGCCAAAACCCAACCCCCTCCCACTGCCCTCTGTGTGCCCAGAGGACGCCACCCCGCCCGGCTCTGCCATCACCTCGAGTGCCCCGTGCGTCAGAGCTGCCCTCACCTGCCTGCCTCCTCCCCCGGCCCAGCCCCCAGGCCCCGTGGATAGGTTACCACGGGCTCTTGACACTCTGGCTCCCGCTGCTGTGGTGCCGCACATGGAGCAGCCAGAGGGAGAGGGAGGGCGTGGGGTTGTGTGCCCGCTTCTTTCTCTTCCATCTCTTTTTTCCATTTTCTTTCTTATCCTTTTGAATTGGACATTCGTAAGAAGACTCCTATCTGCTGCAAAACAGAGGTGGCCCGTAATTTGGGGGAGGGCTGGCGCCTGACAAATCTGTTGAAATGTCAGAAATGTTTTGACTAGTGTCAATTGTGAAGAACTGGTTCATCCAGCAAGTAGCTATGCACCATCTATTGTGTGCCAGTTTCAGGGGACATCTAGAGATGAGTGACGACCTTTGAGGGCTTAAACGATTCTTGGGGAGACAGGCACGTAACAGACACCGAGGGAATAAGGCAGCAGAAAGGACTGTAATGGAGGTCCAGCTTACTCTGGGAGCCCACAAGAAAACACAGTTAACTTTTAGCAAAGGAAGGAGCATTTGAACTGGACCCAGGGAGGTGAGTAGGATTTGGGTGGAGGGATCTGAGAGAGAAGGGGCTGCCAGCCTGAGGGGACAAGTGACTGAAGATGCTTATGAAACCCCTTAACTCAGGGATAAATGTCATGAGATGAGAAAGAGAGGGTAACAAAAGAGTCAGTGATCCTTTAGGTGAACTTCAGAAGGTCTGGAACATCTGGAAACTGCCCCCAGAGTTTAACAGGTGCACGCATTTTTCCAGGAAGAGTCCCTAACTTTCATCAGAACCTTAGCAGTTTGATAAAGGCTAAGAGGTGCTGAACTGGATGGCCCTGGGCTTTCAGGTGAGGTGCGGAGTCGGGGAGGGGGCGGCCAGCAGCATCAGTGTCACCTGGGAATTTGCTAGAAATGCAAACTCACCGGCCCCCTTTGTGATCTGCCCAATGAGAATATGCATTTTAACCAGGTCCCCCAGGTGACCCCCGTGCACATAACCTCCCAGCTCTGACAACTGTCTTCTGTGATTCTCAGTCAATTTCTGTGACTCTCTAGTCCGATGATCCTCAAATGTCAGTGTGCTTCAGAATCACCTGGAAGGCTAGTTATGACATAGATCCCTGGACACCACCTCCAGAGTTCAGATTCAGTAGGTTTTTGTTGGGGCCAAAGGATTCACATTTCTTTGGTGAGGTCCTGGAGCCACACCTTGAGAAACATGACCATAGCCCCAAGGAGGGGGTAATCCAGCCACTTCCCAGGTAGTGATGGGCGGGCAGCCGTCCTTCTCAGTGAACTGGAGACCTCTGGGCAGCTGGCTCCAGTCAAGAGTGGCTGGAGGGGATTGCACAGGGCATTGACTATCTCGCTAAGGTTCCCTTTATCACAGTGATTCTCTGATTTTCTGATCCCAGGCCCCCTCTGCACTCTTACAAATTATTAGAGACCTCAAAGAGCTTTTAGTTCATGTGGGTTATATCTACTGGTATTTACCATACTAGATATTGAAATTTAAAACTGTCAATTCGTTAAAAAAAGGATAATGTGCCCATGTTGATATAAATAACATCTTTTTATTTTTTTAAAAATCTTTATTTTCCTTAAAAATTTAGTGAGAATTGTAGCATTATTTTACATTTTTCGAACCTCTTTTATGTCTGGCTTAATAGAGACAGATGGATTCCCCTATCTGCTTCTGCATTCAGTCTGTTGGGATGTCACATGTTATTGGAGCCTCTGGAAAACTCCACTGTACACTTATGAGAATAAAGAGGATATATAACATGTTAGTATTGTTACGAAAGTTTTTTGTCATGGATTCCCTGAAAGGGCCTCAGGGCTCCCCAAAGGTCTCCAGACTATATACTTTGAGAATTACTGCTTTTTATTTTTTTTAGGCTGTATTAGTTATAGGAGATAGAAAAAGGGAAGTAGTAGTTTCACTATGTATTATCTTTGATCAAACTACATTTAGGGTATTTATCAACAGAATTCAGCTCATTAAAAATTATTTTTCTTTATTATTTTTTAAATTATGGTAAAATACACATAACACAAAATGTACCATCTTAACCTTTTTTTTTTTTTTTTTTAAAGAGAAGATATTCGCCATGTATTTCTTCTTTAGGTCTTTTTTTAAAATTAATTAATTAATTTATTTATTTATTTATGGCTGTGTTGGGTCTTCGTTTCTGCGCGAGGGCTTTCTCTAGTTGCAGCAAGCGGGGGCCACTCTTCATTGCGGTGCGCGGGCCTCTCACTGTCGCGGCCTCTCTTGTTGCGGAGCACAGGCTCCAGATGCGCAGGCTCAGTAGTTGTACCTCACAGGCCCAGTTGCTCCGCGGCATGTGGGATTCTCCTGGACCAGGGCTCGAACCCGTGTCCCCTGCATTGGCAGGCAGATTCTCAACCACTGCGCCACCAGGGAAGCCCCATCTTAACCATGTTTAAGTGTACAGCTCAGTGGCATTAAGTGCATTCACATTGCTGTACAGCCATCACCCCATCCATCTCTAGAACTCTTTTCATCCTGCAGAGCTGAAACTCTATTCATTAAACACTAACTCCCCATCCTCCCCTCCCTCAGCCCCTGGCAACCACCCACCTACTTTCTGTCTCTATGAATCTGACTACTCCAGGTACCTCATATAAGTGGAATCATATAGTATTTGTTCTTTTGTGTCTGGCTTATTTCACTTAGCAGGATGTCCTCAGATTCATCCATGTTGGAGCATGTATCAATTTCCTTTTTTTTTTTTTTTTTTTTAAGGCTGAATAATATCCCATTGTGTGAGTGTTTAGTTCATCCATTCTCCCCTTGATGGACACTTGGGTTGCAACTACTGCTTTTTGGGTGCCTGTTGGGCCAGGTGGTTCTGTTCGCAACAGTATGTGGCGTTCTTTCCCATCTTTCCAGCTGAGCAAGCCGAGGCCCTGGGGGCCTCACTCGCTAGCCTGAGATCAGGTACGTGACTGGGTCAGGATGTTGACCTCGCCTTGTTTGACTTCCAAGCCCACACACCTCCTCTTAAGCCACACTTTGGAGGGAGTTTGGACTTTCTTTGTGTGCTCTGTGCATCGAAGCAGAGAGGGGAGGAGCAAACCAAGATAAGCTCAAGGTCTTGATGGAAGGAGGGACCTCAGGGGAAAGATGCTTACTTAATTGCAGCCCTAGTAGAGCAAGGATTTTCATTTCAAAGGTTGTTACAGTCTTTGTGGAAAAATCAGTACCTTTATTGGTCTGTGGTAGCTGTTGGCGGATGGTTTTGTTCTTAGAACAAAGCCTCTTGGCAGGGAAATGTTCGATATTCAAATTAGTGATCTGGCCACTAAAAGGCTCCCAGGAAGCAGTTGGGTGAATCCAGCAACTGGGGCTGGTCCGGATGGGCACCAAGCTGGGTCTTAAGGAGAAACCATGGTGGGGGGCGGGGGGGGGGGCGGTCCCGCCAGCCTGTCTGCTCCCTGTTGGTGAGGAAACGGACTGGCCAAGTCCCTTCCTATCTATGGCCCTCAGTTTCCTCATCAGAAAAAGGATGGTCTAGTTGGATGGTTTTCACATGGATGATAGCTTTAAACGTAAGCTGAATTCAAGCCAATGAATAAAACATAGAGCAACTCTTTGATTCAGGTGTGGGCACTGGGAGCCCCTCCTTCCCGTCCCTCCTCCCACCCCACCCCATCATCCCCACTGCTCTCCAGCCTGGAGGCCGTGTCCAGAAGCAGCCCTCAGGGGTCCAGACTCCTGCCCCCAGCCCTTCCACCTCTTGCTCAAGTTTGCTGAGCGCCTCAAGGTGCGGCTTAGACAAACGCCAGGTTAAGATCCAGCTCCTTGAGCTCTTTGAACGCTTGGCCAACGTTTACTGTCCTGTCCTGTGAATTTGCCGAGTCTGGTGGAAACTCAGATCAAAAGCTGTGATTTTCTTCTCAGAGAAGGGATCATGGCCTTTGCATCTGTGTAGTAAGAAAGGGAAGAGGAGGCAGCTCTGGGCAACAAAGACAAATAGAATCAGCTGGATAATTTCAGCACCACCTGCTCCATTTTTTAAATCTTAGGATTCTTAACGTCCTTGCTTCGCCTGGGGACATCTCAGAGCCCCTTTGCCCCCCAAATCGGCGCATGTCTAGTGTATCCTATTAACCCTGCCCTCTCCCAACCCTGACACTGGTTCCTCTTTATTTTTCTGTAGCAGTGTATTTGTATTTTTATTTCTTTGGGAAAGATTGTATGGTGCACATGGGTGTGTGTGTGTGTGTGTGTGTGTGTAACCGTAACTATAGGCAGATTTCAAGCACCAAAACTCACTTTTAAGTATTTAATCAGCTGAGAAACGAGGGGATAGAGAGAAAACGAGGGGATAGAGAGAAAATGTGGGGAAAGGAAATTACAGATAGCAGTTAAGAGAGGTGGTTTTGAGGTGGGAGCTACCTCGACATCCACAAATCATTTTCTTTTCCCTCACGGTGTTGAGTCTTCCTTAATCCCTAGAACACAGTAACTCCTCCAGCTACAGAGACAGCTGGTGGTTTCTTAACATCATTTATTTTTTAGGTAATTCATGCTTGCTACTTAAAAAAAAACCACACTGAGTTGTGTAAAATAAAAAGTCAAATTCCCCCTTCACTCCTGTAGAACTAGCTACTAGGAGTAGTTTGATGAGTATTTTCCAGACGTTTTAAAAATATGCTTTTAAGTGTGTCTGTACCTGAGTGTGTGTGTGTGTGTGTGTGTGTGTGTGTGTATATATATATATTTTTTTTTTTAATACAAGTGGAATCGTATGCTTTTTCATTTACTAGATCTTGGACAGATTTTCCCGTCAGTACATACAGATTTACTTCATTCTTTTCAGTGGCTGCTTGGTGCCTCATAATACGGATGGACCATGATTTATTTACCCAATCCTCTGTTGAGGGACATCATTTTGATTGTTTTTCACAGCTGAATAATACATTTTAAAAGAAACTGTCACCACGTGCTACCTTATTCACCAGTCTTTAACTATCACGGTTTTAGTTTGTGTGCCTTCCGTGGAAGAAACTCTTGGCATTTTATTTTTGTTTTCTCAAGTGGGTAGTATTCTGTTATAGTGAAAAGAACCAGAGAGTGAGGGCTTTAAAGTCCGGAGCTCTCGTTTCCAGCTTGGCCGTTTCTACTCCCTCTGGCTTAGGAGCGAGGTCACGTGTCTACCTGAGACTCTTGGTCCATGAGATGACCTTCCAACTCAGAGCTGTTGTGAAGAACAAAAGAGTCCACACGGGGAAGGTGGCTTCACCCAGCCCCTCCGAGGCCCTGTCATCTGCCTGGCCAAACTGCAGAGTAGTAAACAGTTTTCTCTTTTTGCCCAGATCTTAGATGACTCCATCCACTGGCATCTTTCACCCTCGGGATAACCACCCCAGCCATGTTTTCTGGCCTATTTTGAGCGAACCCTGCCCCAGGGGATCAGAGGAATTCAAGTAAGCGTATCCAGGTAGACGGATTAGGAAGTGGAGCAGCTGCCCCCAGCCCACTCATTAAAAGGATGCTCTGCCTTCCCTCGGAGAAGCGTCTCGTGCTGTGAACCATCGAGGGCCGGATGCTGCCCGAGCTCATGCTAAGCTGTTATTTAAGTGGCTGTCCCCACTGTCTTTGCCATGAAA
Source organism: Balaenoptera physalus (assembly GCF_965194825.1). Taxonomy (NCBI): domain Eukaryota; kingdom Metazoa; phylum Chordata; class Mammalia; order Artiodactyla; family Balaenopteridae; genus Balaenoptera; species Balaenoptera physalus. The sequence goes on from NC_138886.1 coordinate 112,298,096, forward strand.
CAATAGACCCAATGAAGCGCCCCTTCTGCAGCAGCACACCTGTTCTACATCTTGGCAAGAACAGAAGTGCCAGCTGCGGGCACCTCCCCGGCAGATGAGGTGACTAACTGAGAACGCCACCCCTGCCAGCGCTCTGGGTGAAAAGTCTGGGCAGAACTTAGTCTTCTTCCAAGTTCTTTCTGGGGCTCCTCTGACACTGAGCTGAGGATGGACATGGAGAGTAAACCGAGGTGGGGGGTGAAGAGAAGTTCGGGTGTTTTGGATCCTGGGAACCTCCGGATCCCCCACCTGTGTCAGCACACCTGTCACCCGGCTGCTAGGTGGGTGCCTGACCGCACTGAACCCGGAGGTTATGTAGAGCCTTGTCCCTTTCCCTCCTCACCCACCGCTCAAATCAAGAGACTTCTTGAGGGGGTGGGTTATTTTCCTAGGGCTGCTGTAACAGATGCAAACTCTTAAAACAACAGACATTTAAAAAAATCTGAAATCAGGGTGTGAGCCGGTTTGGTTCCTTCCAGGGGCTCAGAGGGAGGCACCCACCCCACTCCATGCATCTCTCCTAGCTTTGGTGGTTGCCAGAAACCCTTGACCCTCCTTGATTTGTAGGTTCATTCCTCATCTGGAGAGCCGAACTCAATTACATCACAAGGACCCTATTTTTCAAATAAGGTCACATTCACAGGTACTGGGCGTTCAGTCTTGGACATATCTTCTTGGGGGTCCACTGTTCAACCCACTCTGGTGGGGTGTGACTTTGGAGTCTGAATGAAAAAACATGGTTCATCAAACACTGCATTTCCTTTATTAATTTTTAAAGTGAATTTTAATAATCACATTGAGGAGTACGATAAGATATCCACATGGACATGTTTATCAGACACTTGGAAACATTGGAGTTGGAGTCAGGACGAAGCTATAGAGATTGATCTGGAAGCCTTGGAAACAAAGGAGAAGAGAATTAGAAGTTTCCTCCTAGCTATAAGTTTCTGTGATTTCAAGTTTAAAATAGAGAGTAGAGAAGAGGTGCTGGTTTTAGTAAACGAGGCCAAGAGATTCTGACGAATTCTCCAAGGTCGGTTTCTTTTTTATTTATTTATTTTTGGCTGCATTGGGTCTTCGTTGCAGTGCACAGGTTTCTCACTGTGGTGGCTTCTCTTGTTGCGGAGCACAGGTTCTAGGCACACAGGCTTCAGTAGTTGTGGTGCACGGGCTCAGTAGTTGTGGCGCACAGGCTTAGTTGCTCCGCGGCATGTGGGATCTTCCCAGACCAGGGCTCGAACCCGTGTCCCCTGCATTGGCAGGCGGATTCTTAACCACTGCACCACCAGTGAAGCCCCAAGGTTGGTTTCTTTTACTTCAAGTCCTTCATGAGCTCTATGTTGACTCTTAGGAAGTCTTTCTCGTTAAACAGCCCCAGAGTCTTCTGAGACAAAGCTCCAGGATTCATGGAATTCCAAAGGCTTTGTTCTAGGAGTTTTTCCTTAGAACCTAGAGCTGTCTTCAGTTGCCTGCCCAGGTGACAGCTTTGGGGTAATAGTAGAGCAGACTCATTAATTTTTTTTTAACTTTTTACTTTATATTGGCGTGTAGCCGATTAACAGTGTTGCGGTAGTTTCAGGTGCACAGCAAAGCGACTCCGCCACACATGTACGTGTACCCATTCTCCCCCAGACCCCCCGCCCATCCAGGCTGCCACATAACATTGAGCAGAGTTCTGTACGTTTACTGCTCCCCGCCACCTCAAGCTGGAGGTGAATTACCTCTGCGACGAAAAAATTAATCCATCGATCTAAGACAGAAACGGGAAATTTTGTTCAAGCTGAACTGAGGGCTATAACCCGGGGACAGCCGCTCAGAAAGTTCTGCCTGTTCGAGGTCAAGACGCAGTCACAGGAGCTTCCCTGGTGGCGCGGTGGTTGGGAATCCGCCTGCCGACGCAGGGGACACGGGTTCGTGCCCCGGTCCGGGAAGATCCCACATGCCGCGGAGCAGCTAAGCCCGTGCGCCACAACTACTGAGCCTGCGCGTCTGGAGCCTGTGCTCCGCAACAAGAGAGGCCGCGATAGTGAGAGGCCCGCGCACCGCGATGAAGAGTGGCCCCCGCTCGCCGCAACTAGAGAAAGCCCACGCACAGAAACGAAGACCCAACACAGCCAAAAATAAATAAATAAATAAATAAATAAATTTATAAAAATACTAGGTAACCCAAACATAATTAGAAAGGTACATTTAAAAAAAAAACAAAAAAACAAACCGCAGTTACATGTTTTGAGACAGAGGGCTGTGTGTTAAATGATGTATTATTGACAGTTTACACAATCTAGCAAGTAGTGGGTCATGGCCCATCGTGGCCCCTTACAACATCAGGAAGGAATGTTGTCTTTTATGGAGTTGTCTTGTTGATGCTGGGAGAATATTGCTCTTTATGGTTGAGCAGGTATTTCTACTGATGCGGGAGGCTTGGTTGGTGCATAATGTAGATACACAGTGCACAGGAGAGGGGAGAAAGGAGGCCAAAGGGCAGAAAAAAAATTTTTTATGTTTAAATTTTTCTTGTCCTGCCATAAAATATGGATTTTATTTCACACCCTCTTTGATGAATGTGAGCTTGCAATGGAGGGCAAGAAGATAAAAGCCACAATCCACGTGATCATTTAGAAGTCACCCCCACCACAGTCTTTATCTCACATTCTTTCCTTTTTTCCCTTCTCCTCTTCCCAACCTTCTAGACTGTGTTAGGTACCTGCTATTACCGTGCTATCACGGTGGGAATAAAAATATGAGTAAGATACAATGTGTGTCCCTAAGAAATTCACAGGCTTGTGAGGGGACCAGATCCAAAAATAGACAATTCTCATACAACTAGATAACTTTAACGTTGGAGATAATAATAACAACAACAGTCACCATTTATTGGCCTCCCTCCTATGTATCTACCAGGCATGGTCAGAAACAGGCATGATCGCCTATCATCCTTACAAAACTCCCATTTTATAGATGAGGAAACTGAGGCTCTGGAAGATTAAGTTGCCCCGTTAATAAGTAGTAGTATTGGGGCTTGGAACCTTGTTTGTTGGATTCCAAAGTTCATCCTTTAATTCCTGTGATCAGGAGCACAAAGGGAGGAGCCCTAGCCAGCTGGACGGGTGGGAGGCTTGTCATCGGTCTGTGGGACTTAAAAATAGGGTATCACCTTTTATGAATTACACAGCGTCCGATGGTATCAGCAGGGCACACAACCAGAGTACAAATGCTCTTATCTTCTCCCCTTTCTGGCCCTCACCTTTGTCCTCTTCATCCCTGTTGACCTGACACGCTTTCACGTGGGTGGAGAGACTTATTTACCTTTGGGCTCTCTTTGATTTTTTATTGACATTCATTTGCTCTTCTAAGTACTATTTGAACTCTGCAGCCAGTCCAGACCTCTGGACTCGTGGAGATTCCTCCACACACTGAGACACATCACAAGCTCATGAACAGCAGCTAGGGACTGCTCTCAGTAAATAAGAATGATGACCCGTGGCAACATGCAGGGCGTTTATTGAGCGCGTAAAATGTACTGCCTTCCGTGGCTGTTTCTCGCCTCGACATTCATCACGTAACTGAAGGCCACGATTGATTCTCCATCATAATGGAATCTTACACATGTGAGGGGATTGTAATTAACATGCCGGCATTGCTTTCTTCAGAAAATCTCGAACTGCAGATCCAGCACTGCTTGATGATAAATGTTTCCTTGCCTGCAGTGCTGCTGTCTCGTAGATCCAGAGCTCTCATGACGTGCAATATGCAGAACAAATGAGTGCAGGGTAGCAGGACCTCTTAAAGTGTGCAGGGTCTGAGGGCCGCTGGCCACCAGAACGCTTTGCTGACCTGGCTTACCGGACCCTTCTCTGCGGGAACATTACTTGGAGGAAAGGAACAAACATACATTCAGCCTCTGCTCCATCCAGGACCAGTCACAGATGCCCTGGGGAAGAAGATGAGTAGGAGCTTGCCTGCTCTCAGGGTGGACCATGGAGAGGACATGAAAGGCTCTGTGAGGGGTGCACCCATTCAGAAAACATCCTGCAACTCAGTTTAGCTGGTTCAGGTGAGCAGTTGGAAAGGAGGAGAAGAAAGTAGGCCGGCACTGTGCTCTAGACTGAGTGTTTGTGAGCCCCCCAAATTCGTGTGTTGAAATCCTAACCCTGATGTGATGGTATTAGGAGGTGGGCCCTCGAGGAGATGATTAGGTCTTGAGAGTGGAGCCCTCATGAATGGGATTAGTGCCCTTTAGAAGAAACTCCAGAGAGCTCTCTTGTGCTTTCCTCCATGTGAGGACACAGTGAGAAGATGACCATCTATGAACCAAGAAACAAACTGTCACTAGATCCTGAATCTGCTGATGCCTTGATCTTGGACTGCCCAGCCCACAGAACTGTGAGAAATAAACGTCTGAGTTTATAAGCCACCCGATCTATGGTATTGTGTTATAGCAGCCAGAATGGACCACCATACACCGCCATACTCTTACTATGATAGGCTCCCCAGCCTATAATATAAAGTGATTATTATAAGCAATACATTCCCACTGTAGGGATTTAGATAAACAGAAAAGAAAGCAGCAGCCATAAACCCACCTCCCCGGTGCGGGGCAGGGTGGAGGGGACCACTGTGAGCATCTCTTATTTTATTCAAGCCTTTTTTTAAAATAAAAAAAAACGTGTTTCAATATGAAAATTCAAATTCATGCATTTCTTTTTTTAAATTTTTCTTCTGCCTTTATTTTCTTATTTTTTTATTTTTAAATTTATTTATTTATGGCTGTGTTGGGTCTTCATTTCTGTGCGAGGGCTTTCTCCAGTTGTGGCATGTGGGGGCCACTCTTCATCGCGGTGCGTGGGCCTCTCATTATCGCGGCCTCTCTCATTGCGGAGCACAGGCTCCAGATGCGCAGGTTCAGTAGTTGTGGCTCACAGGCCTAGTCGCTCCGCGGCATGTGGGATCCTCCCAGACCAGGGCTCGAACCCGTGTCCCCTGCATTGGCAGGCAGATTCTCAACCACTGCGCCACCGGGGAAACCCAAATTCATGCATTTTCTAATGAGACTTGGTCTGGATGGGACAGAGGCTGGGGGCTTCTGGCTTTGGGTCAGATCAGTTTCCAAGATCTCTGCTGAGTCCTTCATTTTACTTTCTTGGTTGTTCTAGGGAGTGGCGGAGGTTGAACTGGAACAAAACCTGAATCGGACTTTCAGAAGCTTCTTCAGAGCAAGTGATGAGGTGAGGGGTGTTGGGGGCAGGGTGGGGGGTGAGCAGGAAGGGGGAGCTGCAGGGGTGCAGGTCCCCAGATGGCTTCCCTGGGAGGATGGGGGGATAGGGGATGTCAGGGTCTGGGAATAAGCAACTCGCCTTCTTTTCTTTGACTTCTGTAGTTAGGGCAGTTAGGGTCGTCACTCCACTGGTCGCTTCATTAATGGGGAAAGGTCCTGTCCTCACTGTCACACACCAGTAGGGCTTTGAAACCCAGATCAAAGAAGGATTATAATGGTGACAGTTTAGAAATTCTGCTGTTATTACCATTACCATTTTCATATGGATAATTGCTTATCAAAGTGCAGAATGAATTGATGCTTCTAACCCTTTTCTTGAACAACCACAGGAGCCTAGAATGCTTTAACGCGGTAACCCCTGTCTAACACCCTCCTGTCTTACGTGTTAGGAGTCACTGTTGCTGTTGCTTTATCTGGTCCGTGCCTACTTAGATGGCCTGATTTTTGCCAGTTTCTTTGCTGACCACTTCTGGCACCTCACTCTTTTATACTGAGTTCAAATTTCTTTCTTCCTGAAGTACCTTCTTTTGTAGTTTTCTCAGTAAGAGTCTGTTAGCAGTAAACTCATAATTTTTTGGCCTGAAAATATCTTTATTTTGCTTTCAATCCCAAAGAACAGTTTATCTGAGTATAGCATTCTAGGTTGACAATTATTTTCTTCTAGAAGCTTCTGTCATTGCTTGTAAGAAATTGGTCTCAGGTCTACCTTCTGGTGTATTATTTGTCTTTTAGTCATGTCTGATCTGCAGTTTAGCCCATCTTTATTTTTGAAAGTTGCATTTGGTTCTTTTTCAAAGCATTCTGATCTCTTTCAATAGAGTTTTGTTCTATTCTTGTTGTTCAGTTCCTTCTTTTGTCTTTAATCATTTTAAGCATACTCATTTTTCATTCTCACTCTGTGCAAGTTCTATGATTTGGTATTCTTGGAGAGTCTTGTTTTACTGTTTGCTATGTTTGCTGTCTCCTGCAATGGGGCTTTAGTGTATATGTGCAGGGGTTGGGGCAGGGTAGGGAGAGAGCTCTGTAATTTGGGTTTGTGAGCTCATCTTCAGCAGCACTTAACTCTCCTCCAACCTGCTTCAGCTGAGATGGAGGAAATGGCCCTCCTGGGTGGTTTAGCATTTACTTCTCCTGCCAGGCCTTCTGGTGGCATTACCAGCCCAAGCTCACTTTTGCTGTTGTTGTTTACTTCACTTAGCTGGGGTTTCCAGATCTCGTAGTGTGGATTCAAACCGAAACACGTGTGAAGGCAGGCTTATGGCTATGAATTCCTAGGGGAGCTTTTTTTGGTTTGCTCTTAGTACCAAACTGAATGGTCCAACTCCTTTGACATCTCTCTGTCATGGTGGGTGGGTTTTTTCTAGTTCACCCTTTAACTGAGGACCCCAGATTGACTGGATTCACCGTGGAGGGGTGGGGAGGATCTCATTTTTACCTTCGCATGTGACCTAAGGTCTCATCTCTTGCTCCCACTGGTTAATACACCCAAGTCCTTGCATTCCCAAGACCCGCAAGCACCCAGGAGCAGTCTTGGCCTTGGAGCTTGGTTGTGAGCTGCCTCTGCTCTGACCACTCAGGACCCGCCTAGCTCTCTTGGGCATTTAGCATGTTTGTATAGTCTGCTGGCACTTGTAGGGTTTTTAGATGCCCCGTTCCTACATATTTCCTTTGCTTGACCCATGACATCCTTTCTAACTTTTCTCCCTACAGACTTTTCTCACCACGAACAGAGTCTGTGAAATGGGTAAGAGACATTCTCAGGAGGGAATGGAGACAGGAGGGCCATGATGGGAACCAGCCAAACGTTAAATGAGCGTTTCTCCATCTGCCAGCCCTGAACTAGTTAAGCCCAGACTTGCTTAACATAGATCCCTGCTGGTGAATCGCACTCACCCTAACCCTGGGCTGACCACACAGCCTTGGCTTCCTCTCCCCCATGAAGTTTTGGATTCAAGATCTTAAACAGTAAGAGCTTGGAGGACTCTTAGAGCTCTTCAGGGCAGATCCACCCTCTACTGATTAAGACAGAGACCCAGGAGAGGAACTGACCTCTGCAGGGTCACCTGGTGCAGGCAGAGCAGAAATCAGGCCAGACCCCCAGTCAGGTCTCCTCTGTCTTAGTGCCCTGGCCTCCCCTCCGTCAGGCTCAGTTCCATCCCATGAGGACAGCCCCTGTTCTCCCTCCCAGTGTGGATATAAGTGAGGAGCCAGAGCCGGGAGCAGACTGGCGCTCATCCCCTTGACTCCTGGACCCAGCACTGTTCCCACAGAACCTTGTTTGACCCCAAGCCTGTGACTTTGCCATCATTCCCTTGTATTTTTATTAATAATGATGATTGCTGTCACTTGTTTGAGCACCTACTATGTGCATCAGACACTGAGCTAGCCCCCTTTAGTAATATTGTTTATATTTCTCATGACATCTGTAAAAACTCTCACTATTATCTCTATTCTACAGATGAGGAGAATGGGTCTCAGAAGGGTTACAAAATTTGTCCAGAGTGGCCAGGCTGGGGTTAAACTCCTCCAAGCCTAAAGACCATACTCCTCTCACTGGTCAGGAGCACCTCTCCCTTCCCTCCTTCCACCTCTTTACTTATTCATGTAATCAATCGTTCAGTCCTTCATTCCTCAAAAGTTTTGAGCGCACACTTGATGTGAGGCAGGGGCAGGTATCCAAACGCACGAGTCAGAGACATTGCCCTCCGGGAGCCCAAGTCTCTTGGGGAGACAGAGAGCAGTAATGAAAGAAGGAGAGGTGGTGAAGGGTCTCAGAGGTGTTGGAACTTGGACACCTGACCCAGAGGGTGGGAGAGGAAACAAGTGGCTTTTTGTAGGAGGACTCTTTGTGAATACCCCAGAGGAGCCCAGCCTCAGCAAGATGGTCACCGAGGAGGACATTCAGTTCTATGTTCAGCAGTTCAAGAAGTCTGGTTTCAGGTAAAGAGAACAGCACCCCGAACGCAGGAGAGAGAAGGTGGGCAGACAGGGGCTCTTCTGCTCTCGCAGTGCTGGGTGAGGCCCAGGGCCAGCTCAGTCCCAGTGGAAGCCTAGCCAGCCTCTGCTTGAATGCCCCCAGTGTCGGGAGGCTCATTATCTGACGACGCTCAGCCTGCTCGAGTTTGGAGAGTTCAGCTGGTTCTCCCTTATGCTTAGGGGCCCCTTCAGAGCAGATGTTTTTAACTTTTTTTTCATTGATGACCTCTGTGAGGAACAGATGACAGCGCTGAGTTCTTACTTCAGGAAAACACAGAACCCCACGTAACCTCAGAAACTGCGTACATGCTTGGCGGTGGGGGCGGTGGTTATAGGCTCAGCTTTACTGAGCTCTAACTCACACACCATAGAATTCACCCTCTGAGAGGGTACAGTTCAATGGTTTTTAGTCATTTCGTGGAGTTGCGCCGTCACGATACGTTTTATGGATCGCGCCACGATCCATTTTAGAGTGTTTTCATCTCCCCAAAAGCAGCTCTGTTCCCTTTCACGGTCACCCCCACTTCCCCTGGGCCCCCGGTTCTGGTCACTCCCCCGTCTGCTCTCCGTCCCCCTGGAGCTGCCTATTCCAGACGTTTCACGCAAACGGAGTCGTACGCTGTGTGGTCCTTCGTGTGTGGCTCCTTTCACTCTGGTTCGCCCATGTTGTAGTCTCTGCCAGACTTCGTTCCTTTTCCTCAGGTCTGTTTTTATGCTGCGGTTCAGGGCCCTGCCCTGAAATCACTGAGAATCCCTCCTAACAGCCCCTTCTCTGCTTGTCCCTTCAAGTATTTGCGTATTGCAAATCTTCGAAGCTCGTGAGTCCTTCAAGGGCGCTGCAGGTCACCGCGTTTCCATCCTCCTCCTCTCTCCTCACGCCCCCATCCTTCACTCAGACCCAGGGGCGCAGAAGGAGCCCAACAGCAGGACCACCTTCGTCAGCCCAGCCCACAAGTTCACAGTGTGGCGACCTTGGCCGTGAACACCCGTGGTGGCCTTTAGACCCCAGTGTCTCCAGTATCACAATTTCAACCCTTCCCTAAGCATCTCCTTTCTTTCCCCCACCCCCGCGAAGTGGGTGACAATTTAAGAGTCTCAGACTGGGAGACAGAGGTTCTCTGGAAGGGAACGTATAGGCAATCCGATCCGACCCCTCCTTGCACAGGAGGGAAAATTAGAAGTCCCCAAAGGGCACGTGGCTTGTCCAAGGTCTTTCCGGGCCCTCCCTTTCACCGGAAGCCTCAAGGGCCGGACAGCGCCAGCCCATTCCATACCTGAGGATTGGGAGAATGCTCCAGGTACAGCCCTGGAGCCACCCTACCTGTCCGGAGGAGACACCGCGGCATCGCTTCCCGATGTCACATTAGGAGGAAGCACCTCCCGGTGGCCCTTTTCTGTGGGCTCCCTGGGACAGGGGAGTGGCCCTGGCTGGTGAGGGCACTAAACCAAGCTCCCCGCCCTCTTCCAAGACAGTCCCGGGAGAAAATGGAGAGTCCTGTAGGGCTGACTTCTGAGTGTCCCCGGATGCCCACTTCAGAGAACACCAGCCCTCAGCCCCGCGCTGTGCCTGCACCAGGCCGTGCTCGATAAAGCCCAGCAGGCACGCAGGGCACCGGGGTGTGAATCCTGGGCTCTGTCCTCTTCCCCCTGCAGGAGCCTTTGCTCTTCCTGGGAAGACTGGCTCTATGCTGAGCGGGTTGCCGGTGGGGTCTGCAGCACAAGCATCTACTAAAAGCTTTCCTCTTTTTATTCCCTCGTCCGCCCCTCCCAGGGGGCCTCTAAACTGGTACCGAAACATGGAGAGGAACTGGCAGTGGGGCTGCAAAGGCTTGGGAAGGAAGGTGAGTTCGGCGCTGTTCTCCTCCCACATGAGTCACCCTTCGGGCATCCATGGACCCAACTGATAGGCCGCTGGGTCAGAGCCAGGGGTGGGCAGACTGGCCGGCTGCTTTTGGAGGTGCCTCCACTGCAGGGTTTCCTCTTACAACCTCTTTTGCTGCTGCTTCTCCTGGAAGGGCAGAGAGTGGGGAGAGGGTGGGGACAGGGGTCTGCCAGGTGACTGCAGCAGCGGTCTGGACGGCCTAGGTCCCCCGGCGGTGCCCCGGCTCAGGGCGCAGGTGGTCCAGTTAACTCCCAGAGGTAACAAGGATGAAACTCCTGGCTCACAGAGGAACATTACGTGCTCTCAGAGAGACGGGGCTTTAACCTCTGGCTGCGCCACCTCGACCGAGTCAGTCCGAGTCTCAGTTTCCTTGTTTGTCAAGCAGAAGCCACGTTTCCAACCCCTGGGTCTGCAAAGGGAGTAATGGGGTCCCTGGTTTACATTCAAAACATTAAAAACCTAAGGGAAATTGCATTTTCACGTTCCTTAGCTTACTCGGTAGCCCTGGCCATCTTCTTGATTCAGTCACAAATGAACGGCCCTCTATATGCCAGGAATGGTGCAAATAACACAGGTGGGGTCCTGACTTCACGGGGTTAGGTCTTGAGGCAGTAGAGCATAAAAGCAGTGGTTCAGAGCAGGCTGGGCAGAGAGTCAGCCTGGGAGGTAATCCCTGTGTGACCTTGGGCAAGGCACTTAAACACTCTGTTCTCCGTGGCCGCCAATATGGAATTGACAAGAATGGTGCCTACCTCAGGCAGGAGCTGTGTAAGGATCAAGTAGTTGACGCACATCAAATGCTGAGTTAGAACAGTGCCTAGTACGTAGTAGTGGTTTAATGAATGCTCTTTAGCCTATCATCACTCTCATCTGTGATGGACAAAAATGACAAAACTGCAGTTTGATTGGCAGACTCTCTCAAAGCATGAGGGACGAGGAGGAGGTCCTCGGGGAGGTGAACCCCGATGGCAGTAGGTTTGGGGACCCCCTCTTCTGCAGTTTCCTTCCAGATCTTCCTCCTCTCCCACCTCCTCCCATTGCCTCCGCCACCGCTTTACGTTCTCACCTGGAACATTCTAGAATGTCCATCCCACCCCCACAGCAGCCTCAGGATTCGTTTCAGCCACAAAACCACCCCTGAGTCTTCACCCCCGGATGAACGGGGCGCAGTGAGAAGCGCACAGTTCTGCGTTGTAGGTAAAAAACGGTGCGCATTCCTTACCCAGGGACAGTGAACGCCGTTTGGAAATTGTCATGGTAGCGTGAGAACACAGAGTAAAAGGAGGTTCTCTCGACCTTGCGGTGCCCCATGTATCAGTAGACAAAAAGTGAAGTCCCTTTGCTGCCTGTAATGTCACACTGGCCCCAGCGTGGCTGGCCCAGTCACACTCTGGCTGCCCTGGTGAAGCGTCCGTTCAATTCATAGAAAAGGAATATTGATGTCCGTCTAAGGGCATCTTTCCTCCTTCCCAGTGCCATCTGTTTGCTGTCAGGAATATCAGCCACACAGAGTGGACCACACGCATGTTCTTACTTATACACACGCACACAGAGCCTGTGTGGTCAGTACGTGGCTGAATCCATCCGTATGAGAAAAACCCAGTTTTTTCCTCCTGTGTGTCTCCTTTACTTTCACACAAATCACTTTCTTGCTGACACTTCTTATCACCAAATGTGTGGAGGTTTTTCCACACATCACCAAGCAGTTCTCTGCAACACCAGCTGGGTGGCCTACAATTTAACTCAGTTCTGGTGCTGTCTACCAGAGACGGCGTCAGAGCCTACAGGTTAAGGGCTCAGTCCCACAAGACTGCTCCCCACTTCAGATGCCAACCCCAAGTCCAGGTTGTTACCTGCGCTTCCAACTGATTGGCTGTAAATTGGAGGCTCCCAGGACCTCCTCCTTGGGTCTATTAATTTTCTAGAATGGCTCACAGAACTCTGGGAAACACTTACTTACGTTTACTAGTTTATTAAAGGATTTGATAAAGGACACAGATGAACCGCCAGACGAAGGAATCCACAGGGCGAGGTCTGGGCGGGTCCCAAGCCCAGGAACCTCTGTCCCTGTGGATCTGAAGTGTGTTATCCTTTTGGTGCGGATTTCACCAACCTAGAAGCTCTCCGAACTCCATGCTACTGGGATGGAGACTTCCTCACGTAGATGCGATCAATTATTAACTCCATTTGCAGCCCCTCATCCCTCTCTGCTTCCAGACATGGGGCAGGAGGATGTAGCTGAAAATCCCAAGTGTCTAATCATGGCTTTGTCTTCCTGGTGACCAGCCCCCATCCAGGAGCCCAGCCAGAGTCACCTCACTGGAACAAAAGACGCTCCAAGTGCTCTTATCTCTTAGGAACTTACAAGGGTCTCAGGGGCTCTGTGCCAGGAACCAGGGGCAGAGAGCAAGATACACGCTCTTATCACTCAGGAACTTACAAGGGTCTCAGGGGCTCTGTGCCGGGAACCTGGGGCAGAGAGCAAGATACACGCTCTTATCACTCAGGAACTTACAAGGGTCTCAGGGGCTCTGTGCCGGGAACCAGGGGCGGAGAGCAAGATACACGCTCTTATCACTCAGGAACTTACAAGGGTCTCAGGGGCTCTGTGCCGGGAACCAGGGGCGGAGAGCAAGATACACGCTCTTATCACTCAGGAACTTACAAGGGTCTCAGGGGCTCTGTGCCGGGAACCAGGGGCGGAGAGCGAGATGTACGTTTTCTAATCTCGCACACCATCATCTCAGATCTCTAGTAATACTGGTGCCTCGTTCACGCAAAGCACGCGGTGGAAACAGAGCCGGACCACGGTGGCGCTGTGAAGGGTTTTCCGCGGGGGAGTCGGTAGTGGAGGAGGCCCCGCGGTGTGAAAACACCGTCTCCTTGCCCGGGTGAGGGGCGCTGAGCATGCAGGCTGCTTCGCCTTCCCGTTATCCCCCCCCAGATCCTGATCCCGGCCCTGATGGTCACCGCGGAGAGGGACTTCGTGCTCGTTCCTGAGATGTCCAAGCATATGGAGGACTGGGTGAGGCAATGGTCCCGCTCGGGGCCGTCGGGGCTTCTTGGAGGAGGGCACGGGCGTCCCAGAGGCTGCAGAGCGGGATGTTCGGGGGAACCACGCGCTTGACAGCATCACTGTCGCCTTTTGGGAGCAGCGATTAAGACTGCTGCTTCCTGGACTTCCCTGGTGGTCCAGGGGTTAAGACTCCACGCTTCAGGGAACTAAGATCCCGCATGCCACGCGGTGTGGCCAAAAGAAAAAAGAAAAAAAAAAAAAAGACTGCTGCTTCCTTTCCCCTTCGCTGATGCAGTCTCTCATCACTCACTCATTCTTTCATTTCCCGGGCTTTTCCTGGGCGCTTAGATGAGTTGGGACAGTGCTAGGTACCAGGGAGGTAAAGATGAATGAGGTGCAGACCCCACCCCGCAGGAGGTCATGTCCAGCAGTTAACCCCACATGCAGGAGGCTTGTGTGGAAGAGGGCACAGCTGGGAGCGAGGGCTGCACAGAGGTGCTGACCACTGCCTCTGGCCTTGAGGAACTCCTAAGCCTTGCCCGGCAGAGAGAGAACGGGAGAGGAGACAGGGTGTTGAGAGGTGAGGATGGATGAGAGAGGTCAGAGGGTGGGGCTGGGAGGTTATCCTGAGCCCACTGGGCCAGGCTGAGCTGTGTGGACCTATGGGTGAGGGGACTGTTGAAGTGGAGAGATGGGTATCAAACCTGTGGTTTGGAAGCACACTCTGCTGACAGCGTGGAGGTTGGTAGGGATTGGGAGACCTGCAAGCGGGGTCACCGTGACTGCTCGTGTATCCTGGCTGGATGCGGAGAGCATTCGCCTGCACTTGGCCGTGGCTTTGTTAGCGTCATCCAGTGCGGTGGACAGAGTGTGTTTCAAGGGATGTTGCCAAGGACGCCCTTTGTGGGTGGTGGAGCCAGTCAAGGGAGGGCTGTGACCCACTTTGGAGATTCAGGTGCCAAAAGGGAGACTGAACAGCCCTGCGTGCAGACCACCAGGGAGGAGGGAGGCGACATGGGAAGGGGACGCAGTCATGGCTATAGGGCAAGAGCCAAGCTCGACCCGGCATTTTCCTGGCAGTGAACGGGCCAAGTCCTAATGGTTCTGGAGGGAGACAGTCTGTTGTGATGAGTATGGGTCAGCCTGAATTTGAATCTTAGCTCAGCCACTCTCTGTGTGGCCTTGGGCCAGTTACCTAACCTCTCTGAGCCTTCATATTACCCAAAGGATCATGGTCAAAGATAAATAAGGCAGGGCTTCCCTGGTGGCGCAGTGGTTAAGAATCCGCCTGCCAGTGCAGGGGACATGGGTTAGAGCCCTGGTCCGGGAAGATCCCACATGCCGCAGAGCAACGAAGACCATGCGCCACAACTACTGAGCCCGCGTGCCATAACTACTGAAGCCCGTGCACCTAGAGCCTGTGCTCCGCAACAAGAGAAGCCACCGCAATGAGAAGCCCGTGCACCACAACGAAGAGTAGCCCCCACTCTCCGCAACTGGAGAAAGCCCACGTGCAGCAATGAAGACCCAACACAGCCAAAAATAAATAAATAAAATAAATAAATTTACTTAAAAAAAAAGATAAATAAGGCAGTGCATGTGCAGCACCTAGCACATAGTAGGAGCTTGATCAGTGGGCATTCCTTTCCTAAATCATGCGGGGTTTTCAGGGGGGTGGCCCACAGGGAGCAGAGAACTTGCCTTCTGCCATTTACTTTTCCGGATGGGGTTTTCTTCCAGATCCCCCGCCTGAAAAGGGGTCACATTAAGGATTGTGGACACTGGACACAGATGGAGAAGTAAGGAGATGGGGGTCTCTGGGTGGAGGACGTCAGGGCTCCCTGTTCGCCTCCAATAAGCCGCTTACTTTACCACCTCTGCCTTCACCTGAGTGAGGGAGTGCGTCCAGACAGATGGGAATTGCCTTCTGTTCCCTTTCCAGGCCCGCAGAGTTGAATCAGATCCTCATTGAGTGGCTGAAGACTGACGCCAGCGACCCACCGGAGGTCTCGAAGCTTTAGGGTGTGACTTGTGTCAGCCTCCAGCAGGCACTCCAACCGCTTCATCTGCTGGGGGCACTTCTCTGGTACCCGGATGGGGCCTTACCCGCATCTCTCAAAACCAGCAGCGTTGTTCTGAAAGGGTTTGCAGCAAAGAGTGATTTTCTCTAAATGAAATGAGTCAGATTTGACATAATTTTAGATACAGGAAAAATCACGTGTGATTAATTCTCTGGGTATAAACGTATCCCTTTATGTCTAAGGATTCTGTGGGGGACAGAATGGGATGGCCGGGGGTGATTTCTCTTTGGCTAATCAAGTCAGCGTTTTGATGATGCAAAATCAGCAATTGAGAAGCTTTTCAGCAGAGATGGGAACTCCTTTATTCAATAAAATGAAGACAACTGCCATAGTGCTCCTTGTGTTCTTGGGAGGAAAGCAGAGTGATTGTTCTAAGAAAGTATCGCGTTTGGGTGAACACTGTCTCCTCTGCTCTGAGTCTCTCTACGAGTCTCTGCGTGATCTGGAACAGTGCTGTCTGGTGGAACTTTCTTTTTTTATTAATTTATTTTATTGAAGTATAGTTGATTTACAGTGTCGTGTTAATTCCTGCTGTAGAGCAAAGTGATTCAGGTACATATGTGTATCCATTCTTTTTCATATTCTTTTCCATTGTGGTTTATCACAGGATATTGAATATAGTTCTCTGTGCTATACAGTAGGACCTTGTCGTTTATTCATTCTATATGTAGTAGTTCGCATCTGCTAATCCCAAACTACTAATCCATCCCTCTCCGGCCCCCCCTCCTCCTTGGCAACCACAAGTCTGTTCTCTATGTCTGCGAGTCTGTTTCTGTTTTTTAAATAAGTTCATTTGTATCATATTTCAGATTCCACATGTAAGTGATATCATATGGTTTTTGTCTTTCTCTTTCTGACTCACTTCACTTAGTATGGCAACCTCTAGGTCCACCCATGTTGCTGCAAATGGCAGTATTTCATTCTTTTTTATGGCTAATATTCCAGTGTATATATGTACCACATCTTCTTTACCCATTCATCTGTTGATGGACACTTAGGTTGCTTCCATGTCTCGGCTATTGTAAATAGTGTTGGAACAAACATAGGGTGCATGTATCTTTTCAAACTATAGTTTTCTCCAGGTATATGCCCAGAAGTGGGATAACAGGCTCAGAGGGCAACTCTATTTTTAGCTTTTGGGAGAACCTCCGTACTGTTTTCATAGTGGCTGCACCAATTTATATTCCCGTGGAACCTTCTGACACGATTGAAATGGTCGGTTCTGTGCTACCGGATAGAGTGGCCACCAGCCACGCGTAGCCATGTGCCCTGTCTCCCTGCTCCGTTGGCATGGTGTGCTCACCAATCTATGTTCACCTCCCTCGCTGCTCCTTCTGCAGGGCAAGCTTGTGGACAAGGTGGTGTCTCCAGGCTGAATTCTGAATTAGGATGAATGTAAATTAACCAGGCGGAAAAGGGTATGTATGTCCAGGTGTGTGCAGAAAAGAAATGTTAACAGCGTTCATTCTTAAATACCCCTGTGTGCCTGGAGCCCTACACTGACCATCTCTTATCCTTCCCATTTAACAGATGGGAAAACTGAGGTTCAGATAATTTGCCCAAGGTCGCTTGGCTAGTGCGGGGCAGAGCCTAGATTCAGATGCATGCTCTCTGGTTCTGCAGGTTGAGCTCCTTCTACCAAAAGCTCTTTTCTTTTCTAAATCTGGGGTGAGACTACACAGATCAAATCCCTGCTCGGCCACTGACCACAGAGTGACCTTGAGAAAGAGGTCACTGTGCCTCAGTTTCCTCTATTAGAAAAGGACATTAATAGCACCAAACTCGTAAGTGATCGTGAGTATTAAATGAGGTAATACATACAGGGCCCTAGAACGGTGCCTGGCACAGAGGAAGTGCTACTGATGTGTTAGCCATAAAATTTCCGGTTTATCCCAGGATGAGGCTTCTGAGGGCTTTAAACTTCCAGCCAGCCCACCACCACCTCCTCCCTTTTGGATCAGAGAATTAAAGGACTCATTTAAAAAGCAAATGTGTGCTCTGGGGGAATGACTACAGAAGCCGGCTAACATTATTTCACTAACTGCGTGTGTCCAGGCTTATTTGTCCGGGATTGGTTGGAGGAAACAAGAATCTTAGAACATCTCTCATCTGAAGAAGCACAAGTAGGCAAACCTATTCGGCCTGTCTCCGTTTCCAGTATTCTCCCCAGTAATCTCTGTAAACCATTCAAAATGTCCAGAAATTCTACTCTTTCGGCAAATAAGGGCCAGACGAATCTAGTTCATAGCATTGCGACACAAGTATCACCAGTCATACAAGATTGAGGGTCATAAAAAAAACGCTCCATTGGAAAAGGTCTTTAGGTCATTCCCGAAAATACTTTTCAGATGCCTTGTTAAGTACAAGTTGTTTGAAGTATGTTCAAATTGATTTGATTTTAAAATGTTATTTTTATTTCAGACTACAAAGGGCGTAAATAACAAGTGTATTTACCTCTGCAGAGGGAATTAGCTTTTTAAAAGAGGCATGGAAGACCCCACCCACATATCGGTGAGATCATAGAACTCCCTCCAGGGAGCTGAGATCACTCACAGGTTCTGTCCTCACACTCGATGTCTGTCAACTAGCAGGGTCCAAGGTTTCCAGGAGAAATAGCTTCTAAAAATGCATCTATTTAGAACATGCGACAAAAAGCTATTCCTGTATCTCTTGGGGTATAATGAACCCATGGTTTTAGGCCTGGAAGTGACTCTAAGGCCCACTGTTCACACTGACATTACCATGAGCACAAATTAAAACTAAACAATGGTTAAAATATGTAGGTCAGAAGCTCAAAGGTTTTGGCAACAAGAATTGGGTGGGAAATATCATGCCTCGCAGTTCAAGGGAATCCATCTGGCAACAAATAAAATACTTTCTTGGCAGTTGCGGAAGTTTCTCCCCAGTGTTGGCTGCTGCACCCAATTGTTAATTGTTTCTTCTGCCAGACTATCAGGTTCTTGGGATTGGAGCCTGACTGTCTAGGTGATTTATCCTTGATCCTAGCCCAGCGCATGCCTGGTGTTTTGAATGGGTAAATGAGTTAGTTTCAAATGCTTGATTTTTGATGTCCTGCTTCATGAGATGGACGACCAATTGTCTGAGTATTTTTACTGTCCCAAGCCTTGGTAGATCTCTTACTGTTGGCATGTGTGCCGATAGCACTAAATTCAGGAGAAGACATCCAGATTCTAGACATCTACACATCTTCCCTAGGATCCACTGGATAAACCACGAGGGTATGTCACTGAGCTTCTGCTTCATGAAACAAATGTGATAATTATTTTAATAACACAGTTGAAGTATTTAAAGATACTGTAGGTTTTTACAGTTTTCATATTTATAAGGCATGAGTAGTCATTTTGGCAGTTTACCTAAATACATTTTGTCTTATTTCCATACATATTTCCTGGATTTTGAGGCCGGCACCTGCTTTAGAAAGAATACCAGTGATACCCCTATTCCTGTAAATTCACTTTTTTAAAATTGTGGTCAAACTTGCATAACATAAAATTTACCATTTTTCAGTGCACAGTTCAGTGGCATTAAGTACATGCACATTGCTGTGTAACCATCACCACCATCCATCTCCACAACCTTTTCATCTTCCCAAACAGCCCTGTCCCCATTAAACACTAACTCCCTTTTCTCCATCCCCCAGTTCCTGGAAACCCCCATTCTAGTTTCCATCTCTATAAATTTGGCTACTCTAGCTACTTCATATAAGTGGATTCATACCGTATTTGTCTTTTTGTAACTGGCTTATTTCACTTAGTATAAGATCCTGTCAGGGAGGAAGAAAACTTTCCTCTACCCTTCTGTGTTCTTCTGGCTGGTCTAAGAATTAAATTGACATGAGATAGATTAACAGGAAAGATCAAATTTAATTTTGCACATAACGGGAACCCTACATACATGAGAGGGTCAGAGAGAGAAAGGTAAAATGAGGTATATATGCCACCCTGAGCTCAGGAATGGGATAGGAGCCTGGGGCTTCCAAGTACAGGAGGGTCATTCACAGGATGATAAAAGGAAGAGCAGATGCTGGGTACTTAGGTATTTGCCCTGCCATATACATGGTGCCACTCAGACAAAATTTATCTCCGGTAATAACTCTTTTCTGGGAAAAATCCCCAATTTAAATTCTTGTAGGTAGTTGAGGGAGGAGCAGTAGTTTCTCTTGAACCCACAGGGGCTCTATTGCCTTTAACTCCTCGTGCAGAAGTAACACATTTTGGGGAGGCTCGTTCCGAGCCCCTAAAATCCTCAAGGCTCATCCATGTTGTGGCCTGTGTCAGAATTTCCTTCCTTTTTAAGACTGAGTAATATTCCGTTGTATGTATGTTCCACATTTTGTTTATCCAATCATACATCAGTTGACACTTGGGTGTACAAGTATCTCTTAAAGCCCCTGCTTTCAGTTCTTCTGTGTACGTACCCAGAGGTGGGATTGCTGGATCATACGATAATTCTCTCCACTGTACTGTTTTCCACACCGACTGAATCATTTTACATTCCCATCAGCAATGCAAAGGGCTTCAATTTCTCCACATCATCATCATCACTTGTTGTTTTCTGAGCTTTGGGTAATAGCCATCCTGATGGGTTTGAAGTGGCATCTCTTTGTGGTTTTGATTTGCATTTCCCTACTTCTAAGTGAAGAGCGTCTTTTCCTGTGCTATTCACCATTTGTATATCTTCTTTGGAGAAATGTGCATTCTTTGCCCATTTTTAAATCAGGCTTGGGTTTTGGTTGTTGAGTTGTAGGAGTTCTTTATATATTCTGGATATTAATCCATTATATGATTTGCAAATATTTTCTCCCATTCTGCAGGTCACAAACTCACTTTTTTTTTTTTTTTTAAACTTTAGTCTTTTTTTTTTTTAATGTATTTTTTTAAACGCATTGTTTACTTTGTTTATTTATTTATTTATTTTTGGTTGTGTTGGGTCTTCATCTCTGTGCCAGGGCTTTCTCTAGTTGTGGCAAGCGGGGGCCACTCTTCATCGCGGTGCGCGGGCTTCTCACTATCGCGGCCTCTCTTGTTGCGGAGCACAGGCTCCAGACGCGCAGGCTCAGTAATTGTGGCTCACGGGCCTAGCTGCTCCGCGGCATGTGGGATCTTCCCAGACCAGGGCTCGAACCCGTGTGCCCTGCATTGGCAGGCAGACTCTCAACCACTGGGCCACCAGGGAAGCCCCACTTTTTAATCAAGTAAAAATTTACTTCCAATTTTAAAAGGACCTGGGTTAGGACCTAGCCTCTGTTTTGTATGTAGTTCCTCACTGTTTTCCATAAAGTTACTGCCAAGATGGATGGGCAGAACGCCTCAGCACTGGGGAGCTTGTGTGACTATTCAGCTTGGGTCAGAATTTGGAAGACAAAAACAATGCTTTGTTTATGTAAATCAAGGTAAGAAAAATCCAGAGAAAGCCCCAAACAGTGGTCTTTGTTGCCATTGGAATAGATTGAGGAGATGTATTATTTGGTCACTGTCTCCATCAGTTATCCTGGACTGAGATGGAAAGAGTAGATCTCCCTGTGCTGTGCTGCTGCTTCCCACCAGCCAACTATTTTACCTTCGGTACAGCAGCCTTTTTAAAGAGAACGAGCTGGCTGAGTGGGACTAGGAAGTAATACCTACCGATCAGAAATCATTAAACACTCTTCCAAATGTTCACAGTGTTTCAAAGAAATGTGTTAAGTTACCATGTACAAATTGTATATTAAGAACTCGTTTTCACTGATTAATAAGCACAGGAGGGGAAAAGATTTTTTAAAAAAGCTTCAGTGGCCATCGGGATGGTAACATTAATTTCCCTTGCCAACAAATGTTTGGAAAAGTTAAGACTCAGCAAGTATAGAACAAGCTGAGTCCTTCAGACAAGAAGAAATGAGCAATATACCATCGACCTCAACCACGAGATGGTGGCGAGGCAGATTGAATTAACTGATAGACACCATTTTTGCTGATCTTTATATTTCTTTTCATGTCATTTTATTTTTTTTTTCAGTAAAGGCGATACATAAAAGTGATGCGACTGGTTTGGGGGTGAGGGAGGAAGCGTTCCACGCAAGGGCAGTAGCACAGGGTGAAGAAAGCAAGCCTGGTGGGTGACTCCAGGCTTCAGGAAATCTCAGCAGAGGAGGGAAGGGAGCCTGCAGGGAGTCTGGGGGCACAGGCCAGGCCCACCGACACCCATGGCATCCAGCTTCTGGAATGTCCTGCCTCAGAATGCATTCACCCAAAGGAGAAAACCTGGCTTCCGCTGTAGTTGCAGAGGAACATTTGTGGGTGGGCACAGGGTACATTTCGCCTGAAGCTGTGGGACAGGGCTTGAGGGTGAGCGGGAAGCAAGCTATTTATTTGGGGTGGCATCGGGCTGTGCCCTCCCCTCCTTGCCATGGGCCTCTTTGCCCTCCTGGCATGATGCTCACCCCACCCCATCTGGTGGCCACAGCCCCTGGACCCCCTTCCAACTCGGAGGAGGGACAGTAGCCGACCTGATAGGTGCTTTCTCCACCCCTCAGCCCTTGGGCCTCCCCACTGCACCCCTACCAAGGCCTGCCTCTCCCAGGCAGGGAGTCTATGGGGAGGTGCCCTCGGGTGATGGAGCTGGCCGCCTTGGAGCGCCCTGGCCCTGCCTTCCACCAGGGACAGCCCGAGGGAGACAGCGCAGAGGCAAGAGGCCTTGCTCTCCTCCCGCACAAAGTCCTTGGTGGAGACCCTAGCACGGAGGCTTGCAGACAGCCAGAGCGAAGAACCCCAGACCGAGTGGCTCCAACAACGGGCGCTCATGGTCTCACAGCTCTGGAGGCTGGAAGTCTAAGGCCAAGCAGTCGGCAGGGTTGGTTTCTCCTGAGGCCTCTCGCCTTGGCGTGTAGACAGCCGTCTTCTCCCTGTGTCCTCACCTGGCCTTCCGTCTGTGTCTGTGTCCTAATCTCCTCTTATCTAGACACAGTCATATTGGATCAGGGCCCATTCCAATGACCTCATTTTAACTTAATTACCTCTAAAAATCCTATCTCCAAATACAGTCACATTCTGAGGTCCCGGGGGTTAAGGCTTCAACCTAGGAACTTGGTGGGGGAAACACGATTCAGCCCATGACACAGGTCCCAGCTCTTGTGCCAGATTGGCTCGGCTCTGTGGCCCTGAGCTCTGCGTACCTGGGACTTTCCTCTCTGCTGTTGAGCTGCTGCTAAGCGATCATAAACAGCATCTCCACTAGTTGGGATCCCCCTGTGTGGAACACGTGGCTACCACTCCCCCTCAGCACACAACTTTGCAGTTGGGGAGTGTGATCGCACACACACACACACACACATGCACACGCACACACATATGCACCCGGCAGCTGGAGGAGATCCTGGTTTGGGGGACACAGGTGTCCCCCAACCCCCATTCCAGAACTTCTTCTGTGTATATCTGACCCCAAGCTCCGATCCTCCAGCCCGGCCTCGCCTCCAAAACCCTAGAGCTGTTGCTCACGCTTCCCGCTAGACCCCAGCTCTTGGCTTGGAGAGATCGAATGCCAAGATGCTCAGTGACTGATTAATCTGTTCATTGCACAAACATGCCTCAGAGGCTGGTGCGGTGCCAGGCACTGAGCCAAGGGGTGGTGACGTGGACAGGAACGTCCCAAGGAGCCTGCCACCGAAAGCTCAGCGCTGGGGGCAGATGCAAGAGCTTGATACCTTCGCAAGCTCTGATGGTGTCCCGGTGCTTCTCAGACGTCTGCTCTAACCTTTATGTCCACCCAGAGGATTAGGCAAAAATGCCACCACTTTATTGGAGAGAAAACTGAGCTTCACAGAGGTTAACCGGCAAAGCATGGAAGAGGAACCCAGGTCTGCCTGCCTTAAGGCCTGGGGAAGGAAGACCTCAGCTAGATGACTCTGCCTGGTCTGAGTGTCACTCGTCCGCCCCCTCACGTCCCCCGTCCCCCGCGTCCCTGTCCTACAGCCACCAGCATCCTGTTCTGTCTCCCTATAGCGATGGGCAGCCTGGTGTATCCCTCCCCCAGCTCTGACAAATGAACTAACACACGGGCCCCATGTCACAGCCTCCCCTGACCTGTGGCATTAAGGACCCAGTTTCGAGGCCGGGGGTCCCTCGGCTCCAGAACGCCTCTACTTGGTGTCAGAGCTCAGCAGCTTTCGGGAAGAGAGCAGCCGCCTTATAAATGCTGCGTGTCCAGCCTGCGGCCTGAGAGGAGCCCCGGGGCAGGGGCCAGGCCAAACTGCTGTTTGTCTGGGTGGAGCCTGTTGTCACACTGTTTATCCACCTCTGCCGGGGCCCCAGGCCCCTCTGTGTGCTGCAGCTGCAGAGTCAGCCCTGAGCTCCTGCAGTCACCGTCACCGCGCTGCTGGTTCCAGCCCCCCGCTCCGCCTGGCCTCCGCACCCCGCTGCCCTGTGCTCTGCTCCACGAGGAGGCCAGAGTCAGCCAAGGCCACTGACCCACCGCTGGAGCCATGGTAGGGCCACGTGGCCAGCCGCTCAGCCCTGCCCGTCTGCATCCAGGCTGTGCCTGTGAACCCGGCTTGGGAGGGCAAAACGAGGGCGGGTGTGGGGCTACTGGGAGGCCACGGGGAGGCCACGGGGAAGCTCTTGAATTAGACTCGCGGCTCTGGGGAGCCACTGGGGTGCTGGGGAAGGGATGGAAGAGGAAGGCCGGGGTTGGACTCCTGTGTCTTTCCTTGGTTGCTCTGTGAGCTCGGGGAGGTTACTCTACCTCTCTGGGCCTCAGTTTCTGCTCCTGAAAATGAGAGTAATGTTACCTATTTCATGGCTTTATTGTAAGGCCTAAATAAGGTATGACATGTGGAGAGATATGACATGTGGAGGACCCCAGAACAGTGCCCGGCACACAGCGGGGATCCCACAAACGGGAGTCTTTTCCCCAAGGCTCTCTGCTGTGGCCTCCAGGCCAGGAAAGGCTGCTGTGCTGTCTCCCAGGGCTGCACCCCTGATCTCATGTAGCCCCCTTCTCCTAAGGGGGGCCGAGTTTTCTGCGTGATCTGCTCCCCTGACCATGGGGGTCAAGGGAGATCGTAGCAGGAAGCCCGCACGTGGCTGCACGGCTTTAGGGCTTCCACTGTGTGTTTGAGCTTCCCAGTGGCTCAGCGCCGTGGCCCCAGCCTCCCACCTCTACAATGTTGGGACAGTGGGATGGGGGTCAGGGCAGCCCTAGACCACTTACTGGTGGTGACCCGGGGTTTGTCCTATCACAGGTCCATGGGTACAAAGGAGTCAAATTCCAAAACTGGGCGAGGACCTATGGCTGTTACCCGGAGATGTACTACCAGCCCACGTCCGTGGAGGAGATCAGAGAGGTGAGTGCCCATCTCAGCACAGGGCCCAGTGGTCCAGCCGCCGGACCTCCAGCTCCATCTGGGCCCTGTGGACCAGCCCCAGAGAGGAGGTGGACTTCCCAGCTAAGACCCTCATCCCCACCCCAGAACTGCCGGTGGGGTGACAGCTCCATGTGGTCGGCTCCAGCTGAACTCTGCTGCTGCGTGACCACCTGTGGTGTCTGCCAGTGACTGCCAGATTTTTATTTCTGGCTCAGGTCTCTTCTCTGAACTTCAGATTCGCTTTTGACTTCTTTCATCGAAGACATCACAAACTTATATGCCCCAAACGATGTTTTTGATGTTTGTTTGCTTTCAACCTGTCCTAGTGTAGTCTTTCCTGACTCTGTAGCAACCACGGGATTGCTCAAACTAGAAGCCAGGAAGTAGGTCACTGTCCCTTATCGGACCTCAGCAAGTCCTGCCTCAGAAGTTTCTAGAGCCCACCTCCTTCTCTCCGGCACTGTTGTCACTAGGCCCAGGCCACCATCCCTTCCTCACATGCCGTGGCCTGTGATGGCCTCACCCCTGATCTCCCAGCTTCAGTTCTTACCTCCCTCAAATGCACTTTCCACAATCAGCAAAAGTAATTGTCTTAAAATGTAAGTTGAATTGGGCTACTTCCTTGCCCTTCAGAGGCTTTCATTGTTTGTGGAATAAAATCCCAACTCCTGACCCCAAGGCCATGCATCCTCTGGGCCTGTCTCTCCGGCCTCCCTAAGGTCCCTCTCTCCCTGGCTCGCTACCTCCGTACCTTAGTACTTGCTGTTCCCACCGCCTGGGATGCCTGTCCCATCGCTTTTAATGCGACTGACTCCTTTTCATCCTTTAGGTCTCAAAGTAAATCACCTCCTCAGAGCCTTCCCAGACCATCTTATCTGAGTATTTCCCCATCTTCTGTATCTCAGCTCCTTGCTTATTTCTTTCATTGCATGTTCAAAACCTGTGGTTATTTCGTTGACATGAACGTTTGCATGCTTTTGTCTCTCTCCCTCATAAGGATTTAAGACCATGCTTGTCTTGTTTTCCATTTTATCCTCAGCACCCAGCCCTGTGACCTGTACACAGGAAGCACTTAATGAATATTTGTTGAATGAGTGAGTGAATGAATGAATGAATGGACATGACCCAACTTCTGCCCTTTAAAGGCTTGCCCCTAAGACAGGCTGCATGTGACTAACCCCAGAGGATGCAGACATTTCACTAGCACCAGCAGAGCAGAGAAGGGAGAAATTCATGCTGCGTGTGTGTGCATGGGTGTGAGTCTGTGCACAGGTGTGTGTGAGGGCACTTGGAGGAGAGCGGTGGGAACGACACTGTCACCACTAAGTGATCAGCACCACTGCTTCATATCTGTGGTCTCATCCATCCCCACAACCCCCTGTGAGGTAGTGATTATTATCCCCATTTTCCAGATGAGCAAACTGAGGCTCAGAGAGACTTCGTAATTTTCCCATATTAGTAAGTGTCAGAGCCAGGATCCAAACCAGGATTCAAAACCCCCAACTTCTCATGCATGAGAATGAAGGAAAGTGGTCACTGAGCCGGGCCCTGGAGGATGCATAGGAGCTCAACAGGGAGCTGGGCAAGGGCAGTGTGAGGTGAAGGAAGGTGAGGAGGACACCTGGAGAGTCGTCAGACGTGGCTGCATGGGGGAAGGGGAGGGCAGAAGAGGAAGGCTGGGAGGCAGAGTGGCTTTGAACAGATCTGAGGGCCTTGAATGCCGAGGCAATATGCTTCATTCTGAGCTGAGGGGAGAGGGTGGAGGGGTGCTGATGTCCTGCGTGTGAAGGCCGTTTCTAGCTGTGCTAGCCTGCACGATTGTGAATTACAAATAGGAGGAGGCTACTGAAGGCCCGTGTTTCCCTGGAGAGCTGGTAGGGTCGGGGGGCGGGGGGGGTGAATAAAAATAGTTGTGTGGTCAAGGGAGTGCGAGGGAGATGCTGTTAAACAGATGTCTTCATTGTACTGACATTCAGTAGAACCTGCAGCCTTACACGTGCTTCACGCATGGGGGTGGGCGTGGAAGACAAGGGCTATGGAGCATTTCCCAATCTTCCTTGACCCTGGAACCCCTCGAGGTATAAATCCGGAGACTGGTGTTCCACGCCCAGACACAAGGGTGAAAGAGTATGGATTCCTTTGAGTGACACCACGCGTTCATTTCTTTATTCATTCAAGATCACTAGAGACGGCCTATTCCCGTCAGGCCCGGGCTAGACACGGGGCTACAGTGTCAAATTAAGCCACCGCCCCTGCCCCCGGGAGCCTTCATCCCACCCTGGGAGGCAGCTGAGGCCCATGTGGGCCAACACGAGGAGACGGGCCTTCTTCTGAAGGTGCCGGGTGCCTTTGAAAGGTTTTGCCCAGGAGAAGAATGTGATCAGGTTTGCCAGCTGCCTCGGGGAGCACGCCCAGGAGCCCCACTTTAGGGTGCTTCCTTGCTTCTGCCTCCCGCTCGCTTCCCGGCCCGTCTCTCTGGCTCTTTCCCGGGGTGGCCTGCACAGCGGCCTCCAGCCAGGCAGGGCCTTGCGGGGCTGGGGGCCCAGAGCCTGGGCGGCCCGGCGCCCTCACGGAGAAAGGCCTGGGCCGGGGCTGACGCAGGCGTTGCCTCGGCAGGTGCTGGCCCTGGCCAGGCAGCAGAACAAGCGGGTGAAGGTGGTGGGCGGCGGCCACTCACCGTCAGACATCGCCTGCACCGACGGCTTCATGATCCACATGGGCAAGATGAACCGCGTACTCAAGGTACTCGGGGCCCTGGGCTCGCCACCTCTGCTGGGCCCCATGCCGGGCAGCCACGGTCTCCGTCTCAGAGTCCAGGTGGAGACTCCTTAGCCTTTTCCCTTGGGCCTTATCCCCTCCCCACCTCTGAGTCCCAAAGTGACCCCCCCATTCCTGGTCCCCGGTGATCACCCCTCCCCAGGGTCCTGCCTGGGCTTGCTCAGGCCTCTCGTCTGGTCTGTGCGCCCCCTTGTGGCCACGGAGAGGATGTCCTTCCTCCCCTCCGGCCAGAGCCTCCTCTCCACTTCTCTAGAACAAGAATGGCAAGTCAGGCCCCCAAAGGTGGGCTCACAATGAGAAATCCAGAAGGCTTTGCACTTAACTTGTTTTACTTTACGTATGGGGAAACTGAAGATCAGAGAGGGAGAGTGATTTGCCTAAGGTCACACAGCCGATCAGCAGCAGAGCGGGCCGCAGACTCAGGGGTCTGACATCAGCCCTGTGCTGGGATACTGTCCATGCAATTCAGCCATGAATTCAGGCCCCACCACCACCCCCTCAGGTGCCTTCCTGGGAGTGAGAGTTCTGGCAGACGTGCCGCCCGTTAGGAGGGCTCCTGTTCTCACCTGACCTGACGGGGCCAGCTCCCCTGAGCTGTAATTTTTGCCAGGTACCCTCCCCTCCAGCCCTGCTAGCAGAGGTTCTGGGTTTCTCTCTACTATTTATTTCCTGATTTGCTCAGGCTGACGGTCACCACCCCGTAGAAAATGTTCCAGTCAAGACATCAGTCATGGCAGAAATCAACTCTGATCGCTAATCAGTGAGGCCTGTGCTCCAGTAATTGATTTTGCCAGGCTCTGGGCTCGGGGTCAACGGAATGTGTGTTTTGGAGTCACACAGATGGGATTCTCATCTCGGTTCCGCCACGGATGTTTGTGTGACCTTGGGCAAGTGACTTCAAGTCCCTGAACTTCAGTCTCCTCGCTGTGAAATGGAGAGAGACTGCTCCTCCCCCGACCCCCGGGGCAGCCATGGTTGGGGGCGGTGGGTCTCAGGACACAGCACAGTTCCCCCAGTCCTGCAGTGACTTGGGCAAATCCCTTCTCTTCCCTGCTTCTTATTTCTTTCCTCTGTGAAAAGAAGGGTTACACAGAATAGTCCCAAAGCCCCAGCACGCTAGGGCTCTGCCTGCACCCCTTTGGCTGCCTGCAGCGGGAGACATGCTTGTACTCACAGCCCTGCGGGGCTGCAGGACAAGGACTGAGCGACGGCCTAGCTCATCCCAGTCTCCGCTGGTCTCTTGCAGGTGGACACGGAGAAGAAGCAGGTGACCGTGGAGGCCGGCATCCTCCTGGCTGACCTGCACCCACAGCTGGACAAGCACGGCCTGGCCTTGTCCAAGTAAGAGCCGCCTCCCTGATTCCCAGGTGGGCCAGTGATGGCCCCTGCTCCCTGCCCTGGCCTTGGCTGGACACTCAGGCATCTGTCAGGAGCCAGAGAGAAGCGCTTCTTAGGATGCACCTGTTTCTCTGGACCCCTGTTCCTCCCCCACAGAGTACCCATCTCCCCATCCCCTGTGTTCAGGGGCTATTGTGTGAGAATAGAAAGAAATAGGCCAGCATTAAAAAAAAGTCTAGTACAGGGATGGGAAAACCATGCATTAAGTCTTTCTTAAAACTTGCAATAAAACTATATGAGCCCAAACAGAAGGATGTACAAAATAAGCACTCAGAGAAGCAGAAGAGCATGCTGATTGAGACACAGGGCTTCCTGGCATACCTATATGTGGCTTCACTTGTTTCTCCTTCCAAACATGGTATCAGTGAATGCTCAAGTTTAATATCAGGAGGCTTCCACTGAAATAGGAAATGAATTTGGCTGAATGCAGCCAAAGGAGTGAATGTCTAACTGTGGGGTTTCAACCACTAGAAACAAGTGACAGAATTATTTTGGATATTGGGGTAGCAATCTCTTCACAGCTGGAAACTGCAACCATAGAAGCCTGTAGCTGGTCTTCAAGTGTGGGTGGTCCATTCACCTAGCTTTCTCATTGCAGGCCCTGAGGCATCACTATACTTTTTCACTCTGAAAACCATTCTGTTTCTGCCTCTCCAAGGGTCATGGCAACTCAAACATTTATGGAGTGTCTACCATGTGCAGGCTTTGTTCAGGCCCAGAAGAGGCCGGGATGAATAAGACCCAGACCCACTCACAAGGAGCTCCCTGCAAGGGGCAGGGGGGGGAGACAGACCCACGAAGTGACAATCATGACACAAAGCAAGAGGCTCTATGCCAGAGGAGTGTTCAGGGCACCGTGGGGTTCTTGGGGGCCCATGTTCAGCCTTGGCAGGCAGGGGAATGTGTGAAAGGATGGGAATCAGGGCAGGCTTCCTGCAGGAGGGGCCCCTTGGTGGAGCCCTAAAGGATGACCTGATGTGAACCAGAAAAAAGAGAGGAGAGAAGGGCTTCAGGCAGAGAGAGCAGCGTGAGTGAAAGCCCAGGAGAGGGAAGGTGTGGGAGTGTGCAGGGGTCTGTATGCAGCTAGCGGACACATCTCCGTGACCAGCGACGACAGGAGATATGTTCCGTTAATCACAGGCTTTAGCTTCTGGGCCCTGGAGCATCTCTGTGCCCTGCTCATGATGTATCTCTGTCCTCCCTGGGGACCCAGTCCTCCTCAAGTACCTGCCTGCACGGGGCTCATCTGCCTCTCAAAGGGAGTTTGGATGTCCTGTCCTGTGTATCCCAGGGGCCACCTAGGTCTGCAGCTCCAAGGATGCTGTGGGGACCTCGGGAGTGGCTGGGGGCTTGGGGGGAAGCACAGAGCTGTGTCAGGCCGCATGCCGGTGGCTTCATGCCCTCTCTCATCGTATCATCATCCCTGGGAGGAAGGACTGGAACCCCCATTTAAGGATGCAGAAAGCAGGGTCTTGAGGCAAAGGTGCTTCTCAAAGTCACGCAGCTGGAAAGCTCTGGAGCCCCCACTGTGTGGTTAGCCAGAGGGAGCAGGCCACAGGCACTGTTCCTAAGAGGGAGGACAGCAGCTTGGTGAAGACCCCAGCTCCAGAAGCAGGCCTGGGTGCGAATCCTGCTTCTACCTCGTACCAGCTGTCACTCAAGTTCCTTGACCCTTCTGGGCCTCAGAGTTCTCATCTAGAAAATGGGTCTGTGAAATAGGGGCGCTCAGAGGCCTGCGTGAGTCAAAGGTGCCCCACATAGTAAGGACTAAGTAAGTGTCAGTTCCCCCTTCATTTTGCTGGCTGTGTCTCGCTGCACAGACTCCGGAAGTGACCCCTCCCCTTGGCTTGTTCTCTCCACCCCTCGGGGGACAAAGTCTAATCCTTCCTTCCTAGGTCTTCCTCCCTGAGGGCCTCACGTTTATCCAGCTTATTTCTTTTACTTATTTATTTATTTTTATTGAAACATAGTTGATTTACAGTGTTGTGTTAGTTTCAGGTATACAGGAAAGTGATTCAGTTTCATGTATGTGTGTGTGTGTATTCTTTTTCAGATTCTTTTCCATTATAGGTTATTCCAAGATATTGAATATAGTTTCCTGTGCTATACAGTAGGTCCTTGTTGGTTATCTATCTTATATATAGTAGTGTGTATCTGTTAATCCCAAACTCCTAATTTATCCCTCTCTTTCCGCTTTGGTAACCGTAAGTTTGTTTTCTATGTCTGTGCGTCCACTTCTGGTTTGTAAATAAGTCCACTTGTGTTGTATTTTAGATTCCACATATAAGTGATAGCATATGGTATTTGTCTTTCTCTGTCTGACTTTTCACTTAGTATGATAATCTCGAGGTCCATCCATGTAGCTGCAAATGACATTATTTCATTCTTTTTTATGGCTGAGTAATATTCCATTGTATATATGTACCACATCCTTATCCATTCATCTGTCAATGGACACTTAGATCAGCTCTTTCTTTTAACGTGGCCCCAAGCCCACTTCCGTGTTGCTCTGTAGTCTCCGTGGGCTTCGTGGACAAGGGTAGACTTACTGCAGGTTGGTGAAACATCCCCTCCCCTGTCACGGGCACATGGCTGTCCTCAGTTGTTCACTATCGTTCATGATGCCTTGATGAATGTCTTCGTGCATCTGCCTTCCCACATGCTGGGGCATTCCCTGCGACAGGATTTCTGTGGTCTTCTTTTAACATTCTGGTATTTTCACAAGGGGTGATATCACCAAGTCACCCAACTAATGTGGACAAAAAGGCAAGAGTGACACAAGGGTGAGGGCAGAGGAAGGAAGAGGCTTTGGTTTCTTTCATCCTCTTCCTGTTTCACCAGGGCCGCCCCAGGTCCCATTGCAGGAGGGTATGAGGCTAGATTTTCTCATCATTGTCAACCTGCCTCTTTGGAAGCCAGGGCCCTCCTGCCTCAGGGGCCCTGGGTCTGCGCTGAGGGCCAGGTTGGGTCAGATCCCTGCCCTCCCGGCCGGGCCCATTTCTCAAGTGTGAACCAAGGCAACTGGGCTATTGTGAAGCTGTCGTGTAGTGTGCAAAGCTCCAATCTCCTTGGCCCCCAGTGGGCCTTCTGTAAACACTAGTTCCTTTCTCCTTTCAGCCGGGGCTGGGATGTCTCAGAGAAACCTCCTGAGAAGTAAGATTTCTTAAAAACTCCTGACCCACTCTCTCTCCTGGACCCTGAGATCTGAGCACATCTTTCTAATTCCCGTCCTCAGAGCCCACGCCGGTGGAGGCGTCTTACTCCCCTTTAGGGATCTGGTCCTCGTGCACACGGCATCCTCTTATTATTTGTTCCAGGGCCTGGAACACCATGCTGAGGGGTGCGGGCTTGATCCTGGAGGCCCCAGGGGACCCTGGAGGTTTCTGAGCAGGGCGTGACGTGGTCTCCTTCTCCTGCGTCCTCCTACCATCCTGGGATGGCTGTGTGTGCAATTCTGACACGGGGACTCTACAGGCCTCGATAGGCTGGGTCTGGAGAAGTCTTAGTAGGAGCGTTTGGCCTGTGGTTGGCGGAGAAGATATTGCTGGCAGATGGAGGTCGGAGGAAAGGGGTGTTCTAGGCTGCAGGAAGCCCGAGGCAGGCAGGCAGGCAGGCCTCCCCTCGGAGCTGAGCCGTATCCCCACCAGCTCATCTGACGGGCCACGCGGCTCACAGACAAGGGCTGGCTTGAGTCAGACGATCTAAGCTGTGGTAAGTTGGGGACGAGATTCCCAGGCAGGAGATGGATCAACTATTCTGTTCTGAGGGGCCTCACACCGAAACCCCAGGGGGCATTGTCACAGGAAGCCTCACTGGTCCCTTTGTCCCTCCCCCTCTCTCCAGCCTGGGAGCCGTGTCAGACGTGACTGCAGCTGGCGTCATCGGGTCCGGAACGCACAACACGGGGATCAAGCACGGCATCCTGGCCACCCAGGTGAGTCTATCCGCTTCACCACTGACCGCCAGGGAGAGGGGAGGATGGGACGGAGCCCCTTTCACCCTTTGCTCCGTGGCTGCTGGACAAGCAGGTACTCCAGGGCAGTGTCGGCACAGCTCCACGAGGGCCTCAAGCCCATCCGGGTCTCGCCTCTGACAGAGACTCGGCAGGGGTCCTTCAGAAACATCGTCTCCCCTAACCCTCATCCATTCCCAGCAGACACAAGTGATGAAGGTGCCCTCGTGCATGTTGACGCTGCCCTGCCTCTCAGGAGCCTCCTGGCCACCCTGGGGAAAAGGGCAAGCAGAGCAAAGGGTTCCATCCCCACTGAAAGGTCTGAGGCAGGAGCCAGGCAAGGCAAGGGGCCTTTCCAGATTAGCAAGTCGGGGAGAAGCCAGGAAGGAGCCCAGCACAGGCGGGCCTGGGATCCGCACCTGACCTTCACCAAAAAGCATTTCTTAAACTTCACGAGAGCCCAGTTTGGGGCACAAGTCTGGGACTCAGACCTGGGCCCCAGACCTAAGTCCGATGTGCTCTGTGTGCGGCATGTGGGCAGGTTACTTAACTCATCTGGACATCCCTGTTTTCAGCTGTCACCTGGGGAGAATACTCCTCAACCCAGGGAGGGTGGTCAATGGGACAGCGTGTGTCAGTGCCGGGGGCTGGATGACAGTTCACGACGCCTGCGTCAGGAACCACCCCTTTGGGGGGCAAACTCCTTTAACTTTCAGTATTAGGAGGAGCTTCTAACAGGCCAGGCTATGGCTCCGTGAAGCAGGCCGCGTGGAGGCTGGCCGCTCACCCTCAGGGGAGAGAGAGAGACCCTCGTGCTGGCCGTAGCTCACCGCGTGCTTCCCTGCAGAAGTCCACCTGCACTCTGGGCCATGTGGCCTCTGGCCATCGGAGCATCACTGCTAAGTGCTGGGCTTTGGCTTTTGCCTCCCAGCTCTTTGACTCTTGTCTGTGTGACCGGGGAGGGGACAGGTCTCTTCACCTCTGGCTGCCTCAGTTTGCGCCCCTGGAGAATGGGGATGGTCACGCCAGCAGTGCGTGCAGGGTGCTTAGCTAGGTGCACACAGTTAGTGCTCGGTACGTGTCTGTGATGGGCTTGTACGTAGGGCAAGGCCCTTTCCAGAGCCCACACTCTACGCTGTCAAAGAAATTTCAGCTTCGTGGCGGCACTGACCGCACTGATGACTTACGTGTTCCCCAGTCAGCCAGCCAGGAGCACGGCTCCCCTGTTCTAAGGAAGACGGACACCCCGGCAGGTGCTGTCTGACTGTGGCTTCTGGGAGCTGGTCCCACGTGCTCCAGTCCGGAGCTGCACTGGGTGGAAAGAAAATGGCCAACAGCACTTTCCAAGGATTCACTTTGTTTTCTCACCACGAGGGGGAGCCACTTCAGTTACTGTTCCGTAAATCCGCACTTTGCTTTCTCATCAGCCTTATGCACGCACAATGGTGGCCCTTGTCCTTTTCCTCCCCCCTCTTTCAAGCACAAAAGCCTCAGAGAATCACCAGGCAAGGGAGAGGCAGCCTGAGGGGATGCCTTGAGCCAGGGAAGGGGAAAGGCCCAGGGCATTCGACCACGAAGCAAAGCAAGGTAGGTTTTGTGGGACCTGATTCCCAGGCACTCAGAGCCCTCCGTAGACTTGTTGTTACCCCCTCAGTGCGGGTTTCACTGTCCAGGAGAGCCCAGTGGTAACTGGGGGTGAAGGGTAATAAACCACCCCTCCCAAGATCTGGCCACAGTCCTAGTCTACTCTCCAGGGGTGAGGTCAAGCTGTTGCCTCAGTTTCTACAAAGTGATCAGCAGAGTACGGAAAAGAATTCTGAGTGGTCAGAAATCAAAATGCACGTGAGATTTACTGGCCACTTCCCTGAGGAGGCTCAGCTGAGCAGGATGGGCCCTGCACGCAGTAGACGGGAGGGGACTGGCATCTTTAATATCCACTGTACCCCAGGCAGTTAGCTGGGTGCTTCACACACTCTCTCAGAGTTGCTTATTATCCTCATTTCACAGATGAGGAAACAGAGAGGTTAAGTCACCTGCCCAAGGTCACACAGCTGGTGAATCGTTGTCCGCATTTATTGTCACTGGACCCTGCTGCAGTGTTTCACTGGCAGCTCTCAGGCTCTGCCCTGGATCTCAGACAAAGTCTGGTTTTTATAAAAGTCATTCTGGCGCCCTCACTCCCACAGAGGGCCACCGTGCCCCATTTCTGCCAATTTCTCCTCTATGGTCTTGGCTGCTGTTGATTAGAATTAGTTCAGCTTTATCTGTTCTCTCACCCTGAGCACCCAGCCACCAGCTGCACATGTCGAAAGCAATTTCCATCCAAATGAGCAGGTAGCAGAAAAGTACTTCCACAGGCGATGAAAGAGGATTCCTCTGGAAATGGGGGCCAAGGGCAAGGATGCTGACGTTAACCACCTGTCTTCAACTGGGCAGCCCACTCTTTGCAGAGACCAGAGGTTTCCAGTTGTGTGTGGCCATGTAGGGGAATCTAGTTCCTGAGGCAAGTGAGAGGTCCCCGAATGAGAAGATGGACTTGGGTTGGTGCCCAGGGGGGCGACAGGCAGAGAGAGCCTGAAGGGGACCCTAGTCCCCGGGCTGCATGTTGGGACAGCAGGGCCGGCTCTCCCCCAGATGCACACACATCCTCCTTTTGCCTTCACAAGCCACTTCCACCCAGGGCCTCGGGGCTCTTTGGAGCCTGTCTCGTCTTAGACTTCTTCCGGGCAGAGGACAAGCTCGCTGCATCCTGAGTGTGAAGTCCACAGAATGATCAAGGCAGCGGTGGGAGGACAAGCCACCGGGGTCCCACGGAACCACAAGTGATATATGGGCCCCCTCCCTGCTGAGGGCTGATGCCACCCAGACACAGCCTCCTTCTCCCCATTTCCCCTTTCTCCCTCCCCCAAGACTGAGGCTCCCTCAGGCTGTGACTGGAGACCCAGCTGGGAAAGTTCCCTGTGACCAGATGAAGGCGGTCTTCTGGGAATAGGAGATACCTGGCCTCACTTCCAAGGACAAACAGGGAAGTGAGGGCTTCACGCAAAGTCTAGGGGTTCTGAAACGTGGCTCGTCTCCCACTGCCAGGTGGTGGCGCTGACCCTCCTGACGGCCGACGGGACCATTCTCGAGTGCTCCGAGTCCAGCAACGCGGAGGTGTTCCAGGCGGCACGGGTGCACCTGGGCTGCCTCGGGGTCCTCCTCACCATCACCCTGCAGTGCGTGCCCCAGTTCTACTTGCAGGAGACTTCCTTCCCCTCGACCTTGACAGAGGTACTGTCTCTCCTTCATCAGAAAATAAATGGAGGGCATTAATAAGTCATGCTCCACTGAGAGCCCCCGCGGCTCTGTAGGCCCCCTGAATGGGGCAGTGGGCTGACCTCACCAGACCTTCGCTGGCCCTAGGTTACCGTAGCATATCCCTTTGTGAGCAGGTCAGGGGAGCTCAGAGGACCTGGATGATGGGGGGCAGAAAGGATAGCTTCTGATTGATAGCAGTGTTTTTCTGAATGAATGAAAACCCATGTTGGTTAGCTGGATGGATGGATGGATGGATAAATGGATACATGGATGGATGATGGATGGATGGATGGATGCATGAATGAATGGATGGATGAATGGATACATGGATGGATGATGGATGGATACATGAATGAATGGATGGGTGAATGGATTATGGATGGATGGATGGATGATGGATTGATGGACTACTGGATGGATGGATGGGTAGCATGGAATAGGCCTGAAATGCCTGGCAAGCATGGATCTCTCCCTGGTAATCACTAAGCTACAGGACTCAAATCTATGGTTCCAAGTTCCTTGGCATTTGAGTTCCTCCATAATCACCTCACCATTCAATACAGGTAGACCCTCTGTGCAGGTGGAGTCGGCAGTGATGCAAGCACTACTGGCCCCACATGGTTATGGTGGGATTGGGGATCAAATTGATCTGGCCTTGAATGCTGGCAGTACCACTTCCAAGCTGTGACCCTGAGCCAGCCATTTAACCTTGCTGAGCCTCAGTTTCCTCATCTAAAAGCAAAGTAAATCATGTCTACCTTAAAGTATTGAATCTGAGGATTAAATCAGATAACACCTGCAAAGTGTCTAGTTCAGTATTAAAACATGTTCCCCATGGTACCTAGTCAGTGACAAATGGAAAATATTGTTACCTAGAATCTGGTCTAAAAATCCTTACCATTGGAATTTCTAATGCATTAAAACCTCAAGGCAAAGGATTTAGATCCAGAAGACCCTTTACTCAGAGGCATGGTGTTTGGTGAAACTTTAATCCCAGTTGGTGGCTGAGAAAGTGATTCCGGGGATGCCGTAGGGGACGCGGCACTGATCCCTAGGGTACCAATGCTGAGCCTGCACGGACCAGTCTTGGCAAATGAGCTGCTTGATGCTTTGGCCCAGTAAGGAGTTGTTTGGCAGTGACAGTGCATGGCTAAGCCGGGGAGCCCCATGAGGGCGGGGCTGGTCCGTATGACTGCCTGGAACCACCCCAGACTCTGAGCTCTCCGGGGCCACCTCCAGTCTGCCTCCCCAGACCGGCGTTAAGGGGCAGATCTAGGCCTCTTGTTCACTCCAAGCAGGCCCTAGCTTCAAATATAGTCACATTCTGAGAATGAGGGCTTCAATATATGAATTTGGGGTAGATGCATTTCAGCCCAAAGCAGAGACCAACAGCCCCCCGGGCGATTGACCATGGCAGTGGATGAGGTCACCCACGGAGAGAGGGTCTGGGTGAGGAGACAAGGGAGCCTTACTGCTTAGTGCCCAGGACAGAGCAGCCAAGAGTCCAACGCTGTGGGGAATCCGGGATCGACACGAGGGTCTGGTCATCAGGAGGCCGTCGCTGACCTCGGTGAGAATGGTCTCAGTGGAGCAATGGACAGGTTAAAGGGTGGGTGGGCATCTCAGGCAAAGAAGGGAGCTGGGCAGAGACCACCTTCAACCAGAAAGGGGCTGTAACGTGCTTAGTTGTTGAATCTATTTTCCTGCCTCTCACTTAGGTCAGAACCTGTTCATTTCGAAGCTGAATACTTTGACCCAGAGATAAAGAGATTGCTTCTTTTTTGCAAGTAGGACTGGCCCCCGGGCGCACACGCACACACACACGCGCACACACACACACACACACACACAATTACACAGCAATAACACTCAACGAGTATATTGTAAGGGCTCTGGGGAAGCAGGCAGGGCCCCAAGCCTGACTGTGCAGCTCACTCTGTGTGACCTTGACCAAGTCCTTCAAACTTCTGGAGCCCCGGTTTCTTTGTCTTTTAAAAGTGGGGTCCGATTAGGTGAACCCCGAGGTCCTTTTCAGTGCGGACGTTCTGTAAACCAGTGCAACACTTCGATACAAGACTGTGCCCTCACCTCGTCGCCCAACCCTGGAGACAGAGGGTCCTCTCTTACGTTATTCTTTCTTTCCCCTGGAGCATCTGGTGACGTTCTCGGCCTTTATCCCCAAGAAGGGGCATGAACCCTGGTGGGAAGGCCCCCGTCCTTCCCCTGTGACCCCAGCGCATCCTGCAAGGCCTCAAGAGGCTAGATCCTGCTTCTCCCCCTCTTCCATGAGTCAGCAGGTCCTCCGTGGATTCTCTCCCTCCCCACTAGCGGCTCCTGCTGCTATTCCACCCCGCGCCGCAGACCCAGCTTAGGTCTCTGTCGGGCCCGTCATCAGCATCCATGACACCCACGGACAGCCTTCCCTGCCCCCAGTCGCCGGCCACAGATAAGGACTGCGCAGAGGATGGGTGGCATTTACAACCCTGGCATTTACTGCCAGCAGTATGTACGGTCAATCGCCCCACATTCAATTCATTTTTGCCCTCTCTCCACTCAGAGCAGCCTTTAAGGGGCTCCTTCAAGGGGCTGGGAATGCTTGGGAAGAAGAGTAAGATGGAGGTGGAATCCGAGACCCAGGCTGCTTCCCTAGGAGGAAACAGCCCATAGAGGAAGGAAAGAGGACCAATCGGAAAACCGTCACTAGAGCAGTTTCTCCTCGCTCTTGAGTTGCCTGGAGGTTTTCCTTCTAATCCAAAAGGAAAAATAATGGGACCTCACTTCCAGGAGCACGCAGGTTCCTGAGAACCGATAAGAAGGCAATAAACCTTACTGGGTTCATACGTTGATATCGGCTCCCAGTTTCTTGCCATCCAGGTGTCTAGGAAGCTGTCCCACCTCCCCTGGGGCTGCAGACCATGCTGCCCCGAGCATTTGCCTCTAAGTAGCAGCTGCTCCGAGATGCACACAGCCCCCCAGCCTCATGTCCCCTCTAGACGAGGGTGGGCTCCCTGATGGCCAAGCCCTCCAGGTGGGCTGGTCGTGAGCCACAGGAGGGCATTGGAGGAGAGGACAGAAGCCAGGACAAAGGACTATGACGATGGCTTCCTGCATGTAAAGTTGGGTTTGAAGATTCAGCTTCTCGGCCATTTTTCCTTCCCTTGTATGTCTTTCCTTTCCTTTCCTATTCCCTTCCTCCCATCCAGCACGTGTATCTATCTTGGGGCTTCCAGCCTGAGTTCGGGAAGAGACCCAGGAAAGCCACCGCGAGGGTGCAGTGTAGAGCCTGTGACACCTCTCTGAGTCAGACCACCCTCTCCACTGACCCGCTGTGACTTTGCACAGTTCCTCCCTCCTCCAGCCCCGGCTTGGATTCCTCACCGATACAGTGGGGATAAGAGCACCACTGCCCCCACGGGGCTGCTGTCAGGACTCAAGGACACACAGCACTTGAGTCCTTGGCCCTTTATAGCCTCCGAGAGAGGGACCCTCAGTCCATCCTCTCTCTGGCTTTATTCGAAGAGAATACTACCTACTGGTACCTGCTCTGTGGGTAGATTCTAGACTCTGAATCTACACTGCACTTTCCAGACCACACATGCTGGTTTCCCTAATTTGCTCATGAGCCTCTTAACATTTTTTTTCCCTCCTCCTTCCTGCTCGGTGGTCAGTTTCTGGAGAGCAGGGATGTTATCTGAGGTCTTTTTACCTCCCCAGGGTCCACAAAATACAGACCTCAATACCAGGTAACTCAAGGTCAGTTGGTCAAGAATTTATTGAAAATCCATCCCTTTCTGGGATTTTCCGCATCTCCTCCCACCCATGCTGTGTGTGGTCCATCTCAGATGCAATTCCGTGCTTCCCATGACGGATGTTCTTAACTACATCTCAACACGGTTTCTGAAGGTTGCTCAAAGCCATATGAGGGGAAGGGGGAGTTCGGAATCAGGGCTTCTGGGCAGTGAGGCCAAGAAAAGGGCAGGTTTCATGGCTTTTTATGACAGTCTCAGCATTTCTGACTCTTTTTCAGTCTGATTGGTATGAAATCACAGCCAGTGAGAGGACATGAGGATTTTGGAAATTGCTGTCAACCTTTTGCCCTTTATGCCATGCAAAGCATAATGAGACGTGAGGAGTACAGCTGGCTGCCTGCATCACCCGCTCCCGCTACGCTCTGGGAAGCAGGTTCGGTCCCAGGGACACACCAGCCTTGTCAGCAGCGTCCCAATGCCTGCCACTATCTTGGGTGCTTGTTCGCTGGTGACTGGGTAGCCCCCAGCCACGGGACATGGAGCTCTCAGCTTCTGCTCTTGAGCCTGGTAACCACGTCCCAAGAACCAACTCAGTAGTGGCACTAATTTGGGGGGAATGAATCCTCTAAAGCCCTTCATGCCAATAACATGCCAAGGAAGACGTTCCTCTGGGGCCCAAACCCCTTTGATGGTGCTCCCAGGAACCACTAGTCA
Organism: Balaenoptera physalus; assembly: GCF_965194825.1. Lineage (NCBI taxonomy): Eukaryota > Metazoa > Chordata > Mammalia > Artiodactyla > Balaenopteridae > Balaenoptera > Balaenoptera physalus. The sequence goes on from NC_138886.1 coordinate 112,338,614, forward strand.
GACCGAGGAAATCCATGATCCTAGGGACCCTCCTCCTCCAGATGGGATTGTTTGTAGGCCCTGAAGGGAGAGGGTTAAGCTCACAATGGGATGGGGCTTGGGGTGGCTCCATCTTTCAGCCACCACTCGGTGCTAAGTTAGGGACCACAGAGGGTACAGAGCTGGAGCGTGCGTGGGGCATGCCTCCAGGAGCTTAGAGTTTAGAGTCGGGGAAAAGGATATGTCTTGTCCCTCTAATTCAGGGAGGAAAAGAAATGACAGATGTCAGGAGAGAGGCACAAAATGTGATGTGAAAGTGGCTCTCATCACTCCATTCGGGGTGGAAATCTGGGCACGCATCTCTCAGTCACCAGAGCTGAGAAAGGGGCGCCATTACATTTACTGCTAAGATTCTGGGTGATATAGGATGGCCTTGGATGCTGGGACACGAGGAAATGGGGGATTTTCTGCTCTCTTGTGTCCTAGCCCCATCCTCCATCCAAGCCCCAGACTGTGTTCCCTGCTCTCCCAGGAGAAAATCAGCTCTGCCCGGAGGTGATGGGTCATGGGTCCACCACCCAGTCAGGAGGGAAGTGATAGTAACAGGGTTCTGGAGTTTCTTCCTGAACTTCTCCCAGGTCTATAGCCCAGCAGAAAAGGCCCTCCTCTTCAAATAAGGAATCATAGGGCCCTCCCGCATTTATTGTGTCCAAGGAGCTATGCCAGCAGCTCTAGGGCAAGGGGTTGGGAAACTACGGCCCCCAGGGAAGAGCTGGCTTACTGCCTGCTTTTGTAAATAAAGTTTTATTGGCACACGGCCACGCTCCTTGTTAATGTATCCTCTGTGTCTGCTTTCACGCTACCATGGTAGAGTTGTGTAGTTGCAACAGAGACGGTAAAGCCTAAAATATTTACTATCTGGCCCTTTACAGAAAAAAAATTTGCTGATCTCTGCCCTCGGGGAGAAACTAAATATGAATGAAATAGTCACTGACCTATAGGAGACACTTGATGAATTTCAGAGACAGATGTATGCTTCAATACCTGTAATATACTTCTGGGATGGATGTGATATAAATAGAAACTGCTTAGAATGGAAGGAGAGAGCTTTGGGGCGGTGGGGGGGGGGGATTTACATTGAGCTTTAAAATTACAGTACATCTCAGTTCAGATCCCACACTTTCCAGGTGCTCCATTGTCACTCGTGGCCAGTGGTGAAGGTACTGGACAGTGTCTGTAGAAGGAGGCTTCTTAGCGCTGAACTGTTTGGGCTCGATTCCATAGGAAATGGAGTGCTGCTGGGGATTTTTGAGCTGTGTCTTGGGGTGCTTCCCTGTGACGTTGTCTGGAGAGATGAAAAATGGAGCAAATTATGAGGCTAGTGCAAGAGGGCAGGTGAGAGCAAAGAAGGCAGCTAAGTCAGCCACCTTCCTTGGCAGCAGGAGCAGATTATAGGGAAGACTGGAGAGACATGTACGGAGATGCAATAGGGTGACCGACAGCTTGGGCCTGGCATGGGCCGGGGGAGGTTTAGCATGGCAGCCAGGTCACTGGAAGGCAACCCATTCCTGTATCCCCCAGGCCCCATCAAGCATCGGTTAACAAGTTAGGGGTCCTCCCTGAAGTGATGACAAGGATCCAGAATTCTAAAGTTCCCCCACTGCTCCCAGATGCTCCAAACTGAAGTTCTAGGTGGGCTCACCTCAGTGCTTCATCTTGCCTTCACCTCCCTTCCTGGTCAGATGTGGAAATCACAAGTTGTGTTTAACAGCTTATAAACTGCTCTCACATTCATCAACTCCCTTGGTCCTCACAACAGTCCTGGAAGGAAGGAAGGAAAGAAGGAAGGAAGGAAGGAAGGAAGGAAGGAAGGAAGGAAGGAAGGAAGGAAAACTATTAATGTCTTGGTTCTACAGATGAAGACATGCTGCCCAGAGGCCTCAGAGGGCATCTTGAGACTCAGAGCTGAGAACTCGGGAGGTGGGGAGTAGGGCCGGGGCCCTAAATGTGTGCCAGCTTTGCTCACATTCAGAGACAAGACTCTCCACTGGGCACATGCCACGTGGCAGGCACTCGACTCGGAAGCGTCAGCGTAGGTTATCTCATTTCATCTGCACAAGTGCCCACATGTTATTGGTGGGAAAACCAAGGCTCAGAGGACGTGGTTCCTGCAAGGTCGTGCAGCTGCAGAGCCAGGACTTGAATCCAGAACTTACTCCAAGATCGGTGCTCCTCCCCTACCTCCCGGCTGCCTATCAAACCCCAAATCTGTCTCTGCTTTGGCTCAGAACTTGTCCTGTGTCAGCTTGATGGACGTCAAGGAGACATGATTTGCTCCGCGATGTTATTCCCACGTGTGCAGGTGATGAGCCGTATTCGAGCAAGGCTCTCCTGTCCGTTTTACTGAGGGCCCTCGACGTGTCAGGCCTCGTGGGGATAAGAGGTGATGACAAGGACAATGTAAGAGTAATTGTAGCAGCAGCAGCCTGCACCTGTACAGGGCTCACCAAGCTTGTGACACCACTTTAAGCACTTTCTAAGCATTAGTGCATTTAATCTTCATCACAAGCCTGACATAGGTACTGTTATGAATCCCACTTTACAGATAAGGAAACTGAGGCACTTGCCCAAACTTACATAGATAGTAATTATTCAAGCCAGAACACATGAGAAGTCATTTTTGTCCTCTAAGTTACTAAAGGAAGTCAACCTGTAAGTGGACCATTTTAATGTCCAGCATCTTATAAGACACATTCTGTGCTATTTGACAATGTTAGGACAATTTCAGGTATTTTCTTTTGATAGTGGGCTCTGACTTCCAGCAGCCCCACCATCATCCTGTGACCAATACAATGTCTGCTCCTTCCTCCTGCCTCGGACAGGTTCTTGACAACCTGGACAGCCACCTGAAAAAATCCGAATACTTCCGCTTCCTCTGGTTCCCGCACAGTGAGAATGTCAGCGCCATCTACCAGGACCACACCAACAAGGTAGCCGGGGCATCTTCCCCTCCTCACGCACAGCCCACCATTCGCACACGGCCCCACCCCCAGCTCCCAGGGCGCCTGACACCTGTTATCGTGCTGATGAGCTGTGAGAGGTGAGAGGAAAAGCAAGGGTGAGCATCACTGAGCCTGAGGAGAGAAACACAAAAAGCCAGAAGGTGGAAGGAAGGAGGAAGGTGGGCCCAGTAAGGGTCCGTGTGTCTGCGGGGAAGGATGCATAGGGATGAGGTCAAGGGACAATCTAGGTGTGGGGCAGGGGAACAGGGGACAGAGGTGTGGGCAGGACAGGATAGGCTGAGTCCTAGGAAGCTGGGCTAGACCTCAGAAGCCAGCTGATACATCCCACCTTCCCTCCAGCACCCCCATCTTTCCCACCCCCAACCGTACAGCTGAAGAAACCCTTGGTTTTGTCTCCCCACCGTGACCTTAGCAAACAGGCTGCTTCTCAGCAGAAGAAAACAAAACCATCACTTAGGATGATGTTGATTGAACAAGTCAGGCAAAAGCCAGGACACCTGCTGTGTGTAAGGGGCTGGCGTGGGGTTCATAAAGGATGATTGCTGGACACCCGGCTTGTGGGCTCTGAAGAGTAGGGACTGATGCACATTTTTGTCTTGTGCAAAATACATGAATACATGAACATATAAAAAAGCATGAAACAGAGGGGATAGGGCATGGGAATCAGCGGCAAGAAGTGAGGCTTTCAATCGTCCTGGCAGGTGGGTCACCCTTCCCCCATGACACACACACAGTCTCTCCTGGGACACATCTCCCTCTAAGGAGATACTCAGCTCTGGCCCCAAACTGACCACAAATTCTGCTTCCCAGCCTCCCTCCTCTTCAGCCAACTGGTTTTGGGACTATGCTGTTGGATTCTATTTACTGGAGTTCCTGCTCTGGATCAGGTAGGAATGCAAGTGTCTCTTTTCCCAGCACCTGCCATATACTGTTGCAGATGTGGCCCATCAGAAGAACAACATCCTACCTAGTTGTGCAAACTGTGTCTGTCTCCTGGGTCCAGAGCAGGGGTTTTCAACCCTGGGGAACTTTTTAAAAAATACCAGTGCCCAAGCCTCACTCCCTGGCTCACAGGTGTTGTGAAGCTTCGTATTGTCCTGTTTCTTACCTCCTTCACAGCCTGAAGTCTGTGCTCAGGCTCAGGCCCAGGCCCCATGTCTGCCACCAAACATGTAACTATGAGTGATGGGGAAGGTTTTATGGGGCCTTGAGTGGTGACTCTGTATCCAGCCAAGACATGGAATGGCATCAGATAAAGATTTTTGAAATGTTTCATACATATAAATAATATAGGCAGCACAAATTTAAAATATAAAGAATAATATAGTAAGCACCCACATCTTGTTGTTGCTACCATATTAAGAAGTGAGACAACACTAGTAAAATTGGAGTCCTCTTGGTGGAACTCCCAGATCACAGTATCTCCCCGAAAAGGTAAACCACCACCCCAAACTTTATGCTTATCATTCTCTTGCTTTTATTGATACTGTAGTTTTCTGAATCCTGAAATAAAAAATTGGTAATTCAGCTCTGATAGTGATATTTTTCCATGTTGATATGAATAGTTGTAATTACTCATTTTTCACTGTATGCATTTACCACAGTGTATTTATCCATGCTCTTGTTGATGGATACTTAGGTTGTTTCCAGGAATTTTTTTTTCCATGTTCTTGTTGATGGATATTTGGGTTGTTTCCAGGAATTTTTTTTGTCCATTACAAACAACATTCCTGTGAGCATTCTGGAAAATTGCTTCTGATGTCTTGAGTATATAATCATGAGTCGAATTCCTGGGTCACCAAGTATAAGCATCTTTAGTATTATAAGATCAAGTTGTTCTCCTAGGTAGTAATACCAAGTCAACTGCCAAGCACTGTAAGATTCTCTGTCCTCCATAAGCTGGACAAAATTGGACCTGTCAGGCTTTTAAATTTTTGTGTGCTATGTGTTAAATGGTACCTCATTATGGTTTTTAATTCTTATTTCCCTGATTATTAATAAGGTTGCCCAGCTTTTCAGTTTATTGATCCTTCAGATTTCTCTTCGGTGAGGTGCCCATGTACGTATTTTGTTCTTTTAAAAAATTGGGTTGTTTTTTTCTTAGTGTTTTGTACAGCTTTATTTACATGTATTTTGAGCACCAGTCCTTTGCTGGTTACGTGTGTTGCATCACCTTCTCCCTGTTGGTGTCTTATCTTTCACTTTCATGGTGTTTTATGATGTGTAGATGTATTTAATTTTATCAAATGTAGCCATCTAGTCTTTTATCTTGAGGACTTTGGTGTCTTTTTAAAGACGGTGAGCCCAGCCTAGAGGCCATCGCTCCATCAGATGACGGATCGGGGGTGAGAGTGGAAAATGCCCAGCCAGCTTCTCTCCCCTTCCATCACAGCAGCCTGGCAGCTTTATGTGCTTGTGTCTATGGAGTCCGGGCCCAGGGAGCATCCAAATAAATTGGGCCCTAAATCACAGTTGGCACATCCCAGCCAGGGCGGATGCTTCGAGGGAGCTCCATGACCTCTGAGCACAGCCCATGTGGCCCCCCTTTTCGTGTCTTCTAGAAACTGCATCCACCCAGCCTCATCCCTGCAGCTCTGGGCCTCTCGCTGAACTACGTGCCCAAGGATGCGGGAATGAAAACTAACATAATGGATTGGGTACCTGGTGACTTAATGGCTGCTTTGCGATCAGACTCACTGTAGCCCCATGAGGGCAGGGATGCCGTCTGTCCCGTCACTGTCAATCCTCAGAGCCCCAAACAACGCCTGGCACCTAGAGGAGGCTCATAATATTTGTGTAGGAAATGCTCATGAAAAGCTCGGTCCCTGTCCTTGAGGTGTTCAGTAGCGGTCAACCGTAGGGGTGATGGTGTTGGCCCTGGCTGACCAGGACAGAGAGACAGGCTCTCTCGGGAACAGATCCCTGGAGGGTCAGCTAGGACCAGGGCCAAGCTCAGCTCCTGTGCTGAGAACAGCCCTGTGCCCTGGGGCCGGTGGGAGCCGCCCCATGGCCATGCTGGCCTGGGACACCAGAGAGCATCTGCCTTGAGAGATACAGCGTTCTCTTCCCTTTCCAACCCCTGCAGCATGTACCCTTCCTCCCCTTCCACCCCCTGCAGCTTTTACCCTTCCTCACCCCCCGACCCCACCCCTGCATCATGTACCCTTCCTCCCCTTCCAACCCCTGCAGCACATACCCTTCCTCCCCACCCCCTGCAGCTTTTACCCTTCCTCACCCCCCGACCCCACCCCTGCAGCGTGTACCCTTCACCCTCCCAACCCCTGCAGCACATACCCTTCCTCCCCACCCCCTGCACTTTTACCCTTCCTCACCCCCCGACCCCACCCCTGCAGCGTGTACCCTTCACCCTCCCAACCCCTGCAGGAGAAGGAGAAGCAAGGAGAAGGCTGATTTTGCTTTCTTGGCTTCCCAACACATCTACAGTGAAAATTTGTTTCTTTTATAAAGACCAAAAAAATGAACTTCAATCTGTGTGTGTGTGTAAGTATACATTTGGAAGAATGTGACTTGGTGAATGAGTTTCCCAGAGCAGAAAGCCAGGTGACAGCTCCTTCGTGGCCCAAGAAGCGCAGAGCCTCCCCTTTGCAATTCCTTGGGCAGTTCATTTCCAAACACAAGAATCCATAAGCCCAGCCCCCACGCTAGGCCACTGGCCCCCACTGGCCACTTACAACAATCAAGTCCTCCCTGGATGGCCAGGTGTGGAAGGAGGGTGAACTACTACAGTCCTTATGTAAATTAAACTGGCAGCGACCTGCTGAAATTAAAACTCTGCCTGCCCTTTGCCCCAACAATCTGGTGAGGATATAAGTACAAAGACGTTTGTTATGGTGTGGCACGTGGTGGTACTACACCGAAAATGACAGGTTTTGGCGAGGATGTGGAGAAATTGGACCCTTGTGCACTGTTGGTGGGAATGTAAAATGGTGCAACCTCTAGGGAAAACAGTATGGAGGTTTCTCAAAAAGTTAAAAATAGAATTTCCATATGACCCAGCAATTCCACTTCTGAGTATATATCAGAAAGAATTGAAAGCACGATTTCAAAGAGATATTTGCACACTTGTGTTCACAGCAGCATTATTTACAACAGCCAAAAAGTGGAAGCAACCCAAGTATCCGATGGATGACTGGATAAACAAAACGGGGTGTGTCCATACACTGGAATACTCTCCAGCCTTAAAAAAGGAGGAAATCCTGACACAGGCTACAATGTGAATGAATCTTGAAACATTGCGCTAAGTGAAATAAGCCAGACACATAAAAGGACAAATATTGTGTGATTCCACTTATATGAGGCACCCAGAGCAGTCAAATTAATCGAGACAGGACGTAGAATGGGGGTTGCCAGGGGCTGGAGGGAGGGCGCAATGGGGAGCCGTTGTTTCGTGGGGACAGAGCTTCAGTTTTGCAAGATTCTGGAGGTGCACCGCACAGCGATGTGAATATACTTAACACTACTGAACTGTACACTTAAACAATGGTTAAGATGGTAAATTTTATGTTACGTGTTTTTTTTTTTTTTTTTAATCACAGTTTGGGTTTTTCACCAAACCCAAACCCTGAAAATAACCTAGTCACTGAAGGGGAAGAGAGGGATAAAATGTGAGATAAAATCCATAACTGGATCACAGGGCAGCCATGGAGAGAGTGATGGAGGGCGATATTCACGTTCCCTGGAGGGATTTCCAGGCTGTAGGTAAGCGAACATGGCAGAGTATGTGGAGAATGAAGTCCTGGTTTGTAAAAGACTCAGCCCGGCGCCCAGCAAACAGCCGGCACTCACTCACTGCTGGATAATACGATGATCACAGGCCCCTCTGCCCTGCCCCCCCAGCACCTTCCTGCCAGGCCTCGTGGGCTGGATCAACCACTTTTTCTTCTGGCTCCTGTTCAATGGGAAAAAGGAAAACTGCAACCGCAGCCACAAGATCTTCACCTACGAGTGCCGCTTCAAGCAACACGTGCAGGACTGGGCCATCCCCAGGTAGGGGCTGTGTGGGCCAGCCTGCGGGTGGGTCAGCAAAAAACAGATCCCCTTGGGTCCTCCCCACAGCCCTAGCACGTACACTGCCAACCAGGCTCCCCATTCTACCTGTTATTAGCAGGGGGGCAAACTGGAGGCTCCGAATCCCCATCCGGTGCCCTTGCACCATTGTGCCTCTCAGGGAAACCAGCCAGGGGATCCCTTCCGCTTTCCCCATCAGCTCCTCTCCAGCCATGAGGCCGGGTAACAGCAGGCTTGGGCTTGAAGCATAGTGCTTCCTGGCCAGCATCTGGTTTTTCTGAAAGACTGTCCCCTGCGTTGTCCCTCGGTCGGCAGAGTCCATGGAGCAGGCTGGTGGCCGGTATTCTGCATCTCAGTCCTGAGGGACACGCCCCCTCGGGACTGAGGCTAGGTCTGTAGCCCAGATCACTGCAGCTTTCTCTCTGAATTGCCCCTCTTTGTCCTTCTCCAAGAAAAGGGTGGGGGTGGAGGGTTGGTGCCCAGGGCTTAAGGGACACCTCTGTTACCATGTTCAGGAGCTGAGGCCACCACACTCTTGGGGCAGGACTATTAGAAAAAGTAGAAATCTTGGAATCAGAGTGACCTGACTCTGTCTGAAGAAGAGGAGGCCGGGGCATGGGACAGCTGTGGCCAGAGACCCAAGGGGAGCCCCCGATTGGGCGGGGGCCCTGGGATCTGAGCTGGGAGCAGTAGGTAGGTCTCCTCTTCTGTGAGGAGGACTTTGAGAGCAGCCATGAGGACGGGGCCTCCTGGGGACCGGGATCCCCGAGGCCCCCAAGGCTGGGAAACCGTGCAGAGCCTCGTGGGAGCTCAGGAGGCCCCTTCCTGAGGTCTGGGTTCCATCCGCCTGGGCCGAGTGCAGAGAGAAGACCAAGGAGGCCCTGCTGGAGCTGAAGGCCATGCTGGAGGCGCACCCCAAGGTGGTGGCCCACTACCCCGTGGAGGTGCGCTTCACCCGGGGGGACGACATCCTGCTGAGCCCCTGCTTCCAGCGCGACAGCTGCTACATGAACATCATCATGTACAGGTGACCAGCTCGCGGAGGGGGCGGGGTGGGGCTGGGCTCCCTACCCCAACCCTGCCGCCCTGCTTCGAAGAGACCCCTCTCCTTCCCCAGCTTTCAAGGCCAGTTCAAATGCCACCTTCTCCCGGGAGACTTCCATGATCCTGGCTGCAAAAAATCGTCTTTCTCTCCTTCGAGTTCCTACAACCACCCTTTCTAGCCTATGTTATGTTAATGCAGTCATTAATATTAATGAATATGTAATATTAATGTTAATGTTAATATGCATAGCTACTACTTGTGAAGCTGATATTACTGAATGACAAGTCTATGCTATCTCATGTGCCTGCCCTAGTCAGTGATTCCGAGAGCCTGGAACTCTGTGTCGAGAAGGATTCTGAGGCCAGGTTTCAGTTCAGCCAAAAAGAGAATCAGGCCTGGATGCATTTGCCCATCTTAACTGGCTCCACCAGGCCCTGTGCCAATACCTTAAGCTCATAACTGCATTATCTTTTTCCTAATTAGTTGCACAGTAATCTCTTGTATGAGGCTTACAGACATGCACGGTTTAAGAAGCTCCTCTTTTCTAAAACCTCCTGCTTAAGACATGTCTTCCTTCCTTCCCATCCCCCATTGATAATAGCCCTTCTCTGACCTTGCAAAAGACAAATATACTCTCTCCCAGCCTGAATCTTGCTATGCTGTATTTCTCCAACATGTAAAAACCCCCAAACTCAAGGGATCCCAAGGGACAATTCAAGAAGGCGCTGTCCTGGCGGGAGTCCCCGAAGCCAGAAAAGAGTTTCTGAAACACGTACTAAATGAGAGGCGGCTTATTTCATGTAGGGACAGACTTGCAGCCAGGCTCATCCACACCTGTCTGTCTGTCTGTCTATCTTATCCCTACCTGTGCATGCAAATTCAGAAGTGAGAAAGTTGCCGTGGGGCTGCATCATAACATTTGAATTTTTTAAAGCTCTGACTTCGATTTTTTCTATCAGTAAATCTGACTTCCCTGGACTGACCAGCTAGGTTATATGGCCATGCTTTCCATACATCAATGAGGGGATTCTGATATAAATATTTATTTTTAAGATTTGTGTGTATATATATATATATCCTTAAAGTAATCTTTACATTAAAATTTTTTTAATTTACATTTTTTAATATTTAGATTTAAAATTGAAATCTTCAAGCTGCATGAGTATATAAATATGCATACATATATATGTGTGTATGTGTGTATATATATATATACATGCACACACACAAATCTTTAAAATTATTTAAACTCATGACAGCTTTCAGTGGCCAGTTAAAAAATATGCAAGAGGATGTAAACCTTTCCCAAATCCTTCTGAGCAGAAGCCCTCAAGGCGCTGGGTCACTGCTGTCCGTGTCCTGAGGGCAGAGCCCAGTGCCAGGTGCCTGATAACAGTGGGTGGGACCATGCAAAGCAGGGACAGGGCCTCACCTCCTTCTGCCCCCTCGCCAGGCCCTACGGCAAGGACGTGCCGCGGCTGGACTACTGGCTGGCCTACGAGACCATCATGAAGAAGGTGGGGGGCAGGCCCCACTGGGCCAAGGTAGGATGCTTCATGCGGGGGTGTCAGCTGGGCAGCTGCTGTGAGCCGGGGCTTCCACCAGAGGGCGCCTCTCTTCCCGGTTGCCCTGCCCGCCCAAGGCTCAGATGTGGGGAAACTTGGGCTAAGCAAGTGACAGGAAGGAGGGCCTCCACGACCCTAACCAGACCCATCTTCCCTCTGCATTCATGTTCCAACAGCCCAGTGACTGTAATTCTCTCAGAGTTTTCAGAAAACTTCCTCACCTTTCATTTTATTTAATTCTCATAGAAACCGTAGGAGCAGGATAAGGCAGTGGGTCCATTTAACAGACAGGAAACTAGGGGTCTGTCAGAGGTGACGGGACTTACTTACCAATTAGCAGTTGAATTGGGGCCAGAGCCCTCTCCACTGACACACTGCCGGGTGGCACAGGGAACGGGAAGTTTAATGCTGCATTTGAACACCTTCCTTCTTTACTTTCCAAGAAACTCCGCCCTCCTCTTTGGGTCTCTACACTCTAGGTGCGTGCGAATGAATGCACGCGTGTACGTGCTGGTGTGTGCCTGGGGATAGCGTCACACACGCAAGCATCCAGAGTGGGTGCCTGTTTGCAGCCCCCCTGAAATGCCGCTTCCAGGGAACGAGGCCTGTCGTATCTGGTTGCTTCCTCAGGCCCACAACTGCACCCGGAAGGACTTTGAGAAAATGTATCCTGCCTTTCCGAAGTTCTGTGCCATCCGAGAAAAGCTGGACCCCTCGGGGATGTTCCTGAATGCGTATCTGGAGAAAGTGTTCTACTGAAGCACAAACAGAAAACAAGTCGAGCCCACCCCATCCCGTCCCCCAGGCCCACTTCCCATGAGGTTGAAGGCTCCGTGTCCCTCCGGCCTGGTGGGGAACAGACCTCTTCCCCCAGGCCCTCTGCCACGGTGCCCGCAGCTGCCCTGACCCAGTGAGGAGCCTGGATCTGGGCAGCTCCCCCTTCCCTCATCCTCACAGGAACCCCGTGTAAGGAAGAGCACCAAATCCCCCTTTACCTCTCCAGCCGCATCCTCTTAGCCCAAGCCTGCAATCACCATATCCTGTTTCCCAGAAGACAGAGAAGCCCCCAAACGTTCTGTGTCTAAGAGGTCAGGATTCAGCGTTTCGCAGGTTCCACCCGCTGGTTGGGTGTCCGGAGCTCCAGGGACCCCCGCCCACCCTCGCAGGGAGGGGTCCCCCTGGCATGTGTTCGGGCACAGAGGTCGTGTGTGCTGTGCTCTGCTTTGTTTCACTCTCGAGGGTCTTTCAGATGCTCAGGTGCGTGCCCCCTGCCCTGGGACTGCCCTCTTCCAGAGGGTCCACCTGTCTGTCTGACCTCCCATAGCCCGATCTGCAGTGTGTCTATTCCAGCGGATGTTTGGGGAGTGGGACTCTCCTTGCCTCCTTTTTAATAAAGGCCAAGAGTTCATTCACTCTCTGCTCCCTCCTCTTCATCTCCAAGGTAATCCTTCGGGAGCAGGAAGCTCCCTGATTCCCCGGCTGCCCTCCAGAGGTAACGGGTCTTGGACTTGCCTGGAAAATGCTCTGCCTATTCCTTTTGCAAACTTAGTTTCAAGCTGCCTCTGACCTACCACACTTTGTGGCTATTCTTTCACCAAGCTTTTGTTGAACATCTACAAGGTGCCAAGTGCTTTGGGGGAATTAAAAGGACCTGAAGGGGCTTCCCTGGTGGCGCAGTGGTTAAGAATCCGCCTGCCAATGCAGGGGACACAGGTTCGAGCCCTGGTTCAGGAAGATCCCACATGCCTCAGAGCAGCTGAGCCCATGAGCCACAACTACTGAGCCCGAGTGCCACAATTACTGAAGCCCGCGCGCCTAGAGCCCCTGCTCACGACAAGAGAAGCCACCGCAGTGAGAAGCCCACGCACCGCAACAAAGAGTAGCCCCCGCTCACTGCAACAAAAAGAAAGCCCACGCACAGCAACAAGGACCCGATGCAGCCAAAAATTAAATAAATAAATTTATTTTTTAAAAAAAGAACCTTAAGACAGGTTCCTGGCATCCAGAAATGTATATTTTAATCATATGTTTCATAAGAGGTTAATACGCAGACTATATAAGAACTCCTCAACAACACAAAAACAAACAACTGATCAAAAGTGGACAAAGGCCTTGAATACACATTTCTCCAAAGAAGATATACAAATGATCAGTAAGCACGTGAAAAGATGCGCCACATCACTAATCACCAGGGAAATGAAAATGAAATCACCATGAGATATCGCTTTACACCCATTAGGATCACTATTATCAAAACAATAATAACAACAGAAAATAACAAGTGTTGTCGAGGACATGGAGAAATTGGAATCCTTGTGCGTTGCTGGTGGAAATGTAATGAAATGGTGCAGCTGCCATGGAAAATGGTATGGAAGTTCCTCAGAAAACTAAACATAGAATTACCACATGATCCAGCAATTCCACTTCTGGGCATATACCCAGACGAACTGAAAGCAGGGACGCAAAACAGATATTTGCACACCCATGTTCATAGCAGCATTATTCACAGTTGCCAAAATGCAGAAGCAACCCAAATGTCTACTTTTGGATGACTGCATAAATAAATTGTGCAATATACATACAAGGGACTATTGCTCAGCCTTAAGAAGGAAGGAAACTTTGATATATGCTACAATCAATGAGCCTTGAGAATATTCTGCTATGTGAAATAAGACAGTCACAAAAAGACAAGTGCTGTACAATTCCAATTACATGAGGTACCTACAGTAGTCAGATTCGCAGAGACAGAAGGTAGAACAGTGGGTGCCAGGGGCTGGGAGGAAGGGAGAATAGGGGATCGTGTTTAACTGGTACAGGGTTTCAGTTGGGGAAGATGAAAAATTCTGGGGACGGATGGTAGTGATGGTTTCACAATAAAGTGAATGTACTTAATGCCACTGAACTGTACACTGAAAAATGGTTCAAATGGTACATTTTATGTTATATATATTTTTACCCCAATAAAAGTAAAGAAATTTATATTCAAATTCAGGGAAACAAGACTAATGTGCGTAGGACGTTAAATAGCAATACCAGGGAGTATGTAATGAAGTGTCAGAGAAATGGTACAGCCACAGAGACCTGGCCGGTCCACTTGGACTCAACTTCCCCAGAGAAGCTGGCTCAAGACCTAAGTCCACGGCCTCGAGGGCAAGAACTACCCCTTCAGCAGGACAAGCTGTGTAATTCACAGGGCCCAGCCCAAAATGATTAAGAATTTCACGAGGGCAACTATACTTCAACTAAAAAAAAAAAAAAAAAATTTCAAGAGGGTGACAGCAGAGCATTAAAACAAGCATGGGGTCCTTCTGAGCTCTGCACAGGCCAAGCACCCAGGAAACCAGCCCCGCTCACCGCCACCAGGTGTGGACAGTAGTTATGTGTCAACTTACTGGGCTACAGTCTGAACTGCTTCATCAAACACCGACTTAGATGTCGTTCTGAAAGAGGTATTTTGTGGAGGCACTTAACATCTACTATGAGTTGACTATAACAAAAGGAAATTACCCTCAAAAATGTACGTGGGCCTCATGCAATCAATTGAAAGGCCTTACAAACAAAAACTTGAGGTTTCTGGGAGAATAAGTTCTGTCTCAAGAGCTCCTGGCTGAGTTTCCAGCCTGTGGGGCTGCCCTACAGATCTCAGGCTTGAGCCAACTCCTTGAAATCAGTCTGACATAAACATATACATTCGTTCTGTTTCTCTGGAGGACCCTGACTGATACATAAGGAAAGAGATGGATTGGTGAAGTTAATACAAAGACAAGCATGGCAGGCTAAATCCTGAGGCTTGGGAAATGGCGGAGTCCGAGTCACTCCCATGTTCTACAGATGAGGAAACAGAGGCTCAGAGAGGTGAGGATGCTTGTCCAATGTCACACAGCAAGTTAGGAAAGACAGTGCCAGTAAACCAAAGTACATCTTGAAGCCCTGTATTTTCAATAGCTGGAATTTAATTTTTAAAATCTATGAATTTTGCATTCTATTGTATCATGTAATTGTGTTTTAAACTTTTGAGTAATGTTCTATTTTCCAACTCTTTAAATGACATTTCCGCTCAAGGCAGGAGTGCCATGTTTGTTGTGTGCTTTTATGGCACCTCACATCTACTCCAGGGGGAGAAGTACAGACATTAAGGAACACACAGTGCAATGGCTTAAGTCCCAAACCCTGAGGTTCCGTAAAACTTCAATTCCTGGAATGCTGAGGCAAAAGAATGTTCTGGAAATAGACTTTCTAATTACCAGAGAACCCGGGTCCCCTTTCTGGATCAGGCTTTTGATGAATATAATTTACTCTTCCTTTGATTTGAGATCTTTTGATGCCTGAAGGTCATCCTTCCCCCCAGAAAATTCTCCTTGCAGAGTTCTTTTGATACCAACTGTGTACTGAAGCCTTAAATTGGGCTCCTGAAGGCATTGCTAATCCAGATCCCCTTTTCTCTCCTCCCTCGCCTCCTCCTGGCCACTGCTGGTCCAGGTTCCCACTGACTGGCTTCTCGTCTCTCCCAGCACTGCCCTCAGGTCCAAGCCTCAGGTAGCGTGAGCCCCAGGGGCACACACTGTCCTCATCTCAGGGGACTCGAAAACTCGTGGGTGCTGAGGCTCAGAGCCTGAACTTCTAACAGCGAACAGTGATTGCCGGCGTCAGCTAAGGAATCGGCTGGAAGGATGAGGAAGGGGGTCCCCCTGGGACAGTGTGAAACTAAATCAGAGCACAGCATCAGAGCTGCTGGGCCATGAGCGGCTCTCAAAGTTGAATTTGGGGTGAGTGGTCACCGGCCAGAAGGAACCGTATAAATCTCATCAAGCAGAGTGAGTGAACTCTGGGCAGCTCTTGCCCTCAGGGCGGCCGCCTGGCCCCAGCACCCCACAAATTCACAGCTGAGAACGGGAGGGCTCCGGGTGAGCTCTGAGGGTCCCAGAAGGATGCACCACCGCTCAGAAAGCCTCCCCAAATGCAAAGAGGTGGGACATTTAAAAGCCAAGCCAGACGCCCCCTCACTTCAATTGTAGGTGTCTCTGCATGGGGATAACCCCAAATCTGCAGAGTCAACTTGGCCACCTGCAGGGGCTGGGCCCAGAGGACAGATACGGGAAGGTGGGTGGGTCCCCTGACTGGAGGGAGAGAGGGCAGCGAAGCCCAGCCATCAGCGGAGCCGGAGCGCAACTCTGGTCCTTCTCTCAAGGTCCGCATCCGCTGTCAGCCCCGGAACAGGGATTCATGCCGCCCCCTGGTGGCAGCTGTCGGGATCCTTCGAGGTGCGGGCGCAGGAGGAGCAAAGCCTCCCCCTCTGACCTAAAGGCATGAGGCTGGCTAGTCCCAAACTCTAAAGCGACCAGGAAAGCCTCAGAGAAGGGAGCAAACCCCGAGGGACGCCCTGGAGGAGGGGCAGTGCCGAGAGGGACGAGATCTCTCCACAAAGGTAGGTTTCACAGTTAGAAGGGGTGTCTCTGTGTCCGCTACTAGGAAGATCTTACCTGTAGGTTTCCAGTCAATAAAATGAGGCCAAAGCAGGAGTTATTCCAAGGACGGGGCAGTGGGAGCTGGATAAATAGCTACGAAAAATAGTTCCGTGAGGAACCCGTGAACTAAGGGGGAAAAAATACAAGGCAGTGTCTGAGTGAAGCTGCACTAAATACCCAAGCCTGGCTTATCTTAGTTTCCATCCTGAGTTCCTTTCCCCATGTGGCAGGGTCAAGAGCGGCCCAGACATTTCCAGAAA
This sequence comes from Balaenoptera physalus, assembly GCF_965194825.1. Lineage (NCBI taxonomy): Eukaryota > Metazoa > Chordata > Mammalia > Artiodactyla > Balaenopteridae > Balaenoptera > Balaenoptera physalus. Next base: position 112,354,979 of record NC_138886.1, read on the forward strand.
GTTCCCCAAAAGAGTTATCAAAATTTTGGTTTAATTTTTGACATCCACAAATGGATGTTTTTACACACACAGAGTGAGAGAATGTTACACTAGGGTCCAGATAATTGCTATTTTAAAAAATGATACCTTGGGACTTCCCTGGCTGTGGGTCCAGGGGTTAAGACTCTGAGATGCCACTGCAGGGGGCACGGGTTCCATCCTTGGTCAGGGAACTAAGATACCCCCATGCCACAGGGCACGGCCAAAAAAAAAATTTTTTTTTAATTAAAAAAAAAAAAAGGATGATACCTTGTGCACTCTGGGCAGGTGGGCTGGGGAGGGGTCGCAGGCTCGAATCTGGGGAACGAACACCTTCCTTCGGTGCTGTGAGTGCATCTCTGTGATTTTACACCTGTGCACGAGGCCCTTCCCAAAGAGGGCGAAAGCCTCTTTATGGATGTGAGGCTGGAGTAAGTGGCCCACCCGTCACCCACACCGCCGTGATGTGCCTGTGTGGCGGTCAGCCTGAGTCAGGTGCTTGTTTTTATTGAATTGGGCACCAAACGGTCTGGATATCAAGGGGAGGTTGTAGGAGAACGTCTGGTCCCAGCTGAAGGTCGCTATCTTTACTCCTTTGGTGCTGGAGGCAACAAACACATGAGGGCAAGTAAAGTGCTGACCTGTCTCCATTCCCTCTCCTAGCCTGAGTGAGCCCCCTTCCCCAACCTGGGAGTGGACTTGACCTGGCCGAAGGCAACTGTTGACCGTTAGTGAGCGAGGCCTCAGAGTGGTGGGCGCAGGGCAGGAGGCGCTGGACCAACGGCCGTCACCCCGCCCCACCCTGCGCAGTGTCAACCTCCGGGAGGATTCTGACCAAGGGGTGGAGATATCCCAGAGGCAAACAGAGAGTTCATTATTAACCGCGTAAATTTGTTCCACTTGGCCTGGCATTCACTTGCTATCATATTGACTGATTTGGTAATCATCAGTTCTATTAATAAATTCTGCAGACCCGAGTCCCTCTCGAGCTGTCTTTAGAGACATTTCATACTTCCTGGGTTTGCCAAGCTATCCTGTCACAGCGAGAAAACCCTGGGCAAATGCTGGGTCTAGAGAGGTTACTAAGGTGGGAACCTGGGCAGCGAGGGCCCCATGGACCCCAGAATCAGACCTGGGTTTGATCCCAATTCTGCATGACTGCAAATAAATAGTCCTTATTATGTCTACACCCGCACTCCCAACTACCTCTCCCCGATCCACTTCCTGTCTGAACCTCAGGCTCAACTGTGGATGCGACTCCGGGAATCTGTTTATGGTGGAGTTTTGATTCCTTTGGCGGCACAAACATGAAACAATTTGATTCACTCTGACCACTGTTCCCATCACTTAACAGCTCACGCAGATTGGGTTTTTTCTTCCTGAAAAGATCACAGTTACTAAAACGATCCAAAGTTTACTATGGAACGTCACCCTCCCATCCAAAGCAAAACTCTCCCCCTCCCCCATCAGAGGAGGACGGGTGGAGGCGGTGAGGGGCACACAGGCTGCCCTCCTCCGGGTCTGGGCAGAGTGGGGAGGGGGCGTGGTCCCACGCTGGGCCCCCTCGTCCCCCTCGCTCCTGGTCAAGCTCCTCTGAGGCGAGGCAGGGTCTTGCTTGGCCTGTTGACCCGGGCTGCTACTACCCAGTGGTCTCCTCTCCTCCTAGACAAGTGGGCCGTGTCCTTGGGCCAGCCTTGAACTTGGTGCTTGTGTCCTCCTTAGGCCCCTGCCAGCAGTCTAAGCCTCCAGCGTCCTGGGGGTGGGACAAAGTTTCTGTTCCGTGGTGAGCATTTTCCTCCAATCCCGTCACTGTGACTCTGTGACCTTGTAACTCCAGGGGAGGTGATGCCTAAAGGAGCCTAATTGGAGGCCTTTGGGGGAAGGGAAGCCTGAACCAAGTGGCCCCTGTCAAGCCCACCCTCACCACTAGGTGGCGAGCTCTGCTCCGCGCACTCTGGCGGGGCTTCCGGGCTCCCACGGCTCCCCTATTCCCCACTCCTTCACGATGCAGGGCTGCAACCCGGGGTCCCCGCCTATAGCCTCTGTGGACCACAGGGAACTGGGGTGAGGTGTTCTCCCCTCTAGGCCCTCCCGTCACAGGGCACTTCTCTAATGAAGGCTACTCCTGGAAGCCTTTGTGCTGTGCAGCGGAGAAATAACCCCTGCCCTGAGGGTAATTGTGAGGACCCGATGGGATTACACAAAGCAATTGGCCCAGGGCTTAGAGCACTGTGCTTGGCCCAGGGCTGCTGGTTACAGTTGCCCAAGCTGCACACGGCACAACTCTGGGGTCGTTGCACCTCATCAGAGATGAGATCTAATTACAATTTTCTGGCAGAAGGTTGTCAAGTGTCAACACAGAGGCTGACAGTGGATTCGTGCCACCCCCCTTGCCAGGCAGAGGACAAGCCCGCTCTTCTCAGAGCATCAAGCCCTGATCCCATTCTGCTGCAAGGATCCTAGAAGCCAGAAACCAACATCTCATTTCCTGCCTCGGACTTTCTAGGGCCTCAGGCTGGAACTTCTGTTAGGGATGGAGGGACGTCCACGGACCCTCAAACCAGGCCACTGTGCAAAGAAGGAAGAGGGTGGGGAAAAGGGGTCCCAGTGAAACTGAGTCAGCTTTAGCCTCTGAATTTTAAGGGGCAGGTCTAGGAGAGTTTAAAGGAGGTTGCATAAAAAGAAGCAACAGCTTGGTGTAGTGACTGCCAACATCCAGCAACATAATGGAAAACAGAAAATAATTTTCGAAACATAAGCTGTGACAATTATGTAATATATAGTTTACAATTATGGTCATTTTAGCAAATGCCGTCTGAACCATAACCCTAACTAAGGTTATGGTATATCTTTAAGTGAGTCACCCTAACTTTACTCTGAATTTTCTTGATAGCGATACTAAAGTACTAGCTTCTGTGGACATATACTAAGCCATAGCGTTTGTTGCTTGTGTGGCAGGGTTGTTGATAACTTAGAAAGGAGAAACAAGGAATGGTAAACTAAGAATATTTTAAGCTTTTAATTTACATGTGGACTTTGCTACAAACCTGGGATGCATCCAGATGGCTTTTATTTCCATTTGAAGTGTATTTGATGAACAGAATTCTGTAGAGAAGATTCATAAATGGAAAGCCTTCTTAATGTGAAGTACCGCGGTTAGTCACTGCCACCTGCTGGCAACGTAGGGTCCTGCAGGCCAGCTATGTTTCAGAGTGGGGGGTGAATAGTCATCACGAGAAACCCAGGCAGAGGAGAAATTCCTGGGGTTGAGGGAAAGATATAAAGGTTGTATAGACAGACAGTGGCCAATCAATGCCACAGTCAAGAAGGTGCCAAAGGGATTCTAGGCTCTTACAACTAAAAGAAAATTACCTCGTTTTGTTTTTGGGGGGACTACTTTTTCCATAAGGAAAATATCAATTATGTATGGAAATAACTGGTATGCCTTATTTTTACCCCTTCTGCACCCTAATTTTCAATGTATTCCTTCAGGGTATCACCCCCCCCCCATCAGAATATGTATCTGCTTTATAATGGAATGGAAAAGATTCATTTTTCAGAAACGTATTTTAGCTGGCTATAGGGAACATCTCTCTTCCTAAAAGAAAGAAATCTTTGAACTGGGTCAACTTCACTGTCCCACTCCTTTTATTCTCAACTATATGAGAATATACCATCTTAGCCATTGCTTTTTCTCTTCTCCTTTTTTCTTCCACACCCAAATGAAGGTGTGTGGGAGATTAAAAAAAACAAAACAAAACAAAAATAGCATAAAGAGGACACAGCAGAGCATTCAGATTACAAGGCGGTTTATTGAGTTAGTGGCATGCAGGGAAGTTCTTCCCGTGATCAGCAAATGCAGGCATTACAGTGCAAATCCAGAGGGAGAAGCTGGGTGCGGTCAGGAGGGCCTCGAGCCCAGGGCCTGGTCAGCTGGTGACGTGCAGAGCTCTCTAGAGGGGACTGTGCCTCATCGCGGGGACAGCTGGACGCAGACACCCCCGCACTTGGAAGAGCAACGTTCACATCTCATTCCTCCCTGAAAAAGAAGGCACGGAGGGGAAGGTGAGGCCTGATATTCACCGAGAGGCAGCAACCAACACTCCAATTCTTATCAACGCAGAGAAAACATCCTCCAAAGGAAGGAGAAAATTCCCAGTAACTTTGTGGCTTCCTGCCTGCGCTGTGGCTGCAGGAGCAGCGATTCCCAGGCCAGGTCCTCTGCCCTTTTCTCAGTCCCCAGGGACCTGATGGGCCCAGAGGGACCGCAAGTGAGGCCCGCACACTCACCGGCTCTTCTGGCGGTATTGTTGCAGCGCTTTCTCTGCCACAGTCTCCATAAACTTAGGACTGGAGACTTCTTGTGGGACCGTCACAGTGAAGGGGTAGGAATCAAAGAGCTTCACAACCACCTTAGTGAGGCCAGAGGGAACGCTGGGGTCGGAACTGTGGGAATTCACCTAAAAGGAGAAAAGTCACGAGAGAGTGGAAACAACGGTCAACACAGACTCATCTGGCACCTGAAGCCAGGCTTAATTCAGATCAGTTGACCCCTTTGCTTTTTACTGACCTCGACATCTATACAACTTGGTGAACAGAAATGCCCTAATTCAGAGACCCTCATTTGTGGGTGTAAATGTCATTCACGAAGGACCAACCCGGGGGAGCCCCACCAAGTAAAACATGTTTCCTTTGAGCAGCCACTGGCCACGCGGTGGTAGAAGAGGAATCAGAGGAAGAAAAAGAAAAGGTTCCCAGCGCTAGAGGAAAGCTTCTTATCACTGGAGGAGAACGATGGGCCGATTCGTGAGCCATCCTAGGTGGGACAGGGCAGCAAGGCAGCTCCCCGGAAAGAGCACTAGCGCTGCAGCCGGGCAGACAGGTTCAAACAAACACCCAGGAGATCACCCTGCAGATAGGAGACCCTGGGTAAGCTGTTGAACCTCTCAGTTTCCTCATCTGTAAAATGGGTTCATGACATTCCACGTCACTGAGTGATGAGGTTTCCATGCACCACTGGACCTGAGGTTTTTGTTTCCTACCATATGACAAATGCTCAGTGAAAAGCAGACATGCCCTCTTGAGCATCTTCACCCCGTTTCAGCCCTGGGGCAGGATCACAGGAGCTCCAGACAACACCTTGAGCCCAGCTTCAGTGTGTGGCCAGGACAGACTCACCGTGGAGACGTGGAGATAGTGCTGGCTGTCGCTGTGCGTGAGGTTGGCCAGCTGGGACACCCAGGTGAACTGCTCGTTCAGCTGCTTCAGCAGGGAGGACGTGTTCAGCATCTTCTGCTGGTAGGACTGGAGCAGCTGGTCGTACAGTTTGCTGAACTTCTCCGCCAGCTGCAGGGACGTGTTCAGCTGCTGGCGCAGCTGCATCTGAGAGGAGTCGTTGGCTGAACAGTCTGCCCGGAGATTAAAAAAAAAAAAAAAGACAAACGACAGAAACGTGAAGGGAGAGCTAAAAAGGGATGAAAACAAATGGCAACCAGTTCACGCAGCCAGGACCTAAGGCAGAGCTACTCCAAGCTCCAGTCTGCCCAGCGTTCGCTAGCAGCCCAAGACAAAACAGACGGCTCGCCCCGAATGTAGATCGGCACGCGCGTCCTTCATTGAGAAAGTCTTGCTCTGGGAGACAACGTCAGCTGAACTAAAGTGTCTCAGGGACATCACTGATTTCTCTTTGGGTGTAAGACCCTGTCTCCTTGGGGACCAGCAATGAGGGGCACTGCCCACACCTCAAGAAGCACGGACCTCAGGGCTGCATGTGCTCAGACCTCCCTGCCCTCCTCCCTCCATTAGTCATTTCAGGAAACGGTGATGTTACTTGCAGCTGCCGTTTGCGTGGTACCTGCTATGTACCAGGCACCACCAAGTGCTCGGGATAGCCGTGATCTCTCATAGTCACATGTATTCTGACGTTAAGTCTTATCAAGAATGAAACTGAGGACCAGAGCGGTAAATCATTTGCCTAAAGTCATAGGATGAACGATTGGCGAGGGCAGGATGTTGAACCCTGGGCTTTCACTCCTAAACTTGGGCTCTTCCTACTCTGAGTCTGTGGCTCTGGAAGATTCTCCAAGCTTGCCTATATCTATAGAGTTGGAAATTCTGGCCCCAAGAGCCTGGGTAGCAGAAGAGCCGGTCAGGACCCCCGGGCCACAGAGCACAGTAGCCTGGGGCTGGGCAACCGGGCTTGCCCACCTGCCCACCATGGCTGGTCGCCAAGCTCACCAGAGAGCAGGGAAGTTCATTGCTTTTGGTCACCAGGTGCCCACTGCAGGTTGTCAGGTGGATAAGAGCTGGAAACTACCCACTCTCTCTCTCTAAAAACTACTGTTTTTCTCTCCCTTGATTTTTGAAAAATATCCTCCAAAGAGCTCATCAAACCCAAGCAAGTCAGGGGGAAGGAGGAGTTCTTTGCACACTTCACCATGGTGGCTGTAATCATTTCTAAAATAAAATAAAACGTCAGGTGGGGCAAGACATAGCATTATTAACAATAAACTGGGTTGAAAAAGATATATAATGATGAAACTTAACTCTTCTTACCAGGGAATCATTGAAAATAAGGACAGTCATTGAGAGCTGGGTAGCAGTCTAGAGCAGTGGCTCTCACCTGGGGCGGTGCTGTCCCCAGGGATATTTGACAAGGTCTGAAAACCTTTTTGGTGTCACAACTGGGGTGAGGGTGGGAGGCTGCTGGCATCCAGTGAGTAGATGCCGCTAAACATCCCAAAGTGCACAGGACAGCCCGCCACAAAGAAGGATCTGGTCCAAAATGCCAGTAGTACCGAAGTTGCGAAATTCCAGTCTGGAGGTCCCGGGCAGCACATGCTCAAATGGCTGCAAGCACCTTAGATAAGAGGTCATAAGTCCTCCTCGATGTAGAAAAGAAAACCACCGTTTCAGGAAGCTGTGATCAGTGAACGTTAAGGTCAGCGCCAGGGGCGCCAATCTGAGCTTGGGGATCTGTAGGTCTCTTTTTCTGGCCCTAACGTGACTTTCTCACGGTGTGATTTACACTCTTCTAATCATGGTATTTTATGGGATAAACCCAGGAGCTTGTGTACTCACCTCTCGCTTCTTCATAGATCAGCCTCTTACAGCACTTGTATTTCTTTTGCAGTAGCTTCTAAAATCACAGCAATGAGACTAGGAATATTTAACTAGACTCTGAAGGCCTGCCCGGGCAAACCCAAAAAGTATTAAGTAAGAGCAAAGCCGCAAGATCGATCCGCCTGGTACAAGGGAAACGATTAACTTTTTCTGAGCATAGACTGTTGTGGGCCAGGAATTGTTTCGCCGCTTTTATAGCTGTTACTTCCAAGTAAGAATAATTTAGTCTGCCTGATAAAACCGAAGGAAACAGTGGAAGGGAGGTATTTCCTCTGCCTCAGGGACCAACCTATCAAAGGTAAAGTTACTGGGAAGCTAGGGTACCACTAGGAGAGACCCACGTGTTCAGGGTAGAGAACACAGCAGCACTGGTTGGGAACACATCACAAGCGCCCCCAGGGCGTCATGTAATCTTGGGCAGGTCACCAAACCTTCTCTGACTGAGTTTCCTCCTCTGTGAGACAGGGATGGTAAGTGTAGCCACCCGGTTATTCCAGGGAAAAGAGTAAATGTTTGTAAAGTGTTTACAAGAGTGTTTAGTAACAAACACATGGGAAGAGTTTGTTTAACAGAATCCACACTGCCTAAACTCTCATTGTCTGCAGCAAAACATGAGGACGTCTACTAGGTTTGGCCCTTGGGAACAGACCAACTGGGGGAAGTCAAAGGATGACAGCTCTTTAGAAAAGCACAGCAGCTCCTCCCACCGTCGGCCTGTTGACCGTGAGCTGGATGATGTGGTAAGCACCTTGTATTCTGTCTCCCGACTTCAGGGACAGCCCCTCATCTTAACCCACGACCCCAAATGGGGACCCAAGCAGAGCCGGGCAAAGGACTCCCCCACCCAGATTCACAGCTGGAAGGCAGCAGACCTGGCATTTGAACTCCCGTCCGTCTGAGCCCATAAAGGCAGCCCCAGTGAGGTGCTGGAGACCCGAGGACACAGGAGACCACGGGGCCCCCCGACTCACCCATGGACAAGATCTCCTGGCACTTTTCACACTGGTCCTTCATCTTCAGGCATCCCGTGGAGTTGTGGCGGATTTCCTTGCACACGGTGCGGTCACTGATGTTTTCTGGAGACACATGAGGGAAAGTCATACAGAGCTACACAGAGATGGACCACCCCGATCTCCCAGAGCCCTTCCACACTACTGTCTGGCCCTTTGACATGGTTCTGCGGGCAGAGCAGGTTGGACTCTGGTTGTTTGCCTGCAGACACAGGCTCGGATCGGGGCTCCCTGCAGCGGGACCAGGAGGTGGTTCGGCCCCCTCCCCCACCATCCCCACCTGCTGACACGTCTCCTGCCTGCTTGTACTTCTCTTTGGCATCATAACCCGTTCTGCTCTGCATTCTGTCTGGCTCATTTCTCTCCCCGGGCCAGACAGCAAGCGCCTTGAAGGCAGGAATAGGATCCACCTTAGAACCTCCTTATAACACAGGGAGCCCCCCATTATGGATACGCAGTAAACTCCTTGTTCAGTTCAGTACCCTCCTGTGTTTCCAATCCGTTTCAAGCCACACCCCAGTGCCGGTCAAACTGTAGCGTTTAGGAGATGGGGTTGGCCAACGAGTGTCTGTTGGTTCAATGAAGGAAATCACTTCTGAAAGTTTTGGCTTCTCGTGTCCATGCTAGAGTTCCTTCATTCAAAATATATTCATTGTGTGCCCATTCTCTACCAGCCCCTAAGGTTACAGCCACAAACAGCTTTCTTAACTGTACCGTGAGCTGATTATGTAATTTGTCGCCAGTATATGCGTGGCGTCCACATAAAGCCATCTGAGTTCCCAGGACAAAGGGGTCTAAGTTCTCTAGAGGAAATAGTCAATGTCATGCCCTCCAGTTGCTGGAAGGAGCTTGGTACACTCGAAAGAACACAGATTCCAAATCCTGCAGGGCTAGATTTGACCGGCTCCCACTTTGCCAGCTGTGAACCCTCGCACATGCTCCTTTACCATCCTGCCATAGTTTTCTCCCCGTCAGACCGGGATGAGAGCACCCGCCCCAGGCTTCTGGGGCCGGAATTCAGATGAGATGACACGTGCCAAGCCCCGGCCACCCTTCTGAGCATCTAACGGGTTAACATCTCGATGAACTGTGAGTTCCCATCCCATCCTCCTAACCTCCTGGGAATTCCGCCATCGGGAAGTGGTAGGGAATTCTATGCATGTGGGCATCCATGGCCTGCTGGGCCTGCTGGATCATGTCAAAGAAGGGCTGAAACATGTCATGGAAGTTCAGGGGCTCCAACACGGGGAAAGGCATGACATTCCGGGCGAAGCGGGACTTGGGATTGAAGAAGAGCGATCCCCTTGGGAACGAGCTGAAGGGCGAGTAGTACTGAGTGTCCTGGAACTTCCGGGGAAAGAACCGGTCCTGGAAGAGCTCGTCCATGATGTTGGCTGCACGGTTGAAGCTGTCCTCCATGACGTCCATCACGTGGCCCTGCTGCCGGTCGTTCTCCAGTAGGGAGTCGATGCGGTCACCGTTGATCCACAGGTAGAAGGGGGAGCTCTGGTTCAGGAACTCCTCGAGCTGCGACAGGAGACAGGGGACAGTCAGGGGTGCTTCCCCCTTGTCAAGACGGGCCAGGCCCGGCCCCTCCTGGCTGCACCTGGGGCAACTCAGAGTCACAGCAGGCGGCAGAAGGCCAGGCTGGGACTGGCTCCCCATCTCTGAACTGTGCAGGCCAATGCCCTTCCATTCTACCGACCCCGAGGGGAAGAGTTTAGGAAGACCTGCGAGGCCGAGAGAGTCACAAGGCCCAAGCCCGCTCAGCCAAGGGCCAACTGATGGGACTCCTGGAAAGGGCAAAATTCATGAGCCCTAGCTGAGCAAGGCCCACAGGGGAGGGAGGATCAATAATAGCGTACTAAAATTTCTTAATTCCTTCTGTTTAAGTGGACGCAGGGCTCTGCCACACTGTGGAGCCATTTGTTATGTTAGGCAGCTAATAATTGCTGAATGAGAGTCTTCAAAGATGGCAAATACCTGGCACAGGTGCTTTTCATGACTCTACATTACTGCACTCATAGCAGACATTACCAATTGATCACAGCGCTCTGGGCCCAAATGCAGCCAGAACTAATCAATTGCATCTGGCATATGAAATGAAGCTGTGATATTGTGATTTATAATAAGAAATATATATTTGGTCTGGTCCTTGACAAAGAGGTCCTAAAGCCCTTGGAATTTCCTGTGATAAGAGCAATAAAGGTGTCTTTTGTTATGTTAGTGAGGTGACTTTTCGGAAAGCATCTAGGGATGGGGGCTGGTCGCCAGGGGAGCCAACCCTATATTAGAGGGTTGGAACTTCCAGCCCCACCCCCTGATTTCCAAGGAGGGGATAGGGGCTGGACCTTGAATCAATGACCAATGGTCAATGATTTAATCAGTCGTACCTATGTAATGATGCCTCCATTAAACCCAAAAGGATGGGCTTGGGGAGCTTCTGGGTTGATGAACACATGTGCCAATGAGATGCAGGAGACTGTTGAACTCGAAGAGGGCGTGGAAGTTCCCCACCCTTTCCCCATCCCTCCCCCTGGGCATCTCTTCCATCTGGCTGTTTCTGAGTTATACCCTTTTATAACACACCAATAATCTAGTATGTAAAATGTTTCTCCGAGTTCTATGAGCTCCTCTAGCAAATTAATTGAACCCAAGGAGGCAGTCATGGGAACCTCTAATCTACCTCCAGTCAGTCAGAAACACAGGTGACCACCTGGACTTGTGATCGGCAGCTGAAGTTGGGGGTGGGGACGGGGAGGCGTCCTGTGGGACTGAGCCCTGAGCCTGTGGGGTCGGACGCTGTCTCTGGGTAGACAGGGTCAGAGCTGAGTTCAACTGCAGGACACCCAGCAGGTGCGGGAGAAATGCTTGATGGGGAAATCCCCACACTTGGAATTGGGTGCAGAATCAAAGAAGCATATTCAGTTCTCCTCACTGCCCACCCAGAGCCCAGGCTGTGCTGAAGAAGCGGGGCCCCTCGTCACCTGTTGGCCAACCAGTCCGGAGCCGCTTCTGCAGACGCGCGCGTAGAACTTCATGCAGGTCTGTTTCAGGCAAGGCTTACACTCCTCCCAGAGGGCCGTCATGGTCTCATTGCACACCCCCTGGGACGCCTTCAGCTTTGTTTCAGAATCCTTGGTGTCATTCAGGGCATCCTACAGGAGGACCCAGGCTGGGTTAGCCACAGAAACCACGGCTTCCCCTTCCCCAAGCAGGCACCGTGGTGCTGGCCCCCCGGCCCAACCTGGCCACATGGGGTGCTTATTTCCACCCCTGCTCTGGCTCACGTGTTCCCGCATCTGCCCACCTGGAATTCCCTCCCCATCTGGCTCTACACGTCCTCTCGTCTTCAAGATCCAACTGCTCCTTAATCCTTTCCAGCCATTAGAGCCCCTCTGGACAGCTCCTTTCTCTGACGATGCACTTACAGTCTTTACCCCAGGACTTCCCTCTCACTAATACCCCAGAAGACTCCAGAAGTCTCAACTTCTGGAATTTAAATGTCATCTTTCAAAGCTTCCCTGAATCTTATTTCTCTGTTGCAACCATGGTCCCCGGCATGCCAGAGGAATAGGTAAGCTTCCGAAATTAAAGCCACCGCTACTACCAAAACTCTCCAAGACGACCATGACATTTGATCCAGTAATTCTACAAGAACCTATCCCAAGGAATTCCTGCAATAAAGGAAAAATCCATATGCTTGAAGATATCTGTTACAATATTCATGTGTGGCAAAAAAAATACTGGAATCAACCCCAATGCTCAAAACTAGGGGACAAGTTAAGGACACTGTGGTACTTACAAAAGGTAGATAGGACAGCATTACAAGGGATGTTTGTAATAAGTTTTAAATATTATAATAAGCATTTTTCACGTTAAAAATTCATGAGTTTGAGTATAGCCACTGTCCAAAAAGTATAGAGGAGAAAATGTAGTAAGAAATAGATCTAATGTTAAGTGAATCATCCTTAGGTAAAAGGGTTATGGAAAAACTTCTGCTTTTCTATATTAAAATCTTGATAAATGAGTGTATTACTCTTCAAAGAATTAAGTAGACCATCCATACCCCAAAGCAAAGCTACACTATGAATATCTGAAAATGTGAGATCTTCTCCTGCTCTGTGTCCCCTGTCTCCTCATCTGAGATGGGGAAGGCCACCACGCCTCCAACTGGGCCAATTCACAGGCGTCAACTCTGCTGTCCAATTCCATTCCTTTCTTTCCGGTTCATATATTCCTCAACTAAGAAGTCATGGAGTCTTTTTCCGAACTTGATATACTTTATCATAGAACCTGGATTGTCAAATATCAAACTCCAATGAGAAGTGCAAAACTTCAAGAACAAGACTTGCCACTTCTACATGGGCTCTAGGTTTCTCATAGTGTGACAAGAACTAATACTGATGCCAAGAAAGGCACTAAGTTTCAAAGAAAGTTAGAGCTGCACCCAGGCCAACATTTCCTTAAGTGGTTTCCATGGAATTGTGCTACAAGCTATCAGGAAAAAAATAAATGGATTCCATGGTCAATTCGATTTGGAAAACACTTGGATTAAATGAAGTTACACGTGCTTCCTTTACCGCACAACTTCTCTGAGTCTTTATAATGCTTTTACTCTACGCATTAGGGATCATGAAGGTGGCAGGGGGCCCCATCTCAGCATCTCTGTCATTAGGGGTAGGGTGGCAATGGGCATAGGCTTTGAGGAGACCCTGAAGGACACTGTTGACTTTTTAAATAAGCTGTTTATTGAATTATAGTGTTTTACTTTTGTATGTTCACCATTGGACCTAAGTGTCTCTTTACGAAGTAGTCCAGAACTCTGTAGAGACTTGGGCAATACAGCGTGTGCCTGCTGTACCCCCAAAGGTATTGCCCCTACTAGATAAGCTTCCTGAAGGTAGGGTGCCATCCCTCTCCTAACCTGTGACAGTGACAGACCCTACCCAAAGCCTGCCTTGGAGCTTGCACATAGTCTGGGTTTAGAGAAATCTACTGAAGTGAATCTGGGTGGCAGGCCCTGGGCCAGGCTTGTAACAAAACCAGATCCAAGATCTCACTGCTTGAAGCTTTCAAAAGCAAATAAACCATCCCTATTTGTTAACCACAGCCCCAGTATCAGCTGACACAACCGGAGAAGGCCTGCGGGTCACCATAGTAACCTGGCAGGGCACTCGGAAGAGCAATGCCCCCCCTCCCTCCAGCACAGTGGATCGAGGCTTGGGTCACCGGGCTCTTCCTTACCTCTTTCTTCTTCTTGGCCTCCTCTAAGGAGCCAAGCAATGACTTGCGCTCTTCGTTGGTTTGTTCTATTAGGGTCTTTATCTGTTTCACCTCCTTGAGAGCATTTTTAATTTCTTTATTAATGTACTTACTCCCCTCGGTGGACATTTCTGCAAGAAAAGAGCAGGGAGGTAGATGAGGCCAGAGGAAGGGATGGTGCTGGGGATATAACCCTGGAACCAGCTGGAACCATCTGGAACGGTCAGAAAGGCCAGTGGGCCTAGGGGCTGCCATGGCTGGGATCCCCCTGGCAGGCAGCCTTCGGGCCCCAGCTTTGCCCTGACACAGGTTCCATCCCAGGGCTCGCTGTAGACCCAGGGCCAGAGAATCGATTACACCCAGCTGCTCAGAAATGCAAACCATCGGGGAGCGGACACGCCCCAGAGGAGGGACAACCCAGTCCGCCCCTGGAGCTCTGGAGAAGCAGCCTACCCAGCTGCAGAAGAAATTTTTCAAGGAAAAACAAAAAATCCTGGAAGCGTATCAAAATATAAAATAGTGTTATTGTGGATACAACTCTTTCTGCAATGCAGTTTAAGCAAACATCGGAACTTCGCTGTTCCGATGCACAGTGTCAGGTGACAGGGCCACGGAGGTGACTTAATAGCACCATCCTTCAAGGAGACTGGGATCAGACACCACACCGTGTGACAAATGCAATGAGACAATGTCACCAAAGTACCGAAAGTAACAGCCAATGCTTCTCTGGTTCTTATCTTGGGCCAAATGCTGAGCTGGACACTTCACGTGCATTTTATTTAATACTCTTGACACCATCTTCACCCCTCTGCACAATCGAGGATAAAGAATCGCAGTGAGATCAAGATACTTACCCAGGGTTATACAGCTGGGGAGGGCGGAGCCAGATTCCCACCCAGCTCTGGGCTCAACGCTTGGGTTTTTAACTATTACCCCATAGAGTCAGTCAGCTCATAGGACAAGAGTGGGGCAGAGGGAAGACAGGTTTCAGGAAAGGCCTGGCAGAAGAGGGGAACCACCAACTGGGCTCTGAAGGATGACAAGCCCTCGTAGTGAATGATATTCCGCCTTTCCTGAATCCGGAGCATTGGTTTTCTAGGTGGAAAGGTGGTGGATACAGGTAGTAAGGGCTATGGAAACTCAAGGGGAAATCCACAGAGGCTCCAATGGTCCAGGCTTCATGAAGCTTCGTGGAAGAGGTGTGGACACCAGACCGAGCAGACGGGAAGCGGAACAGCCAAACGAGCTGCAGCAGCCAGAAAGGACTTGGGGTCTACCTGGAACTGCCTGGAAGCCCACCTGACCACAAAGAGCCTAGGCCGGCGAGAGAGGGCTCAGAGAGGGGCCCGGGCAGAGCAAACCCGATCCGATGCACAGGACAAAGATGGTCTTAACCCTTGGGGCCCTGACAGAGGGAAGCATGCCAGGAGGGCACTCCTGGTCACTTACCCTGGAGCTCTTTGTCCGAGACTGCCCTGCCATTCTCCCAGCTCAGCAGCAGGCCCACCAGCAGCAGTAGAGTCTTCATCTCGCCTCCTTCTCCAATTCTGGAATCCTAGCACGCCTCTGTTTGCAGAGAACAGGGGACTGTCATGGCAACAGCTAGACAGCCTGCTGGTTACGGGCCCAGCCTGCTGCCTGTGTGGCTTCCCAGGAACCCTGCCGAGGCCTTGCCCTCCACTCTCCCCTCAGCTGGCATCACCGACTTTTTATCCCAAGGAAGTGACAAGAAAGTATCAGACTTGCCACTGGGCCCCTTCAAAAGAAAGTGGAGGAAGCGGCTACGGGGAGGAACCACAGGACAGCAGCCTAATATAGAAGAAACGAGAACTCCAGAGTCAGAGCCACTGGGCTCTGGTCCAAGCCGCCCTCCTCCTCCTCCTCATCCTCCTCCTCGCCCCCCATAATAGCTGACTATGCCTAAAAAAGGCACATGTGCTTTCTGCATCCAGAAAGGGCATCTATCTGATGATACCTGCTCACATCAAACAAACCCTGAAAACACCTCTCTTGGGTCACTCATCTGGCCTCTGCCGTCCCCCTAAAGTGGGGACTGCAGCCCAGAGCACAGACAGCCCCCTGCTGTCTGCATCACCCATCCTGCCCACAGCAGGCATCACCAATCAATCACAGCACTGTCCCCACCAAGGCTGGACACCTCCTGAAATTGCTTTTCAAGGGTCTGAGGCAGTGACAGCCTCTGGGTTGCTACAGGGAAGTAAATCCATTTGTCATCCCTAGCGTGGAAGAGAGTAGAGCAAGGCGGGGAGGACAGTTGTCTTCAGGGAATAGAGAGGGAGGGGCAAAGCCAAAGGATTAACGGCGGAGGGGGGGCAGGGCAAGGAACCTCCCCAGGAAAAGTCCCCGTGGGAGGACGTACCACTCTGCTCTGCCAGGTCCCTTTCACGCAGCCAGTCCCTCTAAGCCCACAGCAGGGTGTCTGCCAAGGTCCTCCCGCCACCACTCGGCTAGCTGCCCTGAGCCCTGGACCAGCTGGTCTTACACAATGGACCCTTTCCCAGAAGCTGAAGTTGTTGCAAAACAGAAACCCTTCCCCCCGCACTGCCCCCCAATGCTCATCCAAACTCACCCGTTTTCCCTAAGAGAATGGGAAGGGGGTCTCCCCTTCCTGAAATGATGTACATCCAGAAGCTGCCCTCCGCTCAGCAGGCCCATCTGGACCCTTGGGAGAATATTAATAAGGCAAGTCTCTCCTGAGACATAATTAGTAAGGCAGCCAGGCTGTGATTCCCCAGCAGCGTGGGAGAAGAAAGCGGGTCACCGCCTTCCCCAGAGATGGTGAGTGGGCAGCTGAGCCAGGGTGCTATTTCAGGTCTGTGAGGCTCTGCCCTAGCTGCTCACTGAAGCCTGAAACGCCTCAAACAGGGACAGAAACTTTGTCATGCCAGAGAGAGAAAGCCGGCGAGAAGCACCCTTCCAGCAGAGGCCCCCGATAGCAAAGACTTCTGAGAAATCCAGACATGAGCCTCTGAAATAGGTTGGGACCAGAAGACGGGGCATTGGGTCCTGACAAAAAGAGAGACAGGGCAGCCAAAGGCAAGAGCTCTGGATGAGAAGTCTGGAAACCCAGCTGTCAGTACGGGATCTCCCACCAAGAGCCTGGGGGCCATGGGAGCCATCGAGTTCCGAGCTGGGAGAGAGACCTGTCTCCTGCCCAATCCCTCCACCTCAGAGGGGAGGCCGAACCCAGAGACAGGATGGGGCTCCCCAAGGCCTGCAGCAAGCTCGTGACAACCCCAGGATGAGAACTCAGCCCTCCCAAACCCCAGTTCAGTGTTCTTTCCTTGACACCAAGTCACTTAAATCTCTGAGCCTCAGTTTCCTCACCTGTAAAATGGACCTAATAGAGACCTTAGAGATGGAAATGTGTTCTGTAAACACAAGGGTCTTATGTAATCATAGGAAATTCCGACTCCTTCAAAATTGACGTAGGATCAATCATGGGCATTGGCAGTATCTATCGGGGAAGTGGGAGGAGGTGGCGTGTTGGGAGAGGGACAGAGGAACTGAAGCAGGTACACAAAGGTCACCTGTGGTCCCTCCCCGACTGTGGGCTTTGCCTTAGTGATGTGATCAGCTCCTACGAATTACCCGGGAGTCTTATTATAATGCTGATTCTGATTCAGAGACTGCTTTTCTAATAAGCTTGCAGGTAATATTGACACTAGTCCAAGGACAGTACGAGAACAGCGGCTGCGCGGCCACACTGCCCTCCCTTCGCACTGACTCACCTCCCCACCCATCTCCTGGCCAGGGCGCCTGGTTGCCAACTGCTCTGATTGAACAAGCCACTCCAAGGCCCTCCTTTCCCCAGAGGAAGCCGTGGGGAGGACATGGTCACGCAGCTAGTAAGCTGCAGGGTTTAAAGCCCAAAGCCCAAGCTCCTCCCCTACTGCCTCCCCAAATGCAGAAAACTCAACCAAAAAGAAAAATGAGAAAATAATTCACCTGTAATTCACACCATCCAGAGGCAAACATTAGCACCGTGGTATATTTCCTCTTTTCTATGCATTTGCATACAATCGGATCCTTTACACCCACTATCTTCAAATACTCTCTAAAAGCACACTTTTGTACCCGTATAATATGGTCCTTTTTCTGATGTACTTTATTTTGCCATCCCACAAGCCGGGCATTTAAATTGTCTGTAATTTCCAACTATTATTATCGTGAACACTCTCGCGCTTATCCTTTTATAGTATCTGTGCTTACTCTTAAATTCTGAACTTCACTCTTAAAAAAATAATAATAATCAGTTTCTTTTTTTCATTAGGTCCAGAAATTCTGGAAGGTCAAGGCTTGGGTTCTAATCCCAATTCTGATACCTATTTGCTGTCTATCTTTGGAGATGGTCCTAAACCTCTCCAGGTTTCAGATTATCATCTATAAAATGAGACAGTTGAATCAGATGTCTGAAGTCTGATGGAGGTTGTGTGATGTTTCTCTGATGTACCCTGGTGCATTAGGAAGCAGAAAGAGTAGGATTTCAGTGGTTGCAACATATACTTAAATCAAAACATCACTTATAAACACACAATCCAGAGAACTAGAGAATTCGGGAGCAAACAAGATGACTCATGCGCGCAAGCTGACAGCCACCCCTGGAGATCAGTACCTTTCCAAGCAAGATGCCGCGGGAAGGCTGCAAGTGCAGGCCAGCTCTGCCACTCACTAGCCTGGCCTCGGGCAACAGCCTCAGTCCTCCAAGTGTCCATTTCCACATCTTTACAAAAGGAGGATCCTTACACCTATCCCGTTTACTCCACAGAATTGTGGTTGGAGCTGATGAACAAAGGGCCTCCTGAGTCCCTTGCCTGTCTGCCGGCAATTCCGTCCCGGCTCGGCTGTCTGGTGATGGGGCTCCGACCACCTCCCTTCTCTGGATCCGCGACTCCATCTAAAGCGCCCCTCTGACAGCCCTGTGACTCCCAGTGGTCGTCCTCTCCTCGCCTGGGTGCCGCCCCCCGCCCGCTCATCAGTCCCGGCCAGGCTCTGCGCAGGGGCAGGAAAGGTGGGGATATCTCACCGGTCAGCGGTGCCCGCGCGCTCCTCCTGGCGACGCCGCGTGCACAGCACGGTGAGGCGCTCGTATTTATAGCGCTCTGCTGCGTACACACCCACTTTGGGGCTGGCTGCAAACCTGCATGACTCACGCCCCAAGAATGCGGTAGAAAGCACCGGGAGCTTTCTGGAAGCCGGTGCGGGAGGGGGTTCGGAGGTGCGGGCGGGTGGATGTCCGGTGCAGCACCCGGCAGGGGGCGCGGGGGCGCGTATCAGCACCGCGAAAGGCTCCGGCGGAGACAGACCCTGGGGTGCGGGCGCGCACCGCTGCCGGCTCCCCGTCCCCGGGGGCTCAGAGCTGGCGCACGGCGCCCCCAGGAGGGCAGAGCCTGAATTAACGTGCACAGCTGGCGCCCAGCTCCGCAGAGATGGAGGGATGCTCTGCGCCCCTGGCTGGTGCCTCGTCCCCAATAGAACGTCACTGTTCCGCTGCCCAATTGAACGTTAACCTTTCGCATTCAACACGCGCCACTCCTCTGGCTCCATTGAAGTAGAACAGCGTCAGAAATAACGTGGGTGTGATGGAGAGGGATGTCGTGCTAAAACACAGGAAGTACAAAATGCCGGCTTCCCGAACCACCACCTGACCTGGTGGTCCCTTGGCAGACCTGCTGGCCGGGAGGAAACAGAAATGTGTTTTTAGGGATGAACAGAGCATCCATATGGGTAACTAGAAGGCCTCCCAGGCTCCTTGACTCCTAGACGTTAAGCAAGTATTTTCCCCATCCACTTGGGACCCAGCCAAGCAGGGCGGGCTTCATGAGCACAGGACCCTGCCGCCCCACACTTGGTTTGAGGAGCTACTGCCCAAGTCTTGAAATTCTTAAGAGTTTTTGAACAAGGGGCCCTGCGTTTTCATTGTGCACGGGGCCGCCCAAATTATGCTGCTGGTCCTGCTTACAAGGGACTCACTGATCTCCACCAGCACCAAGTTTCCTCTGCTGGCTCAGGAGGAATCTTGCCAAAGGACTTTTTGGCAGGGGGCTTTGATGTGGCAGAGGGATAGGAGCTGTCACACCACGCCCTGGCAGGGAGGGGACTAACTGAGAAGCCCCTCAGGCGTAGCTACTTCTTGGGGAAGAAACAGAGCCACGCACTCTGACCCTAGGATGTTTGAGCCCCAGGAGAAAGGTCCAGGGGCTGGAGGGTGGTTCTTATACTGGCTGGGGGAGATGGGTGGGCAGGGCAGGTATAGGCAGCTTGGTTTGCTGGCCGACTGAAAACCAGCAAGATGAAGGGCTCAGAGGAGAGCTCTATGGCCAGGGGCTGAGTTGTCCTGCTCACAACTTTTGAGATACAGCCTAAGGCCCAGTCCCTGGTCGCCCAAGGTCCAGGGGCAACTAGGACCCCACCCTTTTCAGGAAGGAGCACAGAGGGAGCTTCTAGGCCTGTGAAAAACAGGGGATGGGGGAAGGACCTGAGCTGGGTGCATGGAATTCTGACCACAGTCTCAGCTCTGTCCCGAGGGTCTGGGTGACCTTGGTTGGACCAAAGACTTTAACCCCCACTCCTCAGTTCTCAGTTTCTTCCTTCTAGACAATGAGGAATCTGGAATGTATCATCTCTGAGGCCCCCTTCACCCTAACCCAAGGCAATGCCAAGTGTGAGGAGATCATCAGCTCAGAAGGAAAAAAAAAACAATCGACAATTGGGAACAATATTTCTCCCCTGAGGCTTCACTTTATCTTCCTTAAAAAGTCAAATTATCAGTAACAGCTACATTTTCTATGGCAACTGCCTCTTCCTTGGCATCATATCAGTGCCCGAGGCCAGAAGAAGTCTCTCTGAGCACGCTCCTTGTAACTTTTCTATTCTGCAGCTCCCCCAGCATCCGGCACAGGAGGCACATATCTGTAATAATTATATTTTTAAAAATCGGACTTTGGAGGACAAGGCAAGGAGATCTGCCTTAGTCAGCTGAAGTAGGGGAAGGGAGGAGAGGAAGAAGGGATTGGGAGAAAATAACATGATTCACAGCCATGACTGCGGTCCTCTGGGAAAGATCACTTGATGACTCTAGCTCGCTGCTAAGCACACAAGGCTCAGAAGATTAAACTTTAAGGAAAAGAGTTCACCATAAATGCATCACTGGATTTTAAGTAGTCTCAGTAGATCACAGATGCCAGTTGGTACAGCTGTCACCCAATACTTGATTCTGGTTTTTTTTTTTTTTTTTTTTTGGCATATAGTTGATTTACAATGTTGTGTTAGTCTCAGGTGTACAGCAAAGTGAACCAGTTAGTTATACATATACATATATCCACTCTTTTTTAGATTCTTCTCCCATATAGGCCATTACAGAGTATTGAATAGGGTTCCCTGTGCTCTACAGTAGGTCCTTATTAGTTATCTATTTTATATATAGTCATGTGTATATGTCAATCCCAATCTCCCAATATACCCCTTCCCCACTTTCCCCCTGGTAACCATAAGTTTGTTTTCTCTATCTGCAACTCTATTTTGTAGATAAGTTCATTTGTACCCTTTTTTTAGATTCCACTACTTGATTCTTAACTGCCCATTCTTAACTACTTGATGCCACCGCTGCCACATTCCCATCAGGTGGTCATCCTGCCTCTGTTTGAATGCCCCTGGCAACAGGGAGCTCACTACCTACATGGGAGCAATTGTCTGGTAAAACTGTCTACAGAGTTAGCTGTGTGTAGACTTTGTTGAGTCAAAGTCTGGCTCCTGCAAGGGACAACCCCAAGCCCAGCTCTGTCCCCTGGAACCACACAGAGAAAACCCAATCCATCTCCTGGCTGCTAGCCCTTCAGATATTTGAAGGCAGCTAGTCACTTCTCCCAGTGGTGCCCCAGGTTTGTCGCTGCCTGCTTTGTCATTGAGTGCAAGATTCTTCCCCAGCCCTTTGGCCTTCCGGACCTTGCCTCTCTCGAACCCTGGGCCTGCCAATACCAGTGAGGACTGACCACAGAGCAGAGCGGGACTACCTGCTCCCTTGCCCAGACACTCGAGATAAGCTTTTATTTAGCTGCTGAGTCACTTGGCTGGTTCATATAGAATTCATCATCATTTTGGCAGAGGCTGTTGTTTAATCATTTTTCTCCCATCATGGACTTAGGCGGTCAGGTTTGGGGTTTTGGGCTTGATTTTCTTCTTGGAGTGGGGGATCATCGGGGAGGGGGCTGGGGGAAAATAAAGAGCTCTACATTTATCTGTTCATCTCTTAATGCTTTGCCCACCCTCTCTCCCCTGCTCTGCGATGTCTTTGTTATGCACCCCACCTCTGCCACAGCGGTCCAGCTCTGCACCACGGACAGGGCGGCAGCTTAACCCCTGCTGATAGAAGTGGAACAAGTTGGAAATGGACAAGAGCAGTAAGTACCCTGTAATTAAGAATCACTCTCCAGGCTCTAATTATTATTCGGGTGTATTCAGTCAATCATGGGCTCATAAAGAATCATGGGTAATAAAATCAGATGAGATAAAATTAGCCCACAGCTGATGCGGAGGCATCCTGACTGCTTTTTCAGGGCCTACCTAAAGTCCAGAAACATTCACTCCATCAGATGTGTTTCCCTTATCTTCCCAAATAAGATCTCTTTGGGAAAAGATCTGGGGCTAGTCTCTCCTGAGTTGCTTATCATGGACCTATAAGTAGACAAATATTACTTAGACTGTCTTCACTGTTCATCATGCTATTGACCAAAATCCAAGGATGCTCAAGTCTCTTACAAAAATGGCATAGTGATTGCATATAATCTACTCACATCCATAAAAGTCTCTTACAGAAAATGGCATAGTGATTGCATATAATCTACTCACATCCATGTACTTCTTGCTTATACATATTATAAGCAATCATCTCTAGATTGCTTATAATATGTAATACACTGTAATGATGTGTAAATACTTGTAAATACAATGTAAATGCTATGTAAATAGTTATCAGAATCTCAGTAAATTCAAGCTTTGATCTTTGAAACTTTCTGGAATTTTTTTTGTTTTATATTTTCAATCCGTGGTTGGTTGAATTCACGGATTTGGAATCTGCAGATACAGAGGGCCAACTGCATCTCACTCCAGCGCTGGTCGACGCTAACCTTTAGCTCCAATTCTTAGACTAATGGGCGTTTTTTAAAATTGGCCCCCAGATCTGCCTCAGGTCAAATCTACTTTTTCCACAATCACCTGGAATCCAACGGATAATTATTTTAGATCAGTGATTCTCAATGGAACTGTACAATATAATTACCTGGGAACTTTAAAAATTAACCATGCCTGAATCCCACCTCCAGAAGTCATGATTGAAGTGATCTGGGTGCAGCCTGAGATTGCATCAGGATTTCCTAAACCCTCCAAGTCATTTTAATGCACAGCCAACGTTGAGGATCACTGCTTTCCAGTTTATGAATTCCTAGCTTACACTTTGCCCCATCTGATCCCTACTGCATCTCTATGTCATTGCTAGAGTGTGTGGTATTAGTCTCACTTTATAGAAGAGAAAACTGGAGGTCAAAGGAATCTTAGTTAGCAGGGTTTTACACTGAGTTGAAATCTGCTTCCTTGCATCTTTTCTCTGTCCTCTGCAAGACGGCCCTCTAAGTATTTGAAAACAAATATTCTATCTCAGATGTACTTCCTTTTCATAGAGTGAGGTCACCAGACCCTCGCTCGGCTTGTCCCTGCCCCTAGGGTGTTCCACCCTGCCATCGTCTCTCTAGCGTGGCTTTAGGAACAAACGGAAGTCACCAGCTTTGGTTGGCCAGCTGAGGGGGCAGCAAGCAAGACTATCACTACACGTGATTTGATATGAAGTTCCCGGAACCCCAAGGCCCTCTCCGCTAACTTTTACATTATGTTTTAACAAACTGTGCTCCTCATATTGGTTTACACTGGCCCCCCGGGGCAGGCTATGGTATGCCAGCTGTACACAAAGACACAGAAGCAAGTGGCTCTAGTTTTACTCAAAGATTTAGAGAGAAAAGTTAATACTTAGTGAGTAATCAGTCTTCCTTCTCTCTCTCTCTTTCTTTCTTTCTCCCTGTCTTTTTTCAGTTCCCCTCTAAATCTCGTGCTTCTAAAGCAATGGATGTCTATTTACATTTGTATTTAGAATGTGTGTGTATGCATAATATATATGCATAATATATACTACATATATAAATGTATAAGGGATTTTTCTTTTTTCTTTTCTCTTTAAAATAAATATAAACTCAGATTATATATGCTGCTTTGCAACATGCTCTTTTCCACCTAATAAAATATTATGGCCAGCCCTTCAAGTCAATGCTTAGATAGATCTTTTCAGTAACTACTGTACATATTTTATTCAGCCATTCTCCTATGCCAACTTTTTCTGTCACTATAAGCTGTGCCACAATAAACAGACTTCTGCATATATCCTAATATGTTGGTGCCTTTATTGGTATAAGAGGTTCTCAAATTGGGACTGTAGGGTAAAAGAGAGTGTGTCATCTTAATGTTAATACATACTGGCTGATGATTTTCCCAAAAAGTAGCTGCTACTCCCACTGTCTCTGAGAAAACCCATTTCCTATGTAACCATAAGGCTGGATATTGTCCTTTTGAATTTTTGCCACTCCAGTGGGAGAAAATGACATTTTGCTCCCTTAATCTCTTTGCCTGTTTATGGTTTTCAACTATTCATTTTAAAATAAAGTTTCTGTTTCCGTGACTTGCATATTCATATTGTTTGCTCATTCTATTGGGTTATCCGTCGTTTTTTAAAATCCAAGTATAGTTGATCTACAATGCATCCTTTTTTTTTCTACCAGTGTATAGGAGCTCTTTAAATAAATGAAGTAATCCTATGTGTGTTGCAAATGTTTTTACCAAGCTGTCGTGTGTCTTTTACCTTTGATTATGGAAGGTCTTAAAATTTTTTATGTAGTGAAATTTATCTTTTCCTTTATAGTTTCTAGGTCTCCTATCTTGCTTAAGAATGTCTTCCTCTCACTAAAATATAGACCGTTAAAAATACTATATCACTATGCTATATGCCTGAAGCTAATATGGTATTGTAAATCAACTATACTTCAATACAAACAAATTAAAATTAAAAAATTATTAGGTAGATGTCTATTATGTAATACATGCCCAAATACTGCATAGTGTAGATTGGGTATAGTTAGGTATAGATAGATAGATGTCACATAGCTAGAGAGACAGAGAGTTCGATGTAGAGTTAGAGATAGATAGATAGATAATAGAAATGATAGATACAATAGATGATAGATGATACATAAACAGAAGATAGATAGATGATAGAGTTAGAGATAAATAGGTATAGATAGATGATAGATATAATAGATGATAGATGATAGATAGAATAAATAGTAGATGATAGATAGATGATAAACAGAAATAGATAGATAGATAGATAGATAGATAGATAGATAGATAGATAGATAGATAGATGATAGATAGATAGGGCCTTATCCTCGGAAAAGCAAAAATATAACAGCAATGGAAATATTAAAAGCTATAGAATAATATTAGGGAGTGATGCTTTCATTAGCATTCTTTCAAAAGACACTTTAAAATTTTTTTTCATATGGAGAATTTTTAAACTCTTTATTGAATTTGTTACAATATTGCTTCTGTTTTATGTTTTGGGTTTTTTTTTTTACTGCAAGGCATGTGGGATCTTAGCTCCCTGACCAAGGATCGAACCTGCACCCCCTGCAATGGAAGGTGAAGTCTTAACCAGTGGACAGCCAGGGAAGTCCCTAAAAATTTTAACCTAGACTGAAGTGCATCTAATACATCACAAAAGACAGACGTGAGAGCAAGTGTAAGGCCCTGCAAATTCTTAATACAACTCCTGGGTTGTCAAAGAAATATTAAATTATGAATACACTCAGCACAAAAGTGAGATTAATTGTAGTTTATAGCCCATTAAGTAATCAGTATTTATTTGGGAAAAGATCCCAGGGGCTGTCAGCTTTCGTATGGCTGTAAAAAGAGAGCGATATTGGGTAACACTGAGAAAAAGAACAATAAAAGAAATAGGTGAAAATAAAATATAGACAGTTATTCTAATTTTCTTCTAGCTTTCTACTGTGTTAATTTTTATATTCAGATTTTTTAATTCAAATGAAACGTGTGTGAGGGGAGTGTATGCGTGTGTGTGGTGTGTTTGTGGAGGAGGGAGGTGAGGCAGGGATCTAACTTGTTTTTCTTCCAGATGTATACCCAATTATGTCAACACGATTTAGCAAATAAACCACCCTATTCATACTCAGTTGAAATGCCAGTTTGTCATCTACAAAGTTTCCCAAATACACTTGGATCTGTTTTAGGACTTTCTAGTTTATTCCTCTGATTTATTTCTTTGTTCATGTGTAATATATTGTTTTTATCACATGACTTTAAAACAACATTTAATGTTGAGAAGGTAATCTCCCTCACTCTTCCTTTACAAATTTTCTTGGCTGTTCTTGGACATTAATTCTTTTCTATAAATGTTAATTTAATTCTGCCCAGTTGAAAAAAAATGATATTGTAATTATAATTTCACTAAAAGTACATAATAGTTTTGGAAGAATTCACAGTTTTATATTCTTTCTTCCTATTTAGAAGCATAACATATTCTAGAAGTCATTTAAACTATTATTTTTATTTCTAAATGAATTTTTTAATCAAAGTCTTGTATGCATATAATTTAAAAAAATCAAATAGTACAAAAGTACTAATGCAGAGTCCTCTGCCACGTTCCTCACCATTTCTCCAGCCTGCCACCAACCCACTCCCAATCCAGGAAAACCATTATTTTTATATTAAAACAAACATTGTTTCATCGTGCTATGGCATGCAACTTTTATATCATTTTTTAAGTAAAAGGAAAGATTTCAAAGATATTTTTGCTACTTCTATCATTATGGCAGTGGAAAAGTTTGAAAAATCCTGACTAAGTATATTGTATTGAAATTGCTCAGATGATAGTTCAAACGTTTCCCCTCTTTCATTCAGCTTTGTGCTCCCATTCTCTAAGACATAGCCCAGCATGCAGTATGTATTTAATAAAGACTTGTTAAATTACCTGAATTAATTTTTCAATTAGTGCCATCTAAGATTCCATTTATTTTTTAGCAGTCCACCCTAGTTTTGCTTTTTTTTAATGTCATTTTATTATTTTTTTAAATTTTATTTATTTTTGGCTGTGTTGGGTCTTCGTTGCTGCACGCGGGCTTTCTCTAGTTGTGGCGAGCGGGGGCTACTCTTCGTTGTGGTGCACAGGCTTCTCATCGTGGTGGCTTCTCTTATTGCGGAGCACGGGCTCTAGGCATGCAGGCTTCAGTAGTTGTGGCATGCGAGCTCAGTAGTTGTGGCTCGCGGGCTCTAGAGCACAGGCTCAGTAGTTGTGGTGCATGGGCTTAGTTGCTCTGTGGCATGTGGGATCTTCCCGGACCAGGGATCGAACCCATGTCCCCTGCATTGGCAGGCGGATTCTTAACCACTGAGCCACCAGGGAAGTCCTCACCCTATTTTTGATTTGTATCAAAACTGTAACATCCATGAGGATAGGGAACATATCCCTGATAATAGCACGGTCCTTGGCTGTGTATTCAAAATATATTTGTTTAAGAAATAAATGAAAACCATGTATGGCCAAATATCACCTAGATTTTTTCATTTATTTATTTCTTTATTTTGGCCGCACTGTGCAGCTTGTGGGATCTTAGTTCTCCAACCAAGGATTGAACGCTGGGCCACAGCAGTGAAACCGCCGAGTCCTAACCACTGGACCGCCAGGGAATTCCCATCACCTAGATATTTTTCTCTGAATTACTAAGCTTCATTCATTGCTAGTGCAACTGAGGGTGAATCTAAATGTAGGGTTTAAATTTATTTCTCTTGAATTTTCTTTCATACGTGCACTTGTAGGCATCTGTCAAGATTGTTCTAAATTTTGTTCTTCCAGTTTTGAATGAGAAACAAATAAATAATCTTCTAGGTCTGTATCCAGAGTATAGCTGGAAATGTCCATTAGGACCCTTTTTACCCCAAAAACCCAACCTCTTGGGGTTTCCCTGTTGACGCAGTGGTTAGGAATCCGCCTGCCAATGCAGCAGACACGGGTTTGAGCCCTGGTCCGGAAAGATGCCACATGCCACGGAGCAACAAAGCCCGTGCACCACAACTACTGAACCTGTGCTCTAGAGCCCACGAGCCACAACTACTGAAGCCCGCGCACCTAGAGCCCGTGCTCTGCATCAAGAGAAGCCACCGCAGTGAGAAGCCCATGCGCCTCAACGAAGAGTAGCCCACACTCGCCACAACTAGAGGAAGCCCGCACGCAGCAACATAGACCTAACTCAGCCAAAAATAAATTAATTAATTTAAAAATAAATAAATAGATAGATAAAAGCCGATGAATGTTAAAAAAAAAAAAAAAAAAAAAAGCCCAACCTTTGCTATAAAGAAATTCTTATGGACCAAATTTGGAGAATATCTTCCTCAAAAGCAGTCATGCCCCTGCAGCTCTGATCTTCCCATTTTAGTGTGTAAGGTTCCTGGCCAGCTGGAGACAGGGATTTTTCCGGTCCTGTTTGCAGTAGTCTAAATTGTGGATTCCTGCAAGGATCGCTTTCCACTGTCCAGTGGATGGTCCGGCTAAAAGAGGCTACTCCTTCTTACAGACCATCAGGGATCCTTCTGTTTTTATCTACATCCAGCTCCAAGTGAAGTCAGCCACTTTCTTCCTGAACTTATGATTGGTTCAGATGAATAATCTAAGTAGTCTGTCTTTGCTAAGACTTTATCATATTAATCTAGAAGATTTGTACAAGCTCTGAAGCATCCTTTGTAATTAAACTGCTTTTCTCAGAACTTCACCCTTACAGAATTCATAAAATAAGGTATTAATTTGATGATATGAAGCCCCCTTTAAGGATTTCTCAGGCTAGAAGAGTTCATATTATATGGCATCTCCCACTGGTAAAGAGTGGTATTGCAAGGCACCTCTTGGCTGCTGTATGCTCAAAAATGCCAGAATTGGGACTTCCCTGGTGGCACAGTGGTTAAGAATCTGCCTGCCAATGCGGGGGACACGGGTTCGAGCCCTGGTCCGGGAAGATCCCACATGCTGTAGAGCAACAAAGCCTGTGCTCCGCAACTACTGAGACTGCGTTCTAGGGCCCACGAGCCACAACTACTGAGCTTGCGTGCTGCAAGAACTGAAGCCTTCGCACCTAGAGCCCGTGCTCCGCAACAAGAGAAGCCACCTCAATGAGAAGCCTGCACACTGCAACAAAGAGGAGCCCCTGCTCGCCACAGCTAGAGAAAGCCCGCACGCAGCAACGAAGACCCAACGCAGCCAAAAAATTTAAAAATAATTTTTCAAAAATGCCAGAATTGGTAAGTGTAAAGTGAGGCAAGAATCCCAAACACAGGATGAATCTTAGGGAAATTTCTGGGAGGAAGCAATAAAATATAGGAAACTTAAAAATCATGAAAGGATCACATAGTTCAGAGAATGGGGCAAAAAGAGGCCAACTTAATTTTTCTCTGAATAAGTCTTCAGTTGAGAATGTTGATAGATTCCCCCCCCCCCAGGGAATTCTATTTCTTATTTTAAATTGAAGCCAATAGGAAAATGGGATTTAGGTTTTCCTTTATGACCAACGTCGCTGGAGTACTGCTATGAATTACCCTGGACTGGCCCTCTCGTCCTTTCAAACATATTGTACTCCTGTGCAGTATTGGTGGTATCGTGGTGAGTATAGTAGCCTTCCAAAAAATATTTTACTCTTTAGCTTCCAAAGGATTCATGATTTGGGTGAAACCTTGGCATTCACAAGGCAGTAACAGTGCACGGAGTTGGAATCCATGCTATTGAAGAAGAAAGGGCAAAAAACTTTGCAAGGTCTGGGTTGGGGAGAGGATGGTAAATGAACGGTAGGACTCACCAGTATCCACGTTTCCTCCTTTCCTTGCGGTAAGCCAGCTAAGGGATATTTCCCAGCCCCCTTGCCTTTGGTTGGGGCCATGTGACTGAGTTCTAGCCAATGGAATGTGGCCCGTAGTGACTGTATGCCTCGTCAAGTCCTGTCCCATGATCATCTCAACCCACAACCCTCCAGTCTCTCTTCCCCTTCTGCAGCAACCTCGGAGGCCGCTTACTGAAAGGTGGCAGTGTTACAGGATGGAAGAAGCCTGCATCCATAAGTCAACATTTGTTAAGAGAACTCCCCGACCTGCAATGGATTGTGATACGAATGAGAAATAAACTATTACTGTACTGTCATTAAAATCTTGCAGTTATTTTTTAGAGCCAGTGTTCCTTGCTCTCACTGCTATGGAAATCGCTATCTTAAAACGGGATGCCATTGTAATAGAAACATCAATATGTAGTGCTAACTTAGCATTGGGTAGCCCGATGTGAGGAGCCTGGT
Source organism: Balaenoptera physalus (assembly GCF_965194825.1). Taxonomy (NCBI): domain Eukaryota; kingdom Metazoa; phylum Chordata; class Mammalia; order Artiodactyla; family Balaenopteridae; genus Balaenoptera; species Balaenoptera physalus. The sequence goes on from NC_138886.1 coordinate 112,384,857, forward strand.
ACCAGAAGCTGAAAAGATGAAATTCTTTATTATGCAGTGGCAAAACATTGGGTAAACTGTGCCTATGTTATCTGGGATAGCAGACCACATGCTTACTAAGTAGGCATGTCCAGGGGGCACTGGTTAGAAAAGAAACAAAGTGATAGTGTATGTTCTCTGCTACTTGGCAAAGCAATACAAGGCAGAGATGAGCTCTGGAGAAGTGGATGGTTTGCAAAGAGAAATAAGAGGGAATGGGGAGAGCAGAAAATTTGAGCCTGAAAGAGGAAAACATCGACTGCTTCTAGATCCCAAATGGCAGAAAATAAGATTGGAAAGCTTTCTAGCAGCAAAGACCCATTAAGACCTTGGTAAAAGACTTGGTGAAAAGGCCAGATTAAGGATGACTTTCCCAGTCAAGTCTTGTAGCAGCAAGGTAGTTAACTGCCCTTTGAGAAACAGAGAGGGGCACAGGGGAGGGGAAACAAAGAAATAAAGCCAGTTTGAGAACTATTTCTAGGAAAAAACTCTGCGTGTGGTCACTGGCCCACGACACTGACTCGAAGCAAATAGATGAGACTTTGCTAAAATTTTGAGGGACTTTCTTGGGAAACAAACAAAACCTCACATGCCTAGACCTTTACCTGTCATCTTGACAGTTGGAGATGAAAAACAACCTTGCTCCAGGAGGTAATGGGCTGTGAGAATTAAGCAGATCTCAGGGAAGGCTCACCACCTCCCACCCGCAGCATCCACTTCAGATGTGTCCCAGGAGGATGGTAAGCAGGAAGAACCTTCTAGAGGGCAGAGCCCAGAACATAATGGACAAGAGATTTCCTCCAGAGTTGAATGAGGGCCTAAGCAAAGAACTTCCCCCACCCCAGGATTAGGGGCCTTTAGAGCACCTGTGGGGTCTCGAAATTTCCACAGACCTGTAGCTACTCTGTGTCTTTCATTCTTCCCTTTTCTGAATGTGTGGTTTTTTTTGTTTGTTTGTTTTTTAAACATCTTTATTGGAGTATAATTGCTTTACAATGGTGTGTTAGTTTCTGCTTTATAACAAAGTGAATCAGTTATACATATACATATGTTCCCGTATCTCTTCCCTCTTGCTGAATGTGTGTTTTTATTGTGATTATCTGATCCAGGCTCCTCCGTTTGGACTGGAGCCACTCCCAGACCTGAAGGAAAAGACGGACTCACAGGGAGAGCCTGAACTTAGAGCTCAGTGGTGGGCGTACTTTGAGTTGCCTTCCTGGGGAGGAATGAACATGTATTATGTGCAAGAGGAAAGGAGCAAACAGGCATTTGGTGACCATGAAGGTGGCCTGAACGGAGAATGCCCGTGCTCCCTGATCTGTGCTTCTCCCTCTATCCAGGGCACACAGCAAAGTCTATTTTCAAGCCCTCTCACTATGAGGGGCTCTGGCCAATGGAATATGGGTAGAAGTGCTGTATACCAACCCAGCCCTTAAAATTCTCCTATGCATGATCCTACATTCTCTCTTCTGTTTTGCAGCAACCTTAAAGCCATTTGTTGAAGACAGTGGTAATACAAGATGGAAGGTCCCTGGGTCCCTGAGTCACCATCTGGAAGAGAACTGCCCAACCCACACTGGATTGTCATGTGAGAAATAAACTTTTGTCTTATTAAGAGAGTGCGTTGTTGCCACAGCAGTGTATTTTACTCACATCAACTAACTAATATAAGGGTAAGGAATGTCTACATTCAGAAAATATACCAAATAGGAAAGGCCATTAGTAAAAAAAGAAGTCAAAGAAGTTCAGAAGGAGAACCGGAAGTAAGTAGGATAAGATAAACTAGGGGAAAAGAGAGATTCAAGAAGGAGCTGCCAATGGTTTGTGATGGTTAACTTTATGTGTCAACTTGGCTAGGCTATGGTACCCAGATATTTGGTCAGTCATTATTCTAGATGCTTCTAGATGTGAAAATGTATTTTAGATGAGATCATTTTAATTAGTAGACTTGAGTCAAGCAGAACACCCTCCATTGTGTGGTGGGCCTTCTCTAATCAGTTGAAGACCTCAAGGGGAAATAGTCTGACTTTTCCCACGAAAGGGGGAATTCTGCCAGCAGACTGCCTTTGGACTTGAGCTGCAACATTAACTCTTTCCTGGGTCTCCAGCCTGCTGGCTATTGGTTCTATTTCTCTGGAGATCCCTGACTAATACAGTGTTAAAGCTACAAAATGGTTGAAGAGGATACAGATTTTGAAAAGGCTATTATATTTGGCAACTAGGAGGAAGGGAGCAATTTCAGTGAGCATTGAGGGGGGAAGCCACATTCTAAGAAGGAAAAGTGGAAGCAAGGTCCTAATGCTGGAGAGGAGCATGGGTGGGGTGGGGGGGAGGGAAGGGATCAAGGGCATTGGTGGAGGAATTGAGTTTTAGGAGAAAGAGAGCTTTTGGGGGGTTTTTTGCCTGAAGTAGAAAATAGAAAGGAAAGTCTGGGGAGCTCCCTGGGAGACTTTGTTCTGAGTAAATCACAACAGTGCTCAAGAACTGAAGTGGAACAACCCAAGTGCCCATCAACAGACAACTGGCTTAAGAAGATGTCATATATATATGTCATATTATTCAGCCATAAAAAAGAATGAAGTACTGCCACGTGCGGCAACATGGATGAACCTAGAGAATAATATACTTAGTGAAGTAAATCAGACAGAGCAAGACAAATATATGATATCACTTACATGTGGAATCTAAAAAATAAGACAAATGAATCTATATACAAAACAGAAACAGACTCACAGACATAGAAAACAAACTTATGGTTACCAAAGGGGAAAGGGGGGTGGGATAAATTAGGAGTATGGGATTAACAGATACACACTACTATACATAAAATAGGTAAGCAACAAGGATTTACTGTATAGCTCAGGGAACTATATCCAATCTCTTGTAATAACCTATAATGGAAAATAATCTGAAATATATATATTAATACACACACACACACATATATATATATGTAACTGAATCACTTTGCTGTACACCTGAAACTAACACAATATTATAAATCAGCAATACTTCAATTTAAAAAAAGGACTGAGTTGGGACTTTGTACCTTCATTAATACATGAAGTTTCCACCACTAGTGATTCCATTTTTTTTCCTCTAAATGACCACTGCTCTTCAGCGATTTCCTTTGACTTTCAACATAAGTACGGCGTATGTGCCACAATCAACTGTCCCACCTTCCCCACCCAAACTCAAGTTAAAAACAATATTAAGCAACCTTCTGTATCCCACCCATCCCACCCTGCCTACCCTGTCTGGTGCTGTCCATGCCTCTGCACTCAAGGCCCAGCTGAGCCCCATCCTAACAGTTCCATAATTTGGTCTCTCAGGGGGAGTCATCCCAGTTGACCCTGGGTTCACCCCTCTGGCTGTTGATAGAAATTGCCTGAAATTACAGCTGAAAACTCTCACCCAAAGGCTGGTGTAATTTCTAGGCAATCCGGTCTCCTCTCTTCTTCATCTGTGATCTGTGATCTTGATCTTGATCCCACAGTCCTTTTGGAGCAGGAGTTCATCCTCTGAACCTCTTCAGGGCTGGGTCCAGCTCTGCTCACCCAGGGTCCATCTACAGCCAGACACCAGTATATTTCATTTTTCTGCTGATGCATCTGCATTACCATAGCAACACATACATACATCCTCCGATCCCAAGGGGGCTATATTAGGACTATAATGGTGCTTATCTCATAGGGTTGCTAAGACCATTAAATTAATTAATACATAGGTAAACCGCCTGAAGGATGCTTTGCGGGTGGCTAGCTCCCTGGTGTTTACAGAACAGCTCTCCTCATCCATGCCACAGTCTGGGAGACTGAGGCTCATGTGGCAGACTTGGAATCCAGATTCAAAGCCCCAGGAGTGCCTCGTGACTACTACCGGGTAGGCAAAATCCTCTCCGAACCTCAGTCTCTTCACCTGTAAAATGGGCAGTAGGTTCCTGGCTCCCTCTCTCAAGGTCATGGTGAGGTTCTGCTGAGATCACAGAAAGAATGCACTTCCTGAACTGAAACTTGCCATTGGGAAGGGGAGGAGATTAGAGAGAGCTGAGCATTCCCCTCTCTGACTGGCTGGGATTTGTGAATGGGGCGGGGGCCGGGGGTGGCTGTCCTTGGCCCCTTCTCAGCTCCCAGGCTTAGGAGACAGTTCCTCTGCCCCTTTGGCCTCACCTACTTTACTCTAAGGGCCAAATGGGGGCGGGCATGGAGGTGTGGAGATGTGGGAAAGGGGCTGATGTAGCAATGGAAAGAGGCCAGGCCAGGTGGTCCCCACTGTGTGGTCCGTCTCCCCCTGCCCCATCCTGCCACCATGGCCATCATGCCTCAGCACCATTACTTGTTAAATTGTTCTCTTTCCTCACAGGATGCAACCTCAGGGAGTCCGGGACAGTGTGGAATGTTCCCCACACTCCCAGAGTTTGGGGCAGGACCTAGCCCATGGCTGGTTCTCACTAAGTGTCCCATCAGTGAACATGTCATGTGAGGCTCCCGGAGGAGGGCCTTGGACGAGAGAGTCACCACTCCTTTGCCTGAGGCCCGTTTCCCTCAGATGTCACTGTTTATACCAGAGGCCTCTCCAGGAACAAAGTCACAGAAGCTGGGAGCGCTCAGGGCCCAGTTTTCTCTTGCAGAAAACCGAGGCTTGGAGACATGGAGTGGCCGCCCAAAGTCACTCACCCAGAGTGGCAGAGCCGGCCGGCCTGACCAACCGTCTGGGTCTGCCCCGGACCGAGGGATGTGCGACTTTCAGTGCTGAAACGGGGACAGTCCCAGGCAATCCGGAGGACGGGAGGGGCTGGGGCCGGGACCCGGGGATCCTAACTTTTCCAGTCCCTCTACCCCGCAGATGGGTGAGGAAAAGGTCCAGGGCGAAAATCGAGAGCCCCCAGCCACCAGGCGGCCCCCACCGCGCGAACGATTGCTCTGGAAGAGCCTTCCTTGCGCCCCCAATCCCCAGCGCCGCGGCGCCCGGGGGCGGTCTGCGGGCGGGGCTCGGGGCCTTCCCCGCGCGAGGGGACTCCGGGAGGGCCGGGCGTGGCGCTGGGGCCCGCGGCGGCACAAAGAGGCCCGGCCGCGGCACTTTTGAAAAGAGCGAGGAAGTTGATCTGGGCCGGGGCCCAAGGAGTGACGAGGAGGGAGGGAGGGCGGGCGCGCGGGGCCGGGGGCGGCCGCAGCCCTCGCCTCGCCGGCCTCCACGGGAAGCGCGGCAGCGGCATGGGCGGCGGGGCGCGGCGCCCCCAGCCTGCGACCCCGCGGACCCTCCTCTCGGCGCGCCGCCTCCGCAGCCGGGGCTCCGGCGTGACTCCGGCACCGGGCCCCACTCCCGCCGGCTTCGCATAGGGCGGCGATCGATCCGTGCCCTCCCGGGACCCGCCGGCTTCAGCCCGGGTCGCACGGCCGCCGAGCCGCCTCCGGCGGGGCCCTCCCGAGGCCCCGGAGCGGGGACCATGAAAGGTAAGCCCGCCCGCGCGCGGGAGCTCCGAGGCGAGCCCCCGCGGGACCCCTCACCCTGCCCGGGCGCGGTGGGCACCTCTCTCTGCGGGCGGGCGAGGACGGGAGGACGCCCCCGGGTAGAAGTGCGTGGGCTCCTCTTTCGTCTCCTCCGGAGAAAGGTATTGGGAGGACAGGCTGGAGCCCTGAAGTCCCGCGGCAAGGGAGAGGGGAGGCGGGATGCAGTGTGCTCACTGGCCACGGCTCTCTCCCGAAAAGCCGTGGTAAATCCAGAGAAGTATCTGATCCCGTTAACCTGTCAGCACAGAACGATGTTACCCGCCCAACCTTCTGCCGGTGTCACCCCCTCCGGAGGACCTGTCTCAGAGGCTGCTGCGGCCCTCACCTAGCCTTCTGCCCACGCCAGGCCCAGGATTCTCCTCCGGGAACTTCCACCCTTTCCCCAGGAGAGACCTGCCCTGGCTGGGTTCCTCAGCCCAGGCCCAGCCCTTCCTGACCTCTGAACCCTGGCTGACCGTCCTCTGACCTCCTGGGCGCAGAGCAGCAGGGGGAGATCAGCGGTGCAGGCCTGAGCTCTTCCCCAGGCCGGTGGGCATCACCGCAGTGGTCCCTGCAGCCAGTTCTTGGGATGGAAACAAGAACCAAACTTGGTCCCTGCTGCTCATCCCTGGGCCTGGTTTACTTGAGGCCCGGGAGAGTGCACCCCCGGTCTTCACGGTCGTTCTCAGGCTAAGGGAGAAGCAGGCTTTGGAGTCCTACCGCGGGACAGGGAACTTGGGGGGTTTGATGCTCCCTCACCTGCTTTACGATAATCCTTCAAATAGCACTGGGGCAGGCGCTTGTGCTCCTAGCGCCTCTTCCACTTCCTGAATGTGGAAATGCCAAAGGGCTTCCGGGGTCATCCGCAGGGCTTTCCACTGTGCCGTCAGGTGGTGTTGGCGAAGCCGCTTCATTTGCATAGAAGGGTTTGAGGGTTCCTGTGAAGGAAAGGCTCCACGGGTAAACCTCTGATGGATCACAGCCTCCATGTTGTATAGTTGCGGAAACTGAGGCCCAAGCAGGTAGGACCAGCCTCGTGGGTGTGTCACCTGTGCAGTCCCCCAGGGGCCCAGGGCGCCACACGAGGTTCAGTGCTCTGATGTTGCTGTCTGGAGATTATTAATAATTTTTTAACAAGGGAACCCAGCAGTTTTATTTTGCACTGGGCCCCGCAAATTACGTTGCTGGGCACGTGGATGAGAGAAGGGACTTGCTTAAGATTCACAGCTCGTCAGGGGACCGGCCCAGGGCTCCTGACTTCCAGGCCAGTGTGCTTGCTAACGCATACATCCCTCTTCCTTCCCTCCGGCCTCTGGTCCCTCTGTCTGGGCCTCCCGGTGGCCTCACCACGTCTTGATCTATCTGGGACGAGGCAAGCAAGTTCTCATCAGCCCCAGGGAGTTGCCTTAGCAGCAGACAGGAGCCTCACCCACCGGGTTCCTGCTCTCAGCTACCGCATCTGCGCAGTGTCCTGTGCCCAGTCAGCGGTCCCGGGGCAGGTCATTACCAGAAGCTTCTGGAAAGGTCTGAGGCCACATCTCGCCACAGGCTTGGGGCCCACGCTGCTCTGGACCTTGATGGTGATGGTAGACGCTGCACATTCTCACGGTGGTTTGGCTCCACCAACATTCCAGAAGAGCTCTTTGGGGGGAAACAGACTGGGGGAAAGCCAGGCAGGGCCAAAATCCCCTGAAATGGAGGCGACACCCAGCTCCCAGGAAGGGAGTCGGGAACACACGGCCCGCCTTTCTGAAGCTCAGTGAGGCGATGCCGCTCCTCTAAGCGGCGGAGGAAAGAGCTGGTGTGAACAGGTATTTGGAGGAGGTCTGTGAGGAGGGCCGGCTGAAGCAGGTCGTCGGGTCCCAGCTTCTTCCTGGCCTGCTGACTGGGAGGCTGTGGGCTCTGAGCAAGAAACCCAAGTCCTGCCTCTCTCACGCCTTTTCCCTCAGACTGCAGCTTCACCACCACCTGGGGCCCAATTCCTGTCCGCTGAGGCCTTCAGGCAGCTCTTGTGTGGTTTTCCCCCAGTTTCGGGAAACCTTCTACGATCTTCCATAACCTCCCAGCGCCCGGGCCACAGAGCTGCGGGGAAGGCGGGGTTGATTCCCAGCCCACCTCCCTGCAGGGTCTCCCCTCATCCTCCCCAGGGGCCAGGAAGAGCCACCCCCGTACCTGAAGGGAAAAGCCAGGGCAGTCAGTCAGTATTTGGCCTTGGGGGCATCTGTGGAGTGTGAAGAATCAGGATTTTTTTTACACACGTGGAAAAAAACAAAGTGCCCAGAAGAGCAGGCGGCCCCTTCCAGGATGGCCCTTCCCCGGGGGGGAAGCTGGCTTCAGACTGTCCTCCGAGGGCCGCACCAATCTGAGAAGTACATCTGCTGGCAAAGATTCACTATCCCCGCTCAAAGCAAAACATGGTGATGTTATGTTTTGTGGAGGTTGGCGGGGACGGTACTTAAACAAGAAAACAGGTCTGCTAATGCGCGCTGCCACCCGTGGCCAGGTGCCAGGGCCCGCTCTGCCAGCCAAGCTGTTTCCACCCCGAGGCGCCTCCCGCCCACCCGCCCACTGGCTGGCAGCCGGGCCTCCCAGGCAGCCGCATCTTTTGATGTAAGCCGCCCCAGCTCCGGGTCCAGCCCCTCTCACACCTGAGGGGCACACAGCTGCCACCAGCCCCTGGTGATGGGCCCACCTTGGAGCTGCCCGCTGGCTTGTCTGAGCCATTGACAGCCACCTGTTGAATTGCTCCCACATCTCCAGCAAGAGGGTCCTGTCGTGAGATCCCCTCCCAGACATGTGTCACCCCTCCAGAAGCGGCCTGGTTCCCTGCGAAGATGACTGACTTGAGAGTCAAGGACAGAGGCTCTAGTCCTGGCCCCGCGTGAGGCTCTGGTCAGTGTTTCCCTCTCTGGGCCTCGTTCCCCTGCTGGGTGGTCCCGGAGGCCCATCTTGCTCTGACGCACGAGAGGTCCCAAGGAGAGAGTTTGGGTGTTATTGGTCCTTTTCCCATCTCTCCTCCTTTGCTGCTCCTCCTCTGGAAGAGTCTGTGGTCTCAGCCGTGGACTCCCATTCCTTGAACAGTCCCACCTAGTCTCAAGGATGTGATACACGAGACAGGCTGGTGATACCGGATTTAATCCTCTGAGCCCCAGACCCTTACCCGGCAGTGTCCTAAACGTCTAGCTGGAGACCTGCAGACACTCCTTTAAGGTGCAGATGGGAAGCCTTCACATCCAACTGAACCCAGGTTAAATAGCGGTTATTCTGGGATGTTGCCCCACACCTTTCAGTCGGCAAACATGTATCAATACCCGCTTTGGGGGAGGAAGCGGCTAGTTTAAAGGGGAGCAAGGATGCCCTCCGGGGGAAACGAAACATACACACTTAAGAAGAGAACCAAGTAAGCAAGGGGGATGATGCGAAGGAACCAGGGAGTGGTATATACAGTAGATTGCGTAGGAATCCCCAGAAAGAAAGAGCCTTTCAAGTTGGGGCAGGTCGGGAAGGCTTTAGGGAGGAGTAGAGGGTGAGCAAGGTTTGGATGGGGTCATCCAAGAGACAGGAGGAGCAGGAAGCATGTTGGTGAAAGCTGGGCACTGTCACTGGGTGTGTTCACCGGTGATGGGAAGAGAGATTTGCCTGGAGACTGAGGGTTGGCAGAGAAATGCAGGGAGCCACAGGACCAGGAGGCCGTGAGTGCCACGCCAAGGGCTCCAGCTGTGTCCTGTTGACTCCTGTTGACTTTGGAGAGGCCCTAGAAGGGTTTGTCAGGAGATGGCCGGTTGCTACTTCTCTAATGACCTTCCCCCATGTTGGGAGATCTCTACTTTTAGAGGAAGCAATGAGGGAAGAAGAAAATGAGCCTGTAACAGAGCCAAGAGGAGCGGTTGGGGACACCAGGGGAGAAGGAGGATGTAATGTAATGGAAACCGAGAGGAGAAAGTTCCAAGAAGGAGAAAATGGTCAACAGTGTGACTGTTGATGGACAGGCTTAGCTAAGGGTTATTTGATTCTGAAAAAAGTAGGCTGCAGAGACCTAGAGGGGAGTGGGTGTATTTGAAACAAAGGCACAGGAAGACCTTGTGTTAGAGAAGTTTCAGGAAAAGGGAGCTAAGGAGTTGAAGTAAGAAGCAGGGCCAGGTGTGAATGGTTTTTCGAGGTGGTGCTGGCCTGCCCATTGGAAGGTGGAGGGAGAGAAAGGAAGGAGAGATGGGGGCCCAGGGATGAAGGAGATAGGAGTGGCTGAGCTTTGCTGTAGAAGGAAGAAAGGCTAGGACTTCCCTGGTGGTCCAGTGGGTAAGACTCTGCGCTCCTAGTGCAGGGGGCCTGGGTTCAATCCCTGGTCAGGGAACTAGATCCCACGTGCAGCAACTAAGTCCCAGAGCACCCTAAATAAATAAATAAATATTTTTTTAAAAGGAAGAAGAGCTGTCTTTATGGGGGCCCCAGGAAGGATGTAGACATAGGCTCTTTGCATTCCTAGTTGCATTTAATCTTTTTACCATATATCCCCATTATAAAAATTTTGAAAGATTCAGAAAAGGAAAAAAAAAATCACACTCACCTGAACTCCTACCCCTCAGAGATAATTGACAAGATTTGGAAGAGAGTTCTTCCAGAAATCCTTCAGTGTATATTTTCACATGGATTTTTTTCACATAAGTAAGATTATACTACTAATAACATGGCTTATCCTGTGTATGTATTTATAAAATTCAGGAATAGAACCTAGATATCTTCCCTAGGCAGTAAGTATAGATCTGCATTCTTTTTTATTGGCTGCATAATATTCCATAGTATGGCTTTACAATAATTTATTTAACCAATCCCTTATCAATGGGCATTTAAGGTATATACATTTATCCTCAGGTTTATCATAGCATGCAGTGATAATCTTTACATCTCCATCTTTGCCTAGTGGTATATGTATCCCCTTAGAAAAAAATTCCTAGAAAGGGGTTGCTGAGTGAAAAGGCACGCTCATTTGAAGTTTGGCTATCATCAAAAAGAACACAAATAACAAATGTTGGTGAGTGCATGGAGAAAAGGGAGCCCTTGTGCACTCTTGACAGGAATGTAAATTGGTGCAGCCACTATGGAAAACAGTATGGAGGTTCCTCAAAAAACTAAAAATAGAGCTACCATATGATCCAGAAATTCCACTCCTGGGTATATATCCAAAAAAACCCCACTAATTCAAAAAGATATATGCACCCCAAAGTTCATAACAGCATTATTTACAATAGCCAAGATAAAGAAACAACCTAGGCATCTGTCAACAGATGAATGGATAAAGAAGATGTGGTACATATATATATATACATACACACACATATATACACAATGGAATATTACTCAGCCATAAAAAAGAATGAAACTTTGCCATTTGCAACAACATGGATGGACTGGGAGGGTATTATGCTGAGTGAAATAAGTCAGAGAAAGACAAATACTGTATGATATCACTTATATGTGGAATCTAAAAAATACAACAAACTAGTGACTATAACAAAAAAGAAACAGACTCACAGATATAGAGAACAAGCTAGTGGTTACCAGTGGGGAGAGGGAAGGAGGGAGGGGCAAGATAGGAGTAGGAGATGAAGAGGTACAAACTACTTGTATAAAACAAGCTACAAAGATATATTGTACAGCACAGGGAATATAGTCAGTGTTTTATAGTAACTATAAATGGAATATAATCTTTAAAGATTGTGAGTCACTATGCTGTACACCTGTAACATATAATATTGTACATCAACTGTACTTCAATTGAAAAAAAACGAAGTTTGGAAATAGAGTCCACACTATGCTCCCAGGGCACGAGGGCCCATCTCCACACATCCTCATCTACACTGAGTTTAAGGGGTAGGCACCTGGAGGAAGTTAGGGCAAGACGAAGAGCTTAAACCTAATGGGTTTGATCTTTTCAGAAAGGGAGGTAGTGAGCTCATCTTTGGAGAATGAGGCGGGCTGAGAAGAAGAGGAATAGTGGGTGAGGATGCAGATGGGAAGATTTGACCGGGGACAGAGCCACACCAGTGTCTGACATGCCCCCACGGAGCTGGGTCCCCAGTGCAGTGCAGAGAGAAAGGGCTGGGGAGTGAAAGGCACCAGGGCCAGGAGAGAAAGCTAAAGGCTCCCGGGAGCCGCAGGTGATCCTGGGGGCCAGACTGATTGCCTGGGAGAAGCAGGAGTATAAAGACTTAGTGCAGGGGATTAGGAAAAACAGCGGGAGAGGGAGCAAGAAAGGAGCTTGCGATCATGCAGACAGAACAGCAGTGAGGTTTACCCCAGAGGGTGTGCAGGCTGAGCTGCGGCCAACGTGGAGATGAGACCTACAGATTCCAGGTCAAGGAGCCCTGTGGTCTAGAGACCCAGTGGGCTTTCAACATGTTCCCTCCATTAAAGCTGGTGGCGGGAGACAGGATGAAGAAATCATCGAATCCAGGTGATGTACTTATCCAGAACTGTATTCCCCAAAGTGGGTGCACCTCTGACTACCAGTTCCATTGGATTTAATAGATCATTGTTTTCAAGAATGGCAAGAAATTCTATGGTGAAATAAGTTTGTGAAACACAGAATTAAACACAGATTCAGGTGGACTTTTTTTCTTTTTTGCAGAACTTTTCAAAATTTGTACTATGTTAATGTGAGTCTCGAGATGGTGATGGAAAATGCAGCATTTTCCAGATTTACTTGATCAAAGAACCCCTTTTCACAAAGAATATTTTGAACTAGTGCTCTGTAGGACGTGTTTTTGAGAACTGAACTTCTTGAAAGTTGGAAATTGGTCCTGAGAGTGACAGGCATTAGGAAAGAGAGATAAATGACAGCAGCAATTCAAGCGGGATAGAAAAACAATCCTAATAAAAATGGCTGTTGCTAGCATTTATCAAGTATTAACTATGTACCAGGTACTTTTTGTATGTTGTCTCATTTTCGCAGCAGCTCTGTGCAGTAGATGGTCTTCTCACTATTTTGCACACGGAGCCCAGAGAGGGGAAGGGGAATCCCCCTGCTAGGGACCGCATGACTGGAAGTGGTGAAAAGCAGAGAGTGAGGGGTTTGAAGGCCCAGAGGTAAAAATCAAGATCAAGAAACTCATGAGTCCCACCCCTCCCACCCTACTGGGTTTGTGGGGTTCAGGAGCGATGGAGGAGCTCCTGTCTCCACAGAGGAGACCATCGTGTATGTGATGGGGGAGGGTTAAGATCTGTTGTACTGAGTGAATAGCTGGGGTTCTCTTCTCAAATAGAGGCTATACAACCCCTTGAAGGGGTACAGTCATCCCTCTATATCTGCGGGGGATTGGTTCCAGGGTCCCCCACAGATACCAAAATCCAAGGATACTCAAGTCCCTTATATAAAATGGCATAGTATTTGCATATAACCCACACACATCTTCCATATACTTTAAATCATCTCTAGATTAGTTATTACACCTAATACGCTGTAAATGCCAGTGTAAATGTAAATAGCTGTAAATACACTGTAAATGCTATGTAAATAGTTGCTGGTCACTCAGCAAGTTCAAGTTTTGCTTTTTGGAACTTTCTGGAAATTTTTTTCCGAATATTTTCTAACCACGGTTGGTTGAATCCGCGGATGTGGAACCCACGAGTATGGGTTGGCATTTGGAGTTACCGCAGATAACCAGGGATTGCTACTGGCATTCAGTGGGTCAGAACGCCAGATGTCTGCTCGGCGTCGGTAAATCCTGTCTAATGGAGACCTGTGCCACTCAAATGCCAAGAGTGCCCCAGTTAGAATACTGAGGGCAAGAAAGGGGAGGAAAGTCATTTAGGATAAAGAGGGAGATTGCCCACAACCTCTGTGGTTACAGGAACTGTGGAAGGCAGCAGATGCTGGGGGCTGCGGGCTGGCCCTGAGGATGCAGGCAGAGGTGGCAGCAAGGAGAGGAAATGCCTGTCCCAAGAGCATCGAATGTGGATTTTGGGAATGAAGGAGCAGAAAAGAGGTGACTGTCACAGGGGAGCAAATCATGACACCTTGCTGAGCAGGAGAATCTGAAAGGGAAGGACCAGATCATCAGAGCAGAGAGGGACAGACTGATTCCCATACGAACATAAACGTACCCGCAGCGGAAGCCTGTGGGGAGGGGGTCATGGCAGAAGGGTTCCAATGAAAACAATTTTACCACCTTAATTATAGCATTCTCCGACCATAAACTACAATTATTCTGCAACTTTAAATATAGCATTGGCTCCTGAGAAGACTCCGAAATCTTTATTTTTACTGACCCAATTGGCTGTTTTGAAAACCCACTCTGTGAACTCCATAGAAGATAATCATCAAAATATGTTCCTTGAAGTTCCCAAAGAAAGACCTTTTATTCAGTTCCTCGAATCTCTCCCCCTTGCTGACGCTGATGGAAGATTGCAGTCCCTGAAAGGCTAAAGAATGAATCAGCACCACATTTTCAGTCAACCAAAAGCTGAATTCTGCGACCACAGTTGAGTTAGCAGTTGGTTAACAGGTCGGGGCTATTTTCCACCTCCAGAGGGACAAGTGAACCCGGCTCAGCCCCAGCAGAGCCAGGAGTCATGCCCAGCCATGTGCCGACTCTGGCACCTTCAAATCAAACTCTCTACAACGTGGCTCTGTGGCAGCTGAGGCTTGAAAAAAACAAGGGAGTTCCCTTGTGGCTGCCTTTCTGATATTTGAGTTGGAGAATATGACCGTAGGTATGGGAGAGACAGAGGTTCTTTCAAGTCTCCAGTGGCTGCCACTACTTTATGAGTCTGGGCTTGCAGCGCTGTCTTTGAAGGCTAATTTTTTTTTTTTTTTTTTAAATTCACTGCCTGGAATTTGGGTAGAGATCGCTAGCTGAAGAGTGGGCCCCAGCTGTGCCTTCGGTAGGTCATTCATGGGCTGGGCTTCTTCATGACACGGATAAGACGCTCCCTCACGACAGCTCCAATCCCTTGGGGCCTCTGGGACAGGGGAGGCTGAAACTGGCTCACAGAGTCTTTGATGTTTGCTACCCAGAGTAGCTGGCTGTCCCAAGCTTGTCTCAAGAGAGGGGTTTTCCTGAATACTTAAGGTTCCAGGCATTAGCCTAGCTTTGCCGGTGCCCTTTCCCAAGCCCACGCCCCTCCTGTCCCAGTGGCCTTTCTCCTGGAATGAGCAAAATGAAAAAAAAAGAAGAGTACAAAAAGAGAGACAGAGAGAAGGCAACAGAGGCTACTTCTGCCTTCCTGGAAAGGTGGCCTCTTTTCAGACAACTGTGGCGACATCTTCAACCATTCCGGGCACCTGGCAGCTCACACTGACAACGCAGGTGCTTCTCAGTTTTCAGCATGTCAGGAGGTGCTCAGTTTCATGGATGGTTTATTTATGATGCAGGAAAGAACCACAGCCTGATCTGAGAGGGCCATAAAAATGCTGGTGGTATTCTGAAGTGATTAACTGGACACTGATGGAAAAAATTAACCACCACCCACCCCCCCAAAAAAAGGGAGGCCTTTTAGCTTTAGGAGAGGAAAATCATATCCCTTGCTCCAGCTCTGAGAAAGGCAGGGGAAGAAGACCCTAAATCTTGCTGCACTGCCCCCAACCTGCCCTTTCGTTCCTTTTCAATCCAAACATTGGGCCCCTCCCTGTGTATTCATTTTAAGTTTCTGCTGCTCTAAGCCTTTGCATATCCTCAATGCATCAGCACTCCCCAACACTCCCTAGCCATGGAGAACTCTAAGAATAAACCGTACTTAACCCATATTTTAAATCATTCATCTTTTTTTTTTTTTTTTTTAGTAAAACTGAGCTCTTAATTAAAAGGGCAGAAGTTAACAATTAACTAAGGATGCAGACCTTCTCAAAAGGTCAGTAAACCCATCTTTTTTGAACACCCACTCTGAGGTCAGCCCTGTGCTGAAAGAGGCTGAGGGGAGATTTCCTGACCTCATGGGGATGACAAACCACTGGCAGGCCAGACGCGTAAACAGATGCCGAGCCTGGATGGAAGAGGCCTTTCCGGGCTCTGTGGCCTGTCTGCGCTGGGTGTGTGTAACTCTGCAGGCACTCTGTATGTGTATTTGCATCTTGCTTCAGATCCCTGGGCATTGCAGAACCTCTAACTAGCTGACGGATCACTTAACCTCTGCCAGCCTTTGTAACGTGACAGGTGGGCTCTGTGACTTGTAAGTTCCCTTCCCACTCCCTCTCTCTGAAGGCTCTGGAAAGCTGGGGCACCCAACACTAAGTCCCATGGCCCCAGAAGGCATGGGAACAGGCAGCGTGGGAGATGCGGAGGGGGGTGGAAAATTCTTTTCCTGTCTCCGCTGACCCCACTTGGTCCAGTGCAAGGGGAGAGTACAGATCGTGTCTCATCAATCATCCTCTAGTCAGTCATAGCCTCTGTGTCCTCAAGCCCAGCTCTTCTCAATTCTTTACGTCTGTTTCCTCATCCTTCCTCTGACTGGCTCAGTCTTGGTGTAATGCGAGTATAATGAGTCCATGCTTGCACAGGGTTTGGCTTCTAAGAGCCTCACAAAGCTTTGGATTATGTCCTCATTCAAATGAACAAGGCTGAAGTGGAACAGTTGCTATAGCGTTCCAGACATAGGTAAATTAGGGGTCCCCAGGGTCCGTGGCTCAGCGCTAGTAAACAGGAAGTTGGAAGGATTAGAAAGAGAAGATCTCTTTGGGGATGGGACCCGGGGAGCAGGGGCGGCGGGGAGAGGTGGGGCTGTGCGTTATGGAGCTGTGATGTCAGCAAAGGGAAAAAGGGAATAGGGCCAAACATTTGCGAAGCCCCTCGTCTAAAGAGAGCTGAGATCGTGCTGGCCACCATTCCCCTTCCCGCCGGCGGCTCCGCAAAGTATCGGACGGGCCTCGGTGAATTCCCACTTGCTAATGACTGCCAATCTAGGGGCTCTCAGTGGGAGAGCAGAGTTATGACAGAGCTGTGTGCTCTCCGAGGGGGTGTTTGCTGAAGGTTGGTGTCTGTCCATCTCGCTTGATTTAAGTCTTCCCAGATTCCCTGCAAAGGCTGTAAACAGCGAAGTGATGAAATTGACCCTGGAGCCAGAAGAGGGAGGAGGCCTAGTCACAGGGGCGGGCACGGAAGCACCACCAGGGGTGGAGAGAGACGAGAAACACAGGCACGAAGGCCTAGGAGGTGTCTCTGCTCCAATGAGTGGAAGGAATACCTCCCCGAGGGGCCCCCGGGGCTGCTGTAAATCCGACAGCCCACAGCGTGGTTCTGGCTGAAATCATCTGGGGGTGAGAGGGTGCCGCTAGTTAGGGTGAGGGTTTGGTCTGACACAGCACAGAAGGCACCGCCCCGCCTGAGGCGCTGGTTTATGGGGAAGCGATGGCAGTCCTGGTAACGTCCCAGGCAATGTTATCCTCTTAAACTGTCGGCAGACTGATGACAGGGTAGCAGCCTGAGACACAAAGCGGGGCTCAAGGGGTTGATTTCTTAGGATACGTATAAAGGGTACCAGTCATGTCAGCCTTCCTTCTGCTACTGTACCCACCCTCCTCCAAAGCGTGCACACACACACACACACACACACACACACGAGAACACACTAACTGTATCAGACAAGGCTATCTGCAGTTTGTTACTGTGGAGAGGAAACTCAAGCATAAAATTCAGGAGGCTTTGCTATTCTTACAGATCAGGGGTCTTGGCCTTCCCCAGTCAATAGAAATTGATCAGAGGCCAAACAAGAAATTCAGGCAAGGCTTTACTGGGGCCCCTGAAACAAAAGGTTTCCTTGCTTGCTCCCCGACGGGGGAGGGGTATGAGCTGGTCCCTTAGATGGGGTGAGGGTAGGGGTGTGTCCAGGGGTCTGGCCGGAGGGGCGGCTTAGGAGTTTTGCCCACCCCTTACGTTGGTGTTGCGTGCAGGGGGCATGCACAGTACCCTGCTTTTGCTCCCGACACCCTGGTTTTGCTTCCTGCTCTTCAGAAGTGGCAGTTGGGGTTTTTTTTTTGGTCTTCGGTATCTTTTTGTCCATAATTTGCAACAACTGTGCATGCACGCAGTTATTTTTAGGCCCTTATAGTTTCTTTGTATGTTATTGCTCGAGGAGATGTTTTTGTCCAGGTGCAAGCCCTGCAGCAAAGGGTCCCAGGTCCCAGGTCCCAGCCTGTCTCATCACTAGCTGTCCCTGTGGCTTTAGCCAGGCATTCAAAGTTAACCCTCCTCCCCCTAACTCAGCTTCCCCATCTGTAAAACTGGGAGAATAACTTCTCACCCTGTCTCTCTCTGTCAGGCTAGTTGTGGGGATAAAGGGTATGAACCCAGGTCTCTGCCTTCCCCCCGCGTTAACTCAAAGTCTCTGAGGGTGACGGGCTGACCTTGGTCTTTGCACCAGGCTTCTCCATGATTACACATGCAGGCATAGACCCCCTTCCAGGAAGGATAACACAAAACCATTCATAGTCCCATGCGAAATTGTGTTTGTTGAGCACTTCTCTGTGCCAATCCCTGTGCTAGGGGCTTTGGGTAAAGCAGAGAAAAAGACAGACACAGTCCCCACCCTCAGATCTTAAACACTGAGGAAGAGAGCTGTTGGATAAATAATAACAGATATACTGCATTCCACAAAGGGAAAATACAGACCACGTGGAAGAATATGTAACAAACAAGAGACTTCCTCCAGTCTGGGAGCTCGAGGAAGACTGCTAGGAGGTGACATGTAGTCATGACCTGGAGGATAAGCAGAGGGCATTCAGGGCAGTGATGGTGGCATCTTTAATTTGGGGCTGCCCACAGTCCCTCCCCGACCGAGCCCGTTCAGGGCTGCCCTCACTTATCGGGCACTCCTTGCCCACTCTGCCTCTTGGCTCCCGGGTAGGTCACAGTGGTCACGACAGCACAGCATTTGGGAAATGAGGCTGCTTCCGGGTCATTGCCAGAGAACCTGAGAACCGTGCCCAGCCCTGGGCCCAGCCCCCTTCATGGCTACCTGCTCACCTTGTAGTCGCAGGAGCAAGGATTCTTAGCATTTGTAGAACCTTGGCTTGTTACTCTGACGGGGGAGTGGGTGCGGTAGAGAAGACTTCTGAGTTCAGATCTCAGCTTCACCACATATCCTGGGTGCTGTTAAGCAACACTCTTAACTTCTCTGAACCTCAGTCTTTTTGCCTATGAGAGTGGTACTTTCGACTCCAAAGTTTATAGCATCATTGTGAAGATTGCCCCAAGGCAAGATCCAACCCTTCATCACTTTAAAAAAGGGAACAAAGAAAAACAAATATTGGAGCTTCTACTTCGAGCATTACCAACTTAAAATATTCCTGGGTTATAAAGTTTAAGTGCCTGATAAACTACAAGCAAACTGCTAAATGCATAGCTAGAGCTGAAAGAAAACGGGAAATCCCTAGGGACCAAGCCAAAAAAAAAAACCCTTAAAATTAGGAACTGAAACCAAACGAGTCCACAAATGCAAGAGCTGGATGTTAGGAATCTCTAGTCTTGGGTGCAGGAGGAGACAAGGCTGTGAGAGGCCCAAGGGGCACTTGTGGACCTTTGCTGAACCAAAGACCTCCCAGCATAAAACTCCAACCCTAGAAGATGCTGCTTCCAGGTGCTGTCACCCTGGGACAGCCATTCTGGTTGGGGTTATTTACTTTTTTTGGCCCCAGTGTTTTCTGATGGGCCACGGTCTTCCTACTGTTTGGTCAGCGCCCAAACCTGTGGTTAACGATCTTGAGTCTCACCCCAGCCAGTCTGCTCCTTGAAAGGGGGGGAGGGGAAGGGAAAGAGGCTAGATGCGAAATCTACCTGCTAGAGAGCTGACAAGGAAATGGGATATCTCCAGACAGTCCGCGTGAGGGGAAAGCGGCGGTGCTGGGTTAACACAGGCTTGCCCTCAACTGGTCTGGGGATCTAGTATATATTCTATGTGCACACTTGGGTGATCCAATCTTAGGAATCAAACCTCAGTGGTCCCAGATCGGTAGCTCCCCTGGCACCTGGCAAAAGTCTAGGAAATGCCCTCTGGAAGAAAGAGTCTTGAACACAGACCCCTCAGGATCCACTGTTTAATCAGGGGCTACAATATGAATGCCTTTCCACACCTCCCCACCCTCTCCCTCCCCCTGGAGTGCATTATGGTGGCCCCAAAGCTGTGCACACACAAGCTTTAACAATTTTCGGAAATAAATATATCGAAACATCTGCAAGACACATGATGATAGGTTATGTTCTCACCAAAACCTTCTGTGAAAAGAAAAATCAACAGTTCAACAGAAAAATGGGCAAAGGCTACATATAGTTAATTCATGGAAAGGCATGGTTAGTAAGCACTTGAAAATGTTCCATTTCACTAATAATTCTTAAATGTGCAAAATAAAATACAGAGATTCTTTGAGTTAAACTCATAAAGACATTTATTTTTTATGAGACTCATTGTGGGAGGGACTAGTATATCAGTATATATTCATATGCTATGTGGGTGGAAGTGTAATTTGTATGCCCTTTCTAGGTGTCAGTCTGTTCATTTGTTTCCAGAACATTAAAATGTTCTTACAATCTGATCCAGTCAATTCACTTTTAGAAAACTGTCTAAAGAAAGTCCTATATGTGTGTAACATTTTACGTATAAGGATTTTCACTGCAGTATTATTCATACACACACTTATTGCATATGCACACAAACACATAATTTTTTTCTGAAGCTCTTGAGGGTAAGTTACATACATCATGGTTCTTTACTTCTGAATATTTCAGTGTGTATTTCCTAAGAACAGGAATATGATCAGGGTACAATTATGAACTTCATGAATGTGCTTCAATTCTTTATCTAATGTACCATATGTATTCCGATGTTCGTTGATCAAATAATAACCTCGATGGATTTTCTTTTCCCTCTAGCACAGGCTCTAGCTTAACATTAAGGATTGCATTTGGTTGTCATGTCTCTTCACCTTTCACTGTCTTTTTTGACTCTAATATTTTTGAAAAATACAGCCCCCCCCCCAACTTTTTAAAATACAATGCTTACGTTGTGTTTTTCTCATGTTTCCTCATGATTCGATCGTGGTTATGCACTCTTGGCCAGCGAGTTACGTAAATGATGGTGTGTGCTGGTCAGCGTTGCCTGATTGCCCCACTATATAATTACTGGGTTTTTTCCTCCCTTGCAACTAATAAGTAGTCTGTAAGCAGACAGTTTAAGGCCATGAGTAAAGGCTTATACGTAAGCATACATATATGCTGTTCTTCATCAAAATTCTCCCAAGAGGTGGCATCCACTGATGGTTCTTGCCTGATCTGGTCTTTACCGTGATGACTGCAGAGTGCTGATCTCCCAACTCCAGCAGTAAGAAGAGCCCTCCCTTCTCCCTACCTGTCTGTCTGTCTGTCATTGGTATGGATTCCTGTTTTTTCAATGACTTGTAATTTCATTATTATACTTAATTATTTTAGTGCTCAAATTGTTCCAGATTTGGCCAGTGGGGGCATCTTCAGGCTGGTTTCTATTTCTTTTTGATATGTCCTTATCATTTTTTTTTTTTGAGCATTCCCTTAATTTCTGAAATAGCAAGATGTTCTAGATTCATCTTCTACCCACCCTCTGCCCCAACCCTAGAATCAGCCATTTCTTTAAGAAGCCCGGGTTCTTTTTAGTGGGAAATGGTATTAGAGACCAACATCTGGATTGCTAGGGGGGGTGTTCAGTGCTATTTTGGTGTCTTTGTTTCCTGGACCTTTCAACAAACAAAGTTATATGCATACACATAGCTACAAATATAGATGCATCTATACATATATATGAACATAAATAAATATGTACACACATAAACATACTTTAGAAATTACTGATTCCCACTGATACCTTCAAATTTCAGTCCAGCTCCAAGGGGTTCTTATTTGTCTCTCCCATTGTATGTTTCTGTATCCCTTTTCTCACAGTGAGAACCCTGGGTCCAAACCACATCAATGCATTTACTCTATTTGCTGAATCTTGAATTAATGTAAAATAACTTCAGAATTGCTTTACCCATGCTACACCAAGAAATAAAATTGCTTTAAAAGTTCAAGATTTGTTTGCACTTCTTCCCCAATCCTACATTATCACATCCTAGACTGAGATTACAGAGTCCAAACTGTGTCATAATTTACTTAGATTAGTTCCTCTTTCCTTTTTTTCCCCACTTAGTATGTTTATTGTATTCATTCAAGCAAGCAAGGCTTATTTGCTTCCAAGTATTTTTTATTAATAAAATTGAATTTTTTGAATATGTAAAATATTAACATGTTTTCAGCAGTCAAACTATACAAAAAACTATATTCAGAGAACTGTGACTCCTTCGTATATCCCTTTCCCCCACCCCATCCCTTGTAGAAAACAACTTCATTGTTTTTCGGTTTACTCTTCCTGTTTATCTTCTTTTAACGATAAGCAGATATATGCGTGTTTTCTTATTTTCCCTTCTTTCTTATAAAAAAGTGACATACCATATGTGCTCCTTTGCTGTTTTCATTTAATATCTCCTGGAAATGACTCCACATCGGTTAATAGAGATTTCCTTATTCATTTGTATAGTTGCACTGAGCCCCATTGCGTGTATACATACCATCGTATGTTAACCAATCTCCTATAGTTGTACGTTTAGATAGTTCCCAAATTTTGTAATTACAAGTAATCCTGTAATGAATAACCTTGTCACATATATTTTCAGATTGTTGGAGGTCTATATTCTGGACAAATTCATAAAAGTGTGATTGCTGTGTTGAAGGGTAAATGCATCTGCTAAGCCCCCTCTCCACAAGCTTGGGGCCATTTTGCATTCAGACCCCAACTCCCCCCACCACCTAGGCCAACAACGTGTATGGCCCTCTGCATCTTTGTCAATCAGATGGGTGATAAATATTATCACAGTGTAGTTTTAAGTTGCATTTATCTTATGAGTAAAGTTGAACATCTTTTAAATTATTCAGGGGCCATTTTTATATCTCTTTTTGTAATTGCCTGTTCGGGTCTTTTGTTCATTTTTCTGTAGGATTTTTGGTCCTTTATTTCCTCAATTTTTAAAAGCTCTTTATAAATTTGGTATATTAGCTTTTCATCTGTGATGTATGTTGTGGATATTTTCTCCCTGTTTGTCATTTGCTTTTATGGCCGTGCAAAAGTGTTGTTTTACTAGCATGTAGTCAAATGTATTAATCTTTTCTTTTATTGCCTCTGGATGTTCAGACGTAGCTTAAAAAATGCCCCCACCAACTATCTCCCAAGCAATTTAGTTGTCATCATAAGCTTGCACCCCAACTTCCCAGCACAAAAGCCCTGGTCAGCTCGATGCAGACCACCTCATTTCTCAAACACCCACTTGGAGGTCCGGCTCATTCTGCCAATATTGGACATCTTTCTTCTGGTCATTCATAAAAAGACCAGATCTTTTAAGGAGGAAGGGATATGCAGTGTCTAGGGGAATGGGAGCAATCTTCGGAATGAGGGAATACATCACTTAAGTCCCAGGGAACGAGCATGGAATCAGCCTTCCCGCATGAGATCTGTTCCTGCCACGGTCCCTTCCACCCCCTGGCACGTCCTGCGCAAGGCAATGTGTGAGGCAGAGGCTGTGCCCATCCCGTGTCCTCACACCGCCAGCTCCTCCTCTCCGAAGCCCCCCAGCTGGGCTGGACGCAGAGTCTTGGTGGGGACTGTGCTGGGGCCAGATTCGCCCTTGTCCCTGCAGAAGCAGAATCCTGCTTCCGTTACAACCTGTCAGGGAATGGAAGGGTGCTGAGCCAGATCAAGCAAGCTCTTCTTACTCCACCCCAGGGGTCTGAGCAAGGTACAGATAGAGAAGGCACCTGGGCTGGCCTGTGTTTCTTTACCAGTTTGCCAGAGATCATGAACTCTCCTCCCCCAGAGGTGTTGGGACTTCCCAGTTCCTCAGCCACTTGTTTCTGACCTCCATCCTTCTTTGCTCTGCTTGCTGTCAGGTCACCTGGAGCTCA
The DNA here is from genome assembly GCF_965194825.1 of Balaenoptera physalus. NCBI lineage: Eukaryota > Metazoa > Chordata > Mammalia > Artiodactyla > Balaenopteridae > Balaenoptera > Balaenoptera physalus. Next base: position 112,408,312 of record NC_138886.1, read on the forward strand.
GGTGGGCTGACTTGGACCCAGGGGCGGGGTTGGGCGTGGGGTGTGGGGACAGTAAAAGAATGGGGCAGCTGGAGAGGGGTGGGTGTGACTCCCCAGCCTGGGTCTGACAGCTCTGGCTCCATCACAGTGAGGTCGGCCGCCGGCGACGGAGATGCGCTGTGTGTCACGGAGGAGGAGCTGGCAGCTGACGACGACGTGGACATGCCGTCCTTCCCGTGCACGCAGGAGGGTAAGGGCTCCGGGCTGATCCCAGGCTGGGGAGAGACTTGTCTGTCCGCATGGCTTCAAAGTCCTGGCTGTCCCTTCCCCGCTGCTCCCCGGAAGCATTGCATGGGCCCGGGTTATGCGGTACAGATGAAGTCAGAGTTTGACACCCGTGACATCTGTCTCCAGGGCTCCTCCTCAGACCTGTCCGGGACCATCTCCCCCAGGGCCTGTCTTCCAGCTGGCCCAGAACTGTCCCCTTCGTTGTATCCCATGCCCATCAAGTGGCCCGTCCTTCTCAGGCCCACAGGACCGGCTTGGCATGTGGCTGATCTGAGAAACCAACGCCCTCTGAACTGTTACTTGCAGTAGGGCTTCTTGGTGGGTTTCAGTATAGGTTAGAGCAGCTGTTCTCAATCTTGGCTGTGCATTGTAACCACCCAGGGATGCCTGAGACCGACACTTAGAAATTCTGACCTCTTTCGGTCTGGGGCGTGGGCGGGCATCAGGGTATTTAAACATTCCTGGTACTCATCATGTGCAGCTGAAGTTGAATCCGTCTTAGAACTTTCACAGCTGGGAGCATCACAGCTTTCCCGCTGGCCACTGGCCACCTCCCAGAGCCGCCAGGAACACCTTCTTCCAACCTTCCTCTATAACAAGGACCAACTGATACACTGGAATCATCCGTTTGGCTTCCAGGAGAACTTCTGGTTACCTGCAAAGTTTGGGGACCAACCTTCTGGTTGGCCTGGGACTGAGGGGTTTCCCAAGATGTGTGACTTACAGCTTTAAAACTGAGACAGTCTTGGCAAACCATCCTGGTTTGCCCAATACCAAGGAGTTCCCAGAACAGAAGACTCTCAGTGCTAAAGTCCAGGAAAGTCCTAGGCAAACTGGGAGGAGTTGGTCACCCAACGGTGAGACGAGGCTGGCTGCCCTGGGGGACGGCTGATGTTTCGGGAAGAGGTGCTTTCCGGCACCATGGGCTGAATGACGATGTCACGGAGACAGAATGATGGTGTGATGGCCGCGTACTTTGAAGATCCTGACTGTGGTCTTGCCTATTCGCAAAAGCTCTAGGAGCCCCAGAAAAGGCAGTGAAGTGGGTAGAGGTGAGGAGCCAGGAGAGCTCCCGTTCGGAGGCTGGTTCAAAATGGGGTGAGACAGGCCAGAGCAGGAGGACTGACCCTTTAGCCGCGGCCTCTGCCACCGGCCTCTTTTTTGTCCCCCCCCCCTCCACAGGCCGGCCGGGGCCCCGCTGCAGCCGCTGCCAGAAGAACCTGTCTTTGCACACATCGGTGCGGATCCTTTACCTCTTCCTGGCCCTCCTCCTGGTGACTGTGGCCGTGCTGGCCTCTCTGGGTGAGTGCAGGCTGCCAGCAGCAACCCGCTAGTCCGGGGCTCTCCACCCCGGGCTGCGGGGGAGTTTCTCATCAGGGCTCCTTTCAGTGCCAAAACCCCCTACAAAGACAAACACAGATCTCTGTGGCTCACGGACCAGAACCAGCATCTTCCTGACTAGGGGCTCTTAGTGCCTGATTCAAACTGCAAAGACTTGGGCCTGGGTTACTCGTTACTACTGGGAAGCTCGTTACTTCTGGTCAATAATTAGCTGTGTGGCCTTGAGCAAGGCACTTCCCCTCTCAGGACCTCTGTTTTCCTGCTGGTAAATGAGAGGCTAGGACTAGACAGTAGTTCTCAGTTTCAGCCCCATATTAGAATCATCTGGGAGCTGTAAAAAAAATATGGATGCCTGGGCACCCCCCCCAACTCGGATAATGGAATTAATTCAGTAGTTAAGCTCTTCAGATGATTCTGGTGTACACCCAGGGTTGAAATCACCAGATCGGACAATGTCTAAGCCCTTTCCATGGCCTTGGTGTTTCTCAAAGTGAGGCTGGATGTGTACCTGCGTCAGGGTTGCCCCCAGGATTTGTTAAAATGCAAATTCCTGGGTCTCCCTCAGACCTACTAAGTCAGGGTCCTGCTGGCGAGGCACAGGGATCTGAAGTTTGGTGGGTCTCATACCCTCAGCAGTCTGTATGACTGTGGTAGCTGACCCAGGTGATGGCGTGCTGCCAGTTTCAGGTAACTTCTGCCTTCTGGATACTAATACAATTTATGGTTAAAAAGTGAAAACAAATTTGAAAGTTTCTTACTGCAATCTTATTCCATTCTTAGCTTCAGAGTTAAAAAAAAAAAGCTTTTTTACTAAGGGAAGCCTGTAGGTTTGTTTGCTCCAATGGACTAGATATTAAAGACAAAGCTGGGACTCAGGTGAGGCAAAGGAGGCACGGAGATGGATAGGATTAAGAATCATTTTTATTTTTATATTTCTTTCTTATTTGTCCCCATTCTACCCTGTGGTCAGGTCCTAGTTCTAAAATCTGAGGGGGGTGGAAATTAGATATGTATATGTATAATTTAGGTACTACTATATATTCTAATATATACATATATACCCACATACGTATAAACACATATATACACTTAAGGGAGATATATAAAAAGATTATATCTATCTATGTCTATAGATATACAGATACACAAGTATATATTTTTAAGAGATGTGTGACAGACTCTGGCCATTGGGAAGCCCCACAGAAGAGTGAATGGTTTTGGCCGCAGAGGGGCTGATAAAAATGTCTTCTCAACAAACGACTAGGGTTTCTCTAAGACCATTTTCTCATCTCTGTTTCCCCTGCAGTTTTCAGGAAAGTGGACTCTCTCTCAGAAGACATCTCCCTGGCCCAGGCTCTTTATGACAAGAAACTTGTGTCCATGCAGGAAAATCTCCAAGGGCTGGGTGAGTGTCCAGTGTCCAGATGTGCTAATGACCGTGACAGAAGGCCGATATTACTTGACGGGAGGTGGGGGGGCAGGGTTCCCCCCATGCCATGGTGCCCTGGAGCAGGGCAGCCTTCACCAAGCTTCAAGGCACGAGGGAAAGACAGCCATGGCTCCCGGCCTCCCTGTCCAGCTGGAGAGCATCCAGCCAACGAGGGCTGCTACCCTGGGATGCACCCAGGAATGGGGCTGGGGGTTCTGTGAGTGGCATGGATCTAGCCAGAGCCTCCAGGTAGAGAAGCAAGCCGAAGGTAGTCCACTCGCCAAATATCTTCATGTATCTGAAATTATTTTTAAGATCTTCCCTATGCTCTTGACAAGTCGGCCCTTTCCTCATCACTGCCTTAAAGTTTGCACAATTTACTATCTCTTTATCTCTTGCTTTCACAAGGGACGTTCTCATTCTGAGAATGAGACAGAAGGAGCCATAAGAGAAGGGTTTAGAGGGGGTCTGCTTGGTGGGAAGAGAAAGTCCTATTCTGCCACTAATTAGCTGAGTGACATTTGGCAAGTCACTTTTCTGGGACTCGTTTCTCATCAGTCGCGGGGGGAAACTATCCCTGTACCCTCTTCTCCACGAGCTTGTGACAGGCTCAAATAAGCACAAATATTAAAATGTGGGGAGACATTTTAAGAATAAAATGTAAATGGGAGGTTCTTGGCAACCTCAGAGAAGTTATGAAGATACATACTCTCAAGAATTTGGTGGTGAGATGGAGAAAATATCCTAAAGCCTACATTTCAGGTCAGAGTAAAGTCATTTGGTAGAAATAAGATTGCATAGAGGTGGCAAGACTTTTCCAAAAAGGATTTCATAGCAGGTCTTAGGAAAGGAAGAGGGTTAGGAAAGCCACTTGCCAATTCATTATGCTCTGAAATATTAAAGAAGCAACCTTTGTCCCGTGATCCTTCAGCAACTCAAAATGTTGTCCCTTTCTCCTGAAGAGCTGAAAGCCCCGAACAACTGCTCTTTCTGCCATGAGGCTGGGCAGCTGGGGCAAGAGATCAGAAAGCTGCAGGCGGAGCTGGAGGGAATTCAGAAGATGCTTCTGGCTCAGGAGGTCCAGCTGGACCAGACCTCCCAGACCCACGAACTGCTCTCCACCACCAGCGGTCAGATCTCCCAGGAGATGGGCAATTGCTCCTTCTCCATCCACCAGATCAACCAGTCGCTGGGGCTCTTCCTGGCCCAGGTGAGAGGCTGGCAGGCCACCACAGCCGGCCTGGACCTCTCTCTGAAGGACCTCACCCAGGAGTGCTACAACGTCAAGGCTGTGATGCACCAGATCAACTTCACTGTGGGGCAGACTTCTGAGTGGATCCACGGGATCCGGCGGAAGACAGATGAGGAGACCCTGACCCTCCAGAAGATGATCACCGACTGGCAGAACTACTCACAGCTCTTCAGCAGCCTGCGCACCACCTCGGCCAAGACGGCAGAAGCGGTCAAGAGCCTCCAGGCCACCCTGGGGGCCTCCTCCCAGCGCATCAGCCAGAATTCTGAGAGTATGCACGACCTGGTGCTGCAGGTCATGGGCTTGCAGCTGCAGCTGGATAACATCTCGTCCTTCCTGGATGACCACGAGGAGAACATGCACGACCTGCAGTACCACACCCACTACGCCCAGAACCGCACGGTGGAGAGGTTCGAGACGCTGGAAGGACGCATGGCTTCCCATGAGATCGAGATCGGCACCATCTTCACCAACATCAACGCCACTGACAGCCACGTGTACAGCATGCTCAAGTACCTGGATGACGTGCGGCTCTCCTGCACGCTGGGCTTTCACACCCAGGCCGAGGAGCTCTACTACCTGAACAAGACCGTCTCCCTCATGCTGGCCACCACCGACCTGCTCCGGGAGCGCTTTGGCCTGCTCAGCGCCCGCCTGGACTTCAGCGTCCGCAACCTGTCCATGGTCATGGAGGAGATGAAGGCCGTGGACACGCAGCACGGGGAGATCCTGCGCAACGTCACCATCCTACGAGGTGAGAGCCAGATCTGGGCCGGGCTGCCGGGGAGCCCCCAGAGGGCCTCGGTGACCTTGGGAAGCACAGAAGGACCTGGTTTGGGGCAAAAATCTCAGTGGGCTGATACAATCCTGCAGCAAATTCCTGGGGTGACTGGCAGCTTTTACGTCCTTGCCAACCTCTTTTGGAAAAGTGTATGGCTCCTCACTTTGCCCGACATACAAATTTGGATTTTTATGTGTGGATCTGTTTAATTGGGCCCACAGAGAGATATAGGTAGAGCTCATCTTTCGGAAACTCTGTCTCCTTTTGTTTTCTCCCTTCCCACCCCCTTACTGGTGCTCTCAACCATCTGCCCTTCAGATGCCTGTCACTCTGATGCCCTCTTCTCCTCCCTTCTCACCCCTGTCTTAGGCAGAGTTCTTCAGAGATATAGGAGAGAGAGAGAGATTATAAGGAATTGGCTCATGTGATTTTGGAGGCTGGCAAGTCCAAAATCTGCACAGCTGATGTCCTAGTCCAACTCAGAAGGCTGGAAGCTGCTGTAGAACCAGGAAGAGGCAGTGTGCCAGTCGAAGGCTGTCAGGCTGGAGGATGCTTTGTTACTTAGGGGAGGGTCAGCCTTTGGTTCTATTCAGCCTTCAACTGATTAAGTGAGGCCCACCCACATTGAGGAGGGCAATCTGCTTTACTCAGTACTGATTTTTTTTTTTAACTTTTTATTTTATATTGGAGTAGAGTTGATTAACAATTTTGTGTTAGCTTCAAGTGTACAGCAAAGTGATTCAGTTATACATGTACATGTATCTATTCTTTCTCAAATTCTTTCCCCATTTAGGTTGTTACATAATGTTGAGCAGAGTTCCTACTCAATACTGATTTAAATGTTGATTTCATCCATAAACACAATGGAGACACACCCAGAATAATGTTTGGCCAAATATCTGGGTACCCCGTGGCCCAGTCAAGTTGACATATAAAAATGAACTGTCACAAGTGCATCCCTCATCAACCTGACACCCATGTACATCTCCTTAAATCATACTTAATCTCCAAATGAAGAAAGTAACAAGGTCATAATTCTGCCTAATATACATGATATAACTATCCTGAGTATAACCCAAAATGCACTAACCCCTTCTCCAGAAGAGGAGGTAAAGTCCTTGAGTGATGTTTACTCTTCTTAATATCCCATAACTTAAATATTATGATATAAAGTTAACAATATTTAAATACTGTGGTATAAAGTCAATACATTTTGTATTTTTTGTTACATGGTAAGGGGATAAGAGAGGGAATAAAACAAAGATATATATATACATATATGTCAACTTATAATCATAACACAATGAGGAAATACTCTTGACAATTACAGTCCTCGCTCATGAAATTGGTCAGACAGTCACAGCTAGTGACTTCTTCCACTACCCATTCCGTATTCCCTTTGCCTTCAGCAAGCACCTCAGCTGGTTGTGCTTCTTTACCTGGTAGGGTGACCCAAACCTTCATTCCTGAAGGGCCATTAGTAGTCCTGCCTGGATTGGGTTGTTGTAATTCTCCATTGACCTTAATCCCAGGACATGGTAATACTGAGAGACGCCCTAAGTGATCTCCTAGATTCCAGACATGTTCTTTCTTACCTCCATTGTGGAGAAGTAGTCTGATTTCTCCTTGTCAGTCAGGGTCAGTCATCCCAGTCAGCACAGTAACTTCTTTGCCTGTTATTTCAGAGGCATGAGGAGCCCAAAGTGAGCAGGCGACAGTCTTAACTTCCAGTTCAATGGAATCGTATCTCCTGGCAGAAGTATTTCCCTCTGGAACTAAGATCACTAAGCCAGCAGGGCATAAGTTTCTGGGAACAAGAAGCAAAAAATTTGCTAGTGGGGCACTAGGGTTAATAGTGAGTGGTGGCTTCCCATTTCCCCTTCTTGATCCTTGGACCCATGAGTCCTGGCTGTAAGAGAAACAGCACCATGTTTTTGTTGCTGATTCAGAGCATATACAGCCCTGCAAGGTATTAACCACAGAACGGGCACTGTAACTGAGTCTTCAAAAGGCCATTTCACCCTTCTATCCAGCCAGCTGCTTCAAGACGGTGGGGGACATGGTAACGCCAGTGAATCTTATAATCATGGGCCCATTGCTGCACTTCATTTGCTGTGAAATGAGTTCCTTGATCAGAAACAATGCTGTGTGGAATACCATGTATAATGCATTCTGCAAGTACATGGCTGGTATTTTTGGTGAAGCATTACATGCAGGGAAGGCACTTCTATATCCAGAATAAGTGTCTAAACCAGTAAGGACAAAACACTGCATGATGGAAGTGGTCCAATGTAATCAACCTGCCGCCAGGTAGCTGTCTGATCACCCTGGGGAATGGTGCCATATTGGGGATTCATTGCTGGTCCCTGCTGTTGGCAGCTTGGGTGCTCAGCAGTGGCTGTAGCCAGGGCAGCCTTGGTGACTGGAAGTCCATCCGTGTTGCTGAACCCATGCATAAGCTCCGTCCTTGCCATTTCGTTCATGAGCCCATTGGTTGATGACAGGGGTGGCTGGAGAAGAAGCCTGATTGGAATCCATAGCACAAGTCCTCCTCTTCACTTGATTATTAAAATCCTCCTCTGCCGATATCACCTTTGGTGAGCATTCACATAGGACGCCACGAGATGGACCTCAGCTAAAGCTCCATTGATCACCTGACCGCCATAAGTCCCTACTCTGACTGGTGCGTCACAGTGATGGTTGGGTCTCCTGGAATCAGTGTCAGATCAGAGCTTGTGTCCACTGGTGCCTGAAAGTTCTGATTATTTCCTCTTGCCCAATGCACAGTTACCCTGGCAAAAGACCATAGGGCCCTTTGGGGAAGGCTGGAAAAATGATCAGTAGTAAATATTGTTGGTAGTGTACGAGGGTCCTTCCTCGAGGGGACCTGGCCTCTTCATTCAAAGGCTTCTGAGTCTGTAAAGTGGCTCAAGTCTGAGAACTGGTTGGGGGTTATGACAGTCTGTTTTAATGATTCAAGTTAGACTCTTGTTCACTTGACCTAGAACTTTTCTGCTTACACAGAACAAGTAAGAATTAGTAGGCTTCCTGTCTATTTCACTTCCAGGAACCCCATGACGAGCTAGCCAATGCCATCAGTCTGCAGGACTCAGGCCATTCTGATTGCGGCACTGACCCTGCTGTCCATCACAGGGACCACGCCCTCCTTGCCTTCGGGGCTTTAGTGCCGCCACTGGTCCCTGCCACCACGGATCCAATCACTCTCATTGTGGTTACGTTTCCCAATTCCGTGACTGCCGTTCCCTCTGTGAAGTCTGGCCCGCAGAGAAGAGCCAGGGATGCCAGGGCTTCCCTCTCAAATTTCTCTCTCACAGTCGTGGTGAAAGGCATGTCTTCTGGACCTTCCCAGGGTGGGTGAGTGAGTAGGTTTCATCTGACAAACTCACTCTAACATTCCAGTCTCCCTAAGTCATGGAATCCCTTTCTCTACATTAAACCAAAGCAGGTCTGGCAATTCTAATTCACTCACTGTGGGTCTCCTTTTGGCCATATTTCAGCCAAGCAACGAAGCAAACTGTTAGAGCCCTTTCTTCCTCCCCAAGATGCAAAGTTAGATGCAGAATACCTGCTTAGTGAGCCCGTGGCAGTAAATGCCGCCTGATCCAACTTTACGTTCCTTCCACGATTTATCCCACAGCCTTAATACCCATCCCCACACGTGCGGCCCGGGTTTCTATCTGCAGGAGTTAGAACACTCAGAGGGTAGTGCACCTCCCCACGGGTCACACTTTGTACCTCACCTGTAGGGGCTGCTGGGACTTGAGTCTGCTCATAGGTCTAGAAGCCAAGAGGGGTGGTGGGGTTGACACTGAGGAGAACCGGCAGTGTCTTGCTTGTCAGCTGCCTCAGGGGCGGTCATTACCCTTTCCTCAGGTAACGCAGGGTTAATACCCTGGGATGGGGGTGGAGAGGCATCAGAATTTAGGGTTCAAGGTCCGCAGCTCCATCAGGGTCTTCCCACACACCCCCCCATTCCAACTTACAGGATCCCATTCCTTCCCAGTCCGTGTCCTCGCTTTAGCAGGAGACACCCTGGGAGGCTGGGAGTTCAACTCGCATTGTAATTCAGCCAGTCACAGGGGGAGATGGCGGGTCTGATTTTCAGCACTCTCAGCCCTGTGGCTACAGGGGGTAAGGGTCTCCTTCAGGGCAGACATAGAAGCTTTCAGGTCATTTATGGGGCCCTTGAGCTAGGAATTCAAATCCCTGAGCTCATCCTTTTCTTTCCCCACTTTGTCCAGTAACATTAGAAACAACCAGCCAATCTCATCATACTTGTTATTTTGACCAAAATGTTCAAAGGTGTAATATACATGGTTGCCTAGATCCTTGCTTAGGCGTCTCCATTATTTTGGGTATCTCTACTGCCAGGGATTCTCCGGCTGCTTTTACTACTGGATAGAGAGTCCTGAGCATCTTTAAATCTAATCATATTAGACAGCCAGTTCCAGAAACCCCAGACCAAATCAGAAAACTCATCTTTAAAATTCTGTTCACCTGGAATCATTCTTGGTACCAAAATCTGTATTAGCGTTCTCCAGAGAAACAGAACCAAACAACAAGATGTATATTTATGCTGTGTCCAGTAGGCTCTCTGGAGAGAGAGATTGATGTATTATAAAGAATTGAAGGTATTGGCTCACATAGGTGTAAAAGCCAGCAAGTCCCAGGATCTGCAGGGTGAGTCAGCAAGCAAAAGACCCAGGAGAGAGGATGCTTTAATTCCTGCCTGAGTCCAAAGGTCTGAGACCCAGAGAGCTGGTGGTGCGGTTGCAGTCTGAAGGCCAGCAGTCTCAAGACCCAGGAAGAGCTGATGCTTTAGTTCGAATCCAAAGGCAAGAGGAAGCTGATGTCCCAGTTTGAAGCAGTCAGGCGGGAGGAGCTCCCTCTTACTCAGCCTTTTTGTTCTATTCAGGCCCTCAACTGATTGGATGAGGCCCACCCACACTGGGGAAAGCAACTTGCTTTACTTGGTCCACCAACTCAAATGCTCATCTTGTCCAAAACCCCCTCACAGACACACCCAGAATGATGTTGCACCCATGTCGGCTGAAAAAAATGCACAATCTTAACATTGAGAATGATGTTTTATTCAGCGACTATACCGAGGACTTAAGCCCAGGAGACAGCCTCTCAGATAGCTCTAAGGGACTGTTCCGAAGAGTTAAGGGAAGGGCCAGCATATATAGGAGTTTTTGCCAAAAAATCCAGGTAGTTGAACATCAGAAGATTACTCCTAATTAAAGAAAACCAGACATCTCAAGTTAATGAATTCAGCACTCTTCTATGTATGGGAAGATGCAAGAGTCTGGGCTTAATGAAATTATTCCTTTGATAGGCACCTTCACTATCTTGGGCCAATATCCTGGTTTTTTCCATCCTGAATCCTCTCAGCGTGCACTGTCAAGGGTGACTGCAAGTGACTGATGGCTTGATGGCCGCAACATCCTTTGTTTACTGATATGGCAGGCGACATTCTTTGTCCACACCAAATATCAGGGCTCCCCCGGCCCAGTCCGATTGACACATGAAATCGACCACCAGAGGTGACATCAGAAATGAGGCCTGAGAACAGGGGAGAAAGTCAGGTAGAGCAGGGTTGGCAAGGATGAGCAGAGGAGCTCCAGGTGGAGGAGCAAACACGCAGAGACCCTGGCCACACACGTCATCGCCTTTAATTCCCATGGTCCCTGAAACCGAAGAACCGGCTGCCGGATGAGGTCTAGTCAAGCTCGCGCAGCTCGCAAGGAAGGGAAATGGGATTCAGATGCAAGGTGGTTCAGATCCAATGTTGTGCGAGCTGCCTTGAGTGGCCTTCTCCTCCAAAGTCACCTAAGACCCGCATTCCTCTAAGAGCACCTGAGCAAACGACAGATGCTCCTTGCTGACGGCACGGGCTTCCTGGTGGAGTTTCTGCGCTCTATTCCCGTCTACCGTTCGTCCATTTCCCCAAAAGGGACTGACCTCTTGCTCCCCTTGGGACAGCTCTGCCCTCAGTTTCCCCTTAGATCCCACATCAAAGGTTGGTTACCTGGCCCACTCTTTCAGTTGACTTGAAATGCTCTATGGCTTCTGCTTATGAGTACTTCATTCTGAAGTAAACCCTATATTAGTCAACCCGGGCTGCTGTTAAAGCACCACAGACTGGGGATGCTTAGAACTGAAATCTCTTATCTCACAGCTCTGGAGGCTGGAAGTTTAAAGTCAAGGTGTTGGCAGTGTTGGTTCCTTCTGAGGGTTATGAGGGCAGGGTCTATTCCAGGCATTGGCTTGTAGACGGCCATCTTCTCCCTGTGTCTCCTTATAACATCTTCCCTGTGTGTGTCTGTCTCTGTGTCCCAGTTTCCCCTTTTTATAAGGACACCAGTCATATTGGATTAGGGGCCACCCTGATGACAACATTTCAACCTGATTATCTCTGTCAAGACCCTGTCTCCACGTGAGGTCATATTCAGAGTGGGTTAGGATTTCAGCATGTGAATTTTGAGGGAACACAGTTCAGCCCATAACAAACACCGTTACCTTTCTGTTTTAGTCCTTCACAGCAATATTTCCAACAGTTTTTCTCCTGGAAAATGGCCCAGAAGACTCCTAATTGGGATTCCATACAGGAATTTGTATGGCTATACTCAATTTCCTGGACCCTTCCCCAGGAAGTGCGTGTCTTTGTGGGAAGAATGTTCAAGCTGAAAATATAGCAGCTCTTGGCTCTAGAGAATAGAATAAGTAGCCACTGAGATCTGGAGGTTCTAGAATGTATAGTCACATTTGGAGGGGCCAGAAGTCCGGGCCTGATCATTCCGGGAGCTCCAGGAGACAGGAGGGAGGGCCCCATGACCCCAGACAGCGCTGTTGTCTTCACAGAGCTCAGACATGGAGCCAACCTCTCTGATTCTCTGGTTCTCTTTAACCATTTGGTTTCAAACCTGTGTTACCTTCATTTTACATCAGTGAGCATTTCTGCTAATATTTTCTTTACTCTAGATTGGCGGTGTTGCAGGGGATGGAGGTGAGGTAAGATCTTGTTTGCCTGTTGTCATATTCTGGCAACAAAGCCAGGTACTGAGTATTTCCTTAGTAATTGAAACAGTCCCACAGTATTTCATCTAAAATACGTATCTGTGTGACTTCTAGGATGCAGTGTTCCAGAGAAGGCATTAACAGATTGTTCCCGTGGTTCATCCTCTGGTAATCTTGTTGTTCTTAGGTTGCATTCAATCATGACGAAGCCCATTCACCCACTTTGTTTTATTTTAGCCTCACAACGTTTTTTTTTTAATTTTTATTTTATATCGGAGTATAGTTGATTAACAATGTTATGTACGTTTCAGGTGTACAGCAAAGTGATTCAGTTATACATATACATGTATCTATTCTTTTTCAAATTCTTTTCCCATTTAGGTTATTATAGAATGACGAGCAGAGTTCCCTGTACTATACAGTAGGTCCTTGTTGGTTATCTATTTTAAATATATCAGTGTGTACATGTCAGTCCCAAACTCCCAATCTGTCCCTCCCCTAGCCTGACAACCTTTGTGGACAAGACGTGTTGCAGGTGTTGGTGTCTTTACAGAAAGGTGACCTGAGACTGGGAAAGGTTAAGGGATAACTCAAGGTCGCCCTATGATTAAGATCCTGACCCCTTGCCATGGCTCTGAGACGCACACGTCTAGTGCCCAGCCAGAAGAGGAGACACTGAGAGCATGAGCTTGCAGATACCAGAAAGGCATTTCCACTCAGGCCCTTCTTAGGTGTCATGTGTGGGACAGACTGGAAAACAAGGAAATGGTACCAAGAGTGTTAGTAAGGGAACAATTTGAGGACCTCACTCTAAGTATAACCCAACAATAGTCATGGGACTTTGTATTTGCTCCTGTTCTAATGATGGCAGAGTTCTCATCAAAGAACCTCATCCTAACTGGAGAGCAAGGTGGGACATCTCTTTGAGCTACATTTGACTCTCAGTTCAACATCTGCATATTTGTTTAAATTGTGTCTTTGGGCAACATTTCTCTTGGTTGTTAAATCACCACATATAAAGTCTCTCACATCTGAAAGAAAATTTCAGGGACAAAAGGAACATCCCTTCCTACAGGAACATGTCATTCATTCATTCATTCATTCATTCATAGACAGGTGCTGATAGGCACTCACGCTGGGGCTAGCAATGAGGTCTCCCTCTGGCTGAAGCCGAGCTGCTCTCCAGAATAAAGGAAGAGGGACGGCAATGGCCACAGCCAGTGTGGAAGGTGCCAAGTGCTGACTGAAGCTCTGGGGCTCTTAAACTGTCCGGGGAAGGAGCCTGGATTCTAATTTGCTGTGGGTCTTGAGGCAGAATCACTTAATCTTTCAGGGCCTCTGGTTTTTTTGGGGTTTTTTGTTTTGTTTTGTTTCATATGTAAATCAATGGATAAGACCAGCTGTTCTCTGAGACTTCTTCCAGCTCTGTGATTAATTCTGAGTCTCCATTTGCCAAACAGAAAGCCTGTGGTACTTCTATAGTGTTTGTGCCTCTCATAGAATGTTTCTTCCTATTCTATAGGAGGATTTCTGTGTGTGTGCTAGACAGTGCCTACCCTAAGACTATCGCTTGGGAATTGGAGCCAAGAAAGCATCATTGCTTATTTGCTGAGTGGCCTTGGACAAGGCTCTTGGCTACTTCCTCTTTTTTTTTAATAAATTTATTTATTTTATTTATTTATTTTTGGCTGCTTTGGGTCTTCGTTGCTGCACGCAGGCTTTCTCTAGTTGCGGCCAGTAGGGGCTACTCTGCGTTGTGGTGTGCTGGCTTCTCATTGCGGCGGCTTCTCTTGTTGCGGAGCACGGGCTCTAAGTGTGTGGGCTTCAGTAGTTGTGGCTCGCAGGCTCTAGAACGCAGGCTCAGTAGTCATGGTGCATGGGCTTAGTTGCTCCGCGGCATGTGGGATCTTCCTGGACCAGGGCTCAAACCCGTGTCCCCTGCATTGGCAGGTGGATTTTTAACCACTGCGCCACCAGAGAAGCCCTCTTGGCTACTTTCAATTCAGCTTCTTCATCTGCAAGTAGAAATATAATATCTGCCCTGCCTATATCCCATGGGTAGTTGTGAGTAACAATGTTAACAATGGGTGTGAACAGTTTTTGGTAAAATATAAAAGGGTGTCCTAATGAAGGGATGATTCTGAACCTAATTCACTTGATGGTGGGCTCCTTGTCTTGCTCATCAGTGCCCAGCACAGTGCCTGACCTTTGGAAAGTTCTCAGGAAACATTTGCTCGTTGAGTGCATCAATGAAAGCATGACCACAGGGCAGAAGCTGAGGACGGGGGATTACACTTACCAATTCGCTCCCTAAGCCCTAACCTCCTTCCTCCTCCCACAGACAGTGTCCAGGAGTTTACATGTTGTGAGGAGAACTTTGAATTATCCTGTGGTTTAGGGCGGAGGAGCTACCTGGAGGGGAGGCGGGGAGGAACATGCCTGCTTGGAGGATTAGTAGGTTCGCTTGTTATTGAGAAGCAAGGGGGATTAATGAAAAGGAGAATTATACCAGCTTCTGTGGGTGCCTGCGAGAGAGCTTACCATGACACCGGCCTATTTCTGATACGTTCTTACTTCCAGGGCATAGTCCTTGAGGAGTGTTTATAGGGCGCTACTACCTGTTGGCCTTGAACTCCGGTTGTTGTTTCCCCAGCCCCACAGGACTGAAGGAATGAAGCCTAATTCTCCGCTCAGCTTCTCCACCCCCTGGTCCTTACCGCAAATGCCCACACAGTTTCCTTTCTTCCTTTTCTCCTGCATCTCAGCCCTGGACCTTGGCAGCCCTGAGCCCCAGCCCCAGTGAAGCTGCTGGAAACCCTACTCAGCTTCTCAGCCTCTCTGCCCAAACCAATTACTAGTCAGCAAATGCCTTGAGAGGAGAAAGAGGCAAAGAAGGTCTGGCTTTCTTCAATGAGCCTCCCTTCTCCCTGGGATTCGGGCCCTTGATCGCTCTCCAGATCTTTCAGAAGGATGTCTTGGCATTCTGTCAAATGATTCTGGTTGTTCTCAGTGGGAGGTTGAGTCTGCACAGATTAATCCATCATAGGCAGACATGGAAATCCACTGGCATTTTTTCAATGCTCCTCAGGTAACAACAGCCAGGATTGAGAGTCCCTGACCCAGGCTGATATTCTCCTTGAACAAAGAGGAGCCTGCAGTCCAAAGAGGGCCAAATGACTTACCCAGCCACCCAGTTTGTTAATATGGGAGCTGGGACCCAGACTCGGGTCCTCTGAAGTGCAGGCTAGTGTGCCTTGCATGGCACCAGGCCACTCTCCCGAGAGCCTCCCCTTCCGTTTCCGGTTCCTCTCCCTTTGTAAGCTGGCACGTTGCTTTGGATTATGAGATGGCCTGCACCCACCCCTCCCGGCCCGTGCACTCCCCTACCCATGGGTGGACAGCGTTGGTACCCCGAGGGCTTGGTGCTTCTGCTCGTCCCCCCACCCTCTGCCCACTCCCAGTGCAGACCAGGAGCAGCCCACCTACTTGTCCCAGACATGCAGTCAGTTGTGCCTCTGCGCTGATGGGCCGGGATGGCCTAATTACAGCTCAGGGCTTCCTGAGTAATTATGGGCCTTCTTGGGACTCCACAGTGCTCTGTTCCTCTCCCCTATCTCCCCACCTCTGCCACTGCTGCTCACGTTTCCTCCTTTGTCTCAAATGTGCCCCCGCTGCTCAGAGAAGCATTTAGCTCCCTGCCCCCCACTTTGCCCTTTAGCCCTTCCGATACCCAGATCTTGTTACAGGCTGGGTGAAGGGCCTCCTGTTGTGGAGAGCCCCTGGTCAGCCTCTGCCTGCATCCCTTCCCCCCATGCTAACCGCTAAGCTTTGCTTATTGACTTCCTCCCCGGCCAGACCCAGGTCCTGCCAGCTCTCCCCTCTCTGACTGCATGACTCATGGCTGGCTCTGAAGGGACAGGCAGAGGCTCGGCTCACCAGAGGAAGCCAGTCCTTCAGGTGACCCCTTCCCAGCTCTGTGGGGACCCTCCCCCTCCTCCGAGTGGCACGAAGGCAGGAGGTCCTGGCAGTCGGAGGGGGTCTGGGGACCAGACCAGGAGCCTCTCAGGCCTGGGTTTGCATCCTGTCTCCACCCTTCCTGCTTGGTGATGGTGGGCAAGTCGCCACTCTCTGCACCGCGATTTCTCATCTGTAAAATGGGGCGATGATCTCAATGTACGGTGCTGGGGACGTAGGAGAGACTAGGCAGGCAAACGTTCACTGCTCAGAGAGATGGGATCTTCTGTGTGGGAGCCGGGAGCCCTCCCAGTGGCCGTGACCCAAGAGAAGGCAGGTCACGGAGAAGTTAGGGTGAGCTGGGGCCATCATGGGCGCACCGACACCGAGACAGGGCAGTGAGAGAGGCCAATGCCTGCAACACAGGTCCTGCCCCAGGTGGAGCCACCCCACCGGATGTCCTCAAGGGCACTGACTGGGAGACCTGCATGGGTTCTCAGAGACGGGGTCAGCAGCGGCAGTGGAGAGGGAGGTGACCCCTTTCCTGCCAGGCCTCCTTCCACTTGCTCTAGGGGCTGCAGCTCCTGGGGAGTGAAGAGGACAGTGCGACCCAGGCTTCTGCTCAAACCGACACCCTGGGCCCGTGGGCACCCAGCCTTCCCCAGCCAGGGAAAGGTACCCAGAGCTTTCCCAGAAAGAGGAGCCCGAGGGGGCTGGAGGGGAGGAGCAAAAGAGAGGCCTTTACTCTCTGCCTTTTCTCCCCCGCTGTTGGCGTAGAAACCGTGAGAAATCCTTGCAGCCGCCGTGCCCTTAGGGGCCAGGGAGCAGAGGACGAGCGCCGAAGATGGTGGCTCAGGAAGGACGGGGTCCCACGGAAGGAGGGAGGGGCTCCCGCTGGATCCGTGGGCGTCCTTGTCCAGATGAGATTTCTCAGGCTTTTCCTGAGTCCAGGCTGGGGATGGGGACCATCCATCCCGGGGACGAGAGTGGAAGCCACAGCCGTGGTTCTAGAAGAAGAGAGGAGAACCAGGGAGCTGGGGCAAGCCCTGGGGGTCATGTTCTTAGAGCAGGAGGGACAGAGGCAGGAGGAGGGGTCCTCGTGGAGCCACAGGGCCCTGGGGGACTGTCAAGTGCAGCCTCAATGTTATAGATGGTCTGAGCGCGGATGGGCAGCGACTTGCCCAGCGTCACTCCACGCCCTCTCATTCCCTTCCACTTGCACAGCCTACAGGGGCCTCTCCACCTCCGAATGGCTCTGTTTTTCCAGCCCCGGCTGGTCCAGGCGCCAAGGGCAGAGCTGGGGTGAGGACAGGCGCAGTGGCTTTGCCGGTTCCCGGCCATGCCTGCCGGGCTGGGGGAGGTGGTCCCTGCCCGGCGTCGGCCTGTGCCCTCGTTGGGCCGTGTTGTTCTGGCTGCTGTGCTGCGGACACAAGGGCAGGTCAAGCCGCTCCCAGACCCCAGCCAGCCCATGACGGCGTCCCAGCCGGTGCCGCCGGCAGGCCGCGTGAGCCGAGCCCACGCAGGCCACAGCCCCGCTGTGTGTGGGAGGCGGGCATGGGCAGGAGGTGGCAGGGACCGGCTGGAAGGTTTTTATTGGCCCTGCTGGGGCTGAGTCAGTCTGGGCCCCAGTTTAGATCGTCATTGGAGGATGGGGTTCACTGACTCTCCGCTCCACTTAGAAACACTCCGGGAGGGAGATGAGAGGGGGCACCGAGGTGGGGGATTGTAGGGGGAGGCTGGGGGCGGGCAGCAGGTAGCCCCAGCCAGGATGAACAGCAGTGGTGTCTGCATTAGCGGGGAGGGGGCCCTGAGGCCGCAGAACTGGGTCACGGCCACTGGGAGGGCTCCCGGCTCCCACGTAGAAGATCCCGTCTCTCTGAGAGGCCCACCCGGCTTCTGGTTTCCGCTCAGGGACCCCTGGGGCTATCACGTCACCTCTCTGAGCTTTAGATGCCTCCTCTCTGACAGGGAGGAGTTGGACCAGCTCCCACCGAGCTCAAAAACTCCAGGATTCTGTTACAAAGGGGGATGGTGTAGCAGCAGAGTTCTCAGGGAGAGCCGAGTACGGGTGTGAGAATTCACCTCCCAGGCCAGGCCTGGGGGGCAGCCCGTGAGCCGGTGCCGAGACCACTGAAGAAAGCCAGGCTTCTGCGGTGCCTTGACCCCGCGGGGGCTAAAGCTGTTCTCCACAATTCCTGTTCTCATTAGGCCAGAGGGTTCTTTTCTTCCGACCCCGGGGCATCCGACGTGCCTTGGCCAGAGTGACGGCCACACTCCGCTCTGTGTCCTCAGGGCTGGTACAGCTCTGAGAGGTGGTGACTCTGACCTACGTGGCAGGCGGGAAGGGCATTAAGGTCATCTGACCCCTGGCTTGAGCGCTAGACTGGGCTCTTTAAGGAAAAGAAGAGTGTCTTCATCCTGGCGTCTCTCCCAGGCCCTAGGCCAGAGCTGAGCAGGAGCAGGGGGTCCACAGCTGTTTGGTGAATCACGCTCTTCAAGTGTATACTGAGCTTTCCCTGCCGTGTGCCGGGGCTCCGAGCCCAGGGCAGGGGATGGGAGCCGTGCCCCCCCCATCTTCCTGGGGCCCTACAGTCTAGCGGGGTCCACCAGAGAGGTACCAAGGATTTGCTTTCACTATATTGTTACTTCTCTTTCTATGTGTTAACTAAAAGATTCAGAAAGTAGTAGCTCCAAGAGCTCAGAGAAGATGCTGGAGTAGTCAGGGTGGACTTCCTGGAGGAGCTGCCCTTTCTCTGGGTTGTTGCTGTTCCCACTCACTCACTCACACTGGGAGGGATCCACTTCTCAGGCTTCACTTTCTTGGCTTTCTCCTCCATGTCACCTGACTCCATTCCTGGTCCCAGGTGCCTAAAGGTCACGGGCAAATCCTGGGGTTGGGATGGGCTTGGGGCAGGAGGTCAGGACCCCAGTCAAAGTCCATAATGAGTGTAGGCATCCAGGCCAGTCTCCAGAGTAGGACACACGATCCTGGATGGTTGTGACCTTTGCCCAGAGCTCTCTCAGCCCCCAACCTGAGTGCACGTGTGGAACTACGGCCAAGCCCTGAAGTCAAAACAATGAGTGCCCTCCAGGCGCAGGCCTCATGCCAAATGCCAATGCATGTCACCTTGGGATGGGCTCACAGCCTGCAGGTGAGATTCTCAGCCCCACTTCACCAGTGGCCAAGCCGACTTAGAGGGTCAAGTCAGTCGGCAGACCTGGGCCCTGTGGCTTTGGACCCTCGGGTGTCACAGTGCCCACTGCCAGGCGTCCACATCACGGGACAGCCTTGGGACACCTGCCCTCCTGGACTGACCTCTCCCCTCTTCTCTCTGACCCTAGGTGCCCCAGGCCCTCCAGGACCGAGAGGACTCAAGGGAGATGTGGGCGTGAAAGGGCCTGTTGGCAGCAGAGGACCAAAAGGAGACCCCGGCAGCTTGGGCCCCCCAGGACCTCAGGGTCCTCAAGGGCAGCCAGGGGACACCGGGCCTGTAGGAGAAACGGGGCCGGTTGGCCTGCGAGGTTTCCCAGGCCTCAAAGGCTCGAAGGGCAGCTTTGGAACTGGAGGCGCAAGTGGACAGCCAGGCCCCAAAGGGGACGTGGGGCCCCCAGGGCCAGAGGGGCCCCCAGGGTCTCCAGGGCCAGAGGGGCCTCAGGGAAAACCGGGGATCGCTGGGAAGATAGGGTCACCAGGCCAGCGGGGGCCCATGGGGCCAAAGGGCGAACCAGGAATTGAGGGTCCCCCGGGCCTCCCTGGGCCCCCAGGCCCACCAGGAAGCCAGAGCCGCTATTGAGGGGCGGCCCAGTCCCGGACACTGCCACGCAGAAGGTGGGGAAGCGTGCTCGGGTGAAAAGAGACCCCCGGAAAGCCGCACCTGCAGACATTGTGGTCCTTTGGTCCCGAAGAGCGTTCCCCCAGGCTTGCCCCTGCACCTCCGGGCTTCCCAGTAGTGACTGTACCGTAGAAAGCAGCCCCTTATACGCACACGCACACGCACATTTCCCTGCTGGCCAGGGGGGCTGACCGGGTTTCCCTGGCTGGGCGGGAGGAGAGGGCAGGAGAAGCCCCTCTCCTGTGACTGAGCCTGCCAGGGAGGTTGCTACCTCGGGGGAACGGTCTTAACTCTGGCTCTGCATTGGTGACCAGCGCTAGTCTTTCTAGCACCTTCACACCCATCCTAGCTGGCTGGCAGTTCCCTGAGGCTCCCAGGGGTTGAAAAGACCCAGGAAAAGCTTTGCAGGGGATTATGGTTCAAACTCTAGGAACGAGGTGGATTTGGCAACCACAAGACCTTCCCTGTAACCATGGGAGCAGAGGCCCGGGAGCTCACACAGGACAGAGCAGCTCCACCTGGGCCCTGAGTGCTGTGCCCCCAGGAGTGCAGCATTTTTTCCCACATCTCCAGAAAATTCCTCGCTTCATCCTTGCGTCCGCCTCTCAGGAGCATCCCAGAAGGAATCCAAGCAGGAGTTTCATCTGCACCGGGACACTCTCCAGGCCCTGGAATGTTCTGCCAAAGTAGAAGGCCCGTTCCGATCCGGGGGATGACCGCTTTGTGGCAACTGGGGGAGGGCTGACCGCTGGGCCGCTCTCCCTTCCCCCGCCTGCTCTCCTCCTGACCTCACCCCACCGTGACCCAGAACGGCCCCGAGGCCCCTCTGCACGGGCAGCTCGACCAGATGAGGGGGAGGGGCCACAGCTCCCTTTGATGTCACCGCTCACCCACCTCCATCCTCCTGCGCAGCCAGCAGCACGGAGGACTGGGACATCCCCAGAAGGGCAAACTCGCGGTGAAGCGGCCCCTCCTTTGTGTTCTAACAGATAACGACCACCCCTGGGATGGGGACTTGCAGCTGTCCCCTCCCCAGCCTGACCCAGAGGCCGGCCCCTCCCCATTCCAGAAGGCTTCCCCCCTTCTTGTAACAGGTGTGCAACTGGCTTGCACTCCCGCTGCCCTCACTGCCGTGTAGTTCTCCTATCTACATATGATATCATGCCACGTAGTATCACCGACTCAGTAAAGAGCTGTTTCCAGGAGGGAGGTGTCTTCTGGTCCTTTCTGCCTGACCGGGACCGTGACGCCTTCAGGGGCTGCACCTCACCTGGCCTTTGAAGGGGAACCAGTGCACAAGGGGTCCCTTAGATATTCGGTCCCACTGTGGAGTCCAGGTCTGACCCCCTGGCCCTTCACTCTGGAAACACTGAGTTCTGCTGGGAGTTCCCAGGGGTCCTGCAGGGGCCAGGGACCAAGGGTGGCTGAGGGATTACCCACAGCGAGCAGGAACCCCGTGGAAGCAAGGTGACCTACTAATCTCGCAGCAGGGCTCTAGAGCTCTTGGGCTAGAACGAGATTGGAAAATAAGACAGGACACCTGAGTGATACCCCCCTGCTCCCCTGTCTTGTCCCTAAGACAAGGAGATAAAACAGAAAAGGGGGAGGAGACCAGACCTGCCCCAAAGGACCTGGCCCTCCAGGGTCCACAGGAAACAAAGGACAGCTGGGTCCTCTGTGAATCAGCTGGACCTGTTCCAGGAATCAGGGGTGCGTGAAGGGGCTGTGCCCTCGGCTGGCTTTCAAGGCATATGTCTTAGTCCGTTCAGGCTGCTGTAACGGAACACCACAGACTGGGTGACTTCTAAACAGCATAAACAACATAAATGATGAGGCTCATCCACCCTCGTGACCTAATCCCCTCCCAAAGGCCCCCCCCCTCCTGAGCCCATCACACTGGGGGTTAGATTTCAACATAGAAATTTGGGGGGCTGGACACAAACATTCAGACTGTGGTAGCATAGTAACCTCATTCGTCAGTGAAACATGGCCTAGTGAAAGCCCTGTGCCTTGTTTTGCTTTTTTACTTTTTTTTTGGGGGGGTGGGGGCAGGGGTTGGGGGGAGCGTCTTAGTCAGAATTCTCCAGAGAAAGGAAGGCTGAGAAGTGCCATGATCTGCCATCCCCAAGCTGGAGGCCCAGGAGAGCCAATGGTATGGTTCCAGCCCTAGGGCAGAAGACAGATGTCCCAGCTCACACAGTCAGGCAGAGAGAGAGTTCTCCCTTCCTCCACCTTTTTGTCCTATTCAGGCCCTCAACAGACTGAAAGGCTACCCATCTGCTGTAGTGAAGGGCCATCTTCTCTACTCAGTGCACCCATTCAAATGCTCACCTAATTCGAATTCTCATCTCTTCCGGAAACACTTTCACCGATACACCTAGAAAAAATGTTTAATCCGACATCTGAGCGTCCCATGGCCCGGTCAAGTCAGCACTTGAAACTAAGCCTCATGGGGTGTTTGGTAGAGGAAGCGAGCAGAGAGGTGGAAGGATGGGGATGGGGCCCCAGGGACCATGGCACGAGGCGCCCACCACTTCCTTACTCCCCGTGGTGGCTCAGGGTCCCTGCCCCGCCTGCCCCCCTCAACAACTGAGATGTGCTGGGCAGTGAGTTAGGTACTGAGGGGTTACAGGGCTGAAGCGGCCTTGCCCTGGGGGCTCGCCTCTCATAGGGGAGGGAGCAGTAGTGAAAGATACCTCTCCGCCTCGTGCAGGGCAGGCTGGGGGCTGGAGAACAAGGGGTCGTGGCACAGAGGTAATGGGCCTTGGGGGAGGCAGTGAGGACCACCCAGTGGTGTCATTTCACAGTCTGGGTCCCCAGGATAACCTCCAGGAAACTCTCACTACTCATTGTCCCGGGTGGGGTGGATGACGGGCCTGGCAGGGGTACCCCTGGGTGGGAGGGGCCGGCATGGGTTCAGGTACCCAGAGAGCTGGGCCAGGGAAACGGGAGCAGGAAAACCCAGGCATCGGAGCAAGCCAACGTCCCAGAGTCCAAATCCAGAAAAGTTAGGTCTGGGATGAATTCCAAGGGATGAGTTGGGGGCCAGAATGAGACACAAGGCTGCAAGGATGAAAAACTGAGTTGATTTCAGAACATAAGCAAAAAAACATAAGAAAAACTCATGGGTCCTGGACAATGGCCACCAACACGTCCCTGACCGTGTGGTTTTGGGGGATCAGCTTGATTTGCAGGCACAGGGTGGAGACGGGCCCTTGGAGTCCATCCAGGCAGTCACCACCACCTCTGGTTTCCCTGGTCACAGAAGCCCTCTCAAGCTCTAGCAAGGAAATCAGGAGGGGGCAGTCATGACAAAGCTGCAGCGGGTAAAATCAAGGCTATGGAAACTTGAGGTACAACTCCATCTCAGGGTGACTAGATGTGGAAAGCTGCCAGCGTCTCAAGCATCCGTCTTCACTCCAGAGAACCAACCAGTCTCCTATCTCTTTTCTCTCAGTGGCCCCTGACCTCCCCTTCCTGCTCCTCTTTGGCCCCTTTCTGTTGACCAGCATCTTCTGTTTGCACGAGGCCCAGCATAACAGGGCGACGGCTGACCACCAAAGGACCCGCTCCTACAATCTCTAGTTCCCAGCCCTAGGAGAGCAATCTGATCGCGGACCCGCTCCTACAATCTCTAGTTCCCAGCCCTAGGAGAGCAATCTGATCGCTCACCCTGTGGGTCAGGGGTCTACCCTGATGCAGTGGGCTGTGACCACCGAGGAAGAGGCGGAGGGAGAGGGATCACGTGGTAAAAAATTAGAGGCACAAGAGCAAGAGTGACCATGAGCAAAGCTGGCCACAAAATCTGTGTTTGGCAACAGAGGAAAGGGAGAATAACCTCAACAGTAATAATAATAGCAAACACCAATGGGAGAGCTACTGTGCAACAGAATACCATTCTAAGCACTTTTCATATATTTATTCATTTAATCCTCACTACAATTTGTAATGCAGCTATAATGTCTATAAATCTATAATCTCTCTCTATATTGTATCTACATATATTATTATTATTCCCACTATACAGATGGGGAAACTAAGGCTTGAAGAGATTAATTAACTTCCCAAAGTCACATAGATAGTGAGGTTTTTTTGTTGTTGTTTTTGTGTCTTTTTGTTTGTTTGTTTGTTTTTAAAGGACCTAGGAGCCAGCCTAAAGGGGTTCCCACTGGTCAAATCTGGGACACTTTATTTATTTATTTATTTATTTATTTATTTATACAATTCCACTTTTCTTTTTTCTATTTTTTTGGGCCATGCCGTGCAGCATGCAGGATCTTCCCTGACCAGGGATTGAACCCACGCCTCCTGCATTGGGAGTGCAGCATCTTAACCGCTGGACCGCCAGAGAAGTCCGATAATGAGTTTTTAGAGGTTTCTCTATGGAACCTCAATCTTGGGTGATTTAGCTTCTCTGTGCTTCTGTCTCCTCCCCTGTAAAATAGGGATTACAACTGGACCTACCCCATGAGGTTGCTGAGGGGATTAAGTAAGATGATGCTCTTGGCCAGTTTCCCAGTGTCTTAGTCAGCCCAGGCCGCCATAACAAAATACCACAGATGGATGGCTCAGACAACAGAAACTTATTTTCTCAGAGTTCTGGAGGCTGGAAGTCCAAGATCAACGCACCAGCTCTTCCTGGCTTACAGATGGCTGCCTCCTGGCTCTGCCCTCACATGGTAGGGGGAGAGGAAGTGTGGGGGAAGGGGAGAGAGAGACAAAGAGAAAGAGGCAGAGGGAAGGCTCTCTTCCTCTTCTTGGAAGGCCACAGTCCTATCAGATCAGGGCCCCACCCTTATGACCTCATTTAACCTTCATTACTTCGTAAGACCCTATCTTGAGATACAGTCACATTGAGGGTTAGGGCCTCAACATACGGATTTTCTGGGGACACAATTCAGTGTCTGGTGCCTGGCAAGGGTTACCATCCTGTAAACATCAGGCATCGTCATGGTGGTGTTTATCCTACAGACCCAGGCTTCCTGGATGGCAATATTACTCACCACTTTCCTCTGTAGATGAGTGGCCAGAACTCCAGGTCCTGCACACTCCCACCCACATTCCCTGCATGGTTAGAGCCAGGAACAAGCTGTGACTCACCCGGCTCAACCTCTTTACTTTTCAGGTAAGAAACCAAAGGCTGAGAGGAGCTGAAGGGCTCATTGCCCAACCGGGACCAGAACTCTGGTGTCTTGGTCCCTGGGCAAAGCAATTTCTCATGCCTCTGGTTTTGCCGCAGTTTCAGTTTGCTATTGGTTAGGACCAATGGGCACCAACCGCTGCACGTTCCCCAGAAAGTACTCCCCCTGCAATCCCTCTCTCTGTCTCATGTCATCAAACACTCCTGGTACTAACACTGCCCTTCAGGGCATCTGGACCATTGTAGGTATTGCCGAAAATCCTAAGAGCTGACCACAGGGGTTAGCAGGGCCGGCAGTCAGAATTGTAAAGTCTGCAGCAAACTCTGTGAATCAGTATCTTGTTCTGTGCATAAGCTTTGGGAAATGGATCCAACCCGCATCCAGTGGGGAGGTCGGGTGGGCTTCACGACAGAGACCCTCGGTGGACGTGGAATAGGGATCGGTCGTCCTTGCTCCCTGCTGGGTCCTCCACTTATCGGGGGAGAGTCGGCCCAGCACCGCCCTCTCTACCTTCACTTTCTTCATCAGGAAACAAAGAGAGTGGCCTGGTCTCGCCTCCATCTAGGAGTCATCAGATGGCCCCACCGACCCCTCTGTCCTACAATTCTAACCAAGTGCTCTTCCTCCTGCCCTGCTTGGTTGCTTTCCTGGAATTTGCCAGGGCCAAGGCAGGAAAGTCTGAATCCAGACTGAGAGGTGCCAGCAGCGGGATGCAGTCAGTGGCTTAGGATCATGGCCTTTGCTGTTGGGTTGTTTTCATCTCCACCAGATGTGCAAAACCTTGAGGAGCTCCTGAGCCTTCTTCTAAGCAGAGCAAGGGGCTTCCTGGAGGTCACAGGCCTGGGGCACGTCCTTGAGCACCTCTAAAGACCCCCGACCTGCCCACCCTTCCTCCCCGGCAGCCTCAGTGCCCTGCCAGCTGGGGCAGGACAGTGGGCTGGGCAGAACCTCCAGGCCTTCCTCCTGCTCCTCTTCCCCAGCCAGGGCTGAGCTGGCGACGTCTGCCGTGCCAGCCCGGGACACACCTGTCAAAAAAGAGCCGCAGGAGAGGAGAGTGAAGAACTGACAAATACGTTCTGACCACGCCGTACTTCCAATAGGGCGGGCAGGGCTGACAAGGAGCTGCCTGGACACATAGGCTGGCGGCGCACTGAGCAACCTCCCTGGGGATTTGTTTTCCTTGCCTTCACCTGTCCAGTCCTTTTGTTTTCTTTCGAATGCTTCAAAGGGCAAAGCTCTGTGTCTGATGTAACGGGAGAGGTGCAAAGGCTGGTGCAGTGCCCTCAGCGGGGCAACCACCCAGGAACCTGCAAAAATTCAGACTGCAGGCCTGCACCCCAGACCCACTGCTTCAGGACCACAGAGGTGGGGTGGGACAGGAGGAGTGAGGGGGAGAATTCCCCAGGGAAATCCAACGCCCCATGGAAAATCTGAGAACCACAGGCATAAGAGATAGAGAAAGGAAAATTTTTTTTCCGATTTATGTATAGTATCTCATTTAATCCTCATGCACTAAATGTATTTACATTTTATAGGTCAGAAAACAAGGCTCAAAACAGTAAGTTGCTCAAGGCCACAGAGATATTATGTGGATTTGAACCCAGGATTAATGGAAGCCAGCTATGCCGAGCTAATGCCGACCAGGGTTCTTGGTCTTCCCCAGTCAATAGAAATTGATAAGAGGCCAGACAAGAAATTCAGACAAGGCTTTATTAGGGCCCCTGCTCCCCAAGCGGGGGCACGAGCTGGTTCCTTATATGGAGTGAGGGTAGGGATGTGTCCAGGGGTCAGGCCGGAGGGGTGGCTTAGGTGTTTTGCCCACCCCTTAGGTGGTGCTGGATGCAGGGGGCATGCACAGTACCCTGCTTTTGCTCCCAGCTCTTCAGAAGTGGCAGTTGGGGCTTTTTTGGTCTTTTTGTATCTTTTTGTCCAGAATTTGCCCCAACTGCACATGCACGCAGTTATTTTTAGTCCCTTATAGCTTCTTTGTATTTTGTTGCTCAAGGAGATGTTTGTCCAGGTGTAAGCATTGTAGCAAAGGGCCCCAGGTCCCAGCCTGTCTCAGATCTACTTCTTCCAGAACGGTGGGATTGGGAATTCAATGGGGCCTGAGAAAGCCGAGATCCACAGAAACAGACTTGCTCAAAGTCCCAAAGCAAGCTAGTGACAAAGTTGTGACAAGGCCCCAAGTCTCAGGGCTACCAGGCTTCCCCATCCTGGCTGCCTCATCACTAAACATGACGATGGACTAGTGAGAACTGTGCAGGAGTTGGAGACAGGAGTGCGCTTCCTGCTGTGAAAGCTGGAGGCTTCCACGAGGAAGCCAGATGCCGACCTTTACCCAGGCTGCTAACCTCCCTACGTCCTTCTCCCCAGACCCAAGGCCTCCAAAACGGGTGCCCAGCCAAACCCTCCAGCGGGGAGGAACCAACTTTTCAATATTAAAACATCTTCTTGTTGTGTTTTATTCATTCAAGGTCACACTTTGTTTTCACATAATCAGATCTGACATGAAGTCAGCCAAAAAAGTGTGGACTGATCAAAAATATGACTTGAAAATAGATTTATATTTATTACCCTTCATGATCAACATCATTCTAAGTGTAATTTTGCTTTGAGACATTAACCAATAATAGAAACATCGAAAATAATTCATAAATAAATTTACATATATTAGGAGATCAAAGAAATAATCCCCCAATTTTTTTTATTAATGGGGGTTGTGATCAAAACATTTGAACACCACTGCCCTAAGCCAACTCTGTTTCTTCTGACATTGTCCCTTGTGAT
Source organism: Balaenoptera physalus (assembly GCF_965194825.1). Lineage (NCBI taxonomy): Eukaryota > Metazoa > Chordata > Mammalia > Artiodactyla > Balaenopteridae > Balaenoptera > Balaenoptera physalus. The sequence goes on from NC_138886.1 coordinate 112,436,141, forward strand.
AAAGCAGAGTTGCCCCATATGAAAGGAAGAAAGAATCTCCACTTGATGATTTTAACCAGATTTATAACCTGATGGTTGCTTCTTTTTCTGAACTCCCAAAACCTCTAAATGCCTCCAACAAGCCTGACCCACAAGTTTATAATTTGGAACTTGCTGGCTCCCCATCGTCCATCGTTGTTCTTACTTCAGCTTCACAAAACAACCTTCTTCTGGACATAGAAACATTTAAAAACTGAATAGGCAGTGTGGGCATCTCACTGAGTTTGTTCACTCAGAGATCATTGGTCCCACAGGTTGGAAGGAATAGAGGTCAGAGTTTCCGGCTGCCAAGGCAGCTGGAATTGGGTACCGGACAGGGTACTAGGCAGGAGGGAGCTGTGCAGAGGCGGATCCCCAGAAATCTGCATAGAGCTCCCCTGAGTGGTTGGCTGGAATATACAGGGCAAGAATCTGTGCAGGCCTGTGAGCTGACTCTGAACTAATTCTAGACCAACAGCAACAAGGCCTAAAAACAACACCCATCTCTCAGTATTTGAAACAGAATAAGTAAGCAGAAAAGCCATGAGGATATAGAAATTTGAACAATACCATCAACCGATTTGACCTAACGATGTGAGAACACTGCACCCAGCAATGGCTGAATATTCATTCTAAACTGATATTGTAAGCACGACATACCAACATTTGCTGGATGCAGATAAAGTAGTTCTTAGAAGGAAGTATAGAGCTTTAAACGACTATATGAAAAAAGAAGAAAGCTTTTTAAATCAAAGAACATAAAATACTTGGGAATAAATTTAACAAAATTTGTATAAAATCTCTACATATAAAATTATAAAATGCTGCTCAGAGAAATTTTGAAAGACCAGAATAAATGGAGAGATACACATGTTCATGGATTGGAAGACTCAAAATCATGTATTCTCCCCAAACTGATATATAGTCAGTGCAGTCCCAAACAAAGTTCCTGCATGTTTTTTTGTAGAAATGGAGAAGCTGATGCTAAAAGATACATGGAAATATAAATGACATAGAATAGCAAAAGAGAAAAGAAAAAAATTATTGGAAAAAAGAACGAATTTGGAGGACTTACATTGCCTGATTTCAGTGGTTAATATTAAGATATAGTAATCAAGACCGTATGGTATTGGCACAAAGATAGACAAATGGAACAGAGTCAGAAAAATGTTCAATACTAAATGGTCAACTGATTATTTTTCACAAAGGCATCAAAAGAAATCAATGAGAAAAAGAAAGATTCTTTTAAAATGGTACTGGAACAATTGAATATCTAAACAGGAAAAAATATATATCTTGACCCCTACTTCATACTATACACAAAAGTCAATTCAAGATGGATCAAGACCTAAACTTAAAAACTAAAATTATACAGCTTCTGAATAAAATGCAGAAAAATGCCTTCATGATCCTGGAGTAGCAAAGATTTCTCAGCTGAAACAAGAATAGCATTAACCATAAAAGAAAAATATAATAAAGTAGATTTCATAAAATTAAAATCTGCACATTAAGAGAGCCAGTTAAGTAAATGATAAGGCATGTTACACATTGGGAGAAAATATTTGACAAATAATTTATAAATAGAATATATAAATATCTCTTGCAACTCAGTAACAAGAAGATAATCAATGCATAAAAATAGGTGAAATGCTTGAACAGACGCTTCACAAAAGATACTAGTGCATGAAAAGATGATCAACATCATTAGTGATTAGGAAAAGACAAATTAAAAACACCATGAGCTACCACTACACACCTGTTAGAATAGCTATAATTAAAAAGACAGACCAGGACTTCCCTGGTGGTGCAGTGGTTAAGAATCCGCCTGCCAATGCAGGGGACATGGGTTCGAGCCCTGGTCCGGGAAGATCCCACATGCTGCTGAGCAACTAAGCCCGTATGCCACAACTACTGAGCCTGCGCTCTACAGCCTGCGAGCCACAGCTACTGAGCCCACGTGCCACAACCACTGAAGCCTGGGCGCCTAGAGCCCATGCTCTGCAACAAGAGAAGCCACTGCAATGAGAAGTCTGCACACCACAACGAAGAGTAGCCCCTGCTCGACGCAACTAGAGAAAGCCCACATGCAGCAATGAAGACCCATCGCAGCCAAAAATAAATAAATGAATAAATAAATTTATTTAAAAAAAAAAGACAGACCATGCCAAGTGTTAGGATGAGAAGCAATTGAAACTCAATTACACCACTGGTGGAAATGTAAAATGATGCAACCTCTTTGGAAAACAGGTTGGTAGTTTCTTAAAAATTTAAGCACACACCTGTCATCTGGTTCAGCCATTACACTCCTAGGAATTTATCCAAGAAAAATAAAAACATATATTCAAAAAAGATTTGTACAAGAATATTCATAGAAGATTTATTCATAATAGCCAAAAAGTAAAAACAAATCAAATATCCACCCTCAGGAGACTGGATAAACAAGTTGTGGTACATCCATCCAATGGAATGCCACTCAGCAATAATAAAGAAAATAATTATGCTGAGTGAAAGAAGCCATACCAAAAGAAAAAAGTATCTCATGTATGAGTCCATTTATATGAAATTCTAGAATAGGCAAAACAAATCAAAAGTGGTAGGAATAAGTTTAATGGTTACCTGGGGCAGAAGTAGGGTGTAATTTGTTGGGAAGGAGCGTGAGGGAATTCTGTGAGGTGATGGAAACGTTCTATATCTTGATTAGGGTTGGTGGTGATACAGTTGAAGACATTTGTCAAAACCCACCAAATTATATACTTAAAATGTGTGCATTTTATTGAATGTAAATCATACATCAGTAAAATTGCTTTTAAAAAATAACTAGGATACCACAGCTTACTCACTAAAATAATTAAAATTAAAAAGACTTAAAAAAAAACAAGACTTAAAATGTCCAGTGTTAGTGAGGATGTTCCTGGTGGGAGTGTGAACATGGTAGAACGTCTTTGGGAGACGCTTTGGCAGTTTCTTGTAAAGGTAAATAAGCACTCACCCTATGACTCAGCACCTCCACTCCTAGGTATTTACCCAAGAGAAATAAAAACATATTCCACAAAAAGACTTACACAAAAGCATTCACAGCCGCTTTCATCATAATCACTGAAAACTGGAAGCAGCCCAACTATCCATCAACAGGGGACTGGATAAATAAATTGTGGTATTTTCGTGCAACGGAATATGAACTACTCAAAAGAGGGAGGGGCGAGAAGGAGTGGGAGGAGGATGAAGAAGAGGAGGAAGAAAGAGAAAAACAAAAGATACAAGCAACAACACTGAAAACCGCTATACTGGAGAAAAAAGCTAGACACAAACGAATACATATAGTATGATTCCATTTAGAGTAAATTTTAGAAGAGGCAAAGTTACTCTGTGATGCTTAGGACCAGAATAGTTGCTGCCTTAGACTGTGCAGAAAAAGAGTAGAGGTTGATGGAAAGAACATAATGCAACTATCTGCTGTCATGGAAATGGTCTACATGTTGATAGATGTGTGATTTATACAGAGTTATGCATTTGGTAAAACTCAACAAACTATACACATGATCTGGGCATTTCACTGAATATAAACTAACACTCAATTTTTAAAAAATCATAAAAAAGTAGAAATTCACTTCCCCAAACTTGTGAGTCAAAAAAGAAATTATAATAAAAATTAGGCTGAAATAGATATAGAAAATATTTTTAAATTATCTTATAATGAAAAGACTAAGTCTCAGAAGTTGAGCAGTGTAGCTGAGGCATACTTGGAGAGAAAATTAATAACCTTAAACACTCATATTAATTAGAAAAAAAGAAAGGCTACAATTCATGAGGTAAGTGTCCAACTTAAAAAGTTTGAGGAAGTGAACAGGAATACATATAAAGAAAATGGAAGAAGGAAATAATAAAGGGCAAAAATTAATGAAGTGGGAAAAAGAACGTTTTGAATAGAGAGGATCAAAAAAGCCAGAAGTTGGTTCTTTTCAAAGCCTAATAAAACTGATAAACTTTAGGCAATATTGATCAAAAAAAAATGAAAGAAGGCATAAATACAGAACATTAGGAATGAAAAAGTTGACATTAAGAGGAAATAATATGAACATTTGATGCCAATAAATTTGAAAACTTAGATGGAACAAACAAATTCATAGGAAAGTGCAACTCACCAAAACTGACTCAAGAAGTCTAAAACCTGAATATTTAGAAACCACTAAAGAAATTAAATCAGTGGTTAAAAATACCCCCACAAGGAAAACACCAGGCCCATGCAGAAAGACTTAAAGGCAAATTCTACGAAAACGTTCAAAGGACAGCAATTCTAATCCAACACAAACTCTTCCAGAGAACAGAAAAAAATAGGGAGCATTCCCCAACTTATCCTGTGAGAGAAAATCTTGTTACCAAAAGCAGAAAAGAAAATACATAAACAGATGCAGAAAAAGCATTTAGTAAATGAAGCATCCATTCATGACTCTTAAGAAATCTTTTCCAACTAGGAATAAAAGGGAACTTTTAAACCTGAAATATATTATCTACCCAAAAAGTCCACAGCAAAATCTTTCATTGAGGTGAATTGAAATTATTCCCTTTAGTATATGTACAATTGATTCACTCTGCTGTACACCTGAAACTAACATAACGTAAATCAACTGTACTCCAATAAAAATTTAAAAAAGAGAAATTATTTCCTTTAAGAGAACCAGACATTACGTACCTCCTGATATGGGCAATAGAAAGTACACAGTTCCACCTAGTAAGTAAACTTGCCAAAAAAAAGAAAGAAAGAAAGAAAGAAAGAAAGAAAGAAAGAAAGAAAGAAAGAAAGAAAGAAAGAAAGGAAGAAAAGAAAAGAAAATTGACCCTGATTGTAATCCAGCCTCTAGATCTGTCTTCTAGTTTACATACAATAGCTCCAAAGAAACATGTTAATACCATCTGCATGAGCTTGAGGTGTCAGCCGGTCAAACCCAGAATGACTCAGTTTCTTCAGCAAATAAATAGCATGGGAAAAGCAAAGAGAAGAGGGAATGTTATAGATTAAAAGAGACTTAAAATTCATCTTCAAGTCAAAGTGTATTGAAGAGAGAAACTCAAGAGACATATCAACCAAATGCAATGTGTGAACTTTGGACTTTAATTCAAACTAACCAACTTATAAAGACATTTTTGAGAAAATCTTAGAAACTTGAACACAGATTTATGATTAGACCATTTAAGAAATTAAGTGTGACAATGTATTGTGATTATGGTTTTTTGAAAGCCTCTATATGTTAGAGATACACACCTGAAATGTTTAGAGGGGAAATGATTTGATGTCTGGGATTTGCTTTAAAGTACTCCATGGGATATGACAAATAAAACACAATTGGCAAAACATTGATCATTGTAAAACTGGATGATGGGGACATGGGGTTCTTTATCCAGTCACTTTACCGTTGTGCATGTTGGAAATTTTCTCTTTTCTTTAATTAAAAAAAAAAATTTCTTGAAAAATTGATTTCCAATGTTCTGTTAGTTTCAGGTGTACAGCAAAGTGATTCAGTTATATATAGAATCTTTTTTAGATTCTTTTCCATTGTAGGTTATTACAAGACATTGAGTAGAGTTCCCTGTGCTATACAGTAGGTCCTTGTTGGTTATCTATTTTATATACAGTAGTGTGTATATTTTAATCCCAAACTCCTAATTTATCCAAACTCCTTGATAACCATAAGTTTGTTTTCTACGTCTGTGAGTCTATTTGTGTTTTGTAAATAAGTTCATTTGTATAATTTCTTTAGATTCCACATACAAGTGATATCAGACAATATTTGTCTTTTTCTGTCTGACTTACTTTACTTAGCATGATAATCTCCAGGTCCACCCATGTTGCTGCAAATGGCATTATTTCCTTCTTTTTTATGGCTGAGTAATAGGAAATCTTAGATAATCAAAACTTAAAAGACAAATAATGATGATGATGATGATGAAAACTGTTAGTTTAAAAAGAAAACAGAGGGCCAGAGGCCCGTCTCCTCCTTGGCCATCATGGGACCTCCCGGGGGCCCAGGCTGCTAGATAAGCTGTCTCCAGCCCACCTCCACGGCTGATTCTTGTACCGTTTCTTTCTCCCAGAATTCCCTTCCTGCTGGTCTCTGTCGGCTTCAGTCCTGCAAACTCAGCACCCCTGCTGCCTACGGCGATAGCTGCTGTGTTAGTTTCCCCAGCAATCACTGTCTCTTCTTCGGGTAACAACACCCTTATGCTCCTTTGCATAAACCTCTTTAATCACTTCATGCGGCTCAAATAGTGTTGACCTCACCACCCACGTTCCCCCCAGAGTGGACCAGTGACGCAGGGGTGACCGGTGAGAATACCCCTGCTCTGGCCACACCCTCTGCCGGAATGGACGCGTTACCCAGGCAGGACTCGTTCACCAAAAAGCATCAGCGCCCAGACTTGGGCTGGAAATAGGAGAAAAGAGACACTTCCTCCTTATGGGGTCTCAAGGTCAGAAGACTGAAACGCCTGGAGTGGCTGGGCCTTTGCCTGACACTGAGAGAAGACCCCGCTTGGGAAAGAAGCCACCATAAGTCAGCAGAGACTCAGAGCCTGGCGACAGCGTCATAATCCCTGAGCAGAGCCACACTCCCTGCCGTCAAAGCAGTCCCTCCCCCACCCCCTGCGCTCCTCCTGCGCATTAATGAACCAGATACCCTTTTGCTGGGAAGTGGGGGAGAAAGAGAGAGGAGAGAGAAGGGGGTGGGGCGAGGGCGAGAGAGTGCATTCTCTTTAGGATCAAGAACGAGAGATGATACTGCTGTCATTACTTGTATTCAACAAGGAATTGGTGATCCTGTAAATTTTAATAAAGTGAGGCACAGAAATTTGTCTTTCTCTGACTTACTTCACTTGCCACACAACTTTTAGAACTATTTGTTCTAGTTCTGTGAAAAATACCATTGGTGTTTCCACAGGGATTGCCCCGAATCTGTAGATTGCTTCCATCCTTGATGCTGTTCTCCTTAAAGAAACCAGAGTTTTTCGTTTTGTTTCAGCATAAATCAGATCTCATCTATTCCCTGCCTAAAATCCTTCCAATAGTTTCCCACCGCACTTAGAATAAAATCCAAACTCTTTAACAAGGTTCAGGAGGCTCCCCTGCTCTGCTCCCTGCTGGCTCCTCTAACTGTCCCTCTGCCCCCCACCTGCCTCCAGACACGGTGGCCTTGATCTTCCTCAAACAGAACAGACAGGTGCCAGCCTCAGGGTATGAACACCGTAGATATCACCGCCTGGAACTCTCTTCCCCGTGACCTTCATATGGCTGCTGCCTCATCCTTCAGAACTCCACTCAAATGTCACCTCCCCAGGGGGGCCTTCCCTGATCATCTCTCTGCAAGTAGGAGGAGAAATAAATAGGATGATGGTGGGGGAACTGTAAATAGGGAGCATTTCACACATACTGTTCACCTTGTAATAACCTGTAGGCATACGTGCTCTCCCACCAGACTGTGAGTTCCTGATGGCAGGCACTGTGTTTCATACGTTCATCTTTGTTTCTCCAGAATCGAGTGCTCCATCCCTGTGAGCGGAAAGGGACTAAATACAGCCCCCGGCTAGTGGTCTCAGGGGAGCCAGTCCTGGGTTACCTGTCAGACCTACTGGGTCAGTTATTAAGCTACTGTCTCTCTGTCCCAAACTCTGCACTCTGCTCAATGACTGCTTCGTGATGCCAGGACTCCCTCACTCACCTGGTTTCCGGTTACGCTCTGCCCAGCAGGGTTAATAGACAGAGATCGAAGCCTGGAGGAGGAGAGGAGACTCACTCCTTCCCATCTGCTTCCTGTGGGCTTTTGTTTCTTGTGAGTATCACCCCAACCTCCCTTCTTCACCTATAACAGCAGCTGGATCCAGTTCGAAGTTTGTCAAACACAGCAGCAGCCTGATTGCACGCCCCTCCCCTCCCCTGTTGGAAACTCTGATACCAGATGGCTGATGCCCCTCATCACAGGGCTTGATGCCCCTCTCCGAGCTCGGAGATACCAGGGTCAGCTGAGCCGAGCCCCCTCCTCAGACATCTGAGTTTCAGCCTTATGGGCCCTCTTCCAAGTTTCTGAGTTTCAATAACTCAGTCTTGACCCTTTGTTCTACCAGCCCTGGGGGTGGTGACTGCTTCCTGCCTCTGTGATCCCTTAGGGTTCCCTCCTTGCCTTTTCTCTGATGGACCACTTTACCCCAGTCCACACTTCTTTGTATTAAATACTCTCTATCTGAATAACTGGTGTGATTTCTGCTTCTGAGTGGATCCCGAATGATACAGCAACCCAGGAAACTTTCATTGGTTTAAAAATATTTATTGAATTCCTGTCCTTCAGGGATTCTAACTAAAAATGATGGACAGAACTTGATTCTGTGACCAGTCATCGTACCTGTAATTCGTGACCTACGCGTGGTTTGTACTCTAAAATTATTTCCATCTACAAGACGGAATGTTTTGTTGTGCCCACGATGACTGATGGTCAGTGATGACTTATGATGAGGAAGGAAGGAAGGAAAGTGATAGAAAAGACACAGGGTAAAGGGGAAAGAACCACCAAAGTCTTTGATAGTGGCCTAAAACAAACCAACCTACCAAAAAGACTTTCAAAAAAAAGAAAAGGCAAAGGAAGATTGACCGTAAAAAGCCACTTCTCCCTCACGAATACAATTCATTTGTGAAGTTTTTTTTTTTTTAACATCTTTATTGGAGTATAATTGCTTTACAATGGTGTGTTAGTTTCTGCTTTATAACAAAGTGAATCAGTTATACATATACATATGTCCCCATATCTCTTCCCTCTTGCATCTCCCTCCCTCCCACCCTTCTAGGTGGTCACAAAGCCCCGAGCTGATCTCCCTGTGCTATGCGGCTGCTTCCCAGTAGCTATCTATTTTATGTTTGGTAGTGTATATTTGTGAAGTTTTTTACCTACTAATATTTCTTCCTAACCCATTGGTGGGCTGGGAGGCAGGGCTGGGTGTGAGCGAAGTTCCAGAGCTTCATAGGCCCGGGAGAAGACAGCACCGTGTGTGATGGACGCTGTGAGGATAGCTGGGGGGACATTCCAGGACAGTGACCCACTGTTTTTCAGACTTGCTTAGGTGGAGAACTCTCACCTGAATTTCAACATGTCAAATAGATTAGGGAGGGCCACAAAGGGGGCTTCTAGAGTACTGGCAATATTCTATGTCTATACCTGGTGATGGTTCCATGGGTGTTGGCTTTCATTTTATTTTTAAACTGTACATATATGTTTTTGTACTTTTCTGAATGTATGATATAGTTCACAATGTTTTAAAAGGGGGTGGGGAACTCTTTAGTTAAAGAGGCTTTCCTAAGCAGCCCCAAGGCCCGCCCTTAGAACTTGGAATTCCTTGGGAAATACTCTGAAAACGTTAGGACCAAACCAGTCAGTCAGAAAAGACCTGAAATCACAAACAGCATCTAAGAGGAGAGTGTGCCCGGGCAACTCAGAAGGTCTGAGACAGAAATTTCATAAACCAGTTCCGGCAGTGCCCAGGGGAGACATTCTCTGGGCTTGGCGGGGTGGGGGGTCTTGTAGACACCCCAGTTCCAACCAAGGGGTTGACTTGGGGGGACACTGCGAACAGCTTTTGTTTCCTCAAAACCTGGAAAGCTAAGAGGGAAAGGGCCAAAGGCCAGGCTGGGGGTAGAAACGCCCTAGGAACAAGGAAGTGAAACGGGACTGCCCATCAAAAGCGTGATTATTCCGTGGTGGTTCCAAGCTAAAGCAAGTGACCCAAAGCGATGTTAGTAACGCACTGAGCCGCATCTTGTTTGTAGCTCATCATCTTCCCATGTTGCAGAGGAGGGGTTCGGGTGGCTAGGGCAGGCTCCCCAAGGCCCCATTTCAGAACAAAAGTCCTCTTGTGTTTGGATGTGGGTATGCGGACACTAAAAAGACATCTAAACGCTCTAGGATCTGGGGAATCCTGTGTCTGGGGGTGGTCTGGCCACGTTGTCTCAGGACCCCAAGACATCATAGGACCTGGTGGGATGGGAGCAGGCCCAGTTGTGCTTTCTTAGCTCTGCTCAAGCTGAGCTGGACTCAGCAGAAGACCCCAGGCCCACAGCTAAGACTGGTTTGGACCAGAAAGCTGATTTCGGTTATTTATCATGAAGGACGCATAGTTCTAGAGACCTAGCATCTCTACCCTTTATCCAGAGAGTTGCAACCTTTCCCAGTGTTAGGGTACCCAAGAGACTGATCGGAAGTTGCCGGGTTACATTGGGATTGCCAGCACCTTGCTGAGCTTGGCTTTCTTGGACAAAATATAGGAATGACTTGCCTCTGTACCTCACAGCATTGTTGGAAGAACTGAAACAAAGAGCGTATGTAGTGGTATATCTGATCAATTTCCTCCCATCAGGCAGATGGTTTCACAAATGAGCAGCCAGCACGCATTTAAAGAAGGGAGACAACCATTCTCCATAGTTCAAAATGCACGTATCCTTTGACCCTGCACCTCCACTCCTAGGTCCTCCCTGCTCCCTCATACCACACACACACACACACACACACACACACACACTCACACAGTGATGTATGTTCAAGGATGTTTATTGCCGAGTATGCAGTATGTAACACCGAAAGATTGGAAGTTAACCTGAATTCCCATCAGTAGGAAACTAGTTAAATTATGATACAGCTCTACGATGGAAAAGTATGTGGCTCTTAAAAAGTAATAAGGCAGTTGTCTAGGTACTGATAAGAAATAATTTCCAAAAAAATATTCAAAAAGTTAAAATTTATAAAAAGCAAAGTGCAAAAGAACATGTACAATGTGCTGTCATTTTGTGAAAGCTATCAATATATTCATAGCTGTTTTTAAATGCTGCAGATCTCTTTGGAAGGAACCACGTAAGCCTGATAATAGGAGTTCCTCTGGAAAGGAGGGCTGGGGAAGTGGGTGACAGAGGTGGGGGGAGACCTACATTTCCCTGTATATTCTTTTGCACCTTTTGGATTTTGTGAATGTGTTAATCAATTATTTTTATTTTAAAATATGAAAAAGTAAAGATGTCACACTGCCTTTCCAAAGCAAGGAGTGTTTACATTTAATTGAGACTGGGGAGAACTTAGCAAATCATCAGCATTCATCAGAGCACAGCTCTCTAACCACCCCATTTTTGAACCACCCCCCCCCCAGTTCAGTCTGTCTCCCTTGGCCAGGGTGGCAGAATCTCTGAGCGATCCTTACATTCCTTTACTTTCTTCTCTTTTTCAAACTCTCTGACTCCTTCCCTTCTTCTTGCACTTGTCATGACATTATGCTTCATTTCAATATACTTTCATAACATGCTAAAGTTTCTAACTAGACCACTCATTTCATCCTGATTATCTAATAAATGATGTTGGCACCCCTTGCTGAGACCAGGGGAGGCTGGTTACACTCACCCAGTTCCTGTCTCTTCATGTGTGAGTGACTTCTGGGAAGGCTGTCTGTCTGCTTCATTAATCCCGCCCCCGTGGATTCCTGTAAGTTTCAGCGCCGAATGACCTTTTTGTCACCTGAGGGTTCTGTTCTCCTTCTGACCTCATCCTCAATCCCTTCTCCTCCTAGATTTTGGACCCATTTCCTTGTGAATCCTATGATTCCTTTTCTGCAGTTTTCAATTACTTAAATCTCTGATCCCCTCGGCTAAGTTCTCCCACCCTCTTCATTCTCCAGTGCCTGTTCACAAATCCTCGCAGATCACTCAGATTCCAGGTGGGAGATTATTAGAGAGGATCCCTAAGATCTGACCATTTCCATCAAGGCAATACTGGACCATAGGTCTACTTCCCCATACATCTTCTTCCCTTCATTCCACCCTCACAAGTCAGGGAACTACATGCTCTTTGATCACTTTTCCTAACAGACATCTTTCTAGGGAGAAAGTATTGTATAGTGAAAAGAGCCCAGATATGAGCCAGAGAAACACTGATTTAACTCTTTGCTCTGTTGTTTACCAGCTGTGTCTGAGGCAAGTTACATTTACCTCATTGAGCCCCAGGTTTCCGTTTGAAAAATAAGTATAAGAATCCTTACTTCATAGAGTAGTAATGAAGATTAAATGAAGTTTGTGTGTAAAGGGTATATTTTAGTGCCTTGACTCAGAGCCAATGCTTAGTAAATAAATAGTTCTCTCCCTCTGGATGTTCTCCAACCTCACTTTGCCAACTTCATTCCACAGAAATTATGCCACACACATTCTCACTAACATATGCATGAACATCCCCCATCAGGTTGTGTAAATCATATATATGTATATGAATTTATATGTATAAATACATATAAATCAATTTATACAAAGATATATACATATTCATATGACCCCAGAAAAAAATTTTTTAATAAGAAATAAAGTAGAGAGAGGAAAAACACATATAGAATAAGAAAGGAATGAGGAGATAATTGAGGAAATGATCCTCTCAGAAGGAGAAGGGGAGGGATGTGTGGCAAGAAGTAAATGGGGCTCTGATCAATAAGAAACTTACCTCCCTGATAGTTTGGTCAGTACAGGTTATTCATGATCTAATTTGTGAACATGACATGGAGGAGGAATGCAAGCTATCCACAAAAGAGAGAGGTTTGTGCTGATTTATGAACTACCAGGACATAACACTGACCCAAAGGAATTAAACATATCTGTTTATCACTTCAGGTCCCAGCAGGATCAAATCATCAGAGGGCAGGGCTATAACTGGAAAAAAGGATACAGAAAAAGGAAGGAATGTAAGGGGAGTAGAAAATGTGGTAGAGTTTCCTAAGTGGTCTCCCTCAACACCTTACCATATGATACAAATTGAAGTGATTTTGAGACTTCCCTGTCTGAAATCCACTGGGTGACTTCCACTTCTGGATATCACAGGATAACTGGTATAGTCTTTCCATTATAAACAACCATAAAACTAGAAAAAATATATGACACAACTGTTTTCAGATAGTGGATAACAGGAAATCTAAGACTATGGTTTCCGAGAGAAAGAAAACCCACAAGGTTAACACCATGATCACCCTGGAGTCAGTTTTGTAACGGAAGGCAGAGGGCTAAAGACTATTCTAAGCATAGCAGTTTTGCGGAGCTGAGGAGTCAGGGTTCAGAGTTTGCAGCAGCTAAAGCAACTGGAATCTGCAGAGCAGGGCATTGAATAAGAGAGACATGTGCATATAAGAGACCCTAAAATTGTGCTTGGGTCACCCATGAGTCCTTGGATGAGGACTGTACCTGCACAGATCAAGACTACAAAGAATTACCTGTGAGGCTGATAAGGGCTTAAGAATAGAACAGAAATAGAAGAGGTCAAAAAGTCTTAGAGGTATTAGAAATCCGTACCAGCCAGAGTGGAGAGATGTCATTAACACCTTGTTAACATCTTGGACATCAGGCTGAGATATAAGAAAATCTGTGTTTTAGGAGTAAGGACTACACCCTAGGGGAAGGCCTCTCATAGGTCCACCCTAAAAAAACTAAAGCCAAACTCTGAAAAATGTCTAAGAGACAGAGTTTGGAGGTTGAGTCCTGTGAAGTTAGAGGGCTTAGAAAATAACTTGGGATCTTTACAGACTTACCATAACAAAGCATAAAATCAAGTCAAGCCAAGTTTAAGGGTATCAACCAGTGATCAAACTGTTTGCTAGAACAAAAATCCACTCTCTCAACACTCTTCTAAGGAAAATAACAGATTCCATAGTCTCTAAAATATGTCATCAACAATTTAAAATTACTAGATGTGTCCCACCCCTGCAAAAAAAAAAAAAAAAAAAGCCCAGCAAAACCCAGAAAAATGTGACAATTGTCAAGAAAAAAATTAGGCAATAGAAACTGACTCAGAGGTTACCCAAACGTTAGCAGACCAAGACTAAAAATATGATAATAAATATGCTCAGATAACTAAAGGAAAATATGGTCACGATGAATGACAACATAGAGAATCTCAACAGAGAAGCGGAAGTTATAAAGAAAAGAACAAATGGAAATTTTAAAACTGAAAATTTCAATAACTGAAATAAAGTAGTCACTGGATGGAATTAACAGCACATTAGCTATGAAAAAAGAAAAAGTCAGTAAGCCTGATGACAGATCAATAGAAATTATCCAAACTAAAGAATAAAGAGAAAAAAAAATACGGCAGAAAAATGGTCAGAATCTCAGAGGCATATGGAAAAATATCAAATGGTCCAACATACATGAAATTGGAGAATCGGGGAAAAAATTGAGGATAAATACAAAGGAAACCATACCTATGCACTTACTAATAAAACTGTTAAAAAACAAAAATAAAGAGAAGAACTAGAAAACAATCTGAAAACAAAGGACACATTACATACTGAGAAACATTGATATGAAGTACCACTGACTTCTAATCAGAAGCAAAAGAAACCCAAAAAAGGGAATAAAATCTTTGAAGTTATAAAAGAAAACACTGTCAGCATAGAATTTTGTATTCGTTAAAAATGTCCTTCAAAAATGAAGGGAAAACAAAGATATTTTCAGAAAAATGAAAGCTTAAACAGCTCAGAGCTGGCATAGCTGCGTTATAAGAATTGCTAAAGGATATTCCTCATGCTAACAGGAAATATCAGATAGAAACTTGAATCTACAGAAAAAATGAAGAGCAGCAGAACTGGTAAATGAGTGAATAAATATTAAAATTTATGAGGTTTTTATCTTCTCTGGGTTTTCTTAAAAAACAGTTAAGGAAAATAATAAGATCGCAGGGCATTTATAATGTATGTGTTTGTAGTATATTAAGAAGACATTTAAAAATAGCATGTTGGACAATGGGAAGCATGTAAATAAAATCATGCTGTTGCAATGTTACTACATTAGTGAAATGGGATGCGTGGAGTAGAAGTGTCAGGTGTGAAGTGAAAAATAGGAAATGTGAAGTGGAAATTGTGAATTATAAAGTGTGAAAGGGTACAATATTGACTATGAATAGATTTTTATAGGTTAAATGGATATTATTAATCCTAGAGCAAGCACTAAAATATAATAGTACGATGAATAGCTCAGAAGCCAATAGAAAAAATAAAATGGAATACTAAAAATTATTTAATCAGCCATGAGAAGGCAGGAAAGGAACAACAAAAGAGTAGAAGAGAGAAAGAACAAACGGAAAAGAAATACAATATAGTAGACTTACACCCTACCATAACAATGATTACATGAAATGTTGAAAGACTAAACACTCTAATTAAAATTCAGGTTTTTTAAAAAGACCCAACTAGCTGCTGTCTGCATAAGAAGAACTTTATATTTTAAAAAATTAATTTAAAATAATAGGATGGCAAAAGACATACCAAGTCAATCAACAGTACACATAAGAAAGCTGGTATGGTTATATTAATAACAGACAAGGCAGACTTCAAGACATTACAAGAGAGAAAAAGGGATATGTCTGAATGATAGAAGAGATAATTCACCAGAAAGACATAACAGTGTTACATATCTGTAAACTTAAAAAAAGAGCTTCAAAAGTCATGAGGCAAAAATGACAGAAATAAAAAAAGAAATAGACAAACTCACAATCATAGTTGGGTATTTGAACACCCCTCTTTCAGTAACTGACAAAACAAGTAGCCAAAAAATCAGTGAGTGTATAGAAAATCTTAAGCAACTTGAACTAATGGGTAACTATAGAACATTATGCCAAATAAGAGCATAATAAACTTGTTTTCAAGAAAATACAGACCATCAAAATAGAACATAAGTTAAGTTTCAATACATTTAAATAGATTTGAATCTCATGTAATATGTAATATGTTCTCTGATTACAATGGAATTAAATTAGAAATCAGTGAAAATAAGATAGCTAGAAAATCCTCAAATACTTGAAAACTACCAAACAACACCTGGGTCAAAAAAGATATCATAAGGGATATTAGAAAATATGTAGAATGAATGATAGTAAAAATGCAACATATATAAATTTGTAGGATGCAGGTAAGCAGTTTTTAGAGGGAAATTTATAGCCTTAAATGTCTATATTAGATAAAAGAAAGGTTAACGTTAACCTTAAGAAGCTAGATATAGAAGAGCAAATTAAACCCAAAGCAAGTAGAAGGGGGGAAAATGTAAGAAAAAGAATCAATAAAACAGAAACCATACAAAAAATAGAGAAAGTTAACAAAGCCAAAAATAGTTATTTGAAAAATTAATAAAATTGATAAACCCCTAGAAAGATTAATAATGAACACAAGGGAAAACATAGATCCCAATATCATGAATAAAAAAGGCTATCACTATAGATCATACAGACATTAAAAGGACCACAAAGGAGGGAATTCCCTGGCAGTCCAGTGGTTGGCACTCGGCACTTTCACTGCCAGCCTGGGTTCTACCCCTGACTGGGGAACTGAGATCTCACAAGTCATGTGGCGCACAGCCAAAAAAAAAGAAAAGGACCACAAGGGAATATTAAGTACAATTTTATGCCAATGTACTTGATAGCTTAGATGAAATGGACATATTCCTTGAATAGCACAACTCATAAAAATTAACTCAAGAAGAAATAAAAAATCTTAATAGTCCTATATGTGTTACAGAAATTGAATTTTTAATTAAAGGAAAGTTCTCACAAAGAGAACACTAGTCTCTGGTGGTTTTACAGGTGAATCCTATAAAAATATTTAAGGACCATATAATATTTTTATGCAAACTCTTTCAGAATATAGAGAAGGAAGGAAATCTCAACTCATTTTATGAGACTAGTGTAATGAACTGAATAATTATGACCCTCCCAAATTCATATGTTGAAATGCTAACATCCTAGTTTGTAATGGTAAGAGGAGGTGGGGCCTTTGAAAGGTTGACTAGGTCATGAGGGAAGAGCCTTCATGAATGGGATTAGTGCCCTTATAAAGAGATCCCAGGGACATCCCTCACCCCTTCCACCATGTGAGAACACAGCCAAAAGAAGACTATCCAGGAACCAGAAGGTGGGCCTTCACCAGATACTGAATCTGCTGGTGCCTTGATCTTGGACTTCCTAGATTTCAGAACTGTGAGAAGCAAATTTCTGTTGTTTATTAGTCACGCAGTCTCTATTATTTTGTTTTAGCAACCTGAATGGACCAAGACAGCCAGCATAAATCTGATAACAAAACCGGACAAGAACATTAAAATAAAGAAAATTACACACAAATAACCTTCGTGAAATTCTTAACAAATACAATTAATAATACTAACAAATTCTTAACAAATAGAATGAACAATATTAACAAATAAAATCCAACAATAGATAAAAAAAGATAATGTACCATGACCAAGCGGGATTTATCCCAGGAATGCAAAATTGTTTTAACATTTGAAAACCAATCCATGTAATTTACCACATTAACAGAACAAAGGAGGAAAATTATATAACCATTTCAGTAGATGCAGAAAAATAATTTGACAATATTCAACATCCTTTCATGATTTAAAAAAGTAACTCCCAGCAAATTATAAATAGAAAGGAATTTCTTCAATTCAATAAAGGGCATTTATAAGAAAAACCTACAGCTAATTGTATATTTAATGTGAAAGATTAAATGCTTTCTCTAAAATCAGGACCGAAGCAAAGATCTCATCTCTCACCCTCTATTCAACATTTTACTGGACATCCTCCCTAGTGAAGTAAGGCAAATAAAGAAATAAATATTGGAAACAAAAATGCAAAGTTGTCTTTATGCATAAACAGCATGGCTGTTTATGCAGAAAATCCTAAGGAATCACAAGGAAACAGTTATTATTAATAAGTGAATTTATCAATGTCAAAATACATAAGGCCAATATACAAAAAGCCATTGCATTTCGGTATACTAGGAGCAAAGTAATTGGAAAAATAATTTTTATGCCCAGAGATAAACCCACGTACATATGGTCACCTTATTTTTGATAAAGGAGGCAAGAACATACAATGGAGAAAAGACATCCTTTTCAATAAGTGGTGCTGGGAAAACTGGACAGCTACATGTAAAAGAATGAAATTAGAACATTCTCTAACACCACACACCAAAATAAACTCCAAATGGATTAAAGACCTAAATGTAAGACCAAACACTATAAAACTCTTAGAGGAAAACTTAGGAAGAACACTCTGTGACATAAATCACAGCAAGATCTTTCTTGACCCACCTCCTAGAGAAATGGAAATAAAAACAAAAATAAACAAATGGAACTTAATTAAACTTAAAAGTTTTTGCACAACAGAGGAAACCATAAACAAGAAAAAAAGGCAACCCTCAGAATGGGAGAAACAACAGACAAAGGATTAATCTCCAAAATATACAAACAGCTCATGCAGATCAATATCAAAAAAACATAGAACCCAATCCCAAAATGGCAGAAGACCTAAATAGATATTTCACCAAGGAAGACATACAGATGGCCAAGAGGCACATGAAAAGCTGCTCAACATCACTAATTATTAAAGAAATGCAACTCAAAACTACAATGAGGTATCACCTCATGCCAGTCAGAATGGCCATTATCAAAAAATCTAGAAATAATAAATGCTGGAAAGGGTGTGGTGAAAAGTGAACCCTCCTGCACTCTTTGTGGGAATGTAAATCGATACAACCACTATGGAAAACAGTATGCAGGTTCCTTAAAAAACTAAAAATAGAACTACCGTATGACCCAGCAATCCCACTACTGGGCATATACCCTGAGAAAACCATAATTCAAAAAGAGACATGTACCACAATGTTCATTGCAGCACTATTTACAATAGCTAGGACATGGAACCAACCTAAGTGTCCATCGACAGATGAATGGATAAAGAAGATGTGGCACACATATACAATGGAATATTACTCAGCCATAAAAAGAAATGAAATTGAGTTATTTGTAGTGAGGTGGATGGAGCTAGAACCTGTCATACAGAGTGAAGTAAGTCAGAAAGAGAAAAACAAATACCATATACTAACACATATATATGGAATCTAAAAAAAAAAAAAAAAAAATGGTTCTGACGAACGTAGGAGCAGGACAGGAATAAAGACGCAGACGTAGAGAATGGACTTGAGGACATGGGGAGGGGGAAGGGTAAGCTGGGACGAAGTGAGAGAGTGGCATGGACATATATACACTACCAAATGTAAAATAGATAGCTAGTGGGAAGCAGCAGCATAGCACAGGGAGATCAGCTCGGTGCTTTGCGATGACCTAGAGGGGTGGGATAGGGAGGGTGGGAGGGAGGCTCAAGAGGGAGGGGACATGGGGACATATGTATGCACATGGCTGATTCACTTTGTTTACAGCAGAAACTAACACAGTATTGTGAAGCAATTATACTCAAATAAAGATGTATTAAAAAAATTAAAAAATAAAATTAATAGCAGAATTAAAAATAATAAAAAATATCCAGTAATAGTATAAAAACATAGAATACATAGGAAGAAAGGTATAAAAGATGTGCATGACCTCTATGCTGAAAAACTACAAAACATTGCTGAGAGAAATTTTATAGAATCTTTACAAATGGAAATATATATTATTTTCATGTATAAGAAGACAATATTATTAAGATGTCCATTCTCCTTATATTTATCTGTAGATTCTATACATTCCCAACACAATTCCAGAGGACTGTTTTGGTAGAAATTGATAAACTGATGACAAGAATGTGTGTTCAAATGCAAAGGACCTAAAAAGCCAACAGAATTTTGAATAAGAGTGAAGTTGGAGGGCTTATATTACTTGATTTCAAGACTTACTCTAGGGACTTCCCCTGGTGGTGCAGTGGTTAAGAATCCACCTGCCAAAGCAGGGGACCTGGGTTCGAGCCCTGGTCGGGGAAGATCCCACATGCCGCTGAGCACCTAAGCCCTTGCACCACAACTACTGAGCCTGCGCTCTAGAGCCTGCGAGCCACAACCACTGAGCCCACGTGCCACAACTACTGAAGCCCATGCGCTAGAGCCCGTGCTCCGCAACAAGAGAAGCCACCGTGATTAGAAGCCCGTGCACCGCCAACGAAGAGTAGCCCTGCTCACTGTAACTAGAGAAAGCCCGCGTGCAGCAATGAAGACCCAATGCAGCCAAAAATAAATAAATACATAAAATTTTTTTAAGTTAAAAAAATAGAAATAAAAATAAATTATACCTCAATACAGTTGACTAAAAAAAGAAATCCACCCATACATAGCTCCTCATTGCTAACAGGTGTCACCGTAGTGAAATTTCCCAGCTCTCCTCCCAAGAGCTAGTCTCTGCGTCTCTCAAGTTCCATGCCTTTGTATAACCTCTATTAGGCCCCTCATCACATGCTATTATACATCTGCCATTACTTCCAGATCCCGAGCTGCTTGAGGTCTGGGGCTGGCCTGACCAAACATCCAGGTGTTCAGTACTAAAACTGGGAGAATCCCAGGCAAACCAGGGCTATCGGTCACCTTACCTGGGCCCCTGGGTTTAGTATCATACCAGGTGCAGGGTGTATGCTCAGAAAATGTTTGCTGAACACCTAGAATATATGGGCTGGGGGGTTCTCAAGGTTCTTCTACTTGGGGCCCTCATGCAAACTCAGGCCTAGGGAGGTGAAGCCAGAGGCTGTGGGATACGGGCCCAGATGCCAAGCTCCCTTGTGTCCTGCCCGTGGCCCTGGCCTCTCTGCCACGCTGCGGGGTGCTCTGGACGACAGATAAACAAGCCCTATTCAAGTTCTATGGAGCAGCAAGAGTCTCCCAGGGCCCCGTCTCCAGGAAGCTCCCCTCCCCTCTCTGGTGAAGTCATCCGACCTCAAGTAGCCTGCGGTTTCCTTTCTCCCCACATCTCCCAAACCCGCCCTGGGTCCCAGCGCTGCCTGGGATGAGTGCTGACCTTTCAGGGAGCAGTTTGCTCAGAAAGTGCCTTTATGTAAACAAAAACAGCCTTCGGGTCTTCCAGAGGCAGCCTTGTTTTCTCCCTCAAGTCCCAGGGAGAAAAATAACCAGTGGGAGGGAGTAGAGGAGGAGTGACCCTGCCTCCCCAGCCCTTGGCCTCTGTCCTCCCAGGCCCGTCCCTCAGGGCCTCCTTTGTCAGAACTCGGTTCTCAGGGGGGAAGGGGATGGCGGGGGTGGGGGGGGGTGCCGGGGATTGAAACAATGCCACCATGTCTGGCAGTGGGAGCTGGACGCTTGACCTGATTAGGTTCAGGGAGGCTGTGGAGAGGGAGAGAGCAAAGGCAGGCTCGAAAAACTGTTTTCCATCACCACCCGACGGCCTTTTGTTCCCTGTGTCTCTGCCGAGGCCGCTTCTTAGGTGGAAGAGGCTTTCTCGTCCCATTTCCACAGGGTCACACTGGTCTCTGTCCTCTCAGCCTGCACGAACGCTTTGCCCTGCCGTCCTCCCGTCCCACCAACAGGCTCCCAAACACAAAGTGTTTTTCTCACTGCCTCTCCCCCTCGTTGGGCACTGCCAGGGCCGGGGCCAGGCCCAAGAGTCCAGCTGGCACCCACATGAAAGCCCTTCCTGTTCAGAACCCACACGGAACCCAAAGCTGCCCACACCCACAGCCCTGGCCCAGGGTCCCCGCGTGCAGGGCCACGGAAACTTGGCCATGACGCTCCAGGGAAGAAACAGCCCCAAGCCATCCAGGAGAGGAGCCTCCCGGGGGCACCTGCATCCGTGGGGCACCTGGGCCTGGCAGAGGATGCTGAGGACATGGAAGGAGTGCTGGGGCAGCACTTTCCCTCTGTTAGTGCAGGTGGAGGGAACACAGGAGCCCTGCTGTTTCCAATGCATTGGCAGAAACCGTGAAAGCTGAGAAGGCGGGGTGGGCCCAAGGGGATGTGAGGAGGTGTGTGGCCACGCCCGGAATCCGGGTCTGATTCTCGGGATGGTGGCAAAAGGCAACGGGCTGGGGCTTTCTTGAGAGAAAAAAAATCTGGTCCCTTGACCTGGGCGTGCTACCAGCTGGCAGGGGCAGGCCTCTTCCTGCGATGCAGGTGCATCCCGGGGACACTGAGCCCCAGACGGGAGGCCAAGGGGCTGTGATTTGCTCAAGGCCGAGCTTCAACTGCAGACCCAGGACTCCTGACTTCTAAAGAATCTCCTAGTAGATTTGGAAGGGTCCATTCTTAGAGCGAAATCTCGGAGAACGTACATCACAATGTCAAAGATGTGATTATGGGGGGACTTTAACTTTTTGTTGTTGTTTTTTGTTTGGTTTCAGCTCACCTGTACTTTCTAATTTTTTTTTTCTTTTTACAACAAGCAAGATTACTCTTGTAAAACACTTAAAGGAAAAAATTTTTATGAAATGACACACTACCCATCAGGTGTTTAGATAAATGAGGGGCTGCCTCTCATCATGGATAAATAAAGGTTAGATGTTATTAGCTTAACGTGAAAAGGAGATGAGAAGAGGAAGCAGAGGAAAGGAAAAAGGAAAAAGAGGAACATGCAGAATGAGGAAAGAATAGAAGCAAAAAGAAAAGGAGTGAACGAAGGAAGGGAGGAAGGGAAAACGTGTGGACATGAGGGGTTCATGTTCACCTTGCAGATTCCCGGGGCTCAGTGCTGGCCTCTCAAAGAGGAAGGCATTAGGGGAGCAGAATAAATATTAGCCGGAGCCCCCTTCACTTTCCAGGTCAATAGTAAAGACCCTAGGCTGAGCTGGGCTAGAGGGAAGCTTCCTGAACTAGCTGTGCCTAGAGCTGCAGAGATAGCTCATCAGAGCCTTTCAGAACTCCTGCATAGGCTTTGTTTCCCATCTCTGGTTTCTGGGTCTCTCTCTCTCTCTCTCTCTCTCACACACACACACACACAAAGACACCTGGCCAACTCCCCTCAGAAGCACCATGCCTGCTTTGAAATGAGTGTTCTTGTCTCTCCCCTGAGGGAGGACGTGCTGGAGATGGGAGAGGGGTGTCTTTGCTGCCAGCACCCCACAGGGTAATCAAGCCTTCTTTGGTGACATCATGTTTTTGGAGTGGATGTTTGCTTCAAAAGCTGCAAAATAATCTGAACTTTCAGCCCAGACTGGTCCCCAGAGGGCAATGTCCTCTGAATTGGGCCAAAATGAAACTCATTCCTCTGCTCGTTAAGGGAGCAGTTTGTGAGGGCGCCACTGTATCCCCCATGAAAATCCTCACAGTCTGAGTTTCTCCAGGTACCGGGGCCAGAGAAAATGAGCGTTGAGGGGGATGAGGAGGGGAGGGGGAATGGGGGTGGGTCTAAGAAGCCTGGAACTGAATCGGAGGTCCCCACCTGCCTCCCTCTGGGGCTGCTGTCTTTTATCACAGGCACTTGGCTGGCAGGGACCTCTGCAGGACCTTGGTAGACCCAGGCAGGAGATGCTGGAGATCAGTGCCAACGGTAAACCACCCCAGGGGGCCCTGGAAATTTAATCCCCAGGGGCGCCAAGGCTGACATCTCTGAGTCAGAGGCCTGGGACTAGGAAAGCAAGTGCACTTGAAAGACGAGGTGCCCATCATCCAATAGGCTTCGAAGCCAGAGGGACCTCTGTGCAGATCCCTGCTGGATGATCTTGAATAATTCGTTTGGCCTCTCCCACCTCACTTTCTGCATCTGAACATGGGAATCCAATCATTTATTCAACAAGTATTTATTGAGTATCTACTACATGTCAGGCACTGTGCTAGGCACTGGGGAAGCAATAGTCATCAAACTATGGTCCCTGCTCAGGAGGAGGAGCTGGTAGCTTAATGAAGACAAGTGGCATTACCCTAGGGATGTATAGAGGAGCAGCTACTAGTCTTGGGGCCAGGAAAACCTATCCAGAGGAAATGACATCTAAGCTGAGACTGGCAGGGTAAGTAGGAGTTCTTGAAAAGAAAAAGGAAAGCAAAAAAGCAACATGGGCATGGGCTTGGCATTAAGCGGGAGCACGGCTTAGCAGAGGAACAGAAGTAATTCAGTATGGCTGGAGAGGGCGTGTGCAGTGGGAAGAAGATCTAGGAGGGAGAGGTTGAAGAGAGCAGTGGAGGCTGAGTATTCATGCTCAAGCTGAGATTTTATCCTAAGTCTGCACTTTAATGGAGGGGAGTGAGATGATCAGCTTTGTGTGGCCACGGCATGCAGAATTGATTGAAGGAGAGAAATACACAAGAGCTTAAGGAGACTGTGAGATGAAGGATGTTGGCATGAACCAGGCACGAGACAACAGGGGTCTGACTGTGGAGGTGAAGTGAAGGCAGAGAAGGGGAGAGCAGGTGAGTGTGAGAGGTGATGAGAGGAAGAAGCAGTGGAACTTGGAGATTGAATGGATCTCGCAGGAGAAGAGGAGGCTTCGATGCTGGGAGGAGTGGTAACGATTTTAGCACCAAGGAGGAGAAATGTGCGAGTTGAGAATGGTATCTATGAGAAAAGAGCCAATCCATGCTGTAGACCCTGAAGAGGCTCAGAATGTGAAGGCACCAGGAAGGGAGGAGGGTAGGGTGAGGCATGGGAGGAAAATGAGGACATAAGTAGGAAACCTATCTACCTTCAGAATACTAGCAGCCAGATTCTTACTCCTTAGGCAGGAGGCAGGGTTTATTCTTAGGAGAAAGAGAACAGAAGAGGTTATGGACTTGGGGCCTCCAGGCACCAAATAGTGCGGGTGAGATTCAGGGCTAAAAAGGAAGTATCAGGACTTCTCCTGAGCAAATGTATCTTAAGATTATGACATAAAATTATTTTCAGTCTACGTTTCTGTACCCAGTTAATCGATCAGCCAAGTGTGAGAGCAGAAG